>NW_026901735.1:4470000-5070000 GCF_033783945.1 Neopsephotus bourkii
TCAAACTAGCCCCCTGTCCAAACTGAATAATAAAGAAGCATCAAGAAGGAGAAAGTCTTTAGTAAAAAAATTTGTCAAGCTTGTATCTTGTAAAATAGGAATAAATGGGGTGTTCAGCATCACTTGCTGGGAGCGGCTGGGGACAGGGTACCAGCTCTGGTGGTCCTGACCATCCCTCCTGCTAGCTAACAGGAGCCAGGGCAGCAGCTAAGCTACAGGGAGAGCAGACCCCACTTTCCATGTGGCTTCTCAAGCGCTGTGCGTTTTCCAGGGATGATGCCAAGTGCTGTGTGGTTAAGGTTTGTTTTTTTTCCAATTTTTTTTTCTTTTGGTGTTTCTGCATGCCTTCCTGCTGAGAGGTGGCTCTTTTGACATGTTGTTATAGTGATGGAAGGAGCATGGATACACATTCCTCCGCTCCGCGCGCGAGACATATGGGAGCCAGATTGTACCTGTCACAAGTTGCCAACCTGAATTTGTGGGGTATAAGGGGACACGTTCCCAAGGGAATTTCCACTTGATGTTCTTGATTGCTTTGGCTAATATTTGCTTTGTGACCTTTCCATTAACAGATATGGCGTACAGCGTTTGGTGCCGCTCTGGGAATGGGTACGTCCAGCTCGCACTGATGCTGCTGTGGGTTTGCCAGTGGAGGTGCATAGGCAGCCCAACACACTAGGCCCATTGAAGGGGAACATTTGACTCTCCAACTTGGTGATAGATATTTAGTGTCATTTCAGGAGGTGTTTTCCATCTAAAGCTGCTATTGGGGCCACTCAGATGTAGAGCATCCACAGCCAGGGTGAAGAGCGGGTTTGGTTCAGTTATGCCACCTTGTTTGCAGGAATGTACTGCTTTGCTGGGACATGTACATATGTTGGGATATGTATCTGTTAGGATGGGTTTCCTTGGGGGACAGGGCAAACTCTTGCCACCAACCCCTTTTTATAGGGCTCCAGTTGTGCAAGTGCATGTCTGTTGTGTAGACTGTTAAATCTGTCTGCTCCTGAAAAGGCTTTCACTTGAAAATTGATTTCAGTTTTATTGGAATAATTAGTATAATTTTAGAAAATCAATATATCATCAACCTGAAGGAATTTGCAGGGTTTTTCAATTTACTGAATTAAACCCCCCCAAACTTTAGGCTTTGTTCCTGATTAATAGAAGCACTTTTAACTGTCAAAGTTGCCAAATCTCAGAACAAAAGCTGTAACTCCAACCACGGAAAGGGAGTGGCAGATGCTGGGCTGAAGGCTGGGAATCTCACCTCCTGCATAGATGCCATCTCCCCCCATTGCCCCATGGTGAGCGAGAGCGGAGCCTGGGCCCTATGCCCACCTCTTGCAGGTGTTCTGCTGTCAATGAGATGGCAACCTGGCAGAGCTGATGTTTATGAGAGGTCATTTTTGTGTATGGGTCTGGAGATAAACCTCAACTCATCTCCTAGGCTGTCAGTGTACTGCTGGTAGTCGTTCTTGAAATGCTTCTCTGGTTTAGGATTAAGCCTGTGGTTTAACTTGTGGGTAATGAGCTCAAGAAAGTGTTACTTCTTGTGAATGCAGACTTCTTAGTATGGATTTTACTTTTTCTAAATGATAGAGGGAGGAAAAGTCACGTTGCTGTGTGAACTTCATTGCTCCTGTACCTGTAAAACCAGGGTGATATTTCAGAGCTAATGTCAAGTGCATTAGCTGGTAAGAGTTCTGATTTCTTGGGCCACGTTTTGCAGAGAAACCTTACCTGGTCAAAAGGCCACTCAAAGGGGAGCTGCTGGGATCTGGACTGCACCAGAGTGGCTTTCAGTGCCAATGGGCATCAGAGAGGAGGATGCTGGTGCCCACAGAGAGCTCTGCACTGCTCTAGGCTGGACCTCATGTCCTCCACTGTGCTGCTGGGCTTGTAGCACTGCTGATTTGGGTGATAAATAAGGTTTTTCAGATTGCACATCATTCGTCTTGTGGCCATGACATTCTGGGATGCAGGAGGGGCACCCAGGACCTTAGTTACCTGTATGTACAGCAGAAAAAGAGTCATGACTAGATATTAGAACAGGCTGCCCAGGGCAGTGCTGGAGTCACCATCCCTGGAAGTGTTCAAGAACCATGTAGACAAGGCCCTTAGTGACATGGGTTAGCGGTGGCCTTGGCTTTGCTGGGGTTGGACTTGACGATCTTAAGGCTCTTTTCTAGTGTAGTTGATTCTATGATTAAAGGAGATGCTGTAGTCTGCGAAAGAGTAATCCAGAAAGCCATCCCTAGGAGTGGCTTGTTACAGAAAACTTTCTTTTTGGACTGATACTGCCAGCTCCACCACACTTTCTGGGCGCAGGTGCTGTTTAGTTGTTCATCATCTCTTAACCTGTATTAGAAGAGTGAGAAGACCCATGGTGTAGGACCTGGAGGGACCAGGAGGGTCTGAGCTTCTCAAATACTTAAAAAGTAGGAAAAAGGGGATGGGGAGGGTGGTGAAACCCACCCTGGGTCGAAAAGTTCCGCTTCCATGTTTTGGTTTGTGAAGATGCAGCAGAGGAAGGGAGTAGGCGAATGTGAATAAAGCTTTACCAAACTGGCCCCTACATGCATATTTCATAGTAGTGTTTATCAAAGTTTTATGAGCATCTGGTCTTGGCCCCAAAATCTTTTCAATTGTGGGATTTCTTTCTTTCTTTTTTTTTTTAATCTATCTGAGTTTGACTACAAGCAGAATCTGCTGTAATTCATTTTCCCCCCTCCCCAGTAAGTTTTACCCAGGCTGGCTTTGCACAGACGGACCCATGTGAACCTGGGCTCTAGCCTGGCTCCACGTGCGGCACATAAACCAAGTGTGACATGGAGTGGCTGTTCCTGTGTTTTATTTCCCAAGGGAGAATTTATTCAGGAGTGTCTCTGTTACTTAAAAACACTTCCTTGTCCTTTCAAAGCCAGAGGAAATGATGTGGGGCTCGGCAGCATGGAACAGACCAGGGAGGGAAAGGGCAGGGAGAGGTGGGAATGGGCAAAATGATCCGGTTCTGTGCTCTTTCTCTGCAAAACAGGGCCTGGGAATGAAAGCAAGGACCTCGGGCAAGTTTAAGTTATGCAGCGTTCTATTTTGTTGCCATATGTTGCAGGAAGAAATCCTCGAGTTTGGGTGTTTGGTGGTTGTTTTTTCCTCCCTTCCTATCGCTGAGCAATCCCTCAAGACTTCCCTCAGCTCTCCAACCTTGTCTCATCAACATTCATACACATACTGCCACATTCATTCACACACGTCTGGAGGAAAAACAGATAAGTTTCACATTTCACAACAAGGGTGTTCTTGTTTTTTTTAATCATAGACTGGCTTAGAAATATCAGGTACTTGGGCATCAGTTCCCATCTTCCCATGATTTAATGGTCCCTCGTGAGTAAACACCAGTGAGCCTGCAGCAAAATCTATATGAAGGCTTGGATGAACTTCCGGACATAAGTTCTTATCAGTTATTGAAGAAGATCTTTTTATTTGTTGACAGCTGATTTGTTTTCTTAGGCTTGTGAAGATGTGATAGATTTGTTCCATGACTTCAATGCAGTGGTAATTTTGCCCATCCAGAAAAATCCTCACTCCTGGGACACCATCCGCAGCAGAGTTCAATCTTACTTTCCTCATAGGGAATTTCAAATAGTGTCTGAAGTTTTCTGTTTTAAAAAGAAGAAATAAAAAGGGGGGTGAGCAGGTTAATTTTCCATTCATCTTTTGCTTTGGTATTTCTTAAATCTCCCCTGTTAAATTCAACCTTTAATTTGGAGATGCATTTGCAAAATTACAACAGGACTGAAAACCCCTGAGGTTTTGAAGCTGTTGGAGTGTTTGTAGGAAGGTTTTTTGGCAGAGGTCTGAGGAAGCCAGACATCCTGAGATGCGGCATGCAGATAGGGCTCACAAGTGAGCTTATTTGCCAGGTGGGTTTGCTCAATTTAAGGGGACTTTATTCATAAGTCTAGACAGCTTAACAGTGAGTGACCATCTTATTTCACATTAATGCAGCTTCAAAGCCATTTGCATATGTTTAGCACTTTACAGAGATCCCCAGGCCTGATGGAGTCGGGAAGGGATGGGTACATTATTTAAAAACTAGGAAGAACAGCAACATTTCACAACAGTGGGTCAATAGTCAGTCTAATATTGGAGCCCCGATGCTGGAGCCCAGAGTCTGAGCTGTGTTTTGTTTCTCAGCTCTCTGTGGTCTTACAAAGCTTCCAGGAAAGCTCAGGTTTTGTTTTGCCTTTAGTTCTTTTCCTTTAGCATGTTCAGCACAACGCTCCCTTCTGCATGTACAGATAGAGGTGACCAGGGTGGAGAGGGTGAAGGTCTCGGATGGAAGAAATCAAGGCAGAAGTTCTTCCTTGTGAGGGTGCTGAGGCCCTGGCACAGGGTGTCCAGAGAAGCTGTGGCTGCCCCATCCCTGGCAGTGTTCAAGGCCAGGCTGGACACAGGGGCTTGGAGCAAGCTGCTCTAGTGGAAGGTGTCCCTATCTGTTGCAGGGGTTGGAACTGGATGAGCTTTAAGGTCCTTTCCAACCCAGACCATCTTATGATTGCTCCCAGGCTTGTGCCATATCCCTTGCCACCAGTTCTAAGACCACAGGCAGGTCAACAGGGAGAATTGCAGATGTTTTTTAATAGTATCTCCCTGGGCATCCTGACCCCATCGGGGGCTGATGGCTCCCAGCCCAAGGGCATTGAGAACCACTGTTAACTCCCACCTGATTTCAGAGAGAATGTTAAATACTTGGCCTTTCTTAAATCCTGCTATAACATCCAGAACTTCAGGATATTTAGAAAACCAAAGAGCACAGCTAAGTTTCTTAGGAAGGGTGTTTTATGTGTGATTATATCAAAGGGAGGAAGCCCACTTGGTTGGCTGTATTTTATACATGTTAGTTAACATATTTAATAATGTTATTTGCATATTACATTAAAACTTGGCTTCTGCTGCCTTCTGAGTTGCATGTGCTGAGGATATGCATTCAGTGTTGCACCATTATGTAGCAGCCTTTTTCCTCCAGAGAAGGTGATGGATCCCTGAAACCTCATTACTAAAACGGATGGGGGGTGGAGAGGAGGGAAGAAAAAGAGATTTTTCAGCTAAAAGTATCAGGCATTAAACATTAAGGCTGGCCAAATAGGAGATAAATAATACTTTAAATATAATTGTTCTTGTATTTAGTCTGGGCTCCACTTTTACTGAGCGAAAGTGAAAGCAAGTAAAGTACATGATAAGCATAAAAAGCTGAATTCAGCTAGAAATACTTAGTTTCTGCACTGCAGGAACCATGCACAGCTTTGTTTTTTACTGGCTTCAGCCCTTTTGTCTGAACACTTACATATTTCTTGGGTCCAGTAACTACAGCCAAACTGCTCTGTGATTCCCTGAGTGCAGACAGACTAGAAGGCAAGCAAAGCTAGGAGAAACAGGCATTCAAAATCTGTCCCCCTGCCAAACCAATATGTTTTGTAGGACAGATATTCTTGCCTTCAGGAGCATCATAAAAAAAGAAGTGGCAAAATGGGCATTTAGAAAGTATGGTGCTTTTTTATAAAATAATCCTAAAAAGTTCTATTTAAACAAAAATGGGAATGGCCACATTAGAGAAAATGCCCAACTTTAAATACTGCTTTCATCCAGATTAAGCCTTTTTTGTTCCACAAGAAATAATGCAAGTTTGTATTTAATGATGTAGGGGGAAACATTTCATGCTGGCATTTTGATATTCCAACTGATTGACCCCAATTGCTGCTCAGGTGGACAGAGTTGTGACATATGCTGACATTCATAGTCTGGAGCAGGGAATATGGCTTGCAAGCCCTGCCATAGGAAAGGCACTGGTAATGTTGGATGATTCTGTGTCATTCTGACCATCTGCAGATTCCTGATGAAGTTTGAACAGGCCCAGTTTCCTGGTAGAAAAAATTGAATATTCACAGAGAAATTAATAATTTCTCCTGGATAATTTAGGTTTTACATTTGCATGTTTTGGTTATGGAAAATTTGATCTCACCTAGAATTCCTGAAAAAGTCCCATGGTAATATTTGTGGTGTTTTTTAAAGGGACCCATGGAAATCTCTTGCAGAAAAGTGATCAGGATAAGAGCTTCCCCTCCCTGTATGGAAGAGTAATGCTGTCCTACAAGTCTGGGCAGCATTAGCAGGACAAGCTCTCGCCTAGTTTTCCTGTGAAAAAGCTATTCTCCACTGGTTAGTAGTCTGATTGCAACTCTGTGAATAGAAAGATGAACCCAAGGCTTTGATTTGGGCTCTTAAAGCCAAATTATCCTTGATAATTTAATCTCTATTAAGCTGTATATGAATCTTTCTTGATGTCCTGGTGGGATGGCAAGGTGTTGTCTTCAGATTTTCATCTGGTCTCCTTGTACCTGCCTGCAAGGACTACACGACTGGACTTAACTGTCCAAAGGATCTGCAAGAGCTAGAAAGACCCAGCTGGTTTGCTGAGTGTCTTTGAAAGACTTTAGGTCTGAGGTCCAAAGTAAAACCATAGATAGCACCCTTGGCCTTCCTACAGTCAGAAGGGTTGGTGATGTCTTGCCTACATTGCAGGAGAGACCTGAGATGGTTTTTGAATGCTGGTCTCAGTAAAAGTGTAGCCATTCCCAGGGCAATCAGCACCAAATTAAAAAGTGACTCTGTGTGGCATCAGGAAAAAGTATTACTTGAGGGTCTTTAGTAAATTTTAGTTTTAAGCATATAATTACTCAAGTCAAGATCATTTTCTGAAGTGGGTAGCTCTTTATTGGGTTGTGGTTTGACTTGAATTGTTCTTTTTCCATTCCTGTTGTGCAGCCTTCCTGTAATTCCTAATTTGCTTTCCTAGACATTTTGTTTTCTTGCTTAAAACAAGTAAGGAACAAGCAGCAATGCGAATCAGTTTTGATGCTTCTAGCATCTGTTGTTAGGAAAATGCCAGCTAAGGGAGGAAAGGAAGGCTGAGTTGTCTTGTACACCCCGCTAAAAAGGTACATTTTGTTACCATACAGTGGCTTCCAATTGTTCAAACCCATTTACAAGTTGCTGGTGTCATTGGGTTTGTTGTCTTAACATTTTTTGCCATTGCCATTTGTGTTGGTAAGCATGAAGAGCATCGGTGGGCATGGAGGACATGCTGGTAATTGTACCAAGTCATTGTGGCTAAGTGCATGTGCCAAATTGCTTCATTGAGCCACCTGAGCAGCACTAAATGAACTTGCCTGGCTACAGAAACAGTATTGGGAATTCCTGCCATCTCTGCTCAGGCTTAATTTCTCTCTGTTGCTCTATGGCACCACCCACTTATCAGGGAGATAGTGATGAGATAATATAAGCTCACAAAGTACAGTTATTCTTTAAAGAGGTGCTTAAGGAAGTATATAGACCTAGTATCCGCAGGTGAGAGCAACTGTTACTTTGATTGCTATGAATGTACCAAATGCAAGACACCTTTAGGCTGAATGTGAACAGCACACACTGAATTATCCCATACTACAATAAACTTAGTGTTATATGTGGTCTAAAAACGTCCTTTGTTACCCATGAGAATCTCCTCGTTGAGGTCAATGCAAACCTGCTGTATGCTCCAACATCCAAATTTAGGTCTGTACTCTCAAGTTCGATACTAAAATCAAAGGGGTAGTGGGAGGTTGATTGTTTCCCATGGCTGAAGAGCAAAGTAAATGCATTAGCTTAATAATATTGGTTATAAGATGCAGAGATAAGAGAAATGGGCGGGGAGCAGCAGTTCCCATCTGATCTGTAATGGGGACTGTGGGAAAACTTCAATGAGCAAACCCCAAACCAGGTGAAAGTCATTACAGCTGAAACCCATTTCACATCCCAACTTGGGCCAAGCTCATGGAGGTTTTGCAAAGCTTTTGATGAATCTGGACTGAGGTTTAAGCTGGTCTGGCCTGAGTTAGATTCAGGTGGAAGTGCTCTCGTTTGGGCTCAGTTATGTTGTATGTTTGAACTTGAAAGTTGATGTGGAATTTAGGATGTGAGACCCCAACACCGAGTCAGAGAACAGAAGATGATCCGTGTAGAGCTTCATAAAATCAGGAGATTATCTGATTCTCCTTGTATCACTATTTAGTTGAATTTGATATGTATTTCACAACTATGTTTAGAAGGGCTCAGCCAATTCTCGTTTACGCTGTTTCTCAGAAATTCTCATTTACACAATGTTTCCATCACATTGTTGGAGGGTAGATCTGTGTTAAATACCCGCAGTGTCAATGAAATGAAACCAAGATGCAATTTTCCAAGTTATAATATAACTTCTTCAGTGCAGGAAGAGTATTCCTGCTGATTCAAGCCAAAAGAGTATCCTTCATGTCAGTAATATTCTTTTTAACCATGCCTGGAACTGCTCACAAACTGAGGCCCTCAGTAACATGGTTTAGTGTTGGACTTGGCAGTGCTGGGGCAACAGCTGGACTTGGTGATCTGAAAGGTCTTTTCTGACTTCACTGGTTCTAGGCTTCTATGAAAAAGTGTGGCTTTGGGTCCTATTGCTGGGCATGGTGAACGTGATGCTTTCTCTTCTTTGTTGGCACCTATACCAAGGTGCCCCTCCAGATGTACAGTTTCTAAGCAGTCCACCTTTTCCATGCAGATGCTTCTGCACTAATAACTAGGTAGCAAGCAAATATATATTACCACTGGAGCTCGTATTGCTTTTATTGTCTGGGCATGTGTTCGTACATGCCTTATGCCTGCTGAGGTTGCCTGCTAAGGAAGTGGTCTTTTGCCCTGCCTTCTGCAGGAAGAAAAGGCAGCTTGTAATGGGTCATCTTGTGAGGCAAGAAAGCTCAGATCTGCCTGTTGATTTACTTCTTTTTCCAAGGAAATAATACAGAAAGAAGTCTAGAGAATGAACATGGACCATGCTGGGTAAAGGTGCTGTTGTGGCTGCATCATTCAGTCTTTGTGCAGTGATATTGCTGTTTGTAGACACAGAGAGTCTTTCTTTAGGAGTACGGGACACAATAAATTGGGGGACACAATGAAAGTGCCTCAAATACAATGTTTTGTGACAATAAGCAGCCATCAAGTGTCAAGAGTTATTATCAAAGCAGTGCTACTGCAAGCCACTGATTAACCAGGACGTGCCACAAGGTCTCAGAAAACCCCCCTATCATTGACTGAAAAACGTCACGTGAGGGAATGTATGGTTAAAACCACATAAAAAGATAATTAAAAAAAGACAACAGGAATCTTGGGTCGGGATGATGTGAAAATGTTCAGCCAGGCTCTCAGCTGGTTTTATTTAAGGGGATTTCTGCTGAAGGCTGAGGAGCTCTGCCAGGTGATGCTGGTGGTGTGTGTACGTGGCCACTTGTGCTCAGAATAACATTGGCTTTTTGCATGTAAAAACTGAAAGCAAATTAAAACTGTTTTCTGCTTTTGGAAGAGTGTGTCCTGTGAATGAAATGCTTCACATTAGGGTGATATGTTGTGACTTATGAAAATCTGAAATACCTGTTATGGATCAGCTCTCACTTAGAGGGGACTGTGTTCGTCAGGCAGTGATTGAAGTTGCAAATCAGTGTTCTCCAAGCTGGAATTTTCAATGGGGAGGCAGATAGCTGCAAAACCATCAGTTTTAAGAATAAAATAAAATGAAACAAGCAGTAATAAAAAAAAGTACTTGACAGGCAAATTTGGTGTTACACGTTCTGCATTTCTTTTCAGTCTTTCAAACTTTCTGAACACTATAATTTGTTTCTAGTGTTAGCATCACTATCATCAAGGATGTTGGACTCTATTAGCTCAGCTGTCTAAGGGATGTCTTTTTAAAAAGGAAGAGTGCAGGGAAAAAAACCCCACCAACAAGAAGTTCAACCACTTGAATTCAAGCGTAATTACTTTTCTTAACACATGTCTCTCATTTGCAATCAAGGCAAAAACAGCAGGAGAAATCTCAGCCAACTGCTCTCTTGCCCCAAGCTGGGCAAGAGTTCTTTGCATTAGTTGTGGTTTCACTGAGGTCACTCTTTCAAGGAGGAATGCTGTGTGGAATGACTTCTGCCACAGCATGGACTGAGATTTGGGTTAAACAAAGCCTGTCATTTTATGTAGCAGTTCAAAAAATTGTCTCTGTCGGTGTTACTTTCTACCCATCATTTTTCCTAGGGTAGGGATGTAGGGGTCCCTCTCTCCAGCTTTGTCTCTAATAGTATCTTATTCAGTCATGAACAGACCAGATGTAGGAGGGCTGGTGTAGAAAGTAATAGATGATCACCAGTTAACTGAAGCAGAAATTTTGGATCCTCATGATCAAGTCTCTATGCTGAAACAGAAGAGATTTAAGTCAGACCTTAGCTTCAGTATGACCCCAGCATGCCATTTACTTCATAGATGGTGATGCTGATCCTTCCCTTCTATTTTTGCATCTTAACTATAACAGTGTGAGCAACCACGGTGGACAGTACTGCTGTTATGGTGTCCTGCTCCTTGTCAGGTAACTCCCAGCTGCTGACAGGGCTGGAAGATGCCCTCTTGATTCCAGAGTTACTAGCATCTCATTACTAAGGATCAACAAATAATTCATCATCATGTCGTGGTCTTGCTTTGCCTCTTTTCTGTTGCAGTTATCAGCAGGTTACAAGCTTTTTCAGATGAGTTATTTGAAATGATTTATCAATTCTGTTGCTGATTTAATAAGTAGTTCAGTTTTGCTTATGTATTCAACAAAAAACACAGGTTGCGTTTGAATCTGGATGAAGCACATGGTATTCTGTTTGGTTGAAGGAATACACTCTTTCAGATAGGTTTCATGGCCAATACGGAAACTAAAACATTAAGTACTAACTTTCTGTGAATATGCCTCACGTTTACTTAAACTTTCTCTCTTTGGTGTTGCTCCTGACTGTATGTTCTTGTGTTGGAATATTCAGGGGAAACAAGCAACAACAGTGACATAAAACTGTCCAAAACACATGCAAGTCAAAATATGACTATTCCTAGGAGATATTTGCAAGGCATCACCAACCTTATTCAAGTCCATTGTTAATATTTCAAGAAGTATTTTTTGCAGAACATGGGACAGAGAATTTCCTACTAGGTTTTGGAGTGTTTGCCAGTCATATATCAGCAATTACGTTCTCATGAAAGCCTCTGTCATGGTTTAACCAATGCCAGACAGCTTGTCCACTCACTCCCCCCCCCCTTCTTGCCCTCCCCTATTCTCGGAGGGACGGAGAGGATCAAAAAGAATGCAACTCCCACGGGTTGAGATAAGAACAGTTTAGTAACTAAGGTATAACACAAATCACTACTGCTACCACCAATAATAGTAATGATAAAGGAAATAACAAGGGAAGAGAATACAACACCCCATCACCAGGTGACCGATAACTCGCCCCCCCTCAGACAGCACCCAACGATACCTCCTCCAACCCTGCAGTCCAAGCCCTTCCAGGCTAACTCCCAGTTACCTCCTGGGCATGACGTGCTGTGGTATGGAATACCTCTTTGGTCAGTTTGGGTCAGGTGTCCTGTCTCTGCTTCCTCCCAGCTTCCCTCCTCCCTGGCAGAGCATGAGGCCCACAGAGTCCTTGGCCAAACCAAAACATCATTGTTTTTCAGCTTTGTTCCCAGCTGAAAGTCAAAACACAGCACTGCACCAGCTACCAAGAAGGAGAAAAATGACTGCCACTGCTAAACCCAGGACACTTCTATATAATACTGATTTAACATACTCCTGAAAATGAACAGGAGATGGGGGTGGCTCTTTCTCATTGCTAATTCTCTAGTAGGAAAACAAAATAAATCCTGTTCAAATTTCTCCAGTGCTGCTAATGTGATTTGCTTAACTATGTATTAGAAATTGAGCGATATTAGAACCATCAAGGTAAACCTTGTTGGGAATGTGGTCTCTGCTTTCACTTTCAGCAGGGTGTTTATGTGCTATTTGGTGAATCTAAGGTGGGTTTGGGCAGGGTCTTGGAGATCCAGCATCTTCTAGGTCCAAGAGATTGTGGAAAATGCAATGCAGTTTAAGTGATAGTATCTGTCATGATTGAGCAATGAGTAATGGAAATGGTCTGTAGGTCTGTCCCCAGTGGAAGAATTACAGGACTTAGGGTGAATATATGCCAAGATGAATGGTTTGCTGTAGGGAGGTGTGTGGGATGAGATTGGATTTAGCCAAGAAGGGAGAGCCACGGGGTTTTGGAGCTCATTACATTAGGAAGAAGAAAGTAGGAGATAGTGGTGGGTACAATGAGGTGATTGCACTGGGGAATGATTTCCAAACCTGTTTGTTTTTCTGGCTTGCTTGTGGATACAAAGCCAGACCTTTACGTATTTCCAGAAGCATGTGGGTTATAAACATATCCAGAAAGAAACATGCTTTGTCTTTAGTGTGAGGAATGTAAGCATCTCTGTATTCTAGAAAGGATCATGCTTCGCAAGGCCTCAGCCGCTCTGCCACCTTCATCCTTGGAGACTGTTTTTCTGATGCACTTGGAAACTTCCCCTTTAGTTCCCTCACCATTTGCATTGACCTTTCCCTTTGGATGGAAGATATAAATTGTGTTTTTAAATACAAAGAGGCCACTCACCAGAGGCTGAACCTCTGGAGGAAGAGGCTCTGATGGGAGGGCTGTTTTCTGCTGATCTTGGGGTGAATGGCTGTGCTGGCCTTCATGGCTCCATGGCTTGGGGACTCATTTGAGCAGAGGATGACCTGGATTCCAGTTCTCTCTCTCAGGTTAGGGATGTTTACACAATAAATCCTCCAATGAAATGTGTTATCTGGAGAACCTCTGCCAAATATCTTAATGGCACTTGAGGCTTGGGCTGGTTAGTGACATCAAGTGAAACAAAAGCATCTCCCTGACAATAGCAGGAGCCATTCCCATTGTGAGTAAGAATCATTTTCAAACATGAAAACATAACAGCTGGGTCAAGTAATGCTTACTAAAACTTCTCCGGTGCTGCTCTCATATGCTCAGAGGAGGAACTTTAAATTAATGAGACTCAGTTGAAAAGAACCAGTCAAGAAGCAGTGGAAAAGCTGAATGCCCAACATAAATACCTGCAGTTCAAACCCAACAATGCCATTGTTGGGCTGTAATCAGGAGAGGGCTTTCAAACAATGCCCCTCATCAGCCTGAGCAGGTAGAACACTCACAGATGACTAATGCCCAGCTTGTATCTGGGTACATAGATCACTGTTTACTAATCTCATGCTCTCTTAGTCATCCTCAAAAGACTCCTCAAAGCAGTAAGCTAAGGCCAGGCACTTTTTACAATAAGGAAATGTTCTGTTTGCAATACAAGTTGCTAGATGCAGAATTCAACTTCGCTGTAGCTGTGGTTCGCTTGAATGATCTTGACCTGATCTTGAAGGGTTTGAAAGGCTAATCCATTCATTCCTATTCCAGACATACACAGATTAGGCTTCTGTTGAAACAACTTGCACTTTTGGAAATAGCAACAAAACTGCAATCGGCTTTGCATGTGTCTGAAGTTTCCAGCCTGGCAAACGATACTGGTCTTCATGACCTTCCTTTGCTGTCTTCCCTGAGGAGCACAACTGCTCTGGTCAGCCATGATGCACTCTCTTCAGCTGGTAAATTCAGTAGCTGGAGGTTTCTTCTTGATCTCTAATTTGGTTTCACTGTAGAGTTTCGGTATGAGGTGACCTGACGAGTTGTCTTCCGTGTGGGCTTCAAGTGCAGTTTATCTTGGTTCAACATTTACTTTCTTTTGCAGATTTTGAAACAAGCCTTTCAAAGAGAAAAAGGCCTGGTGGTTTGAAATATTCACTTCTCATTTCTCTGTTCAGATGTTGGTGATAACAGTTTCACTGCCAGATCATGCTTTGTTGAAAGAGGGGCTATGCTGGTGGATGTCAGCGGGGGGATCTGATCTTGTGTACAGTCACATATCCTATGCAGATAAGCTCAGTGTCCCCACACATATACATCTGCATTCAGGTCTGGGTGCCTATTCTTAGCTGATGAGTTCTGGTTAGACGTTGTTAATTTTCATGTTGTTGGATGCATCTCCTGTGCCGCTGAGCTGGAAGTAATGGTGTGCTGGGGAGCTCTGCACAGCCTACACATTTGGGCTGTTTGTGTATGCTTGTTACCAACCATGAAAGTCAGTGTCTCGTTAGGGTGATACCTGAACTTCACTTGGCCTTGCAAAACTAAAAATACAGTTGTCCCAAGAAACTGATCTGAACGGGGTGTTCTGGTGAGTGTCCATATGGAAGTGAGACCAGCTTCAGACCACTGCATCTGCTAATGTATGCACATGTGCGTTTCACTTACGTACATATAAAGCCATTATATGTATCCATTACATGTGCATATGCATGTGCACATGTATATTTTGGGGGGCTCAAAATTAAACAGAGGAGATACAGATTAGATATAAAGAAGAAATTCTTTACTGTGAGGGTGCTGAGGCACTCGAACACGCTGCTGAAAGAAGCTGTGGCTGCCCCATCCCTGGCAGTTTTCAAGGCCAGGTTGAATGGGGCTTGGAGCAACCTAGTCTAGTAGAATGTATCCCTGACCATGGCAAGGGGTTGGAACTATAGATGACCTTAAGGTCCTTTCCAACTCAAACCATTCCATGATTGTATGATTCTAATGCCAGTCATATATTGCTGTAAGAAAATGGATGTTACAGGGGAAAGTTCCCCAAGTTCTGCAACTGTAGTATCTTATAGCAGGGGTAGCTTTTCTCTGCCAGCTTTGCAAGAGTTCACTGTCTCCTTTATCACTGAGCCATGTGTCCCCGTTCCTGCCTGGCAGGATGCAGCCCCCTCCTGCTCTATCTCCCCTCTATCACTCAGAAACGCATCATCTGCTGCAGGCTCTATATACATACGTGTGAAATACTGCCCTCACTGCTTTTGGATGGTGATATCCTCCACCTAAGTCAGTGAGCAGGTTGATTGTGGCTGCATGAATCAATAAAGCGCAGCATGGCACATCCCTCTCCCTGTATATCATCAGCAGTGTCTGCACAGTGCCCTTCTGTAATTAAAAAACTGGACAGTTTCCTTGTGCCCATTAACACAGTGCTGCATAAATCTGTCTGGTGGTCCCCAGCTTGTCCAGCTCTGCCTCACAGATAGCTTTGGCTTCCTTTGAGGTATGTCGTTGCATGCAGCAGAATGATTATTCCAGGTATACAGTGAAGACTTTGCTGTTATTTTCCCTTTGAGCAGCAAAGGGAGCTCTCACGAGGTATGAACTTGCCTTCAGTGTGTCTGGGACTTTACAAGTGAGGATGTCTCATGCAGTCAATAGACCTGGCAGACCACTGGAAAGAGATATTGGCCCCAAACTGGAAGGTTCTTGTAAGTTTGCATGGACTAATGGCCAACCTCAATTCAAAAAGAAGGATGTGAATAAGAGCCTGCATCTGAATTGCTGGCAAAAGTGCCTTTTGCTGTATTTTTGCTATTACACCAGCCATGGAGACACACTTTGCCAAGAAGAGCTAGTCATTGATGCTACAGGCCTGACCTACATGGATGCCCTGCCCAGGCTGGGATATCTTAGGCTGTGAGTGTTGGAATTCTCCAGTACAATGGCTTCAGGAGCCTGCTGAAGGCCAGCCCCCAGAAGGGTAATTACTTACTGCATATTTACAACCCACACCAAGGGCTTGCTGGGCAGACTGCCTATGTGGGCTGCATAACGAATGCAGGCAGCCACCGAGCGCCTTCCCCCTCCGTCCATCCCAGAGGCATTAAACCCATACATCCTGCCTGAAGACCGCTCCTATCCTTCACGTGGGCTGCGTTACACTGACAAAGAAAAAGGCTTTTCGCATTGTCTCTGCCAGGCTGACCTTTAGTGTGTTTACTTTTCAATCAGCTTTAAGAAGGCGAGCTTGAACTCCCCGGCATGAGCAAGTTCAGCGCGGGAGCGCGCTCGCCCAAACATTTGCCAAGATAACGCCGAAGTGACAAATAAACACGAGTTGTTTTTACAGGTGTAAAATCAACAGATCAAATGCTGACCCCCGAGCCGTGGTCGTGAAGCCGGCCTGCGTTGTGTTTGAAGAATACCACTGCATCATTTACACTTGCAAACCCTTTGTAATCTTAATCTCTTTGTGGCTTTTATGTTATACTGGCCCCCCAAGGTTAAAGAAAGAGATTTAGACCTTAAACACAAATCCAGCCTTCAAGCTCTGGAATTATCTTTGCCTTTAAATGCAACTGATCAATGCCCATTTCTTTTGAAAATAAAACCCTTTTGAACCTTGAAAGCCTTCCACTGTTGAGCTATGTCTAAGTGCCACATGGGGAAATGGGCAGAAAAAAAGCCCATTTTTCCCTTAGTGCTTGCATTAGAGGTCCTAAAGTTCAGTCCAACGCAATCAATTTAATTGGCACTAGCTCTAGTGACAAATTATACTGGTTTACACTCAAGTGTAGCACAGATTCCTCAAACGCTGGGAAAGAAGGGAGATACACTTCTTGGTCTCTACTTAAAGAGGGCAACAGTATTGGAAAAGGAGCACATTTAATTTATCACTGTCAGAGCAGGTGCAAAGTTTAATTCTAACTAAAAGCATTAAACAATTAACCCAGACAGT
Organism: Neopsephotus bourkii; assembly: GCF_033783945.1. Classification (NCBI taxonomy): domain Eukaryota; kingdom Metazoa; phylum Chordata; class Aves; order Psittaciformes; family Psittacidae; genus Neopsephotus; species Neopsephotus bourkii. The sequence goes on from NW_026901735.1 coordinate 4,486,588, forward strand.
CAGGCCCTTCTGAAAACGCTCAGTTGCAGGGAACACATGGACCAGATTACCAATGGAAAAAGTCATGGATCCTCTTTTATTTAAATGAATATCTTCTACCACTTAAAAAAAAAAGAGAGAGGAGATAGAGAGAAAAAGGGAAAGAACTTATAGCCATCTGATAACTACTGAATAAAATCCAGGATGGGAAACTCCACCAGAGTGGCAGCAAATAGCTGTCTTTTAAAGAACTCATTGATCTTTGATACTCTATGAATTAGGGAATCTATACTTTATAACCTGCAGATACCAGCTCTCTGTAATACACATGCACGTGCTTTTCAAAGTGCATGGCTACTATTTTCTCTTGCAAGATGGTGCACTTAGGCTGGATTTTACCCCTTTGACACATTGAAGACATGCAAACACTCTTTGCAAATTGGGCCCATCTTACTCAGAAGCATTTGCAAGCAGAGGTTTTGATTTCAAATGGGAGATGCCTCCAATAAGGTCTCATGGAAGAAAGCCAGTAAATCCATCTTTTAATCCCTCCTACATTAGCAAAGCAAAGTCCCACATCTCTACCTGGAGGACAGGTACAGAGTAGCTCTCTCAGGTCATAGAATCATAGACTTGCTTGGGTTGGAAAGGACCTTAAGATCATCAGGTTCCAACCCCCTCAACCCTCCAACCCTCACTTCACACTAAACCATGTCACCCAAGGCTCTGTCCAGCCTGGCATTGAACACTACCAGGGATGGAGCATTCACAGCTTCATTAGGCAACCCATTCCAATGCCTCACCACCCTTACAGTAAAGAACTTCTTCCTTATATCCAATCTAAACTTCCCCTGTTTCAGTCTTAACCCGTTACCCCTTGTCCTATCACTACAGTCCCTAATGAAGAGTCCCCCCTCAGCATCCTTATAGGGCCCCTTCAGATGCTGGAAACCTGCTCTGAGGTCTCCATGCAGCCTTCTCTTCTCCAGGCTGAACAGCCCCAACTTTCTCAGCCTGTCTTCACACGGGAGATGCTCCAGTCCCCTGACCATCCTTGCGGCCTCCTCTGGACCTTTTCCAACATTTCCATGTCCTTTTTATGTTGAGGAGACCAGAACTGCACACAACGCTCCAGGTGAGGTCCCACGAGAGCAGAATAAAGGGGCAGGATTACCTCCTTTGACCTGCTGGACACACTCCTTCTGATGCAGCCCAGGATACAGTTGGCTTTCTGTGCTGCAAGCGCACACTGAAGCCGGCTCATGTTCATTTTCTCATCGACCAGCACCACCAAGTCCCTCCCCACAGGGCTGCTCTGAATCTCTTCTCTGCCCAACCTGTAGCTGAGCCTGGGATTGCTCTGACCCAGGTGTAGGACCTTGCACTTGGCATGGTTAAACTTCATAAGGTTGGCATCAGCCCACCTCACAAGCGTGTCAGGGTCCCTCTGGATGGCATTCCTTCCCTCCAGCAGATCAACCAAACCACACAGCTTGGTGTCATCGGCAAACTTGCTGAGGGCGCACTCAATCCCACTGTCCGTGTCAGCGACGAAGATGTTGAACAAGACCGGTCCCAACACCGATCCCTGAGGGACACCACTCGTTACTGGTCTACAGCTGGACATTGAGCCATTGACCACAACTCTTTGTGTGCTGCCATCCAGCCAGTTCTTTATCCACTGAGTGGTCCATCCATCAAGTTGATGTTTCTCCAATTTAGAGACAAGGATGTCATGTGGGACAGTGTCGAACGCTTTGCACAGATCTAGGTAAATTACGTCAACTGTTCTACCCTTGCCTATCAGTTCCACAGCCGTGTAGTTACAATGGTCTTGAACCAGATTCTCTTCTACAGTGGGCTTAAGGTCTTCATTCTCACAGTGTCTGTGTCTGCCTTCCAAGACTTGAGTGGTGTGGTCAGAGCCTTTGCTAGTGAAGACCAAGGCAAAGAAGTCATTCAGAACCTCAGCCTTCTCCAAATCCAGGGTAGGCAGTTCTCCTAATAGCTTCCGGAGAGGGCCCACATTGTCCCTAGTCTGTCTTTTATTCTCATTGTACCTATAGAATCCCTTCCTGTTATTTTTCACATCCCTAGCCAAGTTTAATTCTAACTGGGCCTTAGCTTTCCTAACCTGGTCCCTAGCTTCCAGGACAACATCCCTGTATTTTTTCCCGGCCACCTGCCTTTGCCACCACCTTTTATAAGCTTTTTTTTTCTTTCAAAGTTTCCTCAGCAGCTCCTTATCCATCCAGGGAGGCCTCCTGGCCCTCCTGCTGCACTTCCTTCTAGTTGGGATGCAAGACTCCCGAGCATTGTAGCAGCTGATCCTTGAATATCAACCAACAGCCTTGGGCCCCCTGGCCTCTAGGGCTATATTCCATGGAACCTTACGAAGCAGGTTCCTGAAGAGGCCAAAGTCTGCTCTTTTGAAGTCCAGGGCAGTGAGCTTGCTGTCCTGAAGATGTCAGATTCAACCATCTCATGATCACTACAACCAAGGCTACCCTGGAGCATCACATTTCCAAAGAGCCCTTCCCTGTTGGTGAGCACGAGATCAATCATGGCATCTCTCCTTGCCGGCTCCTCTGTTACTTACAGAAGGAAGTTGTCTTCCACATCATAGAGGAAGCTCCTGGATTGCTTGTGCCAGGCTGTACCATCCCTCCAAAAAATATCAGGGTGGTTCAAGTCCCTCATGAGGACAAGGCCCTGCAAGCATGAAGCTGTTCCTATCTGTCTGTAGAGTGCTTCATCCACAGAGTCCTCTTGATCAGGTGGTCTGTAACGGATCCCCACAGTAATGTCCCCCATCATTGTTCTCCCTTTAACCCTGACCCACAAACTCTCTGTTCTCTGATCACCTGTTCCCAGACAGAGTTCCATACTTTCCAGCCTATTCCTAACATAAAGGGCACCTCCCCCTCCCTGCCTGCCGGGCCTGTCTTTTCTAAAGAGCCTGTAACCTTCCATTCCAACACTCCAGTCATAGGAGCCATCCCACCATGTTTCTGTGATACCAGTGGTGACATATCTTCGTAAAAATGGTAAATTTAAGTTAGTTTGGAATCCATGGATCATGCGTATGTAATATAATTAATCTTTCTGTGATTTCAAATCAGGAACCCTCCAAGAATAACCAGGTCTCTTGACCAAAAGAAGCTCATGTGTGGTGTGAACAAGAAAACTCTGCTGAAGAGTTAAGAAGGGAAAAGCCCAAATCCTTCTGAGGTGTCTCTGGTCATTCTCATAGTCTTCAGAAGCGGGCAAAAATTCCTGTCATTTCTAGTGTGTTTTGTGTTGGTCTAAATTTGAATAGCTGAGGCAATTTAGAAGTCCGTCCTTTCTCCCAAAGCCTTTATAAAAGATGCGTCTGTGGAGGGCAAATCATTTCATTATATTCCATTATTTTGTGGATAACGTGCTGGTGACATCAAAACAATAAGAATAATAATATTGTTCCCACTCCAGTGCCATCAGCAGATTCCCTCCTTCCTGCCATCATTTCAGCATCATTACCATGTCTCATTGCTTAGACCTCAGGTAGCCAATTTTGAAGCAATTTATCCTCACAAGAAACGCCAAATGCCCACGTCAGGCATTCAGGCTGTGTATTTCAAACTTCTAGGTACAAATCCATGAGGGCTGAAGGGTTTGGATGCTTAGAATACTGTGTAACTAGAGCCAATACACTTAAAATGTATCAGTAATAGGACTTTTTCCTTATGTTTTTGAAGTCTGCCAAACACACTACTGAGCAACAGCTCATTTTCAGACATGCACAAATGGTGCAAATGGCTTGAAATTAGGTGGGATCTTTGCTTACTTATCTGTGAATGGGAATTTAGCTCAGTAATTGACAGACCCCTTATCTCCAGAGACCTGGAGCAGCACAGAAATGAGATGTGCTTGATTTTGGTGGACTTTGTGTATCCATCCCTCAGTGGACATGTTCAACAGAAACTGTTCAGAGGATCCTTAGGGTCCTCTCTTGAAAACTGGTGTGTGCAGAGGAAAATCATTGGATTTATGTGTCTCCCTCTACAACTGGTGTTTGATGTGCTGGGAAAGGGGGTGTTTGGATCTCTCTGGTACAAAATGCTTGTGCTCTGCATACCTATAACATCTCTTGTTCTCAGACAGAAACCTGTGGGAGGGGATGGTGAGTTTCAGAGAAGATCTAGCCATGGCTGGAAGAAGGGCATAGTTCAGGAGATCCCATATCAGGGCTTTGAGATGTGTCAGCAGTTCAACTGATCTTGTTCTGGTTGGTGAGGGGGCCTCATGAAATGACTTATTGAACATGTTTTCTTCAAGAAGGTGGCTGGAAGTCTCAAGGGAGAGGGTTTCTTTGGGAATATACTCAGTTATTGCTGGTTTCAGCTCATTTCTGGCTTGGGGGCAAGGTCAGACCAGCAGCCACCAAAGCAGCATGCTTCCAGGTAGGAGGTCATGGGAAGGAGATTTTAGAATCATAGAATAGAATCAGAGAGTGGTTTGGGTTGGAAAGAACCTTAAGATCATCAGGTTCCAACCCCCGTGCTATGGTCAGGGACACTAAACCATGTCACCCAAGGCTCTGTCCAAACTGGCCTTGACCACCACCAGGGATGGAGCATTCACAACCTCCCAGGGCAACCCATTCCAGTGCCTCACCACCTTCACAGTAAAGATCTTCTTCCTTATATCCAGTCTAAACTTCCCCTGTTTAAGTTTCGACCCACTACCCCATGTCGTATAACTGCAGCTCCTTTCTTCATGCTCTTCAAACTTGGGCTACTCAGTTCACACATGGTACTTTATAATATGAAACCCAAAGGCTCCTGGTGTGCAGGGAGGTATTTCTTAAGTCTCCATTTGGGTTTTGTTGAGGTCGTGGGTGAGGCTGGGACTACTCTGGGCATGGATGCATCCCACACCCTCAGCTCTGAGTGTGCAGCAATAGCTCAGGGCTCCCAGGAGAAGGAAGCAGAAGGCAATGCAAAGGCATACGCAAAACTTTGCTGGGATATTTCCGTATCTCTTCCTTTCTTTCTTCCAGAGATTATAAAATTGTTGTTATTCCTTAAAGCGTAAACCATTTATTACAAATACCAAGATGAATTTCCTTGCAGCAGGATAAACACTCAGCTGTTCCACTTACTGGAGTGCTGTAACATAAACAAACCCAAACCCAATGATTTTTGCAGTGAATTCTTCCTCTGGTAGGGAGTAGTATTTCTGAGTTGTAATCAAGTCAGTGTTTATGCTTGCATCCGAACAGCGCAATGTGAATGACAGGATCCCACATGGACTTTTATACAGAGGAGAGATAAGGCACTCGGAGGCAGAGGAAGGAATACAAATGATCTGTTGATAATGGCACAAGCTTTTCTTTGTTGGTGTTCTACAAGTGAGAGGCAAGGCAGAAAAGCCTTGGCGAGATCGGTGTCCAGGAGCCTCACCTCGGAGCTACAAGAGCCACCGAGGAGGGAGCCTCAAGTCCTCGACGGGACCTGCCCAGGACTGGCAGCTCAGCTCACTTGAGGAGCTGACCCACTGGGGTGGAGCCAGGAAGCTCGGTGGCAGCTGTGAGTGGTTCAAAACCTGCCTTGCGAGCATGGCAAACAGAGTGGGTCGAGGCAGTTTGCGCGGGCAGCTCAGCGGGATAACTGCCTGATCAAGAGGAGAGGACTCACCTGGAGCGCAGGAGGAGGAAGGACTGCTTGCTTGTGCAGAGACGTAGATGGACCAATTGACCAGATAGATCATGGTTTCAACACGAGGAAAAGCTGTAGTGAGCAATGATGTGAGTAGCCAGACTGAGCCTTCCTGCAGACACGCAGCCGTGCAGGTCTCTGGCTGCAGTAAATGCCTGAGCCTGGCACTTGTATTGGAGGGAGCCAGTGACACCGCTTGTGTGCGGTGTGAGCGAACAAATGATCTGCTCAGGCACGTGGCTGAACTGAGGGAGGAGGTGGAAAGGTTGAGAGGTGGCAAGGGCAGAGGGAAGTGGTTGAACAAGTGGTGGATCCCCTTCCCTCCTACCACCAGATAAAAGGAGTGAACTTAAGGGACAAGGAGGTATGGAGGGAGGTCCCTCCTCACAGAGGTAAGCGAAAACCCTCGCAATCCCTTCCTTCCTCCCAGTTGCCCTTGAGTAACAGGTATGAGGTCTTGGAACTACAGGGCCAGGTAAATGGAGATTGAGGGGTAGATCTATCTAGTGAGTCACCTAGGGCTTGTCACTCACCCTCACGCCCAAGAACTTCTTCAACCAAGAAGAAAACCTCTTCTGTTCCCTTCTAGGTTACCCTGCTCTCGCAGGGGGGTTGCACTAGATGATCTTTTGAGGTCCCTTCCAACCCTTGGGATTCTGTGATTCTGTATCCTTATGCAAACCATGAGATTTCTGGTCTTGCCTGCTTCAGTCTCACCAAGGTCCAGGTTGAAGCAGAACAAGTCCAGAATTGGTTGAAGCAGAATGAGGGCTATAAGGATGCTCAGAGGGCTGGAGCAGCTCTGCTCCGGAGCCAGGCTGAGAGAGCTGGGCTGGGTCAGCCTGGAGAAGAGAAGGCTCCTGAAGGGGAGACCTTAGAGCAGCTCCAGTGCCTAAAGGGGCTCCAGGAAACCTGGAGAGGGGCTTGGGACAAGGGCCTGTAGGGACAGGCCAAGGGGAATGGCTTGAACCTGCCCGAGGGCAGACTGAGCTGAGCTCTTAGGCAGAAGCTCTTCCCTGTGAGGGTGCTGAGGCACTGGCACAGGGTGCCCAGAGAAGCTGTGGCTCCCCCATCCCTGGCAGTGCTCAAGGCCAGGTTGGACACAGGGGCTTGGAGCAAGCTGCTCCAGTGGAAGGTGTCCCTGCCCGTGGCAGGGGTTAGAACTGGAGGAGCTTTAAGATCCCTTCCAACCCAAACAAGTCTCTGATTCTGAGTCTGATGATGTTTTCCCCAGTGGAAAAAAATGGCAAAAATACATTGGGGTGATACATGGGTTATTTTATATCAGCTTTGTGGACTTCTAGGGCTTATTTTCAAGATTTTCCTTTCAGTCCTGAGGATAAAAAACTGTTACAATTGCAAATTTGAAATTCTTTATAGTCACAGGACTCCAAGAGCTGTGACTTTTAAGGAAAGCACCAATTTTCCAGGCCTTAGATTCAAATCATAAAGGCTGGTACAATCCAGTCCTCAAAATTAATGATTATTGCTTCCTTCCTTTACTGCTACCAGTGTCTGAGACTGGGATGTATTAGGGAGAGCTTATAATCCAATTTCAAAGTGGCATCAAGATGCCAACAAGAAGACTCTCCAGCTCCCATCCTTATCGGTTTAAGTGTGATGTGGATCATACGGTGCATGCCCTATGGTAGCTCTAGGGAACTTGCTGTATCTCAGTTCAGTGAAACAGGTCCTGCATTTATTCTGACTCTGCCACTTTAAGCTTTGTTACGTTCTATAACATTAAAATATAAACATCTAAAACTTTTAACTCTTTTGGTCATAACATAATAGTAGTAGCAACTGATTTGGCCCAACATGGAAACAGTAATACAATAATAGTCAAAATATTTTCATTTTAAGTTGCATTGTAACATGAAATAATTGAGTTTAGTAAACTGGGGAAAAAACCACCTTAAATTGCATCAAAATGAAAGGTTTTGACCAGATAAATATTTTGAGAAGGTCAAATACAAACATATCTGTTTAGTTGTTTGTCTCCTACTACAGCTTCTCTAGCTCAGTTTCATGTGGAAATCCGGGATTTCTCCCGTAGTGGTAGTTCTTTATTGCTGTCAGTGAGACAAGGTGGGATCTCATCAGCCATATACTTTTGTGATCTCTTATTTTGGTGTGTTCTGCTGTTACCCTTGGCCATAGCACGAGGTAATGAATCCTGCAGGCTTAATTGTGCCTTGTCTTTTATCATATATATCATGTTATATTGGTTTTACATGTATCACTTTTTAGTTAGTTGAAATGTGTGTCTGATATGGTGCTGAGGGAATGAGGGAACATGGGTGAAAACCCTCCATGATGTGCTATGTGTCCACTCGAGGAGGTTTTTGCACCTTCAGCTAGGGCTGGTGCCTCTCGATCCCTCTGTGCCAAGCAAAGCTGAGCAGCATTCAAGGCAAGGTTGTATGGGGCTTGGAGCAACCTGGTCTAGTGGAAAGTGTCCCTGTCCATGGCAGGGGGTTGGAACTGGATGAGCTTTAAGGTGCCTTCCAACCCAAACCAGTCTGATTCTATTAACTTGAGAGGCATTTGAATTCATATGTAAAGTAAAGCAGTTGCTCAGGGCTTCCTTTAAAATGGTGTTATCAAGAGCTGGAGTCTTTGTGACTTCCCAGGGCAGGTTCAGATCCTGCTCTGCACACCCTATGAGAACAAAGCAGGTTTCCTTATGGTATCCTGGTGCAATCCTGCCCTGAATTTACCTGCCTGGGGAAATACTTCATGGAAAGCCTGAGGGCAAAATTCATCCCTGATGCAAGCTTGCAATCCAAGAAAATGATGCTCCTCGATGCCAAGCCTGGATGTGTCCCTGGCCTTTTGTTTAAAGTCTCTGTTTGGATTCTCTGAAGAACCAGGAGTGAAAAGGAAAAGCTTCTTATAGCAGTGAGTGTGCTAATTCTGGTGAAGTGTGGAAGGGGTTTTGTTGATACGCTCTTTAAAAGCATGATCTGTTTTCTGCTTCTAGTTAAAGAGGGTAGTGGCAGTCTTTAGTGGCTGTGTCAATGTAGCCCATGTTATTATGTACAGATGTGCCAGCTGCAAGTAGGCATTATCTCTTTGATAGTGCTAAGCACTTTACAGTGGGTCAGAGAAGTGCAGCTCTCAACCAATAGATCTAATTGCAATCCTTTTATGTTCTCTATGATTGCAGGTTTCTCCAGCACTATAAACAAATAGTAATCAACTAAACCTGTTACCTCTGAGCAGCGATGTCACGATATGAAATATTAACTGTTCCAAATACAGTAATGATGGTTTAAAACTGTATTTGTTCTTGAAGGTAAAAAATAAGGAGGAAATCAGGAGTGCTAGCACTGGCAGCGTGAAGAGCCCTCTGGCTCTCTTTCATCTAATGAAAAATTGTGTCTGTATACGACATGTTTTATGTGGTCAAATACAGTGTAAATATTGTGTACATCTTTTGCTATAGCAACAACATATTAACAGCACCACAAATAATCCCTGCTTCCGAATCTACATTTTTTTTAAGACACCTTTATGCTAACACAAGACAAACTTATAGTTTGCTGTGTGTCCAATCCACTCCAAAGTAATCCATTTGTATTCCTGTAATCCAACCAAGCCTTTTCTCACCTTAAGAAGTATTAGACACGGGCCCTGAATGTGTGGCTGATGGGATGGAATGGAACTGAAAGTGGAGATGGGGGTGTTTTTAGCTGTTTTTCTTCCCTGTCTCTGGACAATTTTGGTGGAAACTCCTTCTGAGTGTTCAGCTTGTTGGGATTTTGGAGAAGGAAAAGGGAAGAGTTATTTGGGGACCAGCGTGCTTAAACTGAGATGTTTCTTCTCTGTATTACCATGCTTGCAGCAAGGTGGACAATTTTGGCTTTTTGACCAAGTCTGGTTAGGAAACAGGTCCCAAGGGCCTGATCCTACCCATGCTGTTGAGCTTGCTTGATTTGTGAAGTCTGGGCTTCGTCTGGCTTGTGGTAATTCTGCCGTGGACAAACCCCAGAGGGTACCAGAGTTACTTTAACATTTGTTTTGGTGTTAATGGTTGAGTTCAAGGGCCCATGCATCAGCAAAGTTAACTTAAGGATGTAGTTAAAAAGAGGGGTTCAGGTAGGCAGTGGTACTTAGAGATATGTGAGATGTCCGTGGGTTAAACATCAGCTCCTCAGAAGCTGAGGAAGCCCCTGAAACCAGACTGAGCATCTTGAGGCATCAAGATGGGACTTCCCATGTAAACTGATCATGCAGGAGAGTTTATGACATTTTTCATGGTTTGGGGTTTAATCAAATGTGATCAATGCAGCTCTAGTGCAGGGTGAACTTGTTGATCTCTTCCACTGGAGGGTAAAACATACCAGAGAACAGCCAGGGCTGTACGTGCAGCATGTGTTTCCTCTTGCTCTCATGCTGATGCAACGCAAAGTAATTAGCTGAATGCTGGGGCTGCTCATTGTTACTCATTTAGAGGCATAAATAACCCAACCAACGCTTCCCACCCCCACCTGCATCTGCCCAGCTCCTGCGTGCCCCCCTTTTGTCCCAGGGGCATCCCAAGCTGACCTCCAGCACCCGGCCAAAGGGGGTCAGTGTTAGGCTGGGCTTTGTGCCTTCCCTGTCCCCCCTCCCTCCCCGCTCCTGCTCACCCGGGATGGAGATTGGGAATTAAAACGTCTTTAAAGAGAAAATAAGCTTTTGTAACAGCCAGCTGGCGAAAGGATAAAGGACTGTGCTCACAAGATGCAATCAAAATTCAACAGTGTTTTATTAAACATGTAATATTACCAAACTAAACAAAAGAGCCCTCAATGGCTGGTAATACAATGGGCTACAAATTCTACTTTTTTTCCTCTCCATGGTGTCATTCATACAAAAAGTATCACTGATCATTCGGCTCCCCGTTACGAGCTGCACATGCAAATACCAGTACACGGCAATGAAATGCATCGTGTCCTGCAGGTAGATCACAGATTGTTCTGTTTCTTCTCCAGATAACTCCTGCTAATGCACATGGAAAATAGGTGGCTTACAGAGTTATCCAGGAAAAGTGGCCAGGTTTAACTGTCTGTTAAGGACCTTGATCTATAAATAGTTTATGATGTTTATTCCTCCGAGACAGCCCTGTTTGTAGACTTCTGCCCTGGTGCCTCCCCATGCAAGGGCTGCAAATCAGCAGCTCATTTCCCTCCTTCTGTTGGTTTTTGTGTGCTGCTCTGGATTTGCTTTTCTAGCGCCTAATAAAACCCGGTTGATAACAGATAAAACGCTGTGAACAAAACTGAACAAAATGCTTCAATACACCTCTACTTTCAGATTTAACTTTGCACCAGTAAAAAGACATAGAGCCAAAGCAAATTCTTGGAGCTTAGATCAGGTCTGGGTTCTGTGGCTGCAAAAAATGGTTCTATCTGACAGGTTTTGGTGACTCCTTGGCATGTGAGAGCACAGTGTGGTCAAACACAGATGTTGGAGTGAGGATTTGGGTTATTCAGTGAGGCAGTATCAAAGGATGAGACAGAATCCATCCCTGTGAGGGTGTGGGAGCATGGTCTGGTAGGGCCAGCAGATCTCTCCCACGCTCTTAATCCCACCTAGGGATTAAAGGTAAAGGACAGCTTCAAGGCAAGGCAATAGTGAATTGAGCCCTCCAATCAGTTATAATTATCTCCATAGAATGATCAACAATTAAATTGTGTTATTAACTCCTGATCTCACTGGAAATATGCGCTATCTTTCTTTTAAGCACCTGAGGTATAGCTCGTCCCTTGACTATATTTACTCTGTGAATTTTGGTCCCATAAAGAGCTGGCAACTGCAAGTCTTTCAATTAAAGAGAGAGAAGAAAAGAGTGCCTGGCCTCCATCAGCCCAGCAAAGCAACTTGGTTTAAAGGTGTTTGTGAACAGCAGCCTGGGAGCAACTCGGCTGCAAAATCTTTTCTTCCCTGAAGAACCCCAAAGGCAGAGGAAGGGGGGAAAAAAATCACTAAGAAGCCCTAACCTTGTAACATACAGTTTTTGCTAAAAATATATATTAATAATATATTATTGAGCGGGCATAGATGAAGAAGGCCAGGGAAAGCGTAAGCAATAAGAGTGTGAGCAAGGTCAGTGTTCCTTGCCCGAGGACAGCACAATCAATAAGATCTGGTCAATACCTGCTTTATTACTACACTACCACTCGGAGCAAAATCATTTTTAAATTAAGAATATATTTTGCAAAACTGAATTAACGATATTGAATATTTTGCTCTTTGATATGACTAGCCTTCAAAATCAAATTATTAAATAGGGGAAAAAGCGCATTGGTTCAACTAAGGAGTTTCTCGTTCCTGGAAAGGAAGTGAACTGTTTGTGATTCCTATTTGCGCCTGAGCACTAAATTCTGCCCCTTTCTCCCCCTAAACAACAAAATGCAAAGATATTTGGGTTTGTTTCCAAAAGACTCCTTTTTGCTTCATAGACAAGATGTTGACGGAGGAAGCTGAGTGTGTAAAATGGATACCAGCAATAAACTTCTGCCTGTTTGGTGCACAGAGGATCCAGCCCATCCTAAACCCACACGTTCCTGTGAGCCATCCCCACCTTTTCTCCCACCTTCCTGAGCTTCCCAGTCAGCGCATATATTGATGGTGTTAATCTGGAGCTGCTGTGAAGGCATGCTTAGGGCAGGTTACTCAGTATCAAAGGATGAGACAAGGATCTGTCCCTGTTCCCTGGGGCAGGTCTGCTTTGGCTGTGCAGGATTGTGCCAGGTCACCCCAGCCTTTCACTCAGAAGTTTAGAGCCTGGAGTAACTCCAGCAAATCTTGTTTCATTGAGTTACAATGATTGCATGGGTTTAAGATGGCCATTTATCACACTAGATTTTGTTTCCTTTGGAGGGAAGGGAAGAGAAGCTCTTTTGTTTAGCCATATTGGTGGTTTGAAGGCTTAGCTTTGGCGACCTGAGTATGAGCTTCTCAAGGAGGCTATTCTCCTGGAATGAATGGTCAGTCACACAATGGAAACCATGGCTTTGGAGCTTCAATTACCACCATTTCGGCTGGAAATCTTGATTCAATGTCCAGATGTGTGGCTCAAGCCTGCAAGGATGATGTTGGCAGGGTGAGGGGCTTTCTTCATGCAAGAAAATGCCATCAGTAGCTGATTTCCAACCCCACATCCCATAGCAGGGGTGATGCTCCCCTCCTGCCACCCTCCCCAGATCCCTCCTGGCGTCTGTCATGCATTCCCTCATTGACATTTGTTTTGTAATAGCTATGAGCTGTGGGATTCAGGTAGGACATGAGAGATGGCAATCTCCCCTGCAATCGAGAGAGATTGAAAAGGCTCAGGCCTTTAGGGTTGGGTATTTATTTTAAGTTTCACTCTTTTATTGTTTGCTGCTTGACTCCTTCATGTAATCCTCCTCAAAACATTAGACATGATTCACCCAGGGCAAGTGGAGAGCTTTCTCCCTAAAATACGTCCTGGCTGTTTGAGCACCATGGTAATTGTATGCTTGCTTTCAAAATCAAAAGCACTCTCTTTCCATTGTGTTGATTGAAATGATGCAAAATACATTTCCCTTTCAGAGCACTGATGCTGCCCCTCTTTATGAGCACCAGATTACCTCCAGCTCCAGCAGCTCCACGGGGGTGGCTGTCAAATCAATGGAGAGACTCTCATACGGGTTTTGTGGCTGTTTAAAACTTACCTGGTACCTCCAACAGAACATTGGAGGGCTTTAACCCAGCAGCTTTTAACTGATGCAGGTGCTTCTGATGAGGATGGAGGCTTAAACCCAAACTTGAAAGGAGGGAGGTTTGGATTTGCTTTGCCTCTCCTCAGCATCTTTAAGTGTCCAAAAGCACTGGTGTTTGTTTTCTTTGGGAATACCAAAGCTCTGGATGTGATGTTTGCATTTACAGTTAAGGGGGGCTTTCACCACACATACCTGTGGTGGTGGCTGTGCTGCAGCAGCCACTTCTGTTGGGCCTGACATCCAAATTGGGGAACCCTACCTCAATTAACCTGCTAAGAGAAAGGTAAATAGCTCTTTTTTGTCACCATGCTGATATCCTACCCAGATGGATCCATCCATACCCATCTTTCATCATGTTCAATATGGGTTTTGGTGTGTTCACTGGTTTGGGGCTAGGTGAGGGGGATGCCCTTGTTGTCCACCACAGGGTTGTGTAGTAGCAGGAACATCAGGCTTTTTAGAAAGCTCAAATCATTTGTAGGTGTTTCCTTTGCAGATTTGGAGGAGGAAGTAGAGGATCCCTTAAAGTCATGTGTTGAATCCTTGGTCTTGGTATGGTTTATTGATGTGCAGTACCAACAGAACCAATGCCCCTGTTTTCTTTCTCTTTTATAAATTTGGTGGACATGCAAGCATAAACAGGCCCTAATGACATTTTTATTGGCAACACAGGGGAAGGCAACATATTAAGCAATAGAGAGGAAAAAATCTTTATCCCCTTCTCAAGCAGCACTTTGCCATCAGTATATTCCCTTTGGGAAAACTTTAATCCAGGGTGATCTCTGACGTCCCTGCCCCCAGCATTGTGCTGGGACACAGTTCATGTGTTTACTGCTAGGTCTGTTCAGGTGTTCCCCCATGCACTGGCTGTCATTGGAGGGGATGGATGGCTCATGAAGCCCTCTGTTCCTCCTGCTTCAGAAAGAGAATGCGGTACCTTGAAAACATAACTTGACCTCACTAGATGTTTTTAAAGAAAGATACTGGAGGTTGAATGAGAGTTGATGGGAGATCAGCACAGCTGAACCTTGGGAACAGAGAGAGGGGAAAGAGGAGTGTTATAGAAACACAGTTAATGGCAAAAACTAAAAGGAAGGACTTAAGAAATACCTGGTTTTGGGCTGTGTGTGTTGGGGCAGGGACAAGTAACACCTTAGCTGAACCACTGCAGTGGGTTATTCTGATAACCCGCATCCCCACTTGCCATGGTGACATGCAGCCTTTAGCATGTGTCCACTAGCCTTGCTCAAGGTGCCCCAGCCCCAGTGAGGTTCTGCCAGCCCGTGATCTGCATGGAAAAGCTCCTGCAAGCACTGGGAAAGGCAGAAAGAGTGAGCCTTAAGACTTTAAATAAACTTGATGCTAAGTCAAACCCCAAACAAAACGAGGTTGGTGAGAGGGAAGAGAGAAGTAAACAGCCTTGTTCACCGTTACATATCTATTATACCTGGCAGCTAATGGCAGTGGTGAGCTAGTGCACCATGGAAAAAACCCTGATGTAGCCATTCAAAACTGCTTGACCCACTGATTCAGGGTGGACAGCAGATGACCATCCCGGGGGGGGGAAATTCCCCCCTGGTGCTCTGTATCTTATTTAATCCTTTCTGTGCAGGCATCTGTGTGTCTGGAATGGAACTGGGTGAAAACCAATGGGTCACATAAAGAAGCTGCTTTCCATAGGCATCCTTTAACTGGCGGGGAGCGTGCACCGCTGCACTCGCTTGGCAGGACACCTGCAATCTTTAAGGCCCAATTAGTCTTTTCAGAAGTACGACATCGGAGGGAGAGAAACTTGACCTTCTGGGGCCGGTAGGGGAAGAAAGAAACCTCTTCTCTTTCATTGCCTTTCGTTAAAGTTGCGAGGGAGGTCGTGCCTGCCCCGCGGCGCAGGGCACAGGGTCTGTATCGATGGAGCCAGCCCCATTGTGTTTGTGAGTCAGTGCAGGTGCGAGCTGTGAACAAGCAGGTGTTTGTACAGAGGAGACCTCGAGCGTGGGTTGCTGACCTGCCCTTTCCTCCTGACTCATCTTGCCTCAAAAAAGGGCTGGTTTGGGGCTGTGCTGAGCTTTCTCTGCATGTAAAAACGTTGTTTAGAGGTCCCCGTTAAGGGCTTCTCTTGCAAAATGCTGTCTGATAGTTTACCTGGGAGAGATGCTGTGAGGATGCTGATTTAAAAGGATTTGGTTCTGCTGAGGTTTTGCACCCGTAAAGAGCGTCTCCTTCTTTAAATATGTGAAAACAGGCTACTTTGTGTTTGAAAACACACACGGCTGGCACAGGTTTTATCTGGGGAGGAATCTGGGTCTGTTTGTGAACCATATGAACCAATTTGGAATAGGGGGACATGCTGGGTGAGCTGCTGGGCTCTCAGATGAAGCTTCCTGGGAAACTTAAGCAAATTGTAATTTTCTGTTAGTGTTAATAACTTCTTAATCACAGTGTGGAATCAACACTTCTTAATGCGTACATGTGCCTAGGCATACCTTTACATGTGTGTGTTGCACAGATTCCCTGGGCCTTAAGCCTCGTCTGGAAGTTTACCTCCTGCTAAATTTTGTGTGTATGAGAATTAAAGCTTGTGTTTACTTGAGGGGTAGAGAAGGATATTTTACCAGAGAAGCTAACAGCAATACTGCCAGCATCACTTTGCTATACAGCATGTTATACATCACATATAACAGCATGTTGTACATCAGCCTTCATGTCCCACCCTACCTGTCTGATTGCCCCCATTGTACAGATGGGCACACACACTCTATCAGGAAGCCAGCAATGGAAGGAACATTCCCAAAGAGCATTCCCAAGTCTTCCTGCATCACATTTATGCCATCTCTCTGACTTCCACAGGAGTACAAACCCCACTGCATGCCCTGAATGTCAGCGGAGAGACCAGAAACAAAGGCAAAAGCTGGGCAGAGACATGGAGTTGCAAAGAGGCTTCTGGTGAGTTACCACAGCGTGAGCTCTCACATTAATTAACATCTTCATTAATGATCTGAGATAAGGAGAATACTTGCAGATGATATCAAATGGGGAGGAGCTGCAAATATGGAATGATATGGGGAGAACTGAAAATGGCAAACATGAGTAAATGACAATAAAAGATTTAACATGGAAAAATCTTACAGCCACTGGAGTATAGTTAGAGTCTCCAGCAAAGCCTTGGGGTCA
Source organism: Neopsephotus bourkii (assembly GCF_033783945.1). Taxonomy (NCBI): domain Eukaryota; kingdom Metazoa; phylum Chordata; class Aves; order Psittaciformes; family Psittacidae; genus Neopsephotus; species Neopsephotus bourkii. The sequence continues at coordinate 4,503,170 of NW_026901735.1, forward strand.
TCCTGGAGTGATGGGAGTTTGCATTGAGATTTGGCAGTAAAAAGGGTTCAAACATGTTGGGCTGCGTGTGGATGGTGTCGGTACTATGATGTTGGTACAGTGTGACTGGGGAGTGCAAAGAGGAAAAGGAAACTGAAGGTAGGTCAGAGAAAACTGGGTAGAATTACTGAATATGGAGGAGAAAATTCCCTGATGGATGGATGTCTGAGGTTGCTGAGTCATTGCTGGGATGATGTGGTGGAGGTTCTGTTGCTTTGTACACTCACAGATTTGAAACTCAAAAGGGATCCTTCGATCAACCAGTTTGACTTTGCACATGGGCACTAGGATTTAATCCATTTACTCTTGTACTGAGCTCAATGACTTGAGTTTGAGGCATTTAAAAGTAGACTGGGTGATCTACAGAGAAATTAATTGAATTTGGACGAATCCTAGGGTGACATGGTTTAGTGTGAAGTGTCCCTGCCCATGTCAGGGGGGTTGGAACTTGAAGGTCCTTTCCAACCCTAACTATTCTGTGATTCTATGATTCTATGAATTGTAGGGCAACAACCCTGCATTGGCAGAGAGGTGAGTAAACTCACCTCAGGGGTCTTTTCAGACCATGTCTTTGCAAGATGGAATAAAATGTGAATGGGCAGGTAGAACAGGGACATTTAAACTAACATGGTGCCAACCCTCTGGCATCATGGGCTCAGTCAACTCCAAAAGGACCTGAAGACAAGGAACAGTTGAGGTTTATACTTTGCTTGGAAGGAGACCACTGCTCGGTCTCTGTTTATCAGCCACGTTGTAAAACTTTATCTGTGGTAATACTGTGTCTGAACATCTGCATCAGGCAGTGCCAGGACAAAACGTCTTTGTATGTGCACATCTCAAGTGTGTATACAAGTATGGATCATGTGAAGTATTACAGAGGGAGCCTGGGGGAACTCTGGGCTACATCATCATTCCTATCAGTGCAGAGAGAGACCTAGCTTTGAAATCCCATCTCTAAACAAGGGAATTTCTGCCTGAATTAGCTACAACTTGCTTTTGTCTTTGAAGAGTTGCTCTGTGGGTGATACCCAGTTACGGTGCATTACCTTCCACAGATAACAGGAAGGAAAGAGGAGAGATTAAAGGGCACAACCCCCTTAAAGCAAAAGATTCTCTATAAACCTTAACTGAAGTGGATTAGCAATGAGGATGTGTTTTGTATGCGTGTCAGCATCCACACATAGATGTTCTGGGGACAAGAAGGGGTCAGACCTGGACTCTGAAAAAGAGTTCTCCACTGATTCCTAATGACTTAAGACAGATCTAAGCAGCACCAGCTGGAACCAGACAACTTTGGCTCCAGAATTAGTGTAGATAATTTATCAGGGCAGTGCTTGAATAATAAGACTATTGCCGCTTTATTATATCAGCCAGTGTCATAACCAGATAGAAAAGTTTAATATTAACAGGAGGAGCTGCCTTTGGTGAGTGTGTGTGAGAGGACAAGCATTCTCATTTTTAAAGCCTGTGTGTACTAAAATGTCAGTGTCCTGACCTTGGGGAAAGGAGTTTGTTAGAAAAAACACAAATACAAAGTAAATAGTCTCTCTGAAAGGTTTATTTAATCTGTTTCTCTTCCTGCCCTGATTCTTCTTAATGTATTTAAAACTTAATATTTACTCTAGCAAAACAAAATCTATAAAATAGTTTTTGTAGGCTCCTAAATAAGTAGTAGCAGCTCAGCCGGAGCCAGCCAGTAAGCGCTGCGAAATATGCATTGTAGAGACATTTGAAGTTGTCCCCAGTGGACAATTTGCACCGTTCAGTGTTAAAAGGCTCTATTTCAGTGCTGCAGAAAGCCCCCCAGATCCCCTGACTAGGCAAGTCGAGTTTACAGATGATGTACTCCACTCAGCCGGCTTGTAGTTTCAGGGCTTAAATGGCTGGCAGGGCAAAGAGGGGATAGTTAAAATGCTCAAGCTGCTACAATGGAAAAGCCTTGCAAGATTTTATGGCAGGAGATGAAACAATTTCTGAAGGCTGAATGTTGCTGGCTTGACCAAGCAGGCAGTCAAGGAGGCTTGGCTGAGGGCAGTGGGGACTGTCTTAGCCAGGGAGAGGGAGATGTGGAGAAGGGGGTATCTGTCAAATATTGATCCTGAACTGAAAAGTGAAAACGAGAGAAATCTGTGCACCCAGGTAATCACAGATCGTAGAATAGTTTCGGTTGGAAGGGACCTTTGAAGGTCATCTAGTCCAACCCTCTGCAATAAGCAGGAATATCATCCCTGGAAGAGTTCAAAACCCATAGAGATGAGGTCCGTAGGGACATGGTTTAGTGGTGGCCTTAGCAGTGCTGGGGTAGCTTGAACTTAAAGGTCTTTTCCAGCCTAGCTGATTCTATGATCTTCAACAAGGTCAGGTTGCCCAGAACCACCTCCAGCCTGGCCGTTAGTGTCTCCAGGATGCATCCACCACCTCTTCAGGCAATCTGTGCCAGTGTTTTGCCATCTTCATCATAGGAAATTTCTTCCAGGCTGCTCTATTTCCTCTGGTTAAAAACCTGCCCTGCTAATTACTCTGCTTTAGAAACGTACCAGGAGATGTTTTTACGCAGTTTACCACAGTATTGAATTCTTTCTCCTGTAATTTGGCTTTGGTTTCTTCCCTTGTGAAGTCTGGGAGCGAAGGGGAGTGATTGCACTTATTCTCACTGGCAAAGCACACCAGCGAGGGGATGTCCTAATGTCCACTTGTGGGTCCTCCTCCAGAGGCCAAACACTGGTACCAACATATTTCATCTCCATGTGTTTTGGGTTCTCTCTGCCACTCAGGGCACCCTGTCCATCCCATTGTCTCTGTGTCCAAACCACTTTGGGGTGAAAATGGAATGATTTTAACTCTTCATAGTATAATAGACCTTATCATGCCCCTCATGCATCCTCCACTGTTAGGCAACATGTGGAGAAATCAAAAGCATAAGAAATCACTTGTCTGTTTCTGTATTTTCCCTGAATCATCTTAATTCATCAACACCTTCCTGTCATTTTGTGGTGGTTTTATGGCTTGAGAAGTTGCTTGGTTTAGTGGTTTTGTTTAGGGGTTTTGGCTTGCTTTGTTTAGTGTTTTTGTTTAGGGTTTTTGGCTTGCGAGGCTTATGCTTGCTTGGTTAGGGTTTTGTTTGGCGCTTGTATGGGTTTTGGGGGGTGGTTTTTGTTGTCAGTTTTGGGTTTTTTCAATTGGGAAATTGCAAGAAGGTGTCTGACACTCAAGAATACCTGTAACCTCCCGTTGTGCGTGGAGAAATGTGCTGAATTCAAAGAAGCTCCTTCGACTGCCTCTTTTGCGGGGTTTTACACAGGATTTCCCATTACCATTCAGGGAGTGAACAATGTACAGAAAAAAAATACATATATATTATTTTTTTTCTTCTCTTTTGCACAAAAAAAGGACTCTGAGCAATATCTGAGCTGCTTTTTTTTTTTTTTTTTTTTTTTCCAGCTAGTTAGAAACAACCCTGCAGGGGGACAGAGGTATGAACATAGGAATAAACTCCAACTTGTATTTTGATTCTTTTAATTTTGAAATTGTGAGTTATTTCCTGCAGGCAGGAGGGTGGACACTGCCTCCAGCACCTCGTTTGCTGGAGAGAATTGAGAGCATTTGGTTTTATCAGCCGCTGGCATGGTAATGAGCCTATTTCTATTGAAATTGGCTCATTACTATTCATTTTTGCTGGCTCTCGACCAACTCATGAACCGCTTTTTGATTTTCAGGGGAGGAAAGAAAAAAATAATAAATGTAGGGAGTTGGGCCCATCCACTGATAGAAGTGACAATGTGAGGACACGCTGGGTGAGCATCTGCATTGTGAACCGCCAATGTGCTGAGCCTTGACCCATGCCACCGCCGCTGTTGTAGCGCGGGTCCTCTCCACCTCCAGACCCTGGGGTCTCTCCCCATCATGCCAAGCAGAGGGATGGAGCTTGTGAAGTGTATGCAAAGAGTCCAGCAAGGATTCATTCCATTTACATGTGACCTGACCAAATGAGGATTTGGGTTTGGAGAGGGGATGGGTCCATGTGATTATTGAATGGCTGTGAAAGCAACGTCATGTGTCCTGTATGCTTTGGTGAGCTGGTAGTTTCTGTTTGTGGGGGTTTTGGCAACTTGTCAAATTGTGTTATTCAAGTGTATATAGTGACATTTAAGGGTGTTTTTTCTTATTTTGAGCAATATGTAAGTTCTGTTTCTCTGTCCCTTACACAGGCACGCATACTCACACACACAGACACACACATATTTGGGAAATGCTTTAGCACCAGTGAAAAATCAAAACTCAGCTCTTTGAATGTCTGCCTGGAAAATATCTTTCTTTAAAAATGACTGAGCGTGTATTAATTATGGATGAATGTAATTTTATCCCTGTTACCAGTTTGAAAATACTCAGCCAGGCTCTGCTACCTGTACTCACATGTGACTCAAATGCCATTAGACTATTGTGGCTTATGAAAAGATGGGATTTCTTGTGCAGACAAGGAACCACTGGGTTTGGCTCCATCTTTTTTCTGGATGCCTGGCATTGAAAGGAACAGCATTTTCAGGTGCGTTGTGTGTAGCCCCTTCTGAACTGACCCTTCAAGCAAAGCACCCAGATATCACTAACTGCTCTATAAAATCTTTCCTCTGGTGTGAGAGGGAATTTTTTTGGCAGAGAAGCACCACAATTCGTTTCTATATACGCTTAGTCTCCTTTTTTCACCCCCCCCCCCAAGATGGTTTTCCTTCAAATTAAGAAATTAAATAAAAATGCTAATAGCTTGCAGTTGAATTGCTTGTATTTAAGACCGCAGCTATGTGCTTCTATGGTGCACAAGAAAGGAGAACATTTATTTTCTTCTATAATTTGAAAAATAAAAGCCAAATTGACTACTTCTTAAGTACCAGAAGCTGCAAAAGTGATAGGCAGATGACGGCTTCTATAAAGCGAATGTTGTCCCTCCAGGTAAATACTGAATCAAGGACTACAAAATATTCACAACAATTGCTGATACATCTTCAAACTTGCACTCTTTTACATGTTGTTATAAGAAAATAAACTGGCTGATTTTGTAGAACTCCTCACAGCTTTGTGTTTTTTCCCCTACTAGACTGAAAGTATATGTCCTCCAGTGCAAAAAGAGCCTTCAAAGTTTGGATTCAAATTATGGCAGGCTTTTGGGATTATTAACGGTGCTGTTACAATCAGTGATGGAGGAAAGCGATACGCAGCAAATGTGGGAGAACCTTTAAAGTTCTTTGGGAAACAAGAACTTTGTTTCTCTTCCTTTATGTACGAAGAGTTTTGCTGGAGGAGTTGGCACTGTCTCAAGAGTCTTGATTCATGCTTTCATCCCTTCTCCCAGTAGATAAGGCTGGTTCTGAGGTATCATGGCTGGCCCAGACACTACTGTAGATGGGGATCTCAACGCAGTCTTGTAAAAGCTCTCATCAGCTTTTGCTGGGTCATAACAAATGAAGACAGCCCGACCCAGCTTCTCAGCTGAGTGCCTCAGGTCAAGTGTATTTACTTCTGTTTGTTTACTTTTAGAAGTTTAAATCCTCAGCTTTATTTTTGTTGCAGTAAACTGGCCAGAAGTGGTCTGTTATCGCAATCTGAAGGGAAATAGCATCAGTGACACATGGTTCTCTTTGTGCATTATGTAGCTGGAGGTTATTTACACTTTCACCATCAAGATTTTACATTAGGAAATAGCAAAAAAAAAAAAAAAAAGAAAAGAAAAGGTTCTAAATTCAAATCAACCTTGTGTTGTATGGTATGGATCATCTGGACAGGCATGTTTGTCTTTGGTGAAGACCTATGGTGCTATTTCAGGAATCCAAATCAGCTGAACAACAGTTTTAAATACACCAGTTGATGCAGTAATATCTTACATCTTCCTGTGATTTGCCAGCATGGAAAACAGTGATGCAGTGTAAGAAGCTTGTGGCAATTGGAACCCCTGGGTTGATTGTTACTGGGAGAGTACTCAGATCCAGCTGACTTGCTCTAGCAAAATGAGTGTATAAGATGTAATACAGCCATGGAGGCAAAACAGTGTTGATGCAAGATTTGGGGAAGCATGCAAGTAGCCTTTAGGAGGAGATAGACAGGAAAACAGGATGTCCAGAGAGAAACTGGAACATTCCTACTGTTGGAGGTAGCAGAAGAAGCCATGAATTGTGAGTGTTGCCAAGGATGTGAAGATACGATGAAGTGCAGTGATTTTTTCATTCTACCATTTTGGTTTAGACCTTCTGGTATGATGCACATGTTAGTATCTTGTGACACTACAGTGCTTTGTTTAATTCCTTAAGTCTGCTTTAATTCATTGCAACATATCTCAGTTTGTCCTGACAACAAGCTCCTTTAGGGTTATCTTTAGGTACCTCTTGGTTGAAAGGAATAAACTTTGTTTGTCTGAACAAAAGAAGCAGCTGCTTAGGCTCGGTACTAGATCAGCACTGATGTAGGGCTGAAAAGCCATATACTGGCTGCATGAGCTTCAGGGGCAAGGCTGTGCGAATCACTTTAGATGCTCTGAGGAGCTTACAGTCTGCATAAATTGTATGGACAAGGAGAGAACTGGTCATACTGGGGAGAGATTTGACCAGGCTGATACCTCAGGTGAAAGTATATCGGAATCCACCTTCCAAAGAGAAGTGAATTGAGGTGGTTTTATCTAGAATATGGTTTAGGCTGGAATCGGCCTTCAGTGGCAACAAAGGCTTGCTTTTTTCTCTTCAGGAAGAGATAATTCCCAGTATACGGTGGCTCTGTGCTACAGTGATCCAGGGAGGAGCAAAGGGAAAAATTATGGATGTAATCAAACTGCATAGGAATCGTTTGAAATGATCTGAGAGGGCACATGATAGAAATGATGGGATGAAATGGCAAGAAAAAACTTATGTTGAATATTGCAACCCCCTAACAGAAAGATACATTAGACTAAGGAGGAATATCCCAAGGGAAATGGTGGAAGCCCCATAGCTTGGATAATTTCTAATTAAACTAGACAAAGCACTTGAGAATATATTGTAAGGGAAAAGCCTGTAATGGCAGCAGGCTGGACAGGGTGACCCTATAGGTCTTTTTCATTTCTAATTTCTATGACTCACTAATGATTAAGTAATTCACAGATAAACTAAACATCCGTATTGCCGGGTCTTATCCGAAACTCACCTCACCTCTCAACCTTTTCAGATTTACCAATTAATAGTTAATTAGTTAATGTTTGTAAAGTGCTTTGAAGATGAAAAGAGCTAAGTGCTAAGTATTATTATAGAAATAGGGGTAGATAAACTCATTTTACTTAATTTTGAACCCTCAAACACTCATGCAGGCCTCAAAATTCAGATTGTGACTTGAGCATTATTGGGTTTGTCTGCCTTGTAGAGGGATGTTCCGTGAGGTTGTTAATGCTGTGATTAAAATACGGTTGCAATTTTGATAATGAATCTATATATGGTGCAGCAGTTATAATCCTGACAAACTGTGCATGAAAAGCTATTATCCCTCTCCTTACACAAACTGCAGTGTACAATGCATATACTTTGTAAGGTAGTGCAAGTGACACAGAGAATAAGCAACCTGGGTTTGTATTGTCTTTTGCCCTTCCAGCTTATGTTGATTTTTAAGTGTATTTAATAGCATCAAATGAATGAGTTAATATTCAGGAAGGAGCTTCACTGAGAATTCTCAAATGATTGAATTTTAGGTCCCTCTTACATTTGTTCCTCTGAGTGGTTGCTGGTATGTGCTGGGGTCTGAGCTGTGACTTTTATCACCCAGAAAGTGGCACCATCTCCAGTGTTACTGAGGTGGCATCTGACATGCGCAGCATGGCAGGGTGCTTAGGGATGCACTGATTATATGTCTATGAATGATATGTATGAGGGTGAGACTGAAAATGAAACTATATTGAAGTAAACCAAGGGAAATACCAATCCTGCCTGCCTGAAGTAAGCCAAAACCAGGATGACTTCCTTTAGATGAAGTGGTAAAGGACTAATTTTTTCTTTTATTTTCAAAATGAGCATTAAATAAAATACCAGTTTATATTCAGAAACCAAGACCTGGACAAAACAGAGTATGGTAGAGATAACCATTTCAGTAAGTTCTTGTCTGAACTTTGCCTGAACTGGGTTCACATTATCTTTCCATTTCCTTTTGCAGGAGGGCTTCTTCCCTCATCCCTGCCCATTTGGATATGCCTAAGAAATAACTATCTGGCTATCAATCCCAAGTTTGTTAATCAGTATCTTAAGAGAGCAAACAAAGCAGCTTCAGGTGGAGCTCACTAAAGTCAGGGCATATGATTTGAGAGCACAATAATGATTCAGGAAATAATAATACCACGTGCTTTGTGATAGGTTTACTCGTTACAGGGCTTGAATAGTAAATCTTAGCTATCGAGTCCTGGAACGAATAATCACAGTGAATGAGTAATTTATAGGTTAAAATCTGTTGAATCAAACACTCATGGAGTAATTTGAAAAGGCACACGCTTCTGTGCGAACTGAGGTCCCCCCAGTCTTCTGGATGTGCTAGAAATACGAAATGACAGCAAATATTTTAATAGGTATATCAAACAGGTGATATAGCACAGAACTGAAGAGTGAATAGATGTATGGTTTGGGCCTGGAAGAGCAATCCAGGGACCTAAAGGCTTCTTGATGCAGCTTCAATGTTATTATAAGGCTTTGGGATATGTTCTTGATAATAACAAAGATAGAAAAGTTTATGGTGTTTGGCATCAATTCCAGCTGGATTTATAAAAGGTAGATCACACCGGAGTAAGCTGACATCTCCCTTTGGAAAAATAACTGATTCCTTGGACAAAGGAAATGCAGATCTAATCTGTCTGGACATCAGTGAAGCTCTTGATGAAGTGCCACATGGGAAACATCTAGTTAAGCAGGATGAGATGGGGCTTCGTGTGAGAGTGGTGAGGAATGGCTAAAAGGGGAGACAGCAACAGATTGTGAAAGGGGAAGCACAGGGCAGGAGAAGGGCTCATTAGTGGAGCTAGTCAAGGATCAGTCTGACTCATCTTATTTAACATTTTCATTAATGACCTTGGAGCATAAATTAGGAATGTGCTAATGAAATGTTGGAGTTGACAAAGTTTGGAGACATTGCTAGTGAACAAGAAGAACCTGAATGCAGAGCAATGAAAGCGTGCGCCTTTGGGGGGTTGGAATGGGAGTCACTAAACAAAGTTTAATAGGAGAAAGCACCAGGACACACACGTAGGAAATAGGAGCTTTGCTTACAATGTGACCTCATTGGTGGCAATAGGCACTGATGAAAGGGTGACTCTCAGGCACCAAAGAAACAGGAGAAATGTCCCCAAGATGCATCAGGTGAGCTATTTTAACAGAGACTGGAAGCTGAATGCCATTTCATGGGATGTCAGTGAGTGAACTGAAACTGGGAAAGGAAACATTGGTGGGATGAAAGAGGCCAGGAAACCTTGTGTTATGAGAGGAGAAGAAGGGAGATTGAGCATATCAAAATAGAGGCAGAGAAGGTGTGTGATTGCTGTCAATAAATGCATTGGGACAGTTTCTAAGTGCAAGTGCAATGCTGACACAAAAAGAAATTTTCTATAACCTGGTCTTGATGGAATGTAGATACAAAACTGGAAAAAGATTCCTGGCTAACAGATGAAGGAGTTTCTGGAAAAGGCTTCCAGAAGGAGTAGTGGTACTGGGGACAAGAATAGTAGTGTGTTCAGAGATAACGTTAGATCAGCTTGTGGAAGGGATATTATCATTTACATGATAGTTAGGAAATGAACCCGATAACCTCAGCATTCTCATCCACTCTGTCTTCCTGTCTATTCATAGACAATACAGGGCTGGGACTAAGGCTGAACCCTCCAAATACAGTGTTTGCTGTGAACTGTTCACTCATCTGTGGAAAAGCATTGCAGGTTAAGTGCCAATTCCCTGTAACAACTAAGAAATGCCTAATCTTAATGTACCCTTTGGTGGGTTGCAAATAAGATAGCAGGAAGGTTGATAATTAATTTAGTATTAGGCTGAAATGCGAAGCCCTGGTAATGAAGGCACGCTTTCTCTATCAGTAACCAAAAGTCAGTAGAAGTGTACCTGTAACAAACTGCAGTTGGGGAGCAGGCCAAGTGACTGAGGACCAGATTTCTCTTATGGATTGTTTTCCATTGGTTGAAGGTCCAGCCACTGCTGAATTCATCACCATCATAATCTTCACGGGGAGACCAAAAAGAAATGATCAGGCAGTGTTCCGCCTCTCTGTAGAGGATATTTCCAAGGGTTTCATTGTTTGGTGCCTGTGTTTGAAGCAGGACTATGGGGTCTGAGCCCCTTGGACTGCCAGGCTCACACCTTTCAGCCTGATCCATGAAAGATTTTACTTGCACATTGTTTGAAGCCATTGTTGGCTATTTCTAAACCCAGTCTTGGCCATTTCTAACCCAGTTTTGCCCATTTCTAGGAAGTTTTAAGCTGTTTCTGGCTATTTCTAAACAATTTCTGACCATTTCTAACCTAGATTTGCCCATTTCTAATTAGTTTTTACTACTTTGTAAATATTTGCAACCCATTTTTACTTGCCCCTAAGATGTTTGAAGCCATGAATTGGATATTTCTAAACTTTTTTGCCATTTCTATCCAATTTTGTCCTCTGTGTAAAACTTTCAAAGCCACTTTTGGCCATTTCCAACCCGGTTTTGACATTACTAAAACATTTTCAGCCATTTTTGGCAATTTTTAACTCTTTCTTGCATACCTCTGTTCTTTGTTAACACTTCCTTGACGATTTGTAACCCTCTTTTGCACATTTCTAACTTGTTTTAAGCCATTTTTACTATTTCTAACCCATTTTTACCTCCTTCTAACCTGTTTGAAGCCATTGTTGGCTATTTTTAAACCCAGTCTTGGCAATTTGTATCCCAGTTATTCGAATTCACACAGTTTTAAGCCATTTCTTGCTATTTCTGAGCAATTTCTGACCATTTCTAACCTAATTTTGCTCATTTCTAATTCGCTTTGAGATATTTTTCGATGTTTGTAACCAATTTTTTCTTCCTTCTAAGCTGTTTTACTCCATGAATTGGCTATTTCTAAACTTTTTTGCCATTTCTATCCAATTTTGTCCTCTGTGTAAAACTTTCAAAGCCATTTTTGGCCATTTCCAACCCAGTTTTGACATTACTAAAATATTTTAAGCCATTTTTGGCAAATTTTTACCCTTTTTTGCATACCTCTGTTCTTTGTTAACACTTCCTTGACTATTTGTAACCCTGTTTTGCCCATTTCTAACTTGTTTTAAGCCATTTTTACTATTTCTAACCCATTTTTACCTCCTTCCAACCTGTTTGAAGCCATTGTTGGCTATTTCTAAACCCAGTCTTGGCCATTTCTAACCCAGTTTTGCCCATTTCTTGAAGGTTTTAAGGTGTTTCTGGCTATTTCTAAGCAATTTCTGACCATTTCTAACCTAAATTTGCCCATTTCTAATTAGTTTTTACACATTTGTAAATATTTGCAACCCATTTTTTCTTCCTTCTAAGCTGTTTTAAGCCATGAATTGGCTATTTCTAAACTTTTTTGCCATTTCTATCCAATTTTGTCCTCTGTGTAAAACTTTCAAAGCCATTTTTGGCCATTTCCAACCCAGTTTTGACATTACTAAAACATTTTAAGCCATTTTTGGCAAATTTTAACCCTTTTTTGCATACCTCTGTTCTTTGTTAACACTTCCTTGACTATTTGTAACCCTGTTTTGCCCATTTCTAACTTGTTTTAAGCCATTTTTACTATTTCTAACCCATTTTTACCTCCTTCTAACCTGTTTGAAGCCATTGTCGGCTATTTCTAAACCCAGTCTTGGCCATTTCTAACCCAGTTTTGCCCATTTCTAGGAAGTTTTAAGGTGTTTCTGGCTATTTCTAAGCAATTTCTGACCATTTCTAACCTAAATTTGCCCATTTCTAATTAGTTTTTACACATTTGTAAATATTTGCAACCCATTTTTTTCTTCCTTCTAAGCTGTTTTAAGCCATGAATTGGCTATTTCTAAATTTTTTGCCATTTCTATCCAATTTTGTCCTCTGTGTAAAACTTTCAAAGCCATTTTTGGCCATTTCCAACCCAGTTTTGACATTACTAAAACATTTTAAGCCATTTTTGGCAATTTTTAACCCTTTTTTGCATACCTCTGTTCTTTGTTAACACTTCCTTGACTATTTGTAACCCTGTTTTGCCCATTTCTAACTTGTTTTAAGCCATTTTTACTATTTCTAACCCATTTTTACCTCCTTCTAACCTGTTTGAAGCCATTGTTGGCTATTTCTAAACCCAGTCTTGGCCATTTCTAACCCAGTTTTGCCCATTTCTAGGAAGTTTTAAGCTGTTTCTGGCTATTTCTAAACAATTTCTGACCATTTCGAACCTAGATTTGCCCATTTCTGATTAGTTTTTACAAATTTGTAAATATTTGCAACCCATTTTTTCTTCCTTCTAAGCTGTTTTAAGCCATGAATTGGATATTTCTAAACTTTTTTGCCATTTCTATCCAATTTTGTCCTCTGTGTAAAACTTTCAAAGCCATTTTTGGCCATTTCCAACCCAGTTTTGACATTACTAAAACATTTTAAGCCATTTTTGGCAAATTTTAACCCTTTTTTGCATACCTCTGTTCTTTGTTAACACTTCCTTGACTATTTGTAACCCTGTTTTGCCCATTTCTAACTTGTTTTAAGCCATTTTTACTATTTCTAACCCATTTTTACCTCCTTCTAACCTGTTTGAAGCCATTGTTGGCTATTTCTAAACCCAGTCTTGGCCATTTCTAACCCAGTTTTGCCCATTTTACACAGTTTTAAGTCGTTTCTTGCTATTTCTAACCAATTTCTGACTATTTCTAACTTAATTTTGCTCATTTCTAATTCGTTTTTAGATATTTTTCGATGTTCGTAACCATTTTTTTCTTCCTTCTAATCTGTTTGAAGCCATGAATTGGCTATTTCTAAACTTTTTTGCCATTTCTATCCAATTTTGTCCTCTGTGTAAAACTTTCAAAGCCATTTTTGGCCATTTCCAACCCAGTTTTGACATTCTAAAACATTTTAAGCCATTTTTGGCAAATTTTAACCCTTTTTTGCATACCTCTGTTCTTTGTTAACACTTCCTTGACTATTTGTAACCCTGTTTTGCCCATTTCTAACTTGTTTTAAGCCATTTTTACTATTTCCAACCCATTTTTACCTCCTTCTAACCTGTTTGAAGCCATTGTTGGCTATTTCTAAACCCAGTCTTGGCCATTTCTAACCCAATTTTGCCCATTTCTAGGAAGTTTTAAGCTGTTTCTGGCTATTTCTAAACAATTTCTGACCATTTCGAACCTAGATTTGCCCATTTCTAATTAGTTTTTACAAATCTGTAAATATTTGCAACCCATTTTTACTTGCCCCTAAGATGTTTGAAGCCATGAATTGGCTATTTCTAAACTTTTTTGCCATTTCTATCCAATTTTGTCCTCTGTGTAAAACTTTCAAAGCCATTTTTGGCCATTTCCAACCCAGTTTTGACATTCTAAAACATTTTAAGCCATTTCTGGCAAATTTTAACCCATCTTTGCATACATCTATTCTTTGTTAACACTTCCTTGACTATTTGTAACCCTCTTTTGCCCATTTCTAACTTGTTTTAAGCCATTTTTACTATTTCTAACCCATTTTTACCTCCTTCTAACCTGTTTGAAGCCATTGTTGGCTATTTCTAAACCCAGTCTTGGCCATTTCTAACCCAGTTTTGCCCATTTTACACAGTTTTAAGTCGTTTCTTGCTATTTCTAACCAATTTCTGACTATTTCTAACTTAATTTTGCTCATTTCTAATTCGTTTTTAGATATTTTTCGATGTTCGTAACCATTTTTTTCTTCCTTCTAATCTGTTTGAAGCCATGAATTGGCTATTTCTAAACTTTTTTGCCATTTCTATCCAATTTTGTCCTCTGTGTAAAACTTTCAAAGCCATTTTTGGCCATTTCCAACCCAGTTTTGACATTCTAAAACATTTTAAGCCATTTCTGGCAAATTTTAACCCATCTTTGCATACATCTATTCTTTGTTAACACTTCCTTGACTATTTGTAACCCTGTTTTGCCCATTTCTAACTTGTTTTAAGCCATTTTTACTATTTCTAACCCATTTTTACCTCCTTCTAACCTGTTTGAAGCCATTGTTGGCTATTTCTAAATTAGAAGTTAACACCAAACCTGAGCACAAAACCAGGCTCTATTAACAGCCTTCTTAAGTTTTCCTAAAGGAAGATCAGTTCTTCCTATAGCAAACTCCTTAGTATGCAAAAGTCTCCTTGTCTTCGCAGCACCCTCTGTACACCCATCAAGATGTCTCTATCAACGGCACAAGGCACTCTAGCTTGTCAACCACTCCTGCACTGTTCCCCACCTCTGCTTTTCCAACATCCATCTACTCCAATATCTTAACCTTCCTTTTATCACCCAAGCCCCACAACATACACAACACTTCTTGTGTTGTGCCCTCCTCTTTGGGGACCACCCTTTTCCATTCTGAGCCCCGCTGGGTACTGCCTGCAGTGAGTTACCCACATCACTGTGCACAGCTGGAAATGAGTGCAGGTGCTGGTCCATGAGGCCAGGCTTCAGTGTGTGCTTGAGACCAACACCCCAACACCCCCCCTCCGTGTGCTGGGCTGCACCCCTGGAGCGTGAGCAGCAGCTCAGGGAGGGGATCCTGCCCCTCTGCTGTGCTCTGGGGAGACCCCCCCTGCAGCCCTGATCCAGCTCTGGGGCAGCAGCACAAGAGGGACGTGGAGCTGTTGGAGCGAGTGCAGAGGAGGCCATGGGGATGCTGCGAGGGCTGGAGCAGCTCTGCTCTGGAGCCAGGCTGAGAGAGCTGGGCTGGGGCAGCCTGGAGAAGAGAAGGCTCCTGAAGGGGAGACCTGAGAGCAGCTCCAGTGTCTGAAGGGGGCTGCAAGGATGCTGGAGATGGGCTCTTCATCAGGGAGGGATAGGCCAAGGGCTAATGGGTTCAAACTGAAACAGGGAAAGTTCACGTTAGAGGTAAGACAGAAGCTGTTCCCTGTGAGGGTGCTGAGGCGCTGGCACAGGGTGCCCAGAGAAGCTGTGGCTGCCCCATCCCTGGCAGTGTTCAAGGCCAGGTTGGACACAGGGGCTTGGAGCAAGCTGCTCCAGTGGAAGGGGTCCCTGCCTGTGGCAGGGGTTGGAACTAA
This sequence comes from Neopsephotus bourkii, assembly GCF_033783945.1. NCBI lineage: Eukaryota > Metazoa > Chordata > Aves > Psittaciformes > Psittacidae > Neopsephotus > Neopsephotus bourkii. The sequence continues at coordinate 4,518,451 of NW_026901735.1, forward strand.
GATCCCTTCCAACACAATCCAGTCTGGGATTCTATGCACAAATTCTATGATTCTATGACACAGAAGCACAAACCCCACAGGCTGAGACGTTTGCTGAACCAAAAACATTTAAAAGACAAGTGAAGAGTTGAGGGCTACTTCTAAGGAGCAGTTAATACAAAATGGCCTTGTGGGAGATACTGGGGTCAAGATAGGAGCTGCTTCTCTCCAACAAACCCATACCTAACATGGGCAGGTCTCCGGTGGCTTCTAAACCAACAGGAAGCAAGGAGGAGAACTTCAGAAACCTTTTATTTGAAGGATAAATGTTGCTGACCTGAAGCTGTGAGACATGCTTGGTGCCTCCCATCCCAGTGTGCACAGGTAAATTTTAGCTGACTTATTTCAGTGAGAAGTCTTCAGCAGTGAAGCTTTCCATGGGCTGTAGTTCTGGAAGCTGTAGAAAAGCCAGGGCAGGAACTTGAATGAGAAGCCTTCAAATGTAGCAACAGAAAGAAGCAGCAGACAAAAGGGAGAAGCAGGAAAGCAATGATTACATGGTTAATCAGGAAAATAAAAGCCTCATTTAAAAACAGTGCCGTCTTGTAAGGAAAGGAATGATGGAAAATAGACATTATATGAACTGCAGAGAACATTCTCCTGCCAGAAAGGGAAAATCCAAATCCATTTTCCAGAGACACAGTGCTACTCAGGGCTTAGCTATCTTCAAAGCTCCACACCAGGGGAAGTTTAGCTTCACACTTTGCTCTTCAGTTTAGCTCATTTTAAAGCCCTGTGTGTGGCAGAGCTCTTCCCAGAGCCAGCCTTGCTCCAGCGCTTGGTTTCCTGTAATTACCCATCACACGTGTTTCACTCACGCTGAGCCCCACCATGAGTCTGAAACGCCTGAGCTGATGCCAATGTGGGCTCTCCCAAACTGCTGCCAGGGAGGAATGCACAGAGCATCCTAAAATGAGAGAACAACAACCTATACCTGCTGGTCCTACTGGTGCAGCTACAGATAGGCATGTCTCTAGAGATCAAAAGATGTCCCAAACCATAACCTATAGACATCAAGACCGGTAGCGACCAGCATTCTAAAATGAGAGATCAACAAACTATACCCTGCTGGTCCTACTGGTGCAGCTACAGATAGGCATGTCTCTAGAGATCAAAAGATGTCCCAAACCATAATCTATAGCCATCAAGACTGGTAGCAACCAACAGGCATTCCAACAAGGCATCTCAAGCTGTTTCTGTAGGTACCTCAGGAAAAACCATAGGTCAAAGACAAGCATTTGCTGTGCCAAGTTCTTCTGGACATTCTGTGGCTGAATGGGCTCACAGCATGAGAACACACTGCAGTTCCATGGGGCTGCTCTGGGGTACCACAGGTTTCAGTGACCAGCCTGTAAGCCAGCTCAACTGAGCTGTGGTGATTAAGCAAGCACATTGTAGTACCAGCCTCACTGATACTTACAAACATGCTACTCCACTTAATCCATAGTTACACTTGTACCCTGGTCATTTTGTAATGATAATCCTGATTAGCCATGTAATCCAGCTCTTGCAGTTTAAACAAGTTCAAAATATATTCAATTTTATATATATATACATATATGTATATTGTTTTAACTACCCTGAATCAAGGGAGAAGTTCATGGATATTTTCATGCAAAAAGATCAAGATGTAACACCTCATCCAGCTGGTAAAACAAACCAGCACCTGCATCCAAGGAATGCAGATCAACCCACACAGCAAGAGCACCTGCAGGTTTGGTGTATTTGGCCAGCACAGTCATGACTGCCTGCTTCTGCTCACCCTGAGCCAGGGATGACCACTGGGCAGAGGCAGTTTATATGGCAACTTCAATTCACCTCCTTTTCCCCTGAACACATCATTTCTCATAGGCTCAGCCTACTCCCAGCCCAGGGAGGTTGTGAATGCTCCATCCCTGGCAGTGTTCAGGACCAGGCTGGACAGAGCCTTGGGTGAGATGGTTTAGTGTGAGGTGTCCCTGCCCATGGCAGAGGGTTGGAACTGGATGATCTTAAGGTCCTTTCCAGCCCTAACTATTCTATGAGCCTATGAAAATCTCTTCCCCAGGTCTGTTCTCTGCCCCTGCTCCACTGCATCTGGGTTTTCCTTTTAACTTTCTCCTATCCTGCAGGTTTGGGGGGTTAAATGATTAGTTCTCTTTTCCAGACCTACATACACAATGCAGTTACCAGCTAAACCCTCTTCTGTAAGGAGCTGGTTTTCCTCCAGGACAGCACTGGGGTGAAGGTTGTTGCAAAGCCACCAAGCCATCAATGGGGGAGCTCCCCCTCTGAGCCCAGGGCAGCCTCATAGAACACCCTCTACCCCAGTCACATCCAGAAGGCAGCACCGTGGATAACACACTTTGATTTAAGCACATCATCAGCTGAGATGGGGTTTTAATTACATCTCTCTACATGTCACACCACTGCACACACACAAACACTCCCATGGGAGGTTACTGGGATTAGGCATGGGAACAGCAGCAGCTTCTTCCTTGGAGGCTCATGGTTTCCAGACCAGCCCTGCCTTCACCCTGGGATGGGAGGGCTTTGCAGGGAAGCAAGAGCCAAACACCAAAGGCATGAAGCAGTTCTGCTGTGGATCTCCACATGCATGGGAAAGTATTTTCCCTTTAATTAGATATGTAGAGCTCTGAGGACGCTGGGGGATCATTATGATCTCTCTCCACCACAACCCCAGGAAACAAGGCTTGCAGTTCCACACTTGCATCTGAATAACATGAAGAGAGCAGCTTACAAAACAGCAATTTACCTCAACACAATTCATACAGCCTCTGTCGTGATACACGGAGTCAATGGGCCATTAAAGCCAGAAGGGATATTGGTATTCCTAAATTGCTCCCATTCCAGCCGCTCCAGAGCTCCCTGGAAATGCCACGGTGTACAAGTATCCAGGCAATGGCTTTGCAGCCCACAAACATTTAAAGGCCGCTTCAAATGGGCGCTGCTCATGTCCGAGATGTACCCGGGGAACAAAGCAGGCTCCAAGCGGCAGCCGGCAGAGAAGCAGAGTCACCGGAACCTGCAGGAGGCAGGAACGGGCCCTTCCAGAGGAGCTCGGGTGCTCACCAGTGCCTGCACGGAGATCAGGGCAGGAGAACCCCCTCCGGAGAGCATCGAGCACAGGGGGTGCGTGCAGGCACCCGAGGGTGCTCTGCGGGAGGACTGCGCTGGCTGAGCCCAGCGCTGGAGCCCTCCAGGGCGGCCCTGGGCTTGTGCTGCCTTCCGAGGGAGCAATCGCCCCGGAAAGAAGGGGAGTTGTTAGGGCTGTCGCTATGAGAACGTTCGCCCTGCTGCTGCTCCCATTGCTAAGCAACGCTGCCTCAGGCCCCGCCGCGCTGAGCTGCAGGCGCTGGCACCTACCTCCCGTTCCCATTCCCGGGATGCTGCAGTTCCACCCCAGCTTCTCCCTCACCACCCTCTGACCCACCAGCTTGCACTTGTGGCTTCGTTGGAGATAGGGAGGTTTGGTGGTGACGCTGGATCGGTGTGCTGCCCCACAGCCCAGCACGTAACTGGTTGTGGTGGTTGTTTCAAGGCCAGGGGGGCACAGGAACAAGCGGGGAAAGGCTGGGATTGTCCGAAGCCAGGAATGCGAAATGCTTTGCAGCACAGCCCCCGGGCTCAAGGAAATCCACAGGTAAGAGATAGAGCAATCACCTGGCACACACCAGACACCAGCCAGGCCCCATCAGCTCATTCCAGAGAGCTCAAACGTTACTGCAGTACATCCAGTACATCCAGTACCAGTAACTGGATGTGGGGAGCACTTCGACGCTGCTCCAACTCACCTGCTTTTATCTGGATCTGTTCTGAAACTCTCTTTTGATGCTGAACCTGTGACCAGCCCATTTCACTCTGGGTGACCCCAGTCCACTCATCCAAATGCTTTACAGCTTCATTTTACTCTGCTGGCACAAGTGTTCAAGTGGCTTATGGCTGCACCCACTACATTAAATGGAGCTATAGAAAAATGGGCAACACTGATAGTTCCAGTAGCACCTCTCAGCATCACAAAGTGGGGCTTCTCCTAGTGACTATATGGTTTATATAGCAGCAGGTCTGCCCTGAATCCGGAAACAACCTCCAACATCATTCTGGCTCTTGCTTTGTGCCTCTATCATGCTGGGAGCCCCATTACATTTTGTGTCATAGAACTGTTTCAGTTGGAAGAAACCTTCAAGCTCACCAAATTCAACCATTCCCCAGCACTGCCAAGGCCACCCCTAACCCATGGCACAGGCCTCGTCTCCACGGGGTGTGAACCCTTGCAGGGCCGGTGCCTGCAGCCCTGCCCTGGGCAGCCTGTTCCAATGCCTGAGCACCCTCTGGGGCAGGAACTGTTCCTCAGCTCCATCTAAACCTGCCCTGGTGCAGCTTGAGGCCGGTTCCTCTTGTCCCATCCCTTGTTCCTTGGGAGCAGAGCCCAGCCCCTCCTGGCTCCATCCTCCTGTCAGGCAGTTGGAGGCAGCCATCAGGTCCCCCCTGAGCCTTCTCTTCTCCACACTGAACCCCCCAGGTCCCTCAGCCCTTCCCCATCACACTTGGGCTCCAGGCCCTACTCCAGCCCCTCAAGGTCTCTCTTGCAGTGATAGCTACCTTCTTTTTACTATTTTCTTCTGACTGAGTCACACAGCAAAGTTTGGATCTTCATGGAATTCTTATCTTCTCCCAGCACACTTCTATCCCTCTGAAAAGCCATGTTGTGCCAGGCTCCCCCTGACTCAGCAGGTCTGCTCCCTGCACACATCCAAGGCGCTGCCTGCTGACAGCAGGGACAAAAATAAGTTTTTCCTGAGCTTTATTTCCACAAAGTCTGCGGTTCCCACATAGCTGAGCCTGACAGGAGGTTTGCTCTCCCCCAGAGGTCACCACTAAGCCACCGCTACTGAAATGAAGAGGTGTCACAGCTTTTACTGATGGCTGCAGCTTGCTCTGAGAGCCCAGGCTGCTTTTCTATGGACAGCAGTTACAGAACCACTGACACACCAGCTCAAGCCTCACCCCAACACTATCACAAGGCAGTTTGTCAGAGCAGAACTGCACTTCAGAGCTGTCTGCCCTATCAGGCACTGCTCACGCTCACTGCTGGCCAACACCACAGGCAGAAGTCATCTCTTTTTCTCCTTAGGCTCTTGTTCCTCCAGTGCATTGATAAGGTTAATCCTGTTCCCTCTTCCTTCCTTAAATTCTCTCTAATAGAAGTGTCATATCATCCTCATACCTGAGTCGTGGTATGTGTGCAGCAGGATTTCATACTCAGCCTCTCCATGCAGGCTTTAGAAGCCAGTTGGGTTCACACGCTTGCAGCGATGTGGTGCTGGACTCAATCACACAAAACACACAGTGAAGGACGGGACAGGAGAGCACATGGGGTGTCCCTGAGCAGCCTTTCTGCACAGGCACTGCAGGAAATGTTTCACTGCAGCACAGGGTAGGGGTCAGCACAGAACCCCAGCCTGGTTTGGGTTGAAGGGACCTCAAAGCTCCTCCAGCTCCAACCCCTGCCACAGGCAGGGACCCCTTCCACTGGAGCAGCTTGCTCCAAGCCCCTATGTCCAACCTGGCCTTGAGCACTGCCAGGGATGGGGCAGCCACAGCTTCTCTGGGCACCCTGTGCCAGCGCCTCAGCACCCTCACAGGGAAGAGCTTCTGCCTAAGAGCTCAGCTCAGTCTCCCCTTTGCCTATCTCCAAAGAGATAGCTGACTCAGATCTGCAAGGAGCCTGTGCCTCCAGAAATGCAGGGAAACCCGAAATGCTACAGAAGAGCCTTATCTTCCCCCTTGACCAGCAAGAAAACATTCCCTGCACAGGACATTTAACAAGCATTTACCCTAGGGATTCCTCAGGCAGGATGAGTCAGTGAATGCAGTGGATATTGGTGGAAGTTACAGACAGCTCTATGGAAACAACAAAGAACCCATGTGGTACAGGCAGCAAGATGACAACAGGACTGTGCTCTACCTGCTCTCAGCCTCCTGGGCTGGTGGAGCATCTCTCCATGGAGCTCAGGGGCTGCCTTTGCTCTCCAAAGCAAGGATCACTGTGGTCACCCCCTGACCAGCGCATACGAACTGTCCAGAATGTCCTGCAAAGTCTGCTTTGCACATCACAACAGCACCAGGTCTGCAGCAGCACCAGCCAGTGCGAGAGAAAAACCCAGCTGGGAAGGGCAGGCCAGGAGATGGCACCGGGCTGCCCTATTTTGATGCTATATTTGAGACTTCTCTCTAAAATCCAGGACTATGCCATGATACACGAGGCATCCCCATATGCAACCTACCACCAGCAGTATTACTGACCCAGAACAGTGCTTGGATTATCTATAAAGCTACCAAAAATCTTCCAATTCTAATACATTTATAAGAGATGCAACTAACCCTCCACTGCTCCCCCTCACAAGTATGCCCATTAAATAATACAGTTTTGCAATTCAAAAAGCATTTTTTTCCCAAAATTCACTCTGGGTACATGAAGTATTAAGTATAAAACATAATGGCCATATCTGTACAACACAGCATAGTTTTAGTGGGTAATCATAGCCCATTTTGAATTAAATCAGTTACACACATTAAGTTTTCATAGTTTATCAACACATCTAAATGCAGCAGCAAAATTAAACAACAAACTTGGTTGAGAACCATCATAAGCAAACTGTGGAGAGGTTTGTGCCTCCTTTCTGGAGGCCCGCAGATAGCTTCTCATACTCGAATGGCAAATGAGGAGCATAACCTTGCTCCAGGAGGCTCCTTCTCCAGGTTTTAAATAGACTGCCACAGATGCAGACCTGCAGCTCCTCCTGCATATCAATGTGCAGCTCGGGCTGCACCACCTCATGGGCTTAAAAGAGACTCAGGACTCAGCAGCTTCCCATGAAAACTAAAAGCAGCTTTAGATGAAGTGTCACAGCTGACCCAAATTTACCCATACCCATAACTCTGTGTTCATTCCCTGCTCTGTTTCAGAACTCTTAAGGTCCTTTCCAACCCCAACTATTCTATGATTCTATTCTAACTCAAGAGCTCTCTGGTTCTCGGTTCCTGGGCCCATGCTGATCCCAGGAGGAGGCAGCTGTACAGCAGAGCAGCAGCCAGTCAGTAGCACTCCTGCTTTCACAGCCTGACCATTTGCCTTGATACAGCTGCTTGGAGTCTGATGGGAAGGAGCCAGCCCTCCTCTGGGTAGTTACAATTCCGTCTCTTTTCCAAAGACTTCCTTTAATCATGATTTTGCTCTGAAAATTAAGTAACTAACACCACCCCTGTGCCACAGACTGCACCCAGCCCAGCCTCCGGAGCACATACGGGGACATGCTGCCTGCTGGGGATGCACCAGAAGCAAGGTCCAGCACCCAAACTACAACTGCAGCAATGCCAGCAAGGGAGGAAACTCGGCATTTGGAAACCCACATGGGAAGCAGAGAGACCCCCCCAGCATGCAGGTTCATCGGGTTCAGGCACCCACCACCCATCCCACCCGAGCCAGGCTTTCAGGTGCACACCAGGGTCCTGAACTAAGGCCAGGGATGTTGTCATCACTTCTCTTTTAGCATTAAGGAACAAGAGCTTGATATATTTGCACTACGGTCAATGATACCTTAATATCTCTTTCTTGAATAAATCAAACCTACCTTTCTGTTCTAAGGAAATGCTACAGCACTGCAAGTCTGCATTAAACGTAACCCTGAAAATACCACAGAATCCTCGAATAACCATTCCAACCATGGCATGCAAGAGACTTTAAAGCTCACCCAGCTCCAACCCCTGCCACAGGCAGGGACCCCTTCCACTGGAGCAGCTTGCTCCAAGCCCCTGTGTCCAACCTGGCCTTGAGCACTGCCAGGGATGGGGCAGCCACAGCTTCTCTGGGCACCCTGTGCCAGCGCCTCAGCACCCTCACAGGGAAGAGCTTCTGCCTAAGAGCTCAGCTCAGTCTCCCCTCGGGCAGGTTCAAGCCATTCCCCTTGGCCTGTCCCTACAGGCCCTTGTCCCAAGCCCCTCTCCAGCTTTCCTGCAGCCCCTTTAGGCACTGGAGCTGCTCCCAGGTCTCCCCTTCAGGAGCCTTCTCCTCTCCAGGCTGCCCCAGCCCAGCTCTCTCAGCCTGTATATAGCCTGTAGAAAATGAACAGTGCTCATTTTAGCAGTATGTCACATCAAGTTTAAAACCTACAATTTCTCCTGTCCCTGGAAGCCCCTCAGCTATGAGGAAGCACTAAACCAGCAGACACTACACTGCACTGCTGGTCAAATCAGAACCCAGCTTTACCGGTCAATGCAAAAGGGCAGGATTCACCTGCTAGTCCCCACCAGCCAGCTGAGTCCTTGGGATCTGTGCCTTGGGAGACAAGCAAGAGCAGAGGCATAACTCAAAGCAGCAGCTCCATTCTTCACAATCCACCCAGTCCTGGTCAGCACGAGGCAGCCCTCATGTCCTGTCAGCTCATCCCCTTTGAGAAGGGCACTGCACAGAGCCTCTCCAGAGAAAGGATGGGGCTCTTCATAGATGCTTGATACGGCAGAAGCATGTAATTTGAATTGAGAGTTTGACACCCTGGGTAAGTGACTGCCCACACACCTGCCTAACACACTGCATCCAGACCAGCTGAAGAGAGAAAACTCAGCAAAAGCAATAAACCCAGCTTCTTTTAGATCCATCCATGAAAGAGCTTCAGCTACAAAGCTGGACAGGAAGCACAGGTTGTGGCTTTTCTCATGAGTGAGGTGGCCTTTTCCAGTCACATACTATAGAATGAAGAGATGTACAGAACATGAGAGCTGCCTGGCAGGGGATGCTGAGGGTTTGCTTAGCTCACTACCTCAGCAGCATGTGCACTGTGCAAAACACAGCACTGACACCCTGCAGCGAAACTGTGGCAGCTCAAACATCCCTTTGGTTTCTCTCCTTGCAGTTGCTGGGCTTTCAAACAAGGAGTTAAGGCAGCTGATTAGGTCATGGTGATTGTCACTGAAATCACCAGGGGATAAATCCATCCCTCTTTTTCAGGGGGTGTGAGAGCCACGCAGGGAACAGGGCTTTGCAAGCTTTGCTGCTGGCTCAGGGTTACAGCTCGGAATCTGAAGTCCAAGGAGCTCAGATGCAGCAGAACTCATTTGGTGCTGCCCATGCATAAGGACAGCCCAGAGGGGCTGCAGGAGTGCGCTTTCCTCCCGCACAGAGGAACCCTCTGGCCAGAGGTGTGCAGAGAGCACCGTGGCTGCAGGGGGGCTCTGCCCAAGGAGCTCTCCCGCTGTTCCGCAGTGCCAAGTCCCGGCTGGCAGCCCCCACAGGGGTAAGGCCAAGCAGGGTGGAAGGGTTGGGTCCTGCTAAAGCACATGATGAAAGAGTGGGGGCTGGAGACAGGCCTGGACTGCAGGGCTGCTTTGCCAGGGGGCTGCGGGTTTGGATGCAGGGATTCAGGGCAGGAGCTCCCCAGTAAATGTTCAGAGAGGATGGAGCCTAGCCCCAGAGGGACAACAGGCACAACAGATCAGCTCCAAATCAAAGAGGATGAGAGAGAAGGAAGGTAGGCAGATACATCAGGGAATTTCACTTGAAAGCTCAATTAAAATAGTCTTGATATTCCATTTCCCTCAACTCAATCAATGAGGTGGGCTGAGCCCCTAAGCCAACAGATCCTCATGTGGCCTCTTCTCCATTTAGTCTGAATTATCACCTGTATCATGTTTACCCCATAATATACAGCCCTAATGCATGATGTTTCAGGTTCACAATACTGAATAGAACATAAAAGAGGACAGAGAACAGTGGCCTGCATGGGCAAGCAAAACCAAGCCCTAGATGGACAGGAAGAAGAAATCCACAGTCTTTAAATGCACTCTCTATTCAAATTAAGTATTATGAAGTGATCTTAAACATCCAAGTAAGACTCAAATGACCTATAAATATAGAACTAAGACACCTCATTAAGAGCTAGGATGGCCTGTTTATGGCAGTGATGATATAACCCAACAGAAATACAGGATGCAAGAGGTCCAGAGGGGCTGCAAACAGACACAGGATCCAGCTGCTCAATCCCACCACCCTCAGCACTGCAGAAGCCCAGGGAGGAAGCTTTGGGCTCCCACAGGTTGTGACCCTCAGCGAGCAGCATCACTGAGCACACGGAAGGTGTTACACCACTTGCTTCAGCATATTGCAAACATCTTTACAGACGTATCAGCTTACTGCAAGATGGATTTTAAACCTATTCCCAAACCTCCTGATGAACAAGAGCTGGAAACCTCCAAAAGCAACAGGTACAGCCCCAGGCTATGCTTTACAAAAGGTACAAAGGCAAGGAGAATCACTGCTACCCATCCCAAAAGCCCAGAGAGCAGCAGCCACCCTCCAGGCACAGCCAGGCCCTGCTCTGCACGAGTCCCTCTCCACCACAGGCCCTGCACTGAAACCCCATCAGAGGGAGCATCAGCATGACCCATCAGAGTTAGCTACTTACAGGAAAGAAGTCAGAGGCAAGTCTATGTTCAGAACTGTTACAAGGCCATTAGACAAGCTAAACCCTACAGATTCTGTTCAGCATAAATGCATGGAGATGCAATTCACTCCCAACCCCACAAGAGATGGAGGCAAGGTACACTTATATTTCACCATAGTGAACAGGAGATGCTAGGGGTAAGTTATATGTAAATGTTAAACAAAGGCTTCCCTGTTCCAACCCAGTTACTAAGTCACTGAGGGCTTTCAATGGTGATAATATTGAGTACATGGCAGGAAAGTCCAGAAAGATGCACAGAACCAGAGACTGGTTTGGGTTGGAAGGGACCTTAAATCTCATCCAGTCCCAACCCCCTGCCATGGGCAGGGACCCCTTCCACTGGAGCAGCTTGCTCCAAGCCCCTGTGTCCAACCTGGCCTTGAGCACTGCCAGGGATGGGGCAGCCCCAGCTCCTGTGGGCTTCATGCAGTATGAGAAGAGAAGAACTGGGAGGGAGCAGCCGACACTGCCACAAGCAAAGGCTTTCAGAAGAGTTTTCTCAGCAGGGTGGGGTGTCACCAAGCGCTCCCTACACCCACACTCCTCTTACAACACTGCAAGGCCACTTAGATGTACTCAGAGCCTTCACTCAAACCACACCTGAAGGGCTTTGCTTTTCCAGCTAGGGAGGACATCTGGGCCCAAAACTGTATTGAATTTGGCTGAACTGTGCTGCTTTTGTCCAGGCAGTAGCTCTCAGGGCTGCAGGAGTCACCCAGTGCTGAGCAGCAGCCAGCAGGCACAAAGCAATGCAAGTGTCAGTTACCCCCCTCCTGCTTCCTCTGCTCCATGGGAGCCTCATGCAGCTCCTTGCTTCCCAAGAGAAAAGGCCATGGTGTCACAACATTCCACCCCCTTCCTTTTTCACATCTCACAGGACAAGAGGCAAAGGGAAATAATGGAAAACTCAGTGTCACATACTTGGTGACCTCACTGTGTTGTAGTGAGCCCTGGAAATAGCTGCCTTGGCCAGGAACCTAAAACACTGGATTGTCTCCAATAAAGTCCAGTAATGGTGATATTCCCTCCTGAAGCCAGCACCAGTCCCAGATACGTGCAGTGACACAGAGAAGCCTCTCTTGCCAGCAAGTACAGATCCAAAGCAGCTCCAAGGCCTCTTTTCAGTTCAGACTGCACTGTAAGACAGCGATGCTGCTCTGATGTTAATGGCTTGGAAAGCTCACCTGAGAGCATGGCAGCTCCAGCAAGGAAACAGAGGTCAATTCCCAGAGCTCCTGAGCTGGAGCCTTTGTAGAAGCTGAAGGCAGAAAGAGCCCACCAAGGAGTTTTGGTAGGTAGTTGGGTGGCTTTGGTTGTGACCCAGAGCTTCTCCCTGACAAGGGAGAAAATGGAGATGGATGGAACAAAGGAAAGCAGAAAAAGAGCACAAAAAGGGAATGAATGGTTGGAATTCAGAGAGTGGTTGGGTTAAATGAGGTCACATATCAGGAGCAATCCCCTGGCCCAGCACTGCTTTCAGGAAGTTCAAGCTCTACAAAAAGCAAGTGGACATCTGATTTTGCCTTCAGAGTGGATTATTTGGGGAAAACAACATCAAAACCACACAGATGTCACCTTACAACTAAGCCAGAGTACGCCGCTTCATATTTAAAGTCCTTTATCCATCAGTGGCCTCAGCATAGCAACCAAATTCACTGTAATCCTCATCTGTATGGTCTTCCAGCTCCACTGCGGCCTGCACAAAGTTGGCAAAGGCAGCTGTCTCCTCACAGAGCCAGGTTCCCTTTGTGCACTCTGAAGCCCTGGCCAAAAGCACTGAGCTGCAGCAGGAGCCAAGGAAAGAGGTTTGCCCTTAGCAGAAAAAGATGGAGAAATTAAAGTCTCCATGAAGAAAGCTGGGAAGAGAGGATCAAAAAATCAGTAGACCTTGTGCTTTGACTTGGAATAACTAGGGAAATGCCCAGCCCAGATCACACAGAGAAAGACAACAACATGTAAACCCTAGCATAGAATCATGGAATGGTTAGGGGAGGAAAGGACCTTAAGATCATCCAGTTCCAACCTTCTAGATATTCAGATCACTATCACCTCAGAAGGATGAAATTTGTGCCCCAATAGGTAAGAAAATTCATTTTGCTTCATCAGCAAAGTCTTTTCCAGACCCTATCTGAAAAAATAATCAGGAGATACAATAATAGGGAAAAAAAACTTGTGGCTGTAGAATTATAGAAACTCATGGAATGCAACCTGGTGAGTCACTGATAACGTGATAACCCTGCTCCCTGGGCACTGCTGGAATGAGGAAACACCTCTTGGAGAGGGGAGCAGAGTGAATGTACTCACCATCCTGCAGGCCCCTATCCCATGAAAGGATACTGCAGACCTGCATGAGCAGAAACAAGGAGCTCTCAGGCAACACCTTTGGCTGTGATCCAGCTTAATCCCAATGTTCTGGATCACTCCTCAGGCAGTTCAGCATGCGAGCTCCATGGCACCATAAAGGATCCATAAAGCAACTCAGGACTAGAGCAAGAGCCAGCAGTCTCCTCCCCAGGCAGGGCAGTTACACCCTGTGTGCCCATAGCTTGGAATTCGGGATCTGGCAGTCATTTTCCCTAGGGAAGATGCATCAAGAGCACAGACTTCAGTGCTGTAGAGGCAAGTGAATGCAGAGGCTGGGAATACCAGAGCACTGTTCTGGATCTCTGTGCTGTCACCAGCAAAATTCATCCAGTGCATGTTGGAAGCTCACAACCAGCTGCCACATTAACATATGGCTGAAGGCTTAAAAGGGCTTAAGGGTGAAATATCTTATTAGCAACACCAGGAAAAGTATTCTGCAGATAACTGCTGATAAATGGTTTTGGGGAAGTTCAAGTTGCCATTTTTCAGCAATGCTGAACTGTGTGTCAGTGAATGCCTTTTTTGTCTTCTGGAGGCTTTTGAGGTTTGTTTTGGTTTAGTAGTGAGACACAATGGGAAAAACCTCCTTGCAGGATTACATGCCCTATCCTAATGATTAAGTATTTTCACTAAAGCAAGGAAAAGGGAACATTCTATTAGTCCTATTCAAGACAATTCCTTCAGTTATTGATGTAAATAACTACTTCTATTTCTGTACCACTAGAAGGATATAGACAGAGATGGATAAATTGTCTAATAAGATTTTGCTTGTGACTAAATCCAGCAGAAGGTAACATGGACAACAAAAGAGAAGCTGATTTTTCTACTGAAAAACAGTTACTTGATTTTATGTGCTTCCTTCTCCCATATATTCCCTGTGAAGGTGGCAAAGCACTGGCACAGGGTGCCAGGAGAAGCTGTGGCTGCCCCATCCCTGGCAGTGCTCAAGGCCAGGTTGGACACAGGGGCTTGGAGCAAGCTGCTCCAGTGGAAGGGGTCCCCGCCATGGCAGGGGTTGAAGCTGGAGGAGCTTTAAGGCCCCTTTCAACCCAAACCAGGCTGACTCTGTGATACACAGACAAGGGCTGCAATGGTCCAACACAAGTGGAGCAATCAGCAGTGCAACACCCCACACTGCACTACCTGTGTCAGGCAAAGCCTGTTCATTAGGTGGTGACTAATGCTATGGAAATCACTGGGAAGCAGCAGGATTACTGATCCATGTCAGCAAAGGGTGGTCAGGCAGTGGAACATGCTGCCTAGGGAAGTGATGGAGTCACCATTCATGGGGGTGTTTAATAGACACGTAGGTGTGGCACTTGGGGACATGGTTTAGTGGTGGCTTTGGCAGTGCTGGGTTAGCAGTTGGGCTTTATGCTCTTAAAGGCCTTTTCCCACCTAAAGAGCTCTGTGATTCCAATCTCTCCCTCATTACATGGCCTAGCTCATTGCAGCTGGCAGAACCCTGGTTTTGAGATATTTAGAAGTTAAATAAGCAAGAGAATATTATTCTCAGTTTTCTTATCATTATAATACCCACTTTCAGGGCCATTTACTCATGCTGGAAATGTATCAATCCTGGGAAAACAACCTTGGACTGATGGTATTCCCATGCAAGCTGAAGCAGTCCTTTCCAGTACACAGCAACTGGTAACAAGGGAAGTTATTATGGCTTTCCCTGAAGACCTTCCAGCAAAAATGTGAACAAGAAACCCACATCAGCTTATAAAGAACAGATGAAAGGAAAAACAAGAGGCTGGCAGGGCCTTTCATCTCCAGGACTTAAAAATACATCTGTAGGGCAAGTATTTGTGATTCCTCCTGAAGCTACACCAGCCTCAGCAGCAGCTCTGGGCTCTAAACCAGAGCAGCAGAGACCTGGCAGGACCGTGGGCTGGAGTTTGGAAGATGCTGCACTGCTTTCGAAGTTTTATAGGTAAAGTTTTCTTCATAGAAGTTTGTCAGGACAGGATTTCTTTTCCAGGGCGAAGATAGCAGCTCTGGTGGAACTCACTCCAGCTAATCCACATTTCATTGTGCTGCCTGCACAAAATGAGCGATAAAGTAACAAGTGGAAGGACTCAGAGAAGAGTTATAGAATGGTTTGTGTTGGAAGGGACCTTAAAGCTCCTCCAGCTCCAACCCCTGCCACAGGCAGGGACCCCTTCCACTGGAGCAGCTTGCTCCAAGCCCCTGTGTCCAACCTGGCCTTGAGCACTGCCAGGGATGGAAGAGGCAGAAGCCTGATTGAAGCTGTTCTGTGCCCCTGGCTCCAGCCTCAGCTCTGGGGGATCATCCCTGGCAGCTCACAACACGCTTGGACACAATTTCCCCACAAGCTTCTGTCCACATGGGCATAGCTGACAGCTCACCAGAGACCCAGATCAGAGTCCAGCCCATGCTTACAGGATGCTGCCACCAAACACAACGTCCCCAGTGCCCTCACAGAAGTTATTGGGCATTTTCAGTGTCAGGAAATGGTTTTTACGTTTAAGCACAGGCTCAGCACAGCCCAGGTGTGGACACAGCCAGCTGGAGAGGACTGTGCTGTATGGGGTGAGCACTGGAGGGGGCACCAATTCCATCCAAACCCCCTCTGTGACATGTATTCCTTCCAACAGACACTGAGGCCAGTTTCATCTGGCATCTCAGAGCCATGGATCAATTATTCTCTGCTTGATGCCACTCCCTTTTCTTTTGGGCTTCATCTGGCAAACAGATACACACCTTCAGCCTGGACCTGCACTCAGCATCCACAATAACTGCATCATTAACATAAAAACACCACTTCCACATTCATGCTCCCAATCCCACCATAAATAGGCTTTACTTGCAAATAAAGTCCTTGCCAAGTAGTATCCTGCCTGGCTGTGCTCTGTTTAACTGAATAAATTGCTAGGACTGAATGACTACAGCCTGTATTAAATGTTGAGGTTATCAAACAGGCACTTGTACGAATTCCTGCTGTGTGGCTCCCGGGTCTGTGTGGGCTGGCTGCTCTCCTGCAGTGCTGCAGCACCATGGAAACATTGGGTGGGAGATGCCTGCTCCTCACTGCATGAATGGCTGACAGATAGCAGTCCATCCCATGGAATTAAGCCCTGCTGGCTGATGAATTCTGATGAGCTACTGCACTGTTTCTGTTGGGTTAATGTCTGGCATTAGCCAATGTCTGGGTTAGACTTGACAACGTCTGTCCTTGTCTGTTACCACTTTGGAAAGCTTTAGTGTCAGGAGGTATGGATCTGTAGGACAGGTAGCAGGTAATACCCCGATTTTAACAGAGGTGAAACCCTTTCAACTCAAGGGAGGGAAGAGTTCAAATCCCTGGAGTAACCAAAAGCACTGATGACATGATTCTTTTCCTTTTAATTTGTACTTTTATGGCAAGGCTAATTCCCTAAACCCTTTGCTTTTAAAATTGTCAAGAAAATAGGGATTAAGCATTATTATTCCAAACTATTGTCAGCAATACAGGTAGTTATAAACCAATTCTTCATACACCTCAAGTGAGGATTGTTCAGTATCTTGCAGGACAGAGCTCTGGAACTCCCTGAGCAGCAGCTTTGGGAAGTGCCTTTCCTGAAGCCTGGTTTGTGCTGCAGGATTCACCCCACTGACAGCGTTAGGAGGTTGGTTAATCTCTGCAGAAATGCTTTCTCTGCCCATAGGAGTTTGTGACACCTTCTCTGCACCCCTTGCTGTGCTGCAGGGTATTGCTGGAGTGTCCCTTGTACATTGCTCAGCACCCTGTGACTGTTTGACAGGTAACAAATTGGAGGCAGTATCCCTAAAAATCCAAATGAAAGACAAATGTATTCTGTAAACGGGATGACACACATCATACCAAAGCACAGCAACAATCCCTTTCACATCTAATGTCCACTTGCAGTTGAACAGATAAGCTTCACAGTGCACTGGAATGCTGATGGCACAGGGACAGCAGGTTTTCCAAAGTTCCTTCCACTCACTAGCACATCAGCATCTTCCTGGAGTGTGCACGCCTCAGCTTCTCACTGCTGCCTTTGGGACTGGTTCAGCCTGCTCCTGGCACTTGTTGGACTGGTGTTTATCTAAATGCGAACAAGGAACAACTGGGCTTGAATCGGTTTTAATTCACAGACTTGTAGAAGATCAAGTTGGAAGAGATGTCAAGGATCATCTGGTCCAACCTTTCAAGGCAAAGCACAACCTAGACTTGATGTCCCAGCACCCTGTGCAGCTGAATTTTCACAGAAATCACAGAACCATAGAACCACAGACTGGTTTATGTTGGAAGGGACCTGAAAGCTCATCCAGTTCCAGCCCCTGCCATGGGCAGGGACACCTTCCACTAGAGCAGCTTGCTCCAAGCCCTGTTCAACCTGGCACATTCTAACCACCAAATTCTATTCCTTAAAACATCAGAAATCATAGCATGAATTTCACTAAATCAGAAAGGTTTTCCCAGTTTCTAAGAGCAGAGCACTAAGTGTGGCATCAAAGCTGAATCTGACTCTCAGCCTCACATTAAATACCAGTCTAAATCCAAACTCTGGATCTATTATGTAGCCAGATAATGTTTTAAGGATCCACTGTTCCTCAAAAGTTGTCTTGGCACTTGAAGCATAGCAAGCTCTGAAGCATTATAAAGTGCTTTCCTGGTTTTAATTGGAGCACATATGGAGGAACTGAACTCTGTCTGCAGGTGACAGACGGAGAGTCTGGAAGGTTTCTATCCAACCTGCCTGTGTGAGAGCAGGGAAACAAGAGCCCACATGAGAAGGGGGGAGATTGCTTGGTCATTGCACCCACCCCCTTCACGGTTTCTGCCAGAATGCTCCAGGCATCCTTAGATAAGCAAACAAATTGTGTTCATGCCATTTATCATTGTCATTAATATAACATGCCAATGGAAGCTTCCAGTAAGCCTTTGTGGTTCTGCTTTTCTAAAATGAGACAGACTTGAGCCAAATGCCAGATTTCTGACAAGGCATTTCTGAAAACCTGCACTATTCCAGGTCTGTATCTGGGCTGGGACCGAATTTTGCCTCTGTGCCCTTTTTAGATATGCATCAGGAAAGCCTGGATCTACTCAGTGTCACAAACTTCCAGTGTTCAAAATCCAGGTTTGAGCTATACACTCTGCACTCATCTCTGCTACCAGGGAGGGACAGCATCTACACAAAGCCTTTAGGAAAAGAACTACTATAGCTCCATTCCTTCCCTATTCCCTACTTCACCAGGCAAGTCCCTACAGATCAGAGCAGGAATAATGCCTACCCCTCCATCTGAAGGAAGCAGGACACTGTCCTACAGATGCTGCTGACTCCAGTAACAGCCCATTGCTTACTCCTGTAATATTCCCCTTTCTGTGCACAAAGGGCACGTATATTACTGAACCTCACTCAGGCAGGAATGCAGTGCTGCTGGATCCTCAGACTCTTGCTTTCAGACAGCCAAAGGAAATGGGCCTGTATTTTCTCCCACAGGTGCTCCATACCACATGCACACACATATTCTGCAGCTACACTTACACAGAGCTCACCTACAAACAGCACAGGCTCCCTCGCTCTGGGGCACGTAAGTACCAGCAACACAGCCCAGCTGCCCATTGACCATCACTGGCCAGCCCTGCAAGAGCTGTGTGTGCTCCTGCTGCTGGGAATGCTGGAGATCACCCTTCCCACCTCTGGCTCTGTGTGCTTGCCTTGGAAAATAACACCACAATTACATCTCTAAACTCAGTGAAGTGAGAGCTAAACACAGCCATGACCATTTCATAACACATCTGCTTATTCTCTACACTTGTTAAGAAAATGACACCGTTATCCAGATTTTAAACCTCCATAAACTCCCTTTAAAATGTTCACCTGCTGAAGGAAGAGTTTGTTTTCCCATGAGACCTACGGTCCAAACAGAAAAGCCTTTTATCAGCCAAGCAGGTTTATCACTGAACTGCAGTCCTTCGTGCCATGTTTACAAGGCTGTAGGTAAACATGTTTGGGAATTGTCACTCTCATGTGGAGAAGCCTCCCCAGAGGAAGAGTTTCCTATTAATGTTTCACATATACATACACATATACATGAGGATGGACGGGCTGTGATCTAACAGCTTCACAAGCTGAACTGCCCAAATGCAGCACTTCTTAGAAGAAATGTTCCAAACGTTGCACAGTGTTTAACCCGCACTGAAATCAGGAGTAACTGTGGAGCTAAGCCCTGCCTGGGCTTTGAAAGGGCAGGATTAACGTAAATACTGCACGGCTTTGCCTGATCTCCAGTCGGGAAGTGTTTAACACCGCAGCTTCCTCCCGCCTGAATCCACATTACAGATTTAAGGAGCATTTCTGACAGCTCCAATGCACTCCCCCCCATTAACAGCAATGTGAATGCCCTGCAAAGAATAATTAATATTAATGACAGAAATTACTGCACAAATGGAGAACTCAAGCCCTTGGGGTGAAAAGCAGAGCTCAGATGGTGGCTGGGGATGTCTGTGGGCATCTGCGACAAGTAGTTGAGTGAAAAATGCACACATGAAGCTGAAAAATATACGTAGCTGGTACTGCAAAAGCATGACTCCTTCAGATGGCTCCTTGACTATAGAAATGTGGGCAGCTTGGCACATTTCCATCAGCATCATTCAAATGTAAAGCAAATACATTTTCAGTCTATTACTACACTTCTGGCAACGCTGAATCTACGTACATAGAGCCAGTCTAACATTAGAGTTGTTGGAAGTGCGTTATCTGGGGGGGAGATTTGGCTCAAAGGAACAGACACCAAACTGATGATGGGTGGATGGGGCTGGTTGTATTTCCTGGTACCGGGATTGCTCACCACTGCAGACTGGGGGTTTCATCAGAAAGCATTTGGAGCTTGATTACCGCTCCCATTCTGCTCGAGGTAGAAAAGAGATTGCCTGCAATGCTTAAATACAAGCCCAGAGGGAAAGCCTCATTTTCCTAAAGCAGCATTTAACCTGGAGCTCAGGCACTCACAGGAGAGAGATGAGAGCTCCTAGGTGGACCAAGGACATGACCTCCATCTACCACAATCTCCATGCTACTAACTGTTCTGGACAGGATGTTTTACTGCTCATAAATATTCACCAGGCCAGAAACAGAAGCTGAAAAGAAACCAGGGCATGAATATCTCCAACTGGCTGGACAAAGAGACTGGAACAACTTTGAAGGAAAGTTGCACTTGGGGCATATGCCTAAGATGAGAGGATCCAGGCTTCCGAGATGGACACAAAGGCTTGTATTTATTAAGATACACCATCAAATGAGGTCCAACAGGAGACTACTACAGGTTCCCTGCTGTCCTCTGGAGCAGCTCCCAGCTCCATCATGCTGATCTCTGCTTCCACCCCTCCTAAGCTCTCTAGTTATTCTACTCTTCATAAGCCAGTTATTTACACAGGTAGGGCCAAGCCTTCACCTCCTCAACTGCCCCAGAAGCACTAAACCTTCACATTCCGAGGCTCTTAGCTCAGTTAATGGTAGAATCATAGAATAGTTCCAGTTGCAAAGGACCTCAAGATCATCAAGTTCCAAGCTCCCTGCCATGGGCAGGGACACCTCACACTAAACCAGGCCACCCAAGTCTCCGTCCAACCTGGCCTTGAACACTGTCAGGGATGGAGCATTCACAACCTCCCTGGGAAACCCATTCCAGTGCCTCACCACCCTCACAGGATAGAATTTCCTCCTTATATCCAATCTAAACTTCCCCTGTTTCAGTTTTAACCCATTACCCCTTGTCCTGTCACTACAGTCCCTAATGAAGGGTCCATCCCCAGCATCCCTATAGGCCCCCTTCAGATACTGGAAGGCTGCTATGAGGTCTCCATGCAGCCTTCTCTTCTCCAGGCTGAACAGCCCCAACTTTCTCAGCCTATCTCCATACAGGAGGTGCTCCAGTCCCTGATCATCCTCATGGCCTCCTCTGGACTTGTTCCAACAGTTCCATGTCCTTTTTATGTTTAGGACACCAGAACTGCACACAATGCTCCAGGTGAGGTCTCATGAGAGCAGAATAAAGGGGCAGGATCACCTCCTTCGACCTGCTGGTCACACTCCTTTGGATGCAGCCCAGGATACGGTTGCTTTCTGGGCTGCAAGTGCACACTGAAGCCGGCTCATGTTCATTTTCTCATCGACCAGCACCCCCAAGTCCTTCTCCTTGGGCTGCTCTGAGTCTCTTCTCTGCCCAGCCTGTAGCTGTGCCTGGGATTGCTCCCACCCAGGTGTAGGACCTTGCACTTGGCATGGTTAAACTTCATGAGGTTGGTATCAGCCCAGCTCACAAGTGTGTCAGGGTCCCTCTGGATGGCATTCCTTCCCTCCAGCGGATCAACCAAACCACAGAGCCTGGTGTCATCGGCAAACTTGCTGAGGGCACACTCAGTCCCACTGTCCATGTCAGCGACGAAGATGTTAAACAAGACCGGTCCCAACACCAATCCCTGAGGGACACCACTCATTACAGGTCTCCAGCCGGACATTGGGCCATTGACCACAACTCTTTGTGTGTGGCCATCCAGCCAGTTCTTTATCCACTGAGTGGTCCATTCATCAAATTGATGTTTATCCAATTTAGAGACAAGGATGTCATATGGGACATTGTTGATCGCCTTGTACATGTCCAGGTAGATGACATCAACTGCTCTACCCCTGTCCATCAGTTCTGTAGCCCCATAATAGAAGGCTACCAAATTGGTCAGGCAGGATTTCCCCTTTGTGAAGCCATGCTGGCTGTCACCAAGCACCTTGTTGTTTTTCATGCGCCTTAGCATGCCTTCCAGGAGAATCTGGTCCAAGATTTTGCCAGGCACAGAGGTGAGACTGACTGGTCTGGAATTCCCCGGGTCACCCATTTCCCCCTTCTTGAAAATGGGGGTTATATTTCCCTTTTCCAGTCATCGGGAACTTCACCTGAAGTTCTTTCAGTCTGGCTGAGCAGTTCTTTCAGTCTGTCAGAATCTGCTCTATTGAAACAGAGAACTTAAATTTAGCCTTCTATTTAAACAAAATAACCTACTGTTGCATGAAGGTCATTTTTAACAACAAGCTCTAACAATTTCAGAATAGCATCTTCTTTTTTGAGTTGGTGAATATTTATGCTAAAGCACTGTTGGCTAGAAACTGAGTAGTTGTAATGTGATAAAGGGCTGATAATAGTGTACAGTGACCTAGAAATAAAGCAAGACTGGCATTTTTGTCCATAGCTTACAAGCAAATTAAGAACAGAAATGTAAAACAGTTTAACTCCATACCATTAACTCAAGCCCTACTCATAGTAAATTACACTGTAGCACTGCTAGGAGTCTGCAGCAAGTATGTGAGACTTGCACTGACGGAATGCTCCTGGAAAAGTACTGTCAGTGGCAGAGCCTGCACAGCAAGGGCAGTGCTGGTCCTGACCCCACAGAGGGAACGTTCACAGAGATCCCTTCTTCTTTGAATGTATATTGCAATGAACTGTCGTATCAATGCAGCAGGGTATGCTTGGCAAGCTGCAGCATAAGTGCACAGTGCTTTATTTAGCTTTACAAGAACCAGCACATATGCTCTGGAGCTCAGAACCATTAGGCAATGTAATTAAAGTGCAAGTGAGCAGTTCCTTGTGGCAATGAGGTTTGGGTCACCTCCTCTCCCCTGCCCCAACAGCAGCCCTCCCTGTGCCAGAAGCAGGGGTATGGTGTGTCAGCTGTGGGGACATTCACCAAGCCTCTCACCTGCTCAATGCTTTAATCCTGTCCCTGTTCCGCACGGCCAAGTTGTTCCTTCTGCCTCCCCCCAGGGGGTTGCTGGGAGACTGTTGTTTCTAATCAAATCATGGGGATTTTCAAGTGCTTCCCTTTCTAGTTAGAAGTTCTCTTTTTTTCTGCATTTGCCCTCCAAGCAAGTACTTGCATAAATAAGGTCTAGCTGCTAGAAACTTCCTGCATACACAGCACCTGTGGGTCAGGGAGAGTCACAGTAACAGGGACACCTCACGCAGGAAGGAGATGGACAGAGCTGGTTGCTATGAAATAGAAACCCTGTGCTGCCCCTTCTGTCAGCACTGCCAGCCCAGGCAGCCACTTGCACAGATGCTCTGGGACTCCCTCCACATGGTCCCCACCTGCCTGGCTGCTCCTTCTCCTTGCCAGGAGGCTCCATAAACAGGAGGGGACCGGAGCAACACAAGGGCTTTCACTGTGGCTCCTGCTTCCATTGCTTTCTCCTTTTGCCCACGGAGGTACTCTGCTTCCAAGTAGGACAATATCAGAGGACTGTTTCAAGGTCAGTTTTGCAGTGTTCAAGAGAAACCCAAATAGAAGTGGCACCTGCCTTCACCACTAAGCTACAGCACACAAGAAGCTTTCAGAACAAGACTAACAAGAGACAGAGGAGCAAAAGCCACATCACTCTTACAGTTCTTTTCCTTGACTAGAATAAAGGTTCTTTAATTTGAATTCCTACTTGAGCTCCTGCTCCAAATCCCAACCTGTGAACACAGACAGCTCAGGACCTGTGGATTTCAAGGACTTCTCAATTACTTCTTTTTCTCATTGTCATCCTTGGCTGTTTCCCAGACATTCAGGAAAGCTTTCATAGCCTCACAGGGCCTGCAGGATAATTTGCCCAAGGAAATGTGGACCGTATCAGCCTGCTTGAGGAGTTGAGGGACCACACACACACACCCGCTACTACCACCTCTGTCTGCTGCTGAGCATCACTGTATGATTCATTCTCCCTGAGCAAGACGGTTACCAGGCTGCCAAGCAAGACAGCTTTGCAGATTTCAACCTGTGACAACATGAATTGGAACTAACACATTCCCAACAAGATGATGCTTAAACCACCCCATTGCAAGCAAAAACTTTAGTTTCACAAAATGATGCCTAATGACTCAACGCGTTCTCTTTGGAAACGCTTTGTCCCTCTTTTCCTATAGGGACAAAGCAGCAAATGCAGGGAAAATACTACACTATGATGCCAGCAACACAGGGAAGCTGGCAATAACAATCCCGCTACCGTACAACAGGATACTGATGACATAGTCCTGCTACAGCCTGACGGGGAAAGTAACACGTGAATTGCATCAACGCTCATTAAAGTCCACACTTTACCGTGAAGTCGCATTTCACAAATAGAGCAGTTTCCATTGCTCCAGCTGGGCTTGGGAGCAGCTCCTCAGGGTTCGAAAGGGGCAATACCACCGCCGTGTGGCCGAAAACAGCCATGTCACAAGGAAGCGGTGCACGGAGACCTGACCGGAATCCCGAAAAGCAACTGCTTGCTGCATTTTCTTTTGTCATTACTCAGACACTCCGCAGCAGGTTGCTGAATTCTCGTGAAGAAAGCACGGATTCATATGGGTATATACGGACTTCGGCTATTTCCCCCTGTGCAGTACATGGCATCATATATTAAACACAACATCATGGATTATAGAATCACAGAACCCCAGCCTGCTTTGGGTTGAAGGGACCTTAAAGCTCCTCCAGCTCCAACCCCTGCCACAGGCAGGGACCCCTTCCACTGGAGCAGCTTGCTCCAAGCCCCTGTGTCCAACCTGGCCTTGAGCACTGCCAGGGATGGGGCAGCCACAGCTTCTCTGGGCACCCTGTGCCAGCGCCTCAGCACCCTCACAGGGAAGAGCTTCTGCCTAAGAGCTCAGCTCAGTCTCCCCTCGGGCAGGTTCAAGCCATTCCCTTTGGCCTGTCCCTACAGGCCCTTGTCCCAAGCCCCTCTCCATGTCTCTTCCAGATTACACTGCGGTTAGCCCCAATCCTCCTGGCATTTTTCAGGTATTGATAATACTACAGCTACCATACAAAGGTGTGCTGGGGGGGGGGGGACGGGGGGGGACAGAGTGGGGGGATGAGAACAGGGAACATGCGCTGTCAATCACCAGTGGAGTGACAAGGTTGGGTCAGAGGCAGATTATGGCCCTACAGTTCACCACTTGGCTTGGCACTGATCACGTTCTTCCAAGCAGCCAGGTAGAAAGAGGCTGTTTTCAAAGCTTTGCTTCAAATGACAACAAAACATCTTTACAGGATGGAAACAACAGCTCACACCCAGGTAATATGCCAAGTAATAGGAAATGAGCTCTTCTGGCTGCAGCAGTCCCCGAGTCAGCTTCTAAGCAGCTCCATGTACACCAAGGTGCAAGAGGAGCGCAGTTTACCTCCCTTCTGCAACAGAGATGGTCATCTGCCTGCCTGGGCATGTCTCCCCTCCAGTCAGAGCTCACAGGAAAGCTGCAGTGTGCAGCTCCCCAAGCCTTCACATAAAACCATATAGTTATGGTTGGAAAGGACCTTAAGATCATCTAGTTCCAACATGCTGGAATTTTCCTGACCAGGTAAATCATTAAAGTCATCTCAGGCCCAGGAAGCGGTTATTCACCAGTGTGAAACACAGCCTGATGTGGCTGGATGCAGGATGCTAACCAGACAGGAACTCCTAGGGATTGCCTATCTTGTGCCTAAACTTCCCAGACATCCCTGAAGGAATTTGTAGTATTTGAAAGCAGCATGGACTGTTTCCAAGAACAGTTTGTGCTTTGGGTTTTCTTCATTTGTTCTCCTGTTGCTTTATTCAGGCTGTCTGGATCTTCAGGGTCTTTTTACTGGGTCAAGAGATGAATAATCCAGATTCTGTGTTAAAGCAGTGCAGCCCCAGATGATGGGAGCAGCAGTAACAGCCTTAAGACTGTGAGCATGCAAAAGCTGCCGACTTTGTGCTGGAGCCCTTTAGACACTACAGAAGATCTAGGAAAATCCTGAAAGAAATCTTTGTAAATGCTCAGTTGCATTTCCTAGTGATCAAGACAGCTTCTTCCTTGGTTCCTGCCAACACCACCTTTTCCCAATGTTGTTTAACAGGCCTGAGAGCTAGCACCTTCCACACAAGGCACATCTGCATTTCAGAGACTCACAGAGAGAAGCACCAAGAATCACCCAGATGAATGCCTGTAAACATCTACAATATTCATGTTTCCCACTGCTTCCAAATTGCTTTCATTGTAGTGACAATGAAAACTCTAGTCTGAGCACTCTCTCCTTTGCATACCTGCCTTTTCCTAACAGCCAGGAGCTGTGACTACACATGGGGAGACAACCACACTCCATGTGTTACCCCATCCTTTGGTATCCTGAGCAACTGGCCTCCAAACCACTGCAATATGAAGCATTTTAATGTGTACTTTGTGAGAATGGCTGTGACCAAATGAATGATTTAGTAACAAAGTGTTTGGAGTAAAGCAGTTGAGGGCATGAGCAATGGGGCTGGATTTGAGCAGCAGCTGCTCCACATTTGTAGAATAATAGATCTGATGAACATATTTGTGAGGAAAACTGGGCACAGCTGGGATGCAGCTCAAACGAGAAACAGCAAATTGTGAGCAACTGCATCAAAGGGCTGGTTTTCAGACCAACTCCACTAAAGCTGCATGCAGTTGGGTTTGGGGGTTTTAATGCAATAGTTTGGCAGATAAGGGAAGCAAGGAGAAAATGCCTCTGTCTGAAGTAATCACTATGTAAAGGTCTGTAGCAGAGTCAGAAAATCAGTGTTCTTTTAGAGTACAGAAGTAATTCAATTGAGTTCAATAAAAACTATATGAGCAGATATATTTAAGAGAAATTCTGTGCTTTTCCAGAGAAACACCATAGATCAAAGCTCATGGCATACTAAGTACAGATATTAAATCATCAGAGCAAACTTTCAGTTGCTGCTACACCCAAAAGGAACCTACAGTTTGCACCTTGCTTTCTACAAGTCATCTCAGGAGTGGATGTCATACAACACAGGAGTCAAGATATGCAGAGAGCTATTGGAAAAGCATATGCCAATGGATTATTGGAGATTCAGTGCCATAGAAACATAACTGTGCCAGAGTTATCAGTAAACAGCATACAATTGAAGCTATATTTCTGAAAGAAATGAGGTGAAATAATATTGTTTCATCAGCTTGGGAGACTCATCATCTTAGTTCCACTAAGCAAAGCCAAAACCAAACCATACAGGCACACACATGTTGGATCAATAGAGATAAGAGTCCTTGCAGGATGGAAACAGCCCGGATCACTGCTTCATACTGTAACCTATGGATAGCCACATTCCTGAGGCCATCTCCCACCAGTACCAGGAGGCTGCCTCATGAGCAGCCCTCACACTGTACTGGTGACTGGGGACAGCCCATTCTGGGTGCAGGATTCTGCACTGCTCCTTTCCTTTCTTCACTGTATAATGAGCTACAATCCTCTACTCATCCTTACTCCCTTCCAGACCAGAAAAAAAAAAACCCTGATTGAAACCCCATGTAGTTAGCTATTTCCCCTCTGTTTTCATCTATTTTCTTTTACTGAGAAAGTAAAAGGATGTCCAGCCTCCCCACATGAAGCTGATGGATAATTTGGGACATCACCAGTTCCTTATTTCACCACATATTTCCAAAGAGCTAATAGATTAGCATAAGCAAGAACAGCAGAACATTCAAATACTGGGTAAGCGTGGTTATTACTATAGCTGTAAGCAAAATGATGTGGGAAATGCTTTTCAGAGAGGAGATAAATATCCAGAGGAACTTCCTCCTGTGGAGAGAAAAGTCCCTCCAGGTAGGTCTGTGCTCTGATGAATGGGCTGGATCCCACAGCAAGTAAACATGTTTTACCAGCACCATGGAGTGAGCAAGCAGCTTCCATGCTCCTCCTGTGCACCCAAGCTAGCAAGAAGCAAACACACCTGAATCCCTTCACTAAACTATACTTAATATCCACTATTTAATTAAGTCTTAAGCTAAATGACTGGAGGAGAAAAAGCACAAGTTAATTAAGGTATCACCATGGAGGATATAAAACCCCTTTGACAGAATAATATATAATATATGAAAGGCAAAGCAAAAGGGCTGTAATTTCAGATTGGCTCCAGGATACCTCAAGAATCACACTGTCTGTATTAACTAAATGTGTTTGAAGTCAGGACATCTCATGTCTCCACATACAAAGGCTTTACAGCTTTAGATACATACTGCCAACACTTAACAGACTCAGGTAGAGCAGGGGAAATGGATACTGCTATGTCATTTTCATATGCAGTACCTCTGAACCCTATTAAAAATAAAGCAGGCTTTCATTAAAGCTGCAGCCTTCATCTAAGACAGTTGCAAGCACTGGTTGTTAATTATAGATTAAACATTGCCACAAGACTTTGTACTTGAAGCTAACCCACATCAACCAAGCTCCAAGCTCAGCATTTGAGAATTCAAAGATCACACAGCTTCATACACATTCTAATTGTTTGCACGTACTTGGATTCTCTTGCAAAGAGGCTCTTCGTGCACATCACCCTATAGTAGCATCATGCTCATCTTACAACTACTCCTGTTGGATCTGCTTACACTGTTACACACAATCCTCTCATCCACTTAAAATTATTTCCTTTGGAGCAATTAATAATAATAGATAGATAACTGTTAAATGATTATTTCTACACTAACATTGTTCCAAACATGCCTTTTAAGTATTTTTATTCAGCCCAAAGAGTTACATACATTCCAAGAGCTATTTATATTCCTGAAGCAATAATATAAATACAAATTCAACTGCTACAAGGTTAAGGGATTGTGTATCTCAAAAACCATAATATTATTAAAGACTTCAAGGTTTTTGTCATGATTTCTACAAAACACCAGCACATTTCCTCAAGCCACTGCAGAAGAGCTACTAAGAAGCTTGTGCTGGAGAAGCAGGATTAAGACCAATGATGAAACTGAGCAACATTTTCCTACCTGGTGTCACAACAGCCTGGAATCTCAGAGTTTACTCTCAGGCAGACTAACAGTACAGCTCTTGCAGGAAACCCTCCAAGCAGGGCTATAAGCAGAGGACTGCTTTATAGACTGTGCCTTGTTTCTGTTAACCAGCACACTACTGGGGAGTGACCCCACCCCTCCTCAGGTGGGATCCATCAGGAGGATGAAGATGAACGGCAGAGTCTGAGCAGCTCATGAGGCTCTTGTTAGCTCATTAGGAAGGGAGGAGGCAGGGGGCTAGGTCAGTGCACTGAATGATGTGAAACTTGAGTGAAAAGAAGATGCACAGTGTTTCTCTGTATCTGTAAGGTGCAAGTTAAGCAGGCTGCTGGTACCATCCTTGGTCAGAGAAAAAAGAACATGGTGCTCAGGTTGCTTGAGTTTAGGGAATGAAAGCACATAGAATTCCTCAACATTTGCAGGAGAGAGGAAAATGCTTGAGGATCCTGAGTTACTGAGAGCTCCAGTAACCATTCAAGGCTGAGCAGCAGCAGGATTTGCCCCCTCCCTTATGAGGAAAGACTGAGGGAGCTGGGTCTCTATAGTTTGGAGAAGAGGAGATTAAGGGGTGACCTTATTAGTGTATATAAATATATAAAGGGGGAGTGTCACGGGATGGAGCCCTTCAGTGGCAAACAATGAAGGACAGGGGAATGGGTACAAGGACACAAGAGGTTACTTAAACTGAGAAGAAACTTCTCAGTGAGGGTGAGGAACTGGAACAGGCTGCCCAGGGGGTTGTGGATCTCCTTCTTTGGAGACATTCAAACCCGCCTGGACACGTTCCTGTGTAACCTTATCTAGGTGTTCTGTCGGCAGGGGGATTGGACTAGATGATCTTTTGAGGTCCCGTCCAATCTCTAACATACTGTGATACTGTGATACTGTGATACTTACTTGGTTCATTTTTTTTCTGCTCAAGCCTCCTCTCCAAGTGTTTTTATGTACAAGTGACTGACTCCACATCAGGAAAAGTGCAACAGGAGTAGAAAAAGATATGGTTCCAAACTGAGATTCTTCTTCTTTCTCAAATTCTTACACACACATTTCCATGATAAAGTAAAATTTATCATTTCCTCCCAGTGCCTAAAGTGGCCAACAAGAAACCTGGAAAGGGTTTTTTGACAAGGGCCTGTAGTGATAGGACAGAGGGGAGACTGAGCTGAGCTCTTAGGCAGAAGCTCTTCCCTGTGAGGGTGCTGAGGCGCTGGCACAGGGTGCCCAGAGAAGCTGTGGCTGCCCCATCCCTGGCAGTGCTCAAGGCCAGGTTGGACACAGGGGCTTGGAGCAAGCTGCTCCAGTGGAAGGGGTCCCTGCCCGTGGCAGGGGTTGGAGCTGGGTGAGCTTTAAGCTCCCTTCCAACACAAACCCTTCCAGGATTCTATGATAATCTTCTCAGGCATTCTCCTCTAAATTCCCACGCCAATCCTTCCAAAAGGGGTCTGCACTGTCACTATAAAAGCACAGTCATTCCATCTCCCGAAAGCAGCAGGTCAGCTAAAGTGTTGCTATCTGAAAGCTGGTAAACTCCACTGAGCTGCTTTTCTAAGGAAAAAGAAAAAAAAAAAAGGAAACCCAATAATATTGTAATGAAATGATGGCAATTGCTGCAGTTTGTCTTCAATGTGCATTTCCCCCAGGCACATCCTGCCTGGATTAGATTCTTTGTCTATAATATGTTGCTCTTACAGAGTCTGTTACTACATATGGAAAAAAATCCAGCCCTCACTGTTTAATATCCTTGAAGAATCATGTTCTTGGGGGCAAAACAATGCTTAAACGCTTCATCCAGAAATGTAAACAGCTGAGCTCTTATCCTGTTACTTCAATGACACAGTGAGAACTTCATTAAGGACCCAATTTTTCAACCTTTACACATTTTTATGCTTCTTGTTTCTCTTACTAAATACCTGGCAAGTTGTTTCACCCAAAATTTAAAGAGATGTGCATGAAAGAAGAGGAGCAGCACATTAACAAAACATGCTCTGCTATCTTCACAGCACTCATAGACACTGTGCTGGGCCATGCTCTTGGGTTTCCTGCTGACTGGGATGTGTAGGCAAATATATATTGTAAACGTTTGTATTCCTTAATGACAAACTCAGAAAGCTCATGTTATCACAGGCAGGCTCCATAATCTGTTCCCTTATGTTTTAAAATCACTTTCCATTGGAACTTAAGGGCAAGAATGTTAATTCAGCTGCACTAAACATCAGATCACTTAGCACTTCTAATAGGCTTTATTCCTGTGTCTAAAACCAGTTAAACAGAGACCTACAGCATACACAGTGCATCCTTCCTCTTCTGTTTAGTAACATAGTGAATAACAATATGGAGCGGCAGCCATAAGCTCGTGTTTTAAATGAACTCAATCTCTGTTTGTTTTACCTTCTACTGTTAGTAGTAGTAGACACCAACATCAAACAATTATAAATGGGAAAGCAGAAAATAAAACTCTACTCTCCCCATGACTTTCCTTCACATGTTTTGCAGAACTCTGCATATGAAGAGTTACCAATGCCCTCCTATAGCTAAGGTGGGCTGGTATTTGTATAGATAGTTGGTATTCTCTAACAAGAATAAAGGAGAGAAAAACACTGAAAGATAAGGAAATCTCATTGTAAAGCCATAAAACTGGCTCTGAGCATATTTTTAGTGACCTGGAGGTATTCTCAAATTACTTCAAAAGACTTCTTGTATTTCCAGTTGATTACATCTGTTCACAACGGTGCAGTGGTAACAGTACAGAACACCTGCCTCCGTGCAGTAATTTTTCTTTAAGGAGGAAAAACCACAA
The DNA here is from genome assembly GCF_033783945.1 of Neopsephotus bourkii. Lineage (NCBI taxonomy): Eukaryota > Metazoa > Chordata > Aves > Psittaciformes > Psittacidae > Neopsephotus > Neopsephotus bourkii. The sequence continues at coordinate 4,549,945 of NW_026901735.1, forward strand.
GCAAGAATAGACTTGGAATTGAATTGTAAAAGCTGAACAAACTACTTTTGTCCCCTGGGAAATGAATTAAAGCATTTTAAGCTACAAGAGTGTGTCACTGCTTACACTAGTGCAAAGAAGATGGACTGCAGTAGTTCCCAGACTATTGCAATTGTCACTTCTACTATGTTTGCCAGACATGTTCCTAAAATCTCCTTACTTGATCTAAGATATGAAGTTTTACAAAATGTATTAGATCATTTCCAGGCAGGAGGTTGAATGCAATTCAAGGACTTTTCTAGTTACTGCAACCACCATTGTATAACCTGAGAGAAGGAGTATGGGAAGTGATCCATAGTGAAGCAGTTGGAGTCATCACTTTCTGCAGGCTTTACTGGTGGAGATTTCCCTAAGATAATCAGTAAATTGATTTATACTCTTGAGCAGGTTTAGAGCCTGGGTCATTGGGAAAATCAATACCACTTTCTGGCTTGGCAACCGCTCGCCAGGCAGTTTTGTTAGAAAGGAAAACAGGTGAGTATTGAAATATATAAGTGATGAAGAGCAGCTCTGAAGTTTTTGAAACTAGGGAGAGAATACACATCGTTCTTCTTCTAATCAGATGCAAAACATAAGTAAAGTAGCACAGCTTCACTGAATTCTGACTTGTTTACTCCACTGACTCCTAAGTCAACAACTCCTGGCTTACCAGCAAGTGCTACAGCTCACAGATGTGACAGCAGTTACTCAGAGCCAGGTTGCTTGGCTCCTGCAATTAGTTTCTTAAGCACATAAAAGAACCACCCTTCTCTTAGTATGGTCTCTACATGAGAGGGGTTTTCTCAGTGCTGCTCTAGACCTGGTTCTGCTGGCTGGTACAATCAAGGTGTCTGTGTCTTGGTGCTTTGGCTTTTATTCCCCTTCTTTTTATTAGCCTGTAACTTTGGGTCTTACTGCTTAAATATATTTGTTATGCTTGTGTGTTTTCTCACAGCAGTAACGTTTTTATCTCTTGTTATAAAAGTGTCTGAGGTATTTGTATGTCTTTGCTGACCTTAAAGGACATTTATGTGGGGAACTTAAAATATTTGAGTGATGGATAGCTGTATCAAGAGGCGCTAAAATCCTCAGGAGGTATTGATAGCTCCCAGGTTACAAGTGGGCTTGGTCTACAAGCCCTAAGAAAGAGGACACTAAAAGGAAAAACAGGGGAGCTGTGGTAGCGTAGTGTTTGTGAGGTTGTTTGGGGTCGTTTTCTGTGGGATTGTAAGAGGTTTTTTTGAGGGGTGGTCTCTGGTCACCTGTATCTATAGGAAATACACAGGCTGGGACAGGGTACTGGAAAGAATGTGCTTTCTCCTGGAAGCAGTTACCGTGTGTTCATGCAGGTGTGTGTAAGCTGTGGAACAGAGGAGCTGGGGCTGCCCCATCCCCGGCAGTGCTCAAGGCCAGGTTGGACGAAGCCTTGGGTGAGATGGTTTAGTGTGAGGTGTCCCTGCCCATGGCAGGGGGGGTGGAACTGGATGATTTTAAGGTCCTTTACAACCCCAACTATTCTATGATTCTATGCTTTAGTAGCTCTGCAGCTCCCAACACACGTTACATCTCTGCTCGCCGATGAAAGCTATCGGAACACCTCACTACCTCCGCTCTTCCCCCTCAGGCGGATGCATTCTGCGTCACGCCAGGGTCACGTGTCCGCCTCCTCGCCCAATCCGCACCCTCGCACCCAATTCAAACCGCGGGGCGGCCGTGGCCGTTGGCCTGATGCGCGGAGGGGGAAGGGGCAGCGCGGCAGCGGGACCCGCCCGCCCCGCCCGCCGCGGGCCGCAGGGGACACGCTGACCGCCATGGAGAGCCGGCCCGCGGCCCCGGGGCCCTACCGAGCCACCAAGCTGGTGAGGACGGCGGGGCGGGGCAGGCCGGCGGTGTTCGGGGCGGGTTGGTGGGATGGGAATGGGGATGGGGGGAGGTCGGTGGCTGCTGTGGTGCCCGGGGCTCTCAGGGTAAAGCACAAATTACCATTAGCCGTTCCGGAGACCAGTCGGGCAAGTGGGTTCCGGCCTTCCCGGCCCACCCGGCTGTGTGGGCCCTGCCACCCTCCCCAGAGAGGGCTGTGTAGCTGCCAGTGCCTTGCTCGCTGAAAGCTCGGTGACAGCTAAGGAAGGAGCTTGTCAATTGAAGCATGTCGTCTAGTTTTGTGTGAGAAAAGAGTTTAAAACTGGACTTTTTGTGCCCTGCCAGCTGGATTCACCCCCTGCCTGACGGCTGCGGTGGTTTGACAGTGCCTCAGGAGCCCGAGCTGGTGTACATGCTGGGCATGAGCAGACACAGTCAATACAACTCCTTACGTTTGTGAAACTATAACCTTATTCTCAGATAAGAACAAGATAAAAACGTAAATGAAATGCTTATGTATTTTTTTAATCTGAACTTTGTTTCTATAATGCTACCTCTACATTAAGTAGGTAGAGGGAGGGGATCCTGCCCCTCTGCTGTGCAATGGGGAGACCCCCCCTGCAGCCCTGACCCAGCCCTGGGGCAGCAGCACAAGAGGGATGTGGAGCTGTTGGAGCGAGTGCAGAGGAGGCCATGGAGATGCTGCGAGGGCTGGAGCAGCTCTGCTCTGGAGCCAGGCTGAGAGAGCTGGGCTGGGGCAGCCTGGAGAAGAGAAGGCTCCTGAAGGGGAGACCTGAGAGCAGCTCCAGTGCCTAAAGGGGCTGCAGGAAAGCTGGAGAGGGGCTTGGGACAGGCCAAGGGGAATGGCTTGAACCTGCCCGAGGGGAGACTGAGCTGAGCTCTTAGGCAGAAGCTCTTCCCTGTGAGGGTGCTGAGGCGTTGGCACAGGGTGCCCAGAGAAGCTGTGGCTGCCCCATCCCTGGCAGTGTTCAAGGCCAGGTTGGACACAGGGGCTTGGAGCAAGCTGCTCCAGTGGAAGGGGTCCCTGCCCATGTCAGGGGGGTGTGACTGAATGAGCTTTAAGGTCCCAACCCAAGTCATTCTATGATTACTTAGGATAGCCATCAATATTTTAGTATTAAAGTTGTGATTTTGTTTATACGCTTATTAATGTAATACTGCTTTAGTTGATACTTACAATGATCTGTTTCAGGTTTTGATCTTGCATTCTTTCCTTGTTTGTTCCTCATGCAGTGGAATGAAATTACAAAGTATTTCCGAGCAGGCATGCCACTAAGGAAGCACAGGCAGCATTTCAGGAGACACGGAAGCTGTTTCACTGCATCAGAAGCTGTTGACTGGCTCCATGAAGTGCTAAGGAATAACAGTAACTTTGGTCCTGAAGTTACTAGGCAGCAGACTATTCAGTTATTGAGAAAGTTTCTCAAGAATCATGTAATTGAAGATATAAAAGGGAGATGGGGATCTGAAAGCTTAGAAGATAACAGTGCACTATACAGGTACTGAAGTAAAGACCAGTTAACAGAGCTCTTCATGTTGAGAATTTTATTTCAAAGTCATTGTGTTCAGATTCACAAAGGTATCTTGCTTTGAGTTGAGCAGTTCAGCCACAGCTTAATCACTAGCACCATTTCCACTCACTGTTTATTTTACTCTGATTTGCAGCACAACTCATACATCCTGTGTGCTGAGGGCTGTTTACATGCCTTTGTCTAGACGGGTTTTTCACTGGGAGGCATGCATGCTGCACTCAAGTGCTTTGTAGGGGAGCCAAAGAGAGCATACTGTAGTAGCTCCATGCTGTGCTACCATTCCTGTGTTTACTCCTCTTGTACATTTTACAGAAAATGAAGGGGGAAACAGCCTATCTTAAGTTTTGAAGTTAAAGGTATTAATGGCCCTCACTTCTCAAATTCCAATCTCAGTACTGTATAAATATCTAAGTATCTTCAGCTTGACTTGAAATCAACAAAAGTAGCCCAAAGCTAATTTATAGTATAATGCTAAACAGTGTTCTGAAAAACACTGTTAATTTCCTGGATCTCTTCAGAATCCTATGGAATCACACTAATATGGAATTAGGGTATGGCTTTGGTTAAGTGACTGCTAATGTTTCTAATCTAGTCTAAATATACTTAACATCTTTTCTGTTCATTACAGATTTCCTTCAACATCTCCAGTTAAACCTCTACCAAGTCCATGTACACAGAAAGAGAACTTGGAAAACTTCTGTAGAGACAAAGAAAGACTTTTTAAACTGCCATATTTATCCAGGAGAGCTTTGAAAAGACATGAGTTACTACAGTCTCTGGTAATAACTTGTTTCTTACATGTTTATAGTTGCTGTGTATTTTCTTTGTTCTTTAACAAATAAAACTGGAAGCAGTCACCTCTTTGTGACACTGTTCTGTTGTGTCATCTTCTCGCTGAAGAAATAAATTGGTAGGTTCTTTTAGACAGTGAAGTAGGACATTTATATATAACCATGATGGAAAAGTACAGCTATATTTTATAGCAAAGTGTCTTGGTGATGTGTGCTGTTTCTCTTCAGTGTGCAGAAAGAGGTTTTATTAAAAAACCTGTAAATATTCGAACAAAATACGTACTTGTAAAATCATGGCTGTGGCTGTGACGTGGCATTTTTGAAATGCTGGCAGCAAGTGACAGGGATTGTGCAATTGACCCTGAAAACTATATGAAGTTGTTTCTTCTAAGCTTATTGGCAGTAGTCTATTGGGAAGAGACATGGGGGGGTAGGTTGTAATTAATGCAGCCACCTTACTTAGAATGAAAGGTCATCTCACACCCACAAACACCCCTATTGCAGTATGGGGCTTCTTTTATGATCTGAGATTATGTAGAGTTTTGGCTCATCAGTATGGAGCCATTTGTTTTCTTTTGAATTGTTTGGTTTGTTTTGTTTCCTTCAGTGTAGTATTATCCCTGTTACAGTATTTTAAAATATTGGGAGGGCTGGACAGTGGACTTGTGGAAATGATCTGGACAATATGTCCTTGTTGAAACTTAATATATTTTTTGTTTGTTGACAAGGCACAAATAATTTAACTCTTCCACTTCGTGAAAAAGATTGAATACAAGTGCTTGGTCCTTTATTTTTTTGTGCATGCTTTGTGAATTGAGGTTGAATGTAGGTTCCTAAAGAAGAATACTTCACTTACTGACACATTTGGATTTGATGTGTTTCAACGTTTTCAGTTACTGACTTCTGAGCTGATCAGGTCTTTCTTTATAGTGTCCTCTTTTGCTTGTTGGGCATGCTTACATTGCAGTGCAGGGACTGGTAAGATTACAGGAATTCAATGTTCTGCAGAATGCCCTATACTTCTGAGACTAATTTTTACTTAGTTTTGAATTATCTTAAGAAGCTTCCTTATCTTATGGTAAAAACTACTCATTTTCAGGAAAATTTAGAGAAAACAAAGAGTGATAGAATAGAAGAAAACGAGGAAGATATGCTGAATAGGAAGGAAATAAGCCAGGAATATGTGAAAGAAACTTGGAGAAATGTCATTCTAATACAGTGAGTAGCACATTACAAAAAGCACCTTCTTGGGTATGTGGTTTGTGTGTAATAACCTGATCAAGCTCTTGGCTTGCAAACTTTTCTTGAATCTTTAAAACTGTGTTTTAACTTGAATATTTTTACTATTCTTTACAGATGCCTTCCAATGTATTTATTAACATTGGATTGTTGCATTTAAGAAATTCGTTGAAATTTTATTATTGCTGCTGTTGAATATATTTTATGTACCATAGAGGCTCTTTCCCAGTAATTTTTGGTGTTTGTTTCAGGGAAAAGTGTGTCCTCAAGTTGTCCTTCTAAAAGTGCGAGCGTATTAAATAGCAAACTGTTGTTTGAGTAGACAAGGGAAGAACTTGTTGTCTAAGAGGTTTGCAAGTAATGAATGAAAATATCTGCTCTCTTACTGCCCACAGTTTGCAAACAATTTTAGGGCTCCCATCTCTGGAAGAAGTTCTTCAGCCAACGCAGATCATTCCTGAGTACGTCATATACAACATGACTAACACGAGCAAACATGGTGTTGTGATTTTGCAGAACAAATCAGGTACAATTTCTTTTCCCTGGTTTTGCTTAAAGGTTCCATGTGGCCTAATTACAGCAAACAATAATTAATGTAATATGTTTCATCATTTTTTACATTTTTCCCCAAGCTACTTTACAGTTCAGTATAATTGTCAAGAAGGTTTTGTAGCTTTATTGCATTCACTTTTAAATTACACATGAAGCAATATTTAAAATTAGTTCCCAATTTCATCTTCTGTATTTGAGGTATTAATACATGTGTGCCATTTTTTATATTGGTTATTAAGTCTTTGAGGTTGTGTATAAATAATGTGTTTGTGTGCTTATTTTAGAAGACCTCCCACACTGGGTATTGTCAGCTATGAAGTGCCTCGCATACTGTAAGTTATTAAATACCTTTTAACCTCTTTTGAGAGTTGAAAGTGAAATATACTTGCAAGTTGAGACCAGTTGTGATGTTTCATTTGGAAATTCACATAATCAAAGTGCCTTGATATGCTGAGAAGCAATGACAGCAATCCATAGCAAATCATTGCACAGAAATGTAACCTAAAGGAGCTAATAATACATGTTAAAGATGTCACATTTTAGGTAATTGAGGTATCAGACCTCTAGTCTAGCTACTAATTCTGCTTTTAGGCTGCATCATCTGCATATGACTTTCAGCAGTGTAAATGGATTATAAATTAGTGGAAGAAGAGTGGCTTCAGTGTTCTTTAATCCAAGAAACATGCAAGAGAATTAATTACCTCTGCAGTCTTTCAGTGGAATTGTCCTGTCCAAGGCCATGGAAAATCTAAGGACTGTTTGTAACAGAAATAATTCCTATTAACAAAGTCAGGCAGGGAGAAAACTAGTGCTTGGGCAAAACCTGTTTGTGGTTTCTTCTGATGCAGTTTTCCAGGAGTAAAGGGGCTTTCCTTTTCCAGTTACTGCCTTTGAGCTAGCCTGAAACAGTTCCTACATTTCATATTAAACTGGGGAGACCAATTCACAGAAAACCTGTTGGGTTTTCATTTGTGTTAGAAGAAAGCAAACAAAATTTTGCAAAGGGTTTGATGAGATAGATTTTTAAAGTCTGACATTTTATCTGTGAAACATGTTTTGTGACAACTGAACTTCCATTGTCTGCAGACCAAGAGTCACTCATCCCTTGTTTTGGTATTAATGTAAGAAGTATCAAGCAACAAAACTGGACATGGTTACAACTTAGAAAAGCTTGGTGCTTCTGGTTTGTTTTCTTTGTGTATTTGCTTAAGAGTAAAATTGAGAAAGGCACAATGTTAAATCTTAAACTTCAGGAAAGAAAAATCAGTTACCAAAGGCATCAGCGTTATGTGTACTTGAGCAACTGCCTTGGAGCTACTGGGAAAGTATTGGCTGTGGAGTAATAGAATTAGCAAAGGTTTTCACAAGTTGAGGAGGGAAAAATACTTTCACAGAGAACCTGATCAAGGTCAGTTTCTAATGGCTCAGTCTGATGTGGATTCTCTTGCTAATAAAGGTGTGGGTTTCATAGAATCATAAAATAGTTTTAAACAAGTGCTGCAGCAGGCCTGTGTGGTACTAAGTCTTTCTCCTTTACAGTACCATTAATTTTTATGAAACTTTGAAGAATCTAATGGTCTTTGAAGTTTCTTTTGTCAGATGTTTGAAATTGCTACAATCACATACAGATCGCTATTCTGTAAGATTTGTCTCTCTGTGAAGCGGATTCTGAAAAGATTCTGGAGAAGAGAGGACAATTACTTCTTGCCCCCAGAAAACTGCCTCTTTAAATATCTAACACTTAGATGAGTACCTCTCAAATGAAATCAGAGATGAGTTTTTAATCTGTGTGCTTGTCCTGCTGTTTAACTCTTGTCCCTCTTCCTGGCAGTCTCCTTCACTAGCTTCCTGCAAAGCTATACCATAGTTAGATGGCATGTGTTTTATACATCTGTGTGTATGTCTGGCTGCTCAGTGGAACTGTGGTGGGGTCCGTGCAGGGTTAGTGTGTCTTCACAAGTTCTGTTTGCAGCATGCACTCTTGTGAAAATAACCCCTTTGGTTCTTACTCAACATCTCCCTTTCCTTCAACTGCATTCCCCCCAAAATAGAGCCTCTTACATGAAGAGCGCTAGTAGGAAAAGCAGGACAGGGAAGAGCTTGGTGAGTTGATTTAAATCAGAGTGAAATATACAGCTGAGCACTGGTCTCTGAGCTTTTCAACACCTTAATCCCAACATCAGTTCTGTACTTGGAACTAACAAATAGGTCTTTGTGGGTTGGAAACAGCAAGCAAGCTTCCTGGGTTTTTGAATTCTCCATTTCTAATTTGAGTGAATTAGTTCAAGCAGAGACTTTATCTCTGCAGATGCCAGCTATACCGTAACCAAATGACTTAAGGCAATAGTTACTTTGCACAGTGAAAACCAAGTGTTTATACTGTAGGGGGAATACTGCTTTCCTATATTTTTAGTATATGGTAATATGATTATGATTATAAAGACTGATTGTATCGAAAGTTAAATCTTCTCTGGTTCTATGTGTAACTTAAACAGCCAGCTCCTAATTCATTAAAACTGTCTTTGTAAGGCAGCTGGTTTCATTTGTAGGAGCTCAGTGGAGTATAATAAGGGCTAACAGTTTTATGCCATGTCAAGTTTTATTCCTGCCTGAAACACTTTTGTTTGTTCCTTTCCTGTCTGTAGCCATGCAGACAAGGTTTAGCAACTAGATCTCTTGGGTTGCTCATCTGTCCCTGCCTATGGCAAGGGGTTGGAACTGGATGAGCTTTAAGGTTTCTTCTGACCCAAACTGTTTGGAAATGAAGGAAAGTACTTAGAGTTCATTACTGTTTTGCTGAGGAGCCTATAAAGGATATAAATGAGTTTTCATTTATTTTCTTGGTGTAGAACAGCTTGTTGAAACTGAGCACAACTGTTCAGTGGCTACATGGAATCTTTTACACTATTTTTGCTTACAAATGATACAGTACTCAACTAAAAAATTTTCATATTGCTGGTATGATTCTTTCCTTCCTACAGGAGTAAACTTATATTCTTTTTCCTTTTTTTAAACTGATTTTATAATGAATTTGTGAAAAGTTGTTTGTGATTTTTCTTTCTTTACCTCTATTTAGGGCCTAGAAATAATGACATGAGCCAAGCAACTTACAGTGGGTTTGAGCGCGATGTGTTCCGAACGGTTGCTGATTACTTTCTCAGTCTCCCTGAGCCATTACTTACTTTTGAGTACTATGAACTTTTTGTTAATATTTTAGGTATGTATGAATTGTGAAACACTCAATGCAAGCTGTAAGTTTATATCAACTGGGGAATAAATCTGTACCTCAAAATCTGTATGGCAGCTTGAATCTGAGGAAGATCGTCAATGATATCATTCTGTATTACAGTATTAATTGACATACAGTTCTGTCTCATCATTCTCTACGTAAATTGCTGTCTGAGCTAACATTCTAAATATGCAGTAACCATAATCTAAAGAATACATGCTCGTTCTGTCTGTCCCTCACTATTGCAGTGTGTTAACTATCTGTCTTCTTGCATGGTGGTTCTTAGATCACTTTTGGACTGAGCTAAGTTCTTCTTAGGTTTTACTAACAGAATCATCTATAAATGCATATCTTATATTTGTTGTTCTCTCTGCTCAGTCAGCATCTTTCTGTCTAAACTTGTTCATTTTTCATACCACTTGCATCTTAACTGATATTTCATTTTCTGATAGTTATGTGTGGCTACACCACAATTCCAGATACATGCAGTGGAAAACATTCTGTCCAAGATGAGAAGTGTGACTCTCAGCCTTCAAAAACTCTTCACTTGAACTCTTTCAAGTCAACTGAGTGTCTTCTCCTAAGCCTCCTTCGCAAAGAGCCTGACAAAAAAAAGAAAGAATGTGAAGTTTCCATGAAGTGTTCTTCAGCAGATCTAACTATTCAAACCCAGTGTGCAAATAAACTGTGGCAGCATAAACAGACACATAAACAAGGTAGTTCTGCTAATCTAATAGGAGGAAGCTGTCAAAATCTTTCAGCTTTCAGGACTGAACAAGGTCCACGTCAAACATTTAGGACAAGATGTTACTCTTTGGAAAGAATTGGAGATGCTACTTCAAGCGCATGTAATAAAGTAGGATCTGATTCCCTCAGGCAAAGTGATGTGAACACCATCCTGGGCACAAGAAATGGAAAAAAGTCACTACCTTATGAGCATAAGGCTAATTCTGTGTTGGAGCTTGGTTTTGATAACACAGGTCAAGACCAAATCCATGGTATCAAAAGAGTGTCTGCATCAGCTCTTCAGGACAAAGAGCTATTTGTTGAAGATCATGGACTGAAGAAAATCCATGGGTCTCTGAGTTTACTTGGCAAAAGGAACTCCAGAAGTTGTGCTAGGATTAATATGCCAGTTGCTGAAATCACAGTGAAACCAAGTTCTCCACTTTGTGGGCAAGGAAAACCAAATACCTGTGGTGTGGCTACTTCAGTGGACATCAGGACTGAGGTTTCTGATACCACCATCAAAAAGAGACTCTGCAAAAGTACCACAGAACTCTCAGAATGCTCTTTCACTCACTCTTCTTTTATGTTGACTGGCACGCAAAGTAAGATGGCTTTCTAAAGCATGTTGTATTGGCTTATTGTGTTGGCAAACTAATCTCTGCTTCCTTAATCTGGCACTGATGCTAGGGAGTTTTTGATATGTGAATAGCATGACATGTGGGGTTTAAGAAACCAAAATGATTGCTAAACTGCATTATGTAAAGGTAGCCCTTTGTACCTCTGCTAACAAATAGTAGTGGGTAGTTTCTTTGGAGTCTTAAATATTTGTTGTGTCAATAATTCAGCTTTCTTTGAGGTAAGTAATTCTGACCTACACAGTAAGAGTGTGGCAGGGAGCTTGCACAGACCTGCCTGGTGGAGGGGATGTCTTTTTGCAGTCTTTGAAACACAGTTTATCATGATGAAGCAAGTTGAAGATGACCACACACAAAAAGGCCACAGAACTATGTAGTATGTTACAGCTGGTTTCTCTGAAACACAGATTATTGTCATTGGATAATGACACTGGCACAGGGTGCCCAGAGAAGCTGTGGCTGCCCCATCTCTGGCAATGCTCAAAGCCAGGTTGGATGGACCTTGGAGCAAGCTGCTCTAATGGAAGGGGTCCCTGCCCGTGGCAGGAGGCTGGAACTGGATGTGCTTTAAGATCCTTTCAACCCAAACCAGGCTGAGATTCTATGATCTCAATTAAAAAAAAAAAAAAAAGGAAAAAAAAGGACTTTCTTGTTCCTAGATCAAAATATCCTGAAAATCAGTTCAAATCTTACTGACAGCTGTCTGTACAATTAACTTGTAGATCTCCTTCAGCCTCATTTAGAAAGAATTGCTGTGGAAGCACTGCAGATATGTTGTTTGTTGCTTCCACCACCAAACCGTAGGAAGATCCAGCTCCTCATGCGCATGATCTCTCGGATGAGTGAGAATGTGGATATGCCACGACTGCATGATGCCATGGGCACACGCACTTTGGTAAGAGACTCGTCAATGCTCTGTATCTATTGGTCTGAGAACACTGGGAGTGTTCTGTACTTGAGGTTCTTGTCGCATTGCAGTTAAATAGTGCAATTAAATTAGATAGCCTTTGCATCTCCAGAATGTTTATCAAAATCTGACTTGAAGCAAGAACTTTCTTGTCCACATCCTCATGTATTTCAAGTACTGGTGTTGCCTTTGCTGGCTTTGGGAGAAGGGAAGTAATTTCTTAAAGAAATGCAAGTAGTTGAGTCTTGACTTCTCACCCAACTGCCATTCAGCTTAAACGGTGTTGGCAAAGTGATTGTAGAAAGCCTTTCTTGGGCTAAAATTTGTGTGTGTGAAGATAGGACAAAAACAGCTCCAAAGAATTCGATTTTCTGCCTAGTGAATTTAAAGACTAACGTCAAGGTCTGTATTTAAGCTTTCAATGGAACAACTAAAGATATTTTTCTTTTTTTTTTTTGTCAAAAGCTATAAAAATGTTTTTAAAGCTATTTAAAGCAGGTCCTTGGTGTGTATTAGCTCTTGGTTAGGCTGGTTCTGCAGTGTTTCTTAACGTGTCACTTGTCTCCAGATAGCTAAGATGTACACTTTTCTGTAGGGTAAGGCTTCTATCATTACTGCTTTAAAATATGTATTTATTGAAATTACAGTTCAAAAAAAGGGCAAGTCTAATGTTTAAGAAGTTACTTTATTTGATGAGGAAAGCATTACAAGCAGTTTTCATCCTCTCTTAACCAGCAGTGTAGGCAAGAGAGATTACCCTGAAAGTTGGTATTGGAGAATGTGCTATGTAGACTGGAAAGAAGGCAAATCCTTCAACTGTATGTACTAACCATCTGCTAACCACTTGTAGATGATCCAGACCTTTTCTCGCTGCGTGCTGTGCTGTGCAGAAGAAGTAGACCTCGATGAGCTGCTCTCTACACGATTAGTTTCGTTTCTAATGGACCATCAACAAGAAATATTTAAAGTACCCACTTACCTGCAGGTTGCAGTGCGAGATCACATAGAACACGTGAAGATGGCTCAGGTTGGTGGCAGGTTCATTGGCTGATTGCAGAGTGTTTGTTACTTCTGAAGGTGGGATGGGAAAGCTGCAAATGAAATTACTGTTTTGGATGTAGACTTGTATTGAACTGTTGGTGAAGTCATAGGTACTAGCTATGTTACCATGTTTTGCAACTTGAGATGTTGCTGTAAATTATCATGTTTGGATGTTTAAGTATCTTCTTATCGAAATAGTACATAATTGAGTTTATGCAGACCCCTTCTTCAACTCTTCTTCCAGTGCAAATACCCAAAGGAAGAAATATGTGCCATATTGCCAACATATTCATATTGCAAACAAATAACTCCTCAGGAGTTTGAAGAACAAAAGGTTTCTACCTCTCAAGCTGCAGTGGCAGAGCTCTTGGAGAACATTATCAAAGATAAGAACTTGTCTGTGAAAGACAAGAAGAAAAAGTTAAAACAGGTAAGAAACTTGGTTCATATTTAATCTACTTACGGAAATGCTGTTGTGAGAGAAGGATCTCGTACCAGGTACTAGACCCTGGTACCTTCTAAGGGGTTGATCTCTTCACAGTCCTGAAACATTCCTTTCTGTGGAATTACATTTGAGTTTTGTAACATATGTCACTCAAGATTATTTGGCACTTCTGTGGCCTACTAACATATTGCCTAATCCTAAAGCTGAAATGCAGCAGTTCTGGCAGGATTTAACGCTGGAGGGGTTTTTTTCTCTTTAGGAAAACCTTTAGCAAGTATGCCTGACCAATTGAATAGTATTGTGCTTGTCCTGGAATCTCCTAAGTGAGTCTTGTGATTCAAATTGGGAAAAGCAGCTTTTCAGAGCAAGCACATTTCTTTCATGCTCCTCCCCCAGCTTCTGCAACACTGACTTTCACGTGTGACGTGAAAACCTTCTGGTTGTGGAAAAGTGAAGGCTGGGCTTGAATTCTTCAAGTTCATTAACACTTCCTGCATATGAAGAAGATTAGTTGATTACAATTGATTAAAACTTGGTGTAAGTAAGCAGTAAGAAGAGATACACAGCAACACTAGAAGCAGGTGAAGTGGGGAGGGAGGATATCTACTAAAATCCTCTAATAGTAAAACATCAAGTATGTACTTAGATATTTTTTTTTTTATGAGTTCCCTCTAAAGTCCAGAAGCAGCTTGTACTGCATGGGCAATGTGTTAGTGAGGTTTGCTTTTTAAATTCATAGAGCTGTATTGTTATAGGCTTGCCATTTGTGCTGGGATAGCTACTGGTGTAGTAAATAACAGTGTTTTGGAGCTGTTAACTCAGTTTTAATACTTGGAATTGGGGAAAGCCAAATACATGGCTGGAGGGTTAAGTCCAACTTGAATCAACACCCAAGGTTACAAATGGTGTAATTTTCCCTAGGTTGGATCCATTAGCAGTAAGCTTTGGCTGATGTATAGATATATTTACTGTTAGTCTTGTCTTCCTGAGGCCTTATATAGGAAACAGGCAGAATGTCAAAAACATGTCTGTAGCCAGATATCTCTGAGTTTTATTTCACAGAATCTCAGCCTGGTTTGTGTTGGAAGGGCCCTTAAAGTTCATTCAGTCCCAACCCCCTGCCAGGGCAGGGACCCCTTCCACTGGAGCAGCTTGCTCCAAGCCCCTGTGTCCAACCTGGCCTTGAGCACTGCCAGGGATGGGGCAGCCACAGCTTCTCTGGGCACCCTGTGCCAGCGCCTCAGCACCCTCACAGGGAAGAGCTTCTGCCTAAGAGCTCAGCTCAGTCTCCCCTCTGGCAGGTTCAAGCCCTTCCCCTTGGCCTGTCCCTACAGGCCCTTGTCCCAAGCCCCTCTCCAGCTTTCCTGCAGCCCCTTTAGGCACCGGAGCTGCTCTCAGGTCTCCCCTTCAGGAGCATTCTCTTTTCTAGGCTGACCCAGCCCAGCTCTCTCAGCCTGTCAAAGTGCTTGGGAATCAAAGGAGATGAGAAGGTTTTCTTATTTCAACAGAAGATAAGTGCCTGACAGAGCCTGACTCATTGTTTATTGGTTGTGGACTCATAAGCACAAAGGGCTACAGCTACTGTGTTCAAGTGTCACAGCCTTGCTCCTCCTGCTGATGTGCATCCTCATGAGGTGATTCATGCTCAGTCCTGCGCAGCTGGAGTTTTTAGTGCAGTCTGATTTATTTGTTGCTGTTGTGTTTCTAGTTTCAGAAGGAATACCCACTGATCTACCAGAACAGATTTCCAACTACAGAAAACGAAGCAGTGCTGCTTGAGAACAAACCCACCATCAAACAACCGATGCTCAGCTTAAGGAAACCCAGATTTCGTAGCCTAAGATATTAACTTAACCACACTTCAGCTGCATATTTATTTGTTGGGTCTCTGTGTGAATGATATATGAAAGGGCACTCACTGCAGAAATTTGGTGGTGGCTATGTGTGGAGAAGGGAGAATTGTTTACATGGACACTGTGCTGAAAGGTGCCAAATTACCTTTTTGTGTGTGTGTGCAGTTAACTTTTGAATAACTAAGAGAGAAATATTTATCTGTTTACAAATTATTACAATGTATTATGTTCAGTAAAAGAAATGTGAAAATAAGCACGAAGCTATTAGTAACCAAAAACTGATACATGGTTTCCATATGGGAAGCTGATGAGATGCATATTGTTGTAACATTTTACTGTCTGTTCAGGAATTTGTGCCATTTATCATAGGTTTTAATGTCTATGTTATGAATAAGTGCCTTCTTTTGTGTTCTCAAAATATTTGTCTTTAAACAAAACAATGTTCTTTGAAGTTGGGACTAATTTAAAAGTCAGTTCTGTTGTTTTCAATGGAGGCAATAATTCACCATAAATAAATGATTATCTGACTCCTGAAGTACTTCTGTTCATCTCATCTGTAAAATCCACATAAGCTTTTGTGTATTTATTTATATTAGAAATCTTAGGTATAGTTCTGACAATTTCATGGAAAATTTATTTTAGGTCTATTGATATTCTTCCCAAAACAACCCAAGTGATGGATGATACGGGATGTGACAAGGACTAGACTCAGAATACACTAAATTGCCCTATTTTGTTTCCACAGTTGAGGGTTTGCTTATTAATTTTGGTGGGGCCACAGCTCCCCCACAAGAGTATAAATCTACTTGAGTAATTCAGAGAGAATAAATGGGTGTCTTCATAAAGAAGATCCTGGATTAATGTTTAGACAGAGATGCTTCAGGTAAAAAAGTAGGCAGTCTTGAGCAGAGAATGCTGGTGTAGTACAACAAAAAGATGGATGAACCTTTAAAGATTCATTGGAGTGTTGTTTATATTAAAAGGATTTTCATTTGGAAAGGCAGTTTGGAGCTTGGACTCTGTCATAAGAGCTGTGGCTGTCGCTGCTTTTAGTTTGGGAACGCAGCTGGTTTGTCCTGGAATGATTTTAAGTGATGTGTATGATAAGTGTTTTATAGAATATGTCCTGCGAGTAGGAGCACTAGTGGATCTGCCTGCCACTCTGGACACACTGTCCCACCACCTTGTCATCTTGGTCTGAGGAAAATGTGCCAAAAGGGGGCCAGAAGCTGTGCTGGTAAGGGTTATAAACTGGGGACATCAATTGGTAAGTGCAGCTGAACTGCCTGAATTAACTTGATAATAAGGCAGCTAAAGGGCCTTGGAGAAAATATTGAACAATGTAAAATGGAGTTTTCTTGTTAATATCCGGAGGCTGTAGCATATTCCAAAGTAGGGAACAATGTACTTCTGCTTTGTGTAAGTGGTGGTTGTGCTCAGCTTTGTTAGATGTGTGTGATTTGGGGCTTTGAACATTCACTGTTCATGTACTGCTCTCCTTGAGCTTCTCAGATGGGTCTAATCACTTGTGAAGCCATAGCCCGAGCTGTGACCTCTCCCTAGGCTGATATTCAGGTGCACCCCTTGCTGTTTAACACTTCCATGCTGCTCTTCAGTTAAAGGTTTCTTTAAGATCATACCATGAGAATCAATAATGTGCCATACACTGAAGCAGTGTCTGAATTGGGGTTTGTTGTGAGGAATTCGTGTCGGTGTTACATTTCAGTTGTAATATTGCTTCTAGATAAGTCTAAACTATCTGCTTAATTTGGCTCTAGTTGCAGAAAAATGGAAGGGATGCAGTGTGAACACTGGACTGCAGAAGAAGGTATGTTTGAATTCCAACTTTGGTTTTACTTTAGGATTTGGCTTTTCTTTTTATTAAGTAGTTCTGTGCTTTATAGAATTAGGTATTTTAGAGGCATGCATGCTGTGTGTGAGCCATTTTGTTGTCTGTTACCTTTTTAGTTATCCTGCACAGTTCTGAGCTATGCAGTGTTGGCATGTCCTTTATGCTTTGTCTTACCCATTCCTAGGACAAGAAACTCAACTGTGGTTGTGCCTGCACATGCAAACTCTTACAATAACTTAATCTTACCAGTCATGAACTGGTAGAGAGAATTAAATTTAAAGCAAATCTCAATTTCTCATTTCTTTACCTGGCTTGGGTTTGTTTGGGGGTTTTAGCATCTCATGGGGCGGCGATATGATGGAGGGTCTTGGTTGAGGATTGTCACTTTATATGGGACATCTTGGCATGTAAGTGCTGCAGTCTGTAGCCATGCTTCAGTTCTCTTGGGTTCTCCTCTCCATTCTGATACTTAACTGTACATTTGCAATTATATATGTACCAAACCAGTCTTCAGGTAGCTTTGCAGGGGTAGAGGGTTACTGCAGAAATTCTGCCAAGTGGGCTGTGTCTAGCACAATACCTACTTTGCAGTACATGATTTTGCTCCTTCCCTTAAGAGGAGGAAGGCTTTGTAAGTGAGAAACCAAGATTAGCCCAGGTTTAGCCTGTATTAGCAATGCTTTGATGTCCTGTAGATAACTTTACCCTCACATAGCAGGTGGCAGATGCTCCTTCTCTAGCTCATGTAGTCAGCTCATCTTAAAAACCCTGCCTAAGCTTCCTTCTAGTTATTCTCAACCTGTCAAGTGTTGTGTAAATGCTTTATTTATGTGTTCCAGTTAAGCAACTTATTAGGCGAGAAGCTCACATTTCTTGGGATTTAGTTTTCAAAGGGCTGCCCTCATTATTCAGAGTCCTTGATCCATGTTATTTAATGTTCCCTTCTGAGGCTTTGGCAGTACCTTACAAAAATGTGAATAAATAGATAAATTGACTGGGTGTGGGATAATTAAAACTTCCAACTGAGTGACAGATACAAATTTAATCTAAACCTTTCTTTGAGCTATCATTTATTTATCTTGAGTGAAATATTTTACTGGAAGCCTTTTGAAGGGTTAATGGGAGGCCTCAGTCAAAGAGCTGCTGAAGGCTCAACTTGGGATCTTGTTTTGCAGTTAGAAGCCTTAAATGAACCTTCAGTCTAAAAGAAAACACTTTATCTTGTAAAAAGCAAACAAAAACCACACAGAAAGCAGCCAGCCTTTGAGCTGATGGTTGTTGTAACAGATTGAACACAGTGGCTGTTTAATGTCCAGTCTTCTTTCACCACAGGTTTGGTTACTGCAGCCTAGCTTCTGTTTGTGCAGGAGGAGCACTGAAGGCATGTTGTATTATAAAATGTCTTCATCCTGCATAACGGCTACCCAGGAAAGTGGTAATCATTCTAATCCTGTTAATCTCTAAAATTACTCTTTAGAGCACTGTTGCTTTCATACATGTCTGCTCTTACTACAGGTGATTTCTTAAGGTGATATTTGTGTCATCTCCAGCAGTGGCTGCTGCGCTGCGTGTAAAACAAACAGTGATAGGGTTTGATGGCCTTCTGAGTGTGTAGGGCTGTTAACACCCTGTGTAACAACACCACTTTATGTGCACCAAGTCTTAAGGAATCTGCCTTACACAGCAACTCGAGCTGCTGGTAATGCTACTGTACTGAAGCACTGAATAGAATAAGGGAGAGGGGAAATGATGCTGTGCAGTGGCAGTAAGAGCAGCATTGAGGGGGATGATGACTCCAGCACCCTCCTCCCTTCTCTGTATTGAGTTTCTTTTTCTTTGTAATCACTTCTGCTTGGGAAGAATTTCAGTCTCAGTAAAACATTCAAAGCCCTTTTTTGTGCCAGTGGCAAGACAAAACCTCTCAAAGCCCAGGAGGATTTTGGTGATGAAAGCCTGCTCTGTTCCCGGGCTTTCTCATTGGCAGGGGTGGTTCTGGGCACAGGGCTGCCCTCAGCAGGGCTCAGTCCCATAAATACCCAGTGCACAGCTCTCATTGTGAGCTTGGCTGCTGGAGGCTCAGGCCCTTCATCAGGAAGGAAATGTACAGTCAGTGAGTATTCCTGCGGGCTTCTCTCTAGGAGCAGGTCACTGATTGCCACCATGGCTCATTGGCTTGGGGTTGGCTTGCGGCTCTGGGTCAGCACAGCCCAGGGAAGAGGAGGAGGGGAATTCTTAGTAGGTGTCTGTGCTATGGCACCCTATGATGAGGCTGTCTGGGGGGACAGGTTCAGCAACAGGTACTGGAGAACAGTCTGTATTTTGGGGAACAGTCTGTATTTTGGAGTACATCAGCCCGTGTCTGGTGTGTCTCCACGGGTTTTGCAGCAGATAAAATTGGAACCTAATGAATAATTCTCAGCTGCTCACTCAACTATAATTTACTTAAAAAGAAAGGCAAAAAGAGGAAAACAAATGCTTCTCCAAGAACTGTGACATTCAAGTTGGATTTTGCTTCTGCCTAACAGCTCATCTCAATCTTCTCTCTCCAGGTTAAAGCCATTCCCCCTTCTCCTGTCCCTGCATCCCTTTTCCAAAGCCCCTCTCCAGGTTTCTTGTAGCCCCTTTAAGCACTGGAGCTGCCCTAAGGTCTCCCTTGAGCCTTCTCCAGGGTGACCAATATATTCTGATACCCTGAATTTATCCCCTGAAGGTGTGAAGGTGTTTGCTTGCCCTTCTCCTCCATGTGCTCAGGACGGTTCTCAAGTGGCTGCAGAGTGATAGTCCCTGCGCCTTTCACCCCCTGAAGGCTGGTGCTTCTCCCTTCTGATCTCTCAAGTTATTTGCACATCACAGGTCACTCCATCCAGAAACAAACCCCACCCCCAAAGCCAGGCTAACCCCAACTCTCCTGGCCCTTTCAGAGTCGAACATCCCGCTGGAGGCTACAAGAAGCTCTTTGAGACAGCGGAGGAGCTGTCCTCTCCAGTGACTGCCCATGTCACAGGTTGGTGACAGGAAACAGTTGATCTCTTCTTGCCCAGGTTTTGTGCTTGGGAGATCATAGCCCAACAGAGCTTGGGGCCCTTACAAGGGCTGGAGCATCCTTTTGGACATAAAGGACCCAATAGGACTAGTGTGTTTTGGGGTAGAGGAGGGACAGTTGGATGGGGGATCTTCAGATATTTCAATAGCGAATGTCTTGGTCTGCAGTAGGTGTGTAGGTGAAGAAAACAGGATAGTTTGAGGAGTTCATGCATGTTGAAGAAGCAAGTGTAATAAACATTAAAATGAGGTTTGTTCTTTTTGTTGACATAATGAAAACATCTTGGTCTGATCCGCCATGGGTTGTGCGTGTACCAACACTACATCTTTCACAGGCAGGGTGCCCACCTGGCTGCGAGGAAGCCTCCTGAGATGTGGTCCTGGCTTGTTTGAGGTGGGTGCAGAGCCCTTCTATCACCTCTTCGATGGTCAGGCACTCCTCCACAAGTTTGACTTCAAGGAGGGGCATGTCACCTATCACCGGAGGTATGTGGCTGTTCCCAGGCCAGATAAATCAATAACGAAGCGTTTGCTGTACTGTATGTGATGGGCACGGGCTCTACGGCCTGGGAGGTGCTGGTTATGTCAAATCCATGCTTTTATTGGAAGAGCTGTAATGGTGAGGTCACTAAAACCAGCTGAAGATAACCAAACTTTCTCACAGCTGGCAGAAATGCAGCTTTTTGAGCAGACTGCAAAACATCTGGAAAGAGAGGGCTGGATGCAGCTGCAGTCAGTGGCAGAATGAAATTGCTGTCTGGAAACCAGAAGTCGGTTTTAGTTAAAGCTGCAGAACTACCAGCTTTGAGGTGCTTGGTGAAGAATATTTAGGCAAAGCGCTGTGTTTGCCATCAGCTTCAGTTCTGCAGGAGCCATTCATTCCCAGTGCCATGGTGTGGGGTGGTTGTTGGACCTTACATGCTGCAAATGCACTGTGAAGCAGTGGCTTTCAGCGATCTCTTGAAGCTCATGGCCACAGTGTTCACATTTCAATTGCACAGCCCATTGCAGTTCCAGCTATACCTGTAACATGCCTTGTCCTCACCCTCCCAGGTTTGTCAGGAGTGATGCTTATGTGAGAGCAATGACTGAGAAAAGGATCGTGATAACAGAGTTTGGCACCTATGCTTACCCAGACCCGTGCAAGAACATCTTTTCCAGGTACCTCAGGGTCAGGGAGATGTTGCAGCAATGTCCTGTGGTGCTTCCACTTCCAGAAACCCCTGACTGCCTCTCTGTTTTCTGTGCTCAGGTTTTTCTCATACTTCAAAGGTGTGGAGGTCACTGATAATGCACTAGTTAATGTCTACCCCATTGGTGAAGATTACTATGCCTGTACTGAGACCAACTTCATAACCAGAATTAACCCAGAAACGTTAGA
Source organism: Neopsephotus bourkii (assembly GCF_033783945.1). NCBI lineage: Eukaryota > Metazoa > Chordata > Aves > Psittaciformes > Psittacidae > Neopsephotus > Neopsephotus bourkii. Next base: position 4,571,072 of record NW_026901735.1, read on the forward strand.
GACAGTTAAGCAGGTGGGTCTTTGGACTATGCTTCTGAATAAGAGGAGGGAAACTAAGATGAAAATGTTTAACAACAGCCTCTTACAACATGGCAAGAGCTAGGGTTTGGCAGGGACATGATGTAGAAATGAAGCCAGCTCTGAGGATTAATGAAAGCAGAGTTGGAATGAGTTCTTAAATGAACTCACTGCTGCTGCTCTGAGTAATATGTAATGAGAAGGTGATGGGATTCTGTGGTCCGTAGCCTCATGCTTGGGTTGGGGTTTTCAAACTGGAGTGAGGTTATAGCCTGGCCAAAGGTGACTGTGATGGTAGGGCTCCTGCCAGAGCTTCACTGCTGCCTTCAGTTACACCAGACCCAAGCTACGTTTGCCCTGTAAAACTCCAACAAAGGTAGAGTCTATGCTTTGGTTTTCTTTGCTGTGTTACTGATGTCCAGCCTGTGGAGCCTTTCTTTTTGGACCTCAGCATCCCAAACCTCTCCCTGTAACAGTGTGAATTGCTTGGCTTTGTTGCCATTCTTTTCACAATATGAATGGTGATCTGGGCTTAAAGAAGAAGTTCCCATATCTGAAACAAGGGCACATTGACTTCATGGAGCTGGCGACTTTCTCTCCCCTGCCAGGAAAGCTCCTGACTGTTGCACCTTGTTCCTCAGGTGGATCTCTGTAAATACGTGTCTGTGAATGGGGCAACAGCTCATCCCCACATCGAGAATGATGGGACCGTCTACAACATTGGGAATTGCTTTGGAAAAAACTTTGCTCTCGCTTATAACATCATACGGATCCCTCCTCTTCAGGCAGGTGTGTTCACCCCACCTCTCTGTGAATGGAGACAATCTTGTCCTAGCTATCACTTCTTTAGCCTTCAAATTAGCTTTGTCATCAAGTTACTTGTTTTAATCTTGCTTAGATTTTTATTTGCCTTTTGAAGTAACAGGAATGTTATATTTAACACACCTCAGTAGTTTCTAAATCATTGAATCATGGAACCCTTGAATAGTTTGTGTTGGAAGGGACCTTAAAGCTCCTCCAGCTCCAACCCCTGCCATGGGCAGGGACCCCTTCCACTGGAGCAGCTTGCTCCAAGCCCCTGTGTCCAACCTGGCCTTGAACACTACCAGGGATGGGGCAGCCACAGCTTCTCTGGGCACCCTGTGCCAGCGCCTCAGCACCCTCACAGGGAACAGCTTCTGCCCAAGAGCTTGTCTCAATCTCCCCTCTGGCAGGTTCAAGCCATTCCTCCTTGTCCTATCACTACCTGCTCCTCCCATGAACTTCCTTGCTGGTTAAACACTATAAATACTAAGTAGGTGAATCCCCCATAACCCTTTGTCTGTCTTGTTCCAGACAAGGAAGACCCAATAAACAAGTCAGAGGTGGTGGTGCAGTTCCCTTGCAGTGAGAGGTTCAAGCCCTCCTACGTTCACAGGTAACATGTCCCAGGGTCAGCACGAGCTCCTACGTGGTTTTGTCCAAACGAACTCCAGTGAGCTTAATGTGCTCCCTGTGCATTTCCAAACAGCTTTGGACTGACAGAAAACTACATAGTGTTTGTTGAAACACCAGTAAAAATCAACCTTTTCAAGTTCCTCTCCTCATGGAGCCTTTGGGGAACCAACTACATGGACTGCTTCGAGTCCAACGAGACCATGGGGGTAAGCAGCACGTTGTACCTAACTGGCTGTCCTGTGCAGCCAGCTCTGCACTGGGAGGTCCATTGTGTTGGTTTCACCAGTCTGTTCTGAGGCAAACTCAAGCTGCTGCTTGTTCTTCAGGTCTGGCTTCATGTGGCAGAGAAAAAGAAAGGCAGGCTCCTGAACATCAAATACCGCACCTCGGCCTTCAACCTCTTCCATCACATCAACACCTATGAAGATAATGGATTTCTGATTGTGGACCTCTGTACCTGGAAGGGGTGAGTCTTGGTGGTGCTGAGGGTCCCTGTGGCATCACCCCCACCCCTGCATGAGCGGGAGGGGGGCCAGCAAAGCCCCACCATCGACACCAGTCTCTGCGAGGGTACATCTCCTTTGGAATCACCTCTGGAACTTGCATTGACTCTGCATAGAACCATAGAATCCTGGAATTGTTTGGGTTGGAAGGGACCTGAAAGCTCATCTAAGCTTACCATTGTAGCACCCTGTGGGTTTAGAGATCTGCAAGGACACTGTCCTGGACAGCTGGATAAGCTGCAATGCTCTGATCTCACAGTCTTGTGGAGGTTTGGGCACAGGCCCTAGGTGTGGATCTTGCCTGAAAGGTTTTGATGGAAAACTGCATGCTAACAGAGCAGTTCTCTGCTAACAGAGGTTCCAGGTTCTCTTGGCTGCTGAAGAGAAAAAGCACCTTCAGCTTGCTGAAGAACATGGATCCTGCACTGGGGCTGGGAACATGGAGGGGGGGGTTCAGGAAACAGCCCTATGGCTGTTCCAAAAAACAGATGGCAAATGAATTTTAGGAAGAAAACAACTGCACTTGACACCCCGACACTTCCAAATCCCATCTCGGGTCTGTCTGTAATGCTGTTTGCCTGCAGGTTTGAGTTTGTCTACAACTACCTCTACTTGGCCAACTTACGGGCCAACTGGGATGAAGTGAAGCGCCAGGCGGAGAAAGCCCCGCAGCCCGAGGCGCGCAGATACGTCCTGCCCCTCACCTTTGACAAGGTACCGAGGTCTGCACTGTTCCCTGCAGGGCTGATGGCTGAGCATCGCTGGTGCTATGCATGACCCTATTAATCCAAACTGAACCTTTTAATGGCGAGGGGGAGCTTAAAGTGTGGGTCTTAGAGAACCTGTCTGTTTTCTTTAGCTGCTTAATGTTATTCTATTTCCCATATGTTACTGTTCAAAGCTGAGACTCTGGAGCAGCAGTTAATCCTGGTGGATTAACTAGTGGAAGGTGTCTCTGCCCAGGGCATGGGGTTGGAACTGGATGAGGTTCAAGGTCCCTTCCACCCTGAAGCACTCTAGGATTCTGTGGAATGGAAGAGGCAGATACTCCTAAACTCATTGCCATTCTGCAGCTTGATAAGGCTCTCCTGCATGCTGCTGCCTTCGCCCTTCAGCACAGCTTGCAGCGCATCTATGCAAATGGAGTAAGAAATTGGTTTCTTCATTATTTCTCTTGGGTGTTTTCCTTTCTCCCAGGCCAACACTGGTAAGAACCTGGTCACCCTGCCCTACACCACAGCTACAGCCACCTTGCGCAGCGATGACACCATCTGGCTGGAGCCAGAAGTCATTTTCTCAGGGCCACGCCATGGTATGACAATGACCCTGAAGCAACAACACCAGTACCTCCTGCACCCCACATCCCACTGATCCCCATGCATAAATATGTATTCTGTTTTATTGCAGCCTTTGAATTTCCACAGATCAATTACAAGAAGTACTGTGGGAAACCTTACACATACGCATATGGGCTGGGCCTGAACCACTTTGTCCCAGACAAGGTAACTGTCATTGCCTGGGTGAGGCACATCCTTTCAATGAGTTTTTGGTTTAAGGACAAGAAAGTGTATTTCTGAGATGTGGACTTTGGTTTTCCTTCCTTTAGCTTTGCAAGCTGAACGTTAAAACCAAGGAGACCTGGGTGTGGCAGGAACCAGATTCGTACCCATCAGAGCCCATCTTCGTTTCCCATCCGGATGCGCTGGAGGAAGATGATGGTAAGATTGATGTTTTGGTCAGTGATACTGTGGATTGGAAACCCAATTATTCCCTCAATTCCTCACCTCCAAACAGGATTATGGGTCTTGATTCCACTGAATTTAAGAGCAAACTCTCACTGGCTGATAAAGAACCAGATTTTGTATTATCTGTTCCCAGTTCAAGAAAGTGCCTGTGCAAGGCATTAAGTCCCACTAAAGTCAAAAGGTGTTGAGCTTGTTCTTAACAGTTTTCTTTAACTGAAGCAGACAATGTGCATTTTGGGAATAACTTTAAGTCTCTTTTATTTCCTTGGACTTAATCCCCTGCAGAAGCACTCCCTGAAAGCTGAGGTAACAGTAAGCTCCATGCTTGCATTTCTCTCATCTTCCCCAGTTCGATGCTTTCACAGATGATAGGGTAGGGTTGTTCCTGTGTTCTGAATGGCTGATCCAGAGAGCACAAAAATAACCAACCTCAGGGCTAAACTGTTCCATCCATTCCACACAGGAACACCAGGAGCCAAAACTGGCATCTTGTCATGTTAAGCTTCAACAGAATTATGAAGTAATTCATAACTGAATTGATAATGTGGAAAAATACTAATCCCATCCCTTTGTGTTGGAATGGGCATTAAAGCTCCTCCAGCTCCAACCCCTGCCATGGGCAGGGACCCCTTCCACTAGAGCAGCTTGCTCCAAGCCCCTGTGTCCAACCTGGCCTTGAGCACTGCCAGGGATGGGGCAGCCACAGCTTCTCTGGGCACCCTGTGCCAGCGCCTCAGCACCCTCACAGTGAGGAGACACACCAAGCACACCAGGACAGCATCCTGTTTTTCTTCCCTAGGGGTAGTGCTGAGCATTGTGATCAGCCCGGGCGTGGGACCCAAGCCTGCCTACCTCCTGATCCTGAGCGCCAAGGACATGAGCGAGGTGGCCAGGGCAGAGGTGGAGATGAACATTCCCGTGACTTTCCATGGGATGTTTAAGAGAGCCTGACTGCTGCCTGCGACACGTCACATCTGGCTTCTTCCAGCTCTGGAAAGGTGCCCCCTCTGTTTATAAGTCTTTTGGTAACATTGTGTAGAAGAGCCTCTGTGCTTTGAGGAAATGGTAATTTTTAGCCTATACTGAAGCCTTATGGATTTAAATCCCCTCCTGGCCACTCCTGTAGTATCCTCAGAGCAATCTGAGTGGAGCCTTTCCATGCTGCTTTGGAAACGTGAGCCAGCAGGCCCGAGGGTGTGTGGCAGCAGCATTTTGTCCTTCACTAGTGCACATGCTGCTCTATGTGTTTGCTCTTTGCCATTTCTTTTGTCAAAGTGCAGCTTCTAGAGTTCTGGATTTGAGGCTGAAACATGGCTATGAAAACACTCATATCACTTGGGATGAATTTGCTTCCTCAGAGTGTTACAGCCCCTCAGCTGAATCCTTCCTTTCACAAGATAAATTTTCAGCTGATGTAGTAAGAGGCTGTGGTTCCAAACACAGATTTATTGCTGATGGAGTTAAAATCCAGGATTCTTGTTTGGCTGCTGTGGTTTAATGTTTTTATTAATGGTATCAAAGAATTAGAAAATCACTTATTAAAGATTTCTAGTATATGGTGCAACTTCAGAAGGCTGATTTGACTGCGGCTGTAGTTACATCCTGATGACAGGATCCTGACACTGAGACACGACCTGGTACTTCTGCTGTTCCGTGATCTTCAAACACTGTGCAATCACCTGATTAAAACCAGAAAGTAATAGGAGCAATGAGGCTCTGAACTAAGAAATGAGTAAATCCTCCTCGTCCTGCACTCAGGCAGTAAAGCATTTGTTCTTATTTTTTGCACAACAGTGAATGAGCAGTTGTTGGCTGCAGTATCAGGGGCAATAGCTGTCAGTGTGAAGTACCCCTGGGGCAAGGGAAATGTAAAGAACAAAATGGCCTCTGGATCCCAAACTTCATGCATTGCATGCAGACATAGCCCAGCCCTTTTATAAAGTCGTTGTGGTGAATTGCTGTAAAACTCCAATGGAAGTAAGTACTGTGATAATCCATTTCTGGTATTACACAGCTCTGCTCCTAGCCTGCCAGTCACACATTGGAAACTGGAGCATTCTGCTCTTCCACATCCATCCTTTTTTAGGAAGTCATCTTTCATGTGTTATGACAACAGGGACTCAACCTACACAACTGCTTTTGGCCTTTAAACACAAGATCATTCTCCCTATTTCACTGCTGCTGCTCCACACACAGCCTTTGAAAAGCCTATGTACAAAACAGCACAATGAGGATCTCAATGGGCACATGGTGTCACTTCAGAGAAAGCTAAACAGGAATTCCACCTATTGGCACAAACTCTGGCATAAAGGAGCAAAACAATAGTGTAAGAACAGCCACGCATGCAAACAGGAGTTGTGTGCTGGTGAAAATTAACATGAGAGTGATTGATTCATTTCAACTGTCATGATGTTCTTTCCATGTGCAGCTCCTAGAGAGGCTGTAGTATTAGAAAATACTACTTGGTGCTCTCCCTTCATCAAAGTTCCCATAAACTCCACAGAAAACACTTCTACGTGCTACCATAACTACGTACACAATTAGAAGGATTAGTTGATAGCTCTCTGTCTTTAAACAAGCTGCAGAAGTGTAAAGAGCATTTAATAAAGAATCTAACAAGGAAAAAGCAAAGACCAAAGGTGGTGGCTTTCAGGAACAATCCAATGGGATGGAAGTTTGTCTTAAAAGAATCAATAAAATCAACTTAAAAGAATCAATAAAAGGCAAGGGGGCCTCCCAAATGTAGCAGCAAATTAGAAGCAGGAAGAGGAAGTGGCAAAAAAAAGTGTCTTATGTCAAAAGAGCTGAACCTCAAAGAGTGAGGATACAGCCATGATGCAAGATTGAAAAGAAAGGATTTGGATACCATTTGATTCTGTAAAGTCAACGGAGAGGTTCAGTGAGGAAATGCTATCAGAATTCAGCAGAAACGTTTAAGATAGGATACTGGGGAAGAGAAAAGATGCTAAAGCTGAAATTCCACAGAAAATGGAGTGAGAAATGGGAGAGCTGGTTCTGGGACTCTGCATACCACTGGCATTGAGCGAGTCACAGGCATTTGCCTCAAGATCCTTTGGAGACCTGAGAATGAAACATTCTAAGATGAGAAAACCCACCTTTCTGGTGTTTTGAGGTAGAATTATGCCGTCATCCCAGAGTCTGGCAGAGGAGTGAAATGCACTGCTTTCTTCCTGTAGCCTGGAGAGGGCACAGTATTAAGCTTAAAAGCACAACAATGTATTGAAAACTGTTGTGCCACTGAAACAAAATCATAGATGGAAAAGGCGTATGTTTAAATCTCAAGTGAATATGCAGACCTACGGTTAAAATTCATTAGACTCCACTAAATAACATATGACAGATCTGATCATTCTGCAGTACAGACCATCCTCTGCATACAGATAGTCACCACTGTTCAATACACAGCAGACTATCTTCATCTGGGGTTGTATGGGAGTTTTTAGGTAAGCGTTTGTGTTTCCTTGAGAAGATCTTAAGAGGAGTCATAGAATTACATGGAAAAGTAAACTATTCAGTAGGTTGAGGTTTGCTTTATTTGTCTGGGGTGTGTTGAGCTGTAAGATGAACAAACTTGATTCACAATTTAACCAGCTCAGCCCTGCAGGAGTTTCTGTTTCATATCCTTACTTTTCTTTCAGCTCTTTCAGCTCTGCTTCCTCCCCTCTGTGGTCACTGTCCCCAGCTTGTGAGACTGGGGAGAGTTGTCTTGAATCCACAAGAGCAACCCTTGCATTAGGCCACAAGAGCAAGAAGTTTGGGCTGAACGATCTCCCACACTACAAAAAGAAAGAGCAGAGAAGAAACTCCTTGAAATGAATCACAAGAAGATGGGTGTGGGATGGTAGAACCATTCTGCCTTGACCTTTATAGTGCAGTTTAATTTGTAACAGATTAATGATACAGCTCCATTGCCATCAGAACTACAGCTCCTCTATCAGTACAGACACCCTGTAGCACCATCACCATCCCCACTGCCCCCAGTAATGCTATGTTATCTTTTCATTTTTCTCCAAGCACTTAAATGTTTAATTCAGAGCAAAGAACCCTATGGTACCCAGGAGCAGGGTGAACAGCACACACACAAGATGTGTTCCTTGATCCATGGAAATGTGCTGAGGAAAAGGCAGGTTTGGCCTCAAGAAGGGATGCTTTCAGGTCATGTGATTTTCAGCCCTGGCTCTATGCTTTTAGATGCAGACCAAGTTTTCAGTAACAGGAGCTTGAGATGCATGTTTTACTCTAAAAGCAGTTAAAAGAATGGACTGAGTTAAATGTCTATAACAACAGCCAACAGTGGTTTAACAGGAAGCACTGTGAGATCATGGTATAGTGTGAAAAGCCTCTTGCCAGGCCCATCAGATTTATACCCCTCCTACCATAACGTAACTCTCGCTCCCGAAACAGCCACCGACTACAATGGTTATTTTGGGAACAGCAGCACAAGCAACAGCAGCCATCATGGAGGCCTGGGCTTTCAATCTGCTGGCGTGAGCCTCGGCCTGGAAGGCAAACAAAGATTTTAGGTCCTTTCAATCTTTCTTCCAGATTCCCTCTGCTCCCACCAGCTCTGTATTCCCAAACCATTGATTTCTTTACAATTCTCCCTCTCTGCTGTGCTCTGGGGAGACCCCCCCTGCAGCCCTGATCCAGCTCTGGGGCAGCAGCACAAGAGGGACGTGGAGCTGTTGGAGCGAGTGCAGAGGAGGCCATGGAGATGCTGCGAGGGCTGGAGCAGCTCTGCTCTGGAGCCAGGCTGAGAGAGCTGGGCTGGGGCAGCCTGGAGAAGAGAAGGCTCCTGAAGGGGAGACCTTAGAGCAGCTCCAGTGCCTAAAGGGGCTGCAGGAAAGCTGGAGAGGGGCTTGGGACAAGGGCCTGTAGGGACAGGCCAAGGGGAATGGCTTGAACCTGCCCGAGGGGAGACTGAGCTGAGCTCTTAGGCAGAAGCTCTTCCCTGTGAGGGTGCTGAGGCGCTGGCACAGGGTGCCCAGAGGAGCTGTGGCTGCCCCATCCCTGGCAGTGCTCAAGGCCAAAATCATGCTGTGTTTTAGTGCCTCGCTTTTCTAAAACATATTCAAAGCACATTGCAGTGAGCATCCCATACCTGTGAGATGCGTGTTGGCTCTCCTGCCTGTGGAGCTGTGTTCTGGAAGAAGAGGATGGGAATGCTCCACTAGCTGCACAGCTGCACAGAGTGGCTACCCTTGAGAGAAGCATCATAAGACAGCTCACCGTTGCTGGCCACTATCCCCACCAAGTGCCTACAAAGCAAGACTCAAGAACGTTTTTACTTCTGAACTCTAGAAATCACGGCACTGTAGCTTGTAACATTCTGAAGGATGGAAACATAAATACCTGTACACACACACACAGATCTATCATTTACAGAAGTTCAGCATGGCAAAGGATGCAGGTGCATGTGTCATTTCATTCAAGGACCCACACACACCTAAAAAGAAGCCTTACAGCATTCCTGATACATAAAGTATGAAAGCATTAGAAGGGACTAATACCCAGAGAGCAGGTAAAGCTATAGATGGCCTTATTAGAGTCAGAAAGGTGACATTACTGCAAGGTAATGTACAAGGTTCCTGGACTCTGAGCTCTCTTTAATTCCTGTATCACAGAACAAAGCAGTCAACTTGAAAAGTTTATGCTTTCAACCCAAAGAATCTCAAAAACTGTATTTTACTATCATTTTTTCCCCCTAATATGATTTGACCAGAATGTTACATGCTTCGTCAATGTGTTAATAATGCAGTCTGATCTGAATTACACAAGGTTTTGTTGCATCTTATCCCATCTCCATCACATGGGGGAAGGGATGAGAGCTTTGAGTTCAGTTTGAAAAGGAACACTTTTAAAAGATGCTGTTTCTGATTTCCTAAGGAATCTGCTGAGACTTCAGTGTTGCAACTGTCTGGCTGGTAGTTCCTGTGAACAAATAACTCATATCACCAGGTTATGAAAACCATTCATTTGTCATCACTCCCTGCTGCTATTGGCCTGGGACATGGTGAATTCAGAGCTCAGAGACAGAAATCAGCTTATTTTATTACCAATCTTTGACTGACTCAGAACTTCATAAACACTGGTGCTGGATCACTGTAAAAACTGATGATGATGTGAAAGCTATTAGACAAGTAGAGAGGAGACTGAGCTGAGCTCTTAGGCAGAAGCTCTTCCCTGTGAGGGTGCTGAGGCGCTGGCACAGGGTGCCCAGAGAAGCTGTGGCTGCCCCATCCCTGGCAGTGCTCAAGGCCAGGTTGGACACAGGGGCTTGGAGCAAGCTGCTCCAGTGGAAGGGGTCCCTGCCCGGGGCAGGGGTTAGAACTGAATAAGCTTTAAAGTCTTTTCCAACCCAAACCAGTCTGGGATGTTGCATCCATTTAGGATAAAAATAGCAGGTTTTTAAAGCTAAGTATGCTGGATTCTCTACTATTCCTGAGAATTATTTCACATACTGAGAGTGAAGTCTGGCTCCTCCCAGGTCCTCGGGAGAGACATATCCTCCTGTAGCTGCTTTTAGCAGAGGTGGGCCAGCAAGCAATAATGTACCAACTTTGTCTATAGTCACAGCTGCTTCTGCCATGGTTGGGATGTAGGCACCTCCAGGCACACAGGAGCCACACAGCACTGCCACCTGAAGGACACAGAAACCAAACAAATCAAGATGCTGGGCAGGGGAGAACGGAAAGGCAAAACCATTAACGCTGATTTCAGAGGCTAAATCACAGCTTGGGGAGCAATGAACTAGAGATATAAATACCAGCATGAACAGCCATGCTGGTTCTGAGAGAGCTCAGTGCTTACTCTGAAATAACCCAGTGGTTTGATGCTTTTCCATCACAGTCAGTAAACAGACGATCACACATAGCATCATAGAATCCCAGGCTGGTTTGGGTTGAAAGGGACCTTAAAGCTGATTCAGTTCCAACCCCTGCCACGGGCAGGGACCCCTTCCACTGGAGCAGCTTGCTCCAAGCCCCTGTGTCCAACCTGGCCTTGAGCACTGCCAGGGATGGGGCAGCCACAGCTCCTCTGGAAGTGCATCCTTAGGGATGAAGTACTCAGTTATGTGAATTTGAGTCTCCCTCCCCACGCTTCATTTGAGCCTCCCGCAGGCAGGAAGGGGGAGCTTCAGGGATCTTCTGCGTGTTTGAGAGTTGTTCCTAGAATCTGTACTGGAACAAACCCGTTTCAGGGCTCTGTTGGTGCATCCACGTGTCCTGCACGTCCTTGTGCTCCGGGTGACACCGTACCTGAGGGATTCTCATGGCAGACATCATCGCTTCATTGCAGCAAACTCTGCCACCGTGTGACTTGTCAGGAAACAGCTCTGCCTGTCCCTGCACACAGAAACCAGAGTGAGTTCCATGATCAGCTCCAAAAGCCAACACTTCCTCCTCCTTATTCCTTCACAAACGCCTTGTAACCGACTCTGGGAAGGTCAGCACCAACAATCACACCCGACGCTTCCATATCCACCATTGCCTACAGTATTTATTCCCCTCAGACACATAAATGCCCGGGTGGTTTGAAAGCAGAGGTCAGTTTTGCCTTTTTTGGTGAAACCCATTCATTCTACGCAAACTGGGACTGCAAACGTGGGGAAGGGGAAGCTCAGGTTCATCCTTTCTCTATCTGTGACATGACTTCAGCAGTTTCCCTTTTTACCTAGTTTATGATACAATCCCTTAAGTCAGGTCAGAGCTTTTTCTGTGTTCACTTTCAGTGTGAAGAGGGGAAAACTGGTCTCTGTGATAACGTGACCTCTGTACACTGGAAGTAACCTGGGCCAATTCTCCTTTACAGTAAGAATGTAAACCCCTGCATTTTTAAGGGCCATGGAGGTCACTGCATCATTATCACAGACAGTGCAATACAATACAGAGCAACGTTATAGACTCTGAGGTTGAAAATAGCAGCCTCCGACCATGTAGTAGTTTACTAAAGACACCAAAGCATCCCAGCACACTGAGGAGGACCCACGCTCGGTCAGCACTTTGTCCCCCCACTGACATCCAAGCTCCTAAACTTTGACTGGAAGCTGGGTGCAGATCAGCCAAAGGGCTCACCTCTGGTACAGACCTTCCAGTTACATCCTGGAGTTTCACTTGTGGGTGGAACTCCAGGGAGGTGTGACAGAAAGTCAGCAGGGCAAGGAAACACAATGGAAATGTGAGTTTATTCCTAAAGATGGCTGTGATTTAGATGAACATGGGTGTTTTCTCCCATGAAGTGGTCCCAGTGTTACCTGCAGGGGCAGGAATGCTCCCCCGCTGTCAGCCAGGTACACGGATACCAGCCTGTTCTGCATGGCTATTTCCTGAGCTCTTAGCTGTCTCTTCACCCCAACGGGGTAAATGGTTCCTCCTTTCCCAGTTGCATCGTTTGCCATGAGGACACACCAGGCCCCACAGATTTTGCCAATTCCTGTAAGTGCATTGACAGACAGACACTCACCAGGACTCTCCAAATACCCCAGATGAACCAAGGGGGCAAGTTCCAGCTAGGATGCTCTCTTGGTAATACTGTGTCAAGGAGCTGCAAATCAAGCTGCAAATACCACAGAGGGCAGAAATCCTTTGGAACAGCGAGCTAAAGGCAGAGGCGCTTAAAAAGGGGATTTAAACGACAGAAAACAGGTGTTGAAGTCAACTCACTCCTGGTGACAATACATGAGAAGAAAAGGTTGACTTCCATCCCTTGAGATAACAGGGAAGGCAACTCAAATTACCCATATAAAGCTAAAAACCATAGCGATCTGTGACAAGAGAGGATTTCGTACTCTGCCCTTTTAGTTACTTTTTAAACTGGACCCCCTCTTCAAAATGCAATGAAAAGGCTTGTCTATGGTATGAAAAATGATACCAAATAAACTGTCTCACAGTGACTTGGTTCCCTTCCCTCTAACAGACAGCAGCTTACCTGACACATCATCCTAGGTTTTTTGAGGCAAAAGCCAGTAACTGGGAAGTACAATAAATCACCGAATCGAGAAGAAATGAACAACCTTTTTTCTTTAAAGGCTTCTCCCAGATTTCCCAGCAAAAATCACAGAAGAATAATAGAGCTGAACTTTTCCCTGTTGGGATCTGCAACTTGCTAGAACTGATGCTCATTTTCCTAGGAAAGCATGTTCTTAAGATATTAATATTTCCATAAAACTTACGATGTGCATCCTTCTTCCTTTCCCAGCCAGAGCAAACACTTTACCTTCCATGAGCAAGGCTGGTTACCCTGGGAAGGTGTACAGCACATACAAACACAACTGATGTACCCTGCCTGCTACCACCTACTCATTGCTGCACCCAAACAGCATCTCTCAAACTGTATTAAGGATAATGTTGCTTCAAAACCCTTTTTCCTTCCGGGCTGCATCCCCACAGGGCTGCTCAAAACAACCCCTGAACCCAAACCCATCTTTAGCTGTAACATGGGTCATGTTTAAAGGTGATTTCCCATCTGGATGACAGTCACTGCCCTTACCGGTGAGGCACCCAGCCACAGGGACATCCCCATAGGGCATGTTGAGCCCTGCCAGTGGAGACAGCTCCAGGAAAGACTCATGGTCAAGCAGCAGCTTCAGGCGCTCCCGAGCAAACAGCCGCTTGTTCCTCTGGCTGTGATGCCCGACGGCCTCGTCTCCCCCTCCTTTCCTGACCAGCTCCAGTACCTCCGAATATCTGGTTTGAGTTTCCATTGATCAAAACCACTATTACTCACAAGTGACACTTCAGCAGATTGAACTGCACTTAAACGTACTGCAGTCCCCATGTAAACGGGGTGAGGGTGGAGAGGAAGTCACGTCTCTGCATTATTGTTTCTTACAAAGTCTAATAAAAAGCAAAGCCATGTAATTTAAAGCAAGCATTTAAGTTTTGTTATTCAAAACCTAACAACGACAAAACCAGAGTGAAATAATACAAGTATTCTATCTGCAGTTTATGTTCCTAGCTAGCAGATGTTATTAAATCCCAGTTCTGCACTGGGTGTTGCCCATATACACCCAGCAGAGTATTTCACAGTGTATGATCTCTGCCAGCAACCCCACAAGCAGAACACTGACAGAGGCTGATCATCAGTGACCATAGCTGACTTTGAGAGGTACTACAACAACGTCAGCCTCTATCTACACTTGCAGCTATCCATTAGGCTCTTACAGTTTGATAGTCTAATTCAGCATGGAGCTTTACCATGTTGCAACTACTCTAGGGATGGATGCGCTCAGGGGCTGCCTCCTTCAGTCCCCCTCAACAAGTTTGTCCAACTAAAATCAGTGACTGGTAAGTAGAATAAATCACTAAATCCAGAGGAACAAGTGGAATAAATCAGTAAATCTAGAAGAAATGCACACTCAACAGCATGGAAAATGCACTTCCAAAGCAGTGAACACTGCAGTGCCACTGCAGCCATGGGGAGGGGAAGTAATTACCCCATATTGCCAGGGCAGCACCACGTTCAGATGAAGAACTGAATAAACTGCAGAGAAATGCGGTATCTTGACTAGGTTTGATCCTCAATAAACCAGGTTCTTCATTTATTTCCAATAGAGCATTTTCCACCCAGATGAATCATCTCGAACCAAACCCACTGCTGACCTAGCCCCTTACGCCGCGCTCTGTGCGGGACTCCCGTATCTTACTGGGGCTTCCTGCGGCCAGGAGATGGGAACACCTCCGGAGCATCCTCAGCACTGCTGCAGCTGCCACCGCAGGAGGGCACAGTGCGCTCCGCTTCCAGCTCCTCTGAACCCCTCCGAGCAAAGGCGGCCGCGTCCGTACCTTCGAGGAGCAGCGCACAAAATGCGCTCTGCTGCTTTCATCGCTGCATCGCGACCCAGTGCGGCACCAGCCACCGCTGCTGGGGGGGAGCTGGGAGCTCCGAGTCACCCTTTGTGCCTTCGCGTTCAGTCAAACGCAAAAGGGCTCTTCCGAAGGTCTAGAAACCATTTTCTAGGTCTAGGAACTGTTTTAATGCAGCCCACGCACAGATTTGGGCATATTTCAGCTCCTCTTTTAGGGGGGTTGAAGTTTTTAAGCCCTGTTCGTGGTAAATTCACTTTGCAGAGAAACTGCCTGAAAAAAAGAGCAGCCAAGGAGCTGGGTTAAGCTCCAAAACGGTAAAAATCCCATCCCCAGATTTATTGTTATTAGGGGGTTTTTAACCTCTGGGCTTCTCAATTGGGATTCCAGGGGTGGAAGCCCCATCCCTGGCAGGGTTGCACGGGGCTTGGAGCAAGCTGCTCTAGTGGAAGCTGTCCCTGCCTGTGGCAGCGGGGTGGAACTGGATGGGCTTTAAGGTCCCTTTCAACCCAAACCATTCCATGGTCTGTGCTTCTTCCTATGTTAAGCAGTTCCTAGAAGTGCCCATAAGTACCTCTCACATCACCTCACAAGCAGCAGCAGTTTTAAACCACCCCAAACCCAGCTTAATACCTTTTAACAACAGCCTCGCCGTTCCTCAGGTTGTCTTTCCCATTAAAGTCATCATGAACATTTTAACATTAATCTGATTTTCCTTTTCCTCCCGTACCTCATCCTGTCCCTGGGCTGCTTCAGTCAGTCAGCTACTGTTAGTCATGGCATCGCCTGCTAGACATTACTGTGTGCTGCCTTTCAGGGCCTTCATCAAAAGGCATTCCTGCCAGAGGGCTCTCTATCTGCTCCTATGCAGAAGGCTTCCCAGTGATAACTAAGCAATGACTGACACGGTTGTGGTGTAAGGATCCGGCACAGGCAGGAGACAGGGTCTGCAGGTAAGAAGTTGTGTGTTCCCAAAGAGCAGCTCCTGTCCTGAGCCCTGCGGTGCGGAGACGAAGCTGTGCTGAGCCCCGAGAGCTCAGGGAGGGGCTCTCTCAGGGCAGATGCAGTGCTGAGGAGCATCACAGGTACCTCAAAGGTAAAACAGCCACAGAGCGTCATGCTCTATGTGGGGTGCGGGGTGTCCACAGGTACCCCAACACCAGAGGGACGTGGAGCTGTTGGAGCGAGTGCAGAGGAGGCCATGGAGATGCTGCGAGGGCTGGAGCAGCTCTGCTCTGGAGCCAGGCTGAGAGAGCTGGGCTGGGGCAGCCTGGAGAAGAGAAGGCTCCTGAAGGGGAGACCTGAGAGCAGCTCCAGTGCCTAAAGGGGCTGCAGGAAAGCTGGAGAGGGGCTTGGGACAAGGGCCTGTAGGGACAGGCCAAGGGGAATGGCTTGAACCTGCCCGAGGGGAGACTGAGCTGAGCTCTTAGGCAGAAGCTCTTCCCTGTGAGGGTGCTGAGGCGCTGGCACAGGGTGCCCAGAGAAGCTGTGGCTTCCATGGTGTAACCAGAGCTTCCTTCTCCCAGCAGTCTGAGAAGCTCCTAAAGAGCTGAGGGGGAGCGACAGAAAACACTTTGCAGCTCCCTACAGAGCTTTGGGGTTTCCTATGGGGTTGTATGTGAATTGTTGTGCTCTCTGCCTGCAGGGGGTAACGGGCAAGGAGAGAGCATCCAGGCAAAGCAGAATCCGTCTGAGGAGGTCTGAACTTCAAAGAGGTGTTGATGGTGATGGAAGTGCCGGGTGCTCAGCTTGCTGAAGGAGGAATTGCTGACGCAAAGGCTTGAGTATGCATTTAAAGTGAGATTTGGGCTTCCTGTTGTTTCTCTTTGCTGGTGGGTTTGTTTTAAACAGACCCATATTATCATTTCCCTGGATTCACACGATTTTTAGTGCTTTGTTCTTTGGGTGTATGAGGGGCGCTACTGTTCAGTTCTAATCCCCAGGCTCATTTCATTTCCTATAATGAACTGTTAGGCCTTCATTAGATACATTATCCCTACAATGCTGCTGTTGCATAGCAGTTTCCTTTACGTCATCTTCCTTTGCAGGCCGTGTATTGGCTTATATCGTGGTGGGCTTGGCAGTGCTGGGTTACTACCTGGGCTTGATGATCTTTTCTAGACAATTCTATGGTTCTGTATGATTTTACAGATTTCCAGTCGATAGAATCTGTGTTCACAGTCACAAGATGCTCTCTGTGATGGATCCAGGCTGCTTTCACTCAGGCTTAAAAGGGGATTAAGCGTTCTCATGGAATCTGAATGCTGCTTGCTGAGAATAGAGGAAAAAGAAACACTCTTCAGTGCACTGCAGCCTGCACATGTATCCCAGGGAATGTTCATCACCAAGAGGAGGCCCCAGTCACTGGGGTTTTGTACTGGGAGGCAGCCTGGTATAAATAACAAATCCTGTAATTAGGAGCCAGGAGGTTCTAATTGACTTATGCCAGTCCAGAGCGGAAATCCAGCCTTTCTCTCTGGTCATGGCACGGAGCATCCTTTGTGTAATGAGCACTGAGGGGAAATCGAGTGAGGTGGGGAGAAAATAGCTCTTGTGAATGGATGCAGCCTCGGGTGAGTGTTTGAAGTTGTTATTTTCAGTGCTTATTTTAGCAGCTTTCGAGCTGAGGGTTTAGAGCACAGGGAGCAGCCGTTAGGAGAGCTGCTAATGTGGTTGCTGGCCTTACGGTGAGCTGCAGCCCCGCCAGCAGGGGTGAGATGTGCCATTTAAAGCAGCACCAAAGCCCTCAGTGGAGTTTTGGCTCAACTTTATTTAGCAGCTTGCTGGAGTGCACCGGATGCTGGGGGAAACCAGAACACACTCTCCGGGATGTCAGACCAAAGGCAGGCGGGTTCCCACAGAGCCCTCCCCTTCAGGTACCTCTGTTCCTTACTTCGGCTCTGTTCTTTAATACCCAGGAGCTGTTGGTGGCTCCTGACCATTGTGGCCTGGAAATTTGTCCACGTTAAAGCAGGTTTTGGTTGTTGGCTTAGAAGTGTCAAGAGGCTCACACAGGCCCAGAGCACTTCTCAGGGCTTGCATCATCCTAAACCAGATCAGATCGATTCAAAATGGGGCCTATAGGGATGCTGGGGAGGGACTCTTCATTAGGGACTGTAGTGACAGGACAAGGGGTAATGGGTTCAAACTGAAACAGGGGAAGTTTAGATTGGATCTAAGGAGGAAATTCTTTCCTGTGAGGGTGGTGAGGCACTGGAATGGGTTGCACAGGGAGGCTGTGAATGCTTCACCCCTGGCAGTGTTCAAGGCCAGGTTGGACAGAGCCTTGGGTGAGATGGTTTAGTGTGAGGTGTTCCTGCCCATGGCAGGGGGGTTAGAACTTGATGATCTTAAGGTCCTTTCCAACCCAAACTATTCTATGACTCTAAATTGGACAAAACAGTTGTTTCCTTTGCCCACGTGATGTTATTTGCCTTCTACCAAAGGAGCAGCAGGGCCCTGGCAGGTACACTGAGCAGTGTCTGGAATTGGTGCAAAGAAGATGATTTTAGTTGGTAGAACACAAGGAGTTAAAGGAGCTGCTCTGAAGATGTGAGAATGAATGTGGGAGGAGCTGGGAGCCAGGTCCTCAGCTAATGTAAGTAAATGTAAGTCCAGCTAAGGGTGTATCAGATGAAAGGCTGTCTCTGTACTATTTAGCTTCTTATTTTGGATGCTCTGAGGTTTTATGAATCCCCACATAAAGAGGTGTGGAGGGACGGATATGCCTTACAAACTGGGCAAATAGTCAAGGATGATCTGTTGAGTTATGGAAGTTTTCTTCACGTCGGTTCATTGCAGCTCTATGAGGCAGCAGCTGTACCACACCTATAAAAATACACATCAGCATCAAACCCTTACCCACAGGTATTTATCACCCAACTAAACACGGGATCACAGTGGGTCTTAATTCCCGTTTCACCTTCCCAGGCTCTCAGTGCCAAGGAAAAGCACATGAAAACTGCTGGGAGAAGAGGAAGCTGCCTCACAGGCCAAGACCACATGCTGGGCTACCCCTGTCACTGGGCTGCATCGCCTTTGAGGACAGATCAGTACTGGGAGATGCCAGCCACCGCAGCCATACAGGGGCGGGTAAGCAGAGGGTCTGGGTGCTCCAAGGGTTAACCCAGCCCCGGAGGACAAACCCCCTCTGTAGCCCCAGGATCAGAAAGGAAGGCAGCAGTGACAGGCAGAGGGAAGCGCCCCGTTCTCCACTGACTGCAGAGGGAGCATCCGAAGGTGCTCTTGCGGAGCTGAAGGTTCTGAAGGTGGCCGCATCTCTGCTTCCCATTCAGAGAAGCCATCTGCTGTTGGTGGCATGTCCTGTGCAAGAGAGAGGCTGAAGGAGGAAGGCACGTGTTTTGGGCTTTGAATTTCAGCAGGTCAGAGCTTTTAAGACTTAAGCATTAATCTTGCAAGCAAAAAGACTATTATGTAGGCCTACACATGTGCTTGGAATACTTCAAACAAGGCTTTCTCTAAGGAGTGAAGTACTGTGCAGCTCTGTTCATACATGGGAGCTCTTCTGCCTTAGACTCTGCCCCTCTTCCAAAAGTACTGGGAGACCAGACTCCTGGGAGAGATCAGAAGGAGATGAGGGGGAGAACAGGCTGGGTCGTGGCTGGGGGATTTGGCATTTCCCTCTTGCCACAAAATGCTCACAAAGCCATGAATAATGACATGATAATTACAGCTGGGGAAGCATGGTTTATCTGGGGAAGCCAGGGGGTGTGTACACTTGCTTACATTGCTGCAAATGTGAGCTCTGGTTTGTCTGACACCTGCAGAAATGCCCAGGAGGAAAAGAGCCGAGTTCTATTGTAGTGAAGGCATAAACTAACGGTGTGCACAATTCCCCACTGCAGGACCGGAGCCTGCCCTGACCTGCACTGGTACAAGCTGAAGAGAATAGGATTTGATTCTGCAAATCCAGACAACGGGTGGTGGTGCCACCAAATAAATGTGACTTTCATGGGTTCAAATGGCAGAGCTGGAAAATCACTTGTTGGTTGTACCTGTACGGTTACCTGAAATCACAGAACCCCAGCCTGCTTTGGGTTGAAGGGACCTTAAAGCTCCTCCAGCTCCAACCCCTGCCACGGGCAGGGACCCCTTCCACTGGAGCAGCTTGCTCCAAGCCCCTGTGTCCAACCTGGCCTTGAGCACTGCCAGGGATGGGGCATCACTGAATGGCTTCTGAAAACCTGGTTTACAGTTTCAATATGCAGCAACTCTGTGAAGATCTGTTGCTTCATCCAGTTTAAAGGCCTGATCGAGAGTCTTCTGAAGTCATCAGAAAGCTTTTTATTGCTCAGAGGAGATGCAGATCCAATTGCAAATAGTTAGGTTGCTCGCTGGTGTATTATTCTAGGCAAGTGCTGATTGATTTATTCTCCTGTGCAAACCTTTGGCAGTGAATGGTGACACCAAAGCCTCAGTCTGTGTTTGACTGTTTAGAGTCCCTTGAACATGGTTTTGTAAGGCCATTGCTAGCTAGTAATTGGTGACTGGATGTGGTTAGGGTAGTTAGATAAACATACAGAGGAAGAGGATGAATCACTGGGTAAATATAACATTGATGCTGTAGGAGCTGCTGTTATGTACAGCACATTTGTGGCATACGTGAGGTAGCTCTTTGCTGTTGTCAGGAAAATGTTACTTGAAGGAGGGATGCAGCCCCATCTGCATATCCACACCTTCCTGATGCATGTGCTGTCTCTGTTCAGACTCTTCACCAGCTGCCAGCTTTTAACATATCCCACTTCTCTTTACATATCCCCTTCGAATTTGATCCCCTCATCTGAGGCCGTATCAGAGATGTTTCCATTGCTGTAAATGTCGGTGGGGTTGCATCGTTAAAAGCCCTAAAGTAGATGGTCCGTGTTAATGTATAAAGACATTTACGCCAGTGAAACAGCATTATAGTTATTAGTGGAGCATGTTGGCAGTTTCAGTCAGCAATTTTGGCAACCACGTATCATAGAAAAGGATAAAAATACCATTTACTGTGATTTTCATGCCACATAACAAGGATGGAGTGATGCAGTACCAAAATCACAAAGAAAAGCCCAGCAAGTCGCTTTCTGCACTCTCTCTTGCACTCTTCCAGGGTGTTGGTGGGCACATTAAGTCTACCTGAAGAGCATGCGGGTGCTGGGGCACCCCATGAGCCACAGATGGAGCTGTCAGCCTGTGGGGAGGGAAACGGAACCGAGGCAGAGTCATTGATGCCAACATGTGGGCATGCAGGTAAAGGGCTTATTCATCCCTGGTTACAGTGCTGGGGATTTAAGCATTAAAAAGGCCTAATTAGAAGACAAAGTAGATGTTTGATCACCCTGTTGCAACCAAGATAAAAAGCATGCATATATATATATATATAGGAAACAATGTGTATATATATATGCATATGTGCTGGAGTGAGTTCTCCAATCCCCCGGTGTTTATTTGCAATGCAAAATCTCTGTTCAGAAGAGCAGATCAATGGTTATTACAGAAGCACAGTTAGCACATGCACCCGATTCACAATGCCCAGCACCCAGTTCCCAAGTCCTTGATCCCGCTCTGCCACAGCAGAGTCCTCATTCCTCAGCAAAGCTGGATTGGTTTGGAATCGTGAGAGACATTTTTTGAGGACAAACCCCTCCAAGTGTGAGCTCTGAACTCTGTGACAGTTGCTGTGATTTATAGAACGCCTCTATCTCAAGTTTGGGCACAAAGTTCCAGCAGGAACTTTGCACCCAAATCAAGCAACACCACATAGGAAATTACATGGGCTATTGCCAGACAAGCTACTGCAGTGATACGATAAAGCCCTTCCCCAGCTCCTCCTTTCCTGAGCCACTTGGCATGAAACGTTATCTTGACTTCTACTTACTGTTGCCATAAAAACCACAGGGGTTTCTTCTTGCTGCTACTTGTTTTGTCAAAGATCCAGTAATTGGGAACATGTGGAGGAGCATTTTGCAGCAGCAGCAGAACAAAGGGCACGAACAACAATGAGAAGTGGTGCTCTGAGAAGCTGCGTTAGCATTTCAATCTACAGCAAGCATCAGGGCAGAAAGCCACAATGGCCTTACACATCAGGTAGCTCATATTCCTCCTGCTGGTAACCACCTATGGGAATAGCTACATGACAAAAGATTAATAGTTATTGCAGAGCATTTTATGCAGTGCTTCTATTTTTGTCAATCTTTGCAGGAAATTCTGTTGTCAGTTCACACTGGAGTTGTTTTATACTTGGTTTGAGCACACCCCCTTGCGATAACACGTTTAGCTTGGTTTGGTGCATTCCAAATTACACATATGGACTGTGACATTGGTGGTGAACACAGTGAACAACCAAGACCACCAGAAAAAGAATGAGAAAGAAAACACAAAACACCCTGAAGGGTCTTAAAGTGCTTTTAAAAAGACTGGTGGAAGGGTTCTGAGTTCTGCAGCCTCCTGTGGGTCACCTCTGCTACCCTGGCCGGGGACTTACTTGGATCAGAGGCTGAGAAAGTTGGGGCTGTTCAGCCTGGAGAAGAGAAGGCTGCGTGGAGACCTCATAGCAGCCTTCCAGTATCTGAAGGGGGCCTATAGGGATGCTGGGGATGGACTCTTCATTAGGGACTGTAGTGACAGGACAAGGGGTAATGGGTTAAAACTGAAACAGGGGAAGTTTAGATTGGATATAAGGAGGAAATTCTTTCTGAGGGTGGTGAGGCACTGGAATGGGTTCCAGGGAGGTTGTGAATGCTCCATCCCTGGCAGTGTTCAAGACCAGGTTGGACAAGGCCTTGGGTGATATGGTTTAGTGTGAGGTGTCCCTGCCCATGGCAGGGGGGTTGGAACTGGATGATCTTAAGGTCCTTTCCAACCCTAACTATTCTATGATTCTATGATTCTATGATCATCTTCCCCCGGACACCTTTGATTTAACTGGGCTGTGGTGTGAGAAGCATTCACTCAACAACTGCAGGCAGTGGCACTGCAGGGGGCTCGTTCAATACAGCCCTTAAAGCACAGCGATGGGTAAAGCCTCCTTGAAACCTCTGTGCCATTGGATACATCTTTTGAATCGAGATCTTTTTGAAGCAGGGTCGCCTATGGCTCCTTTGCAGCTCTCAGCCTTGCTGTTGCACAAAGAGGCCTTCAGAATTCACCCATTTTGTCCGACAAGATCCTTTTTTCAGCATTCATCCTTCAGGACCATGATTTAATCATTTAAGAGGACAAAAATCCCTCACCTATCAGTGGGTTCTCAGTTATAATGGAGCCATTTTTAGCTGGTATTGTTAAAAATAAAGTAAGAAAAGGGACACAGGCTTTCAAATTGGAAGCAACCTGGTACTTTTAAGAAGCTCTTCTGGATCACTGAATGAGCACTGCTGGAGAAATGGAAGGAAATCTAAGTTTTGCCCTTGCAAGGTACTTTAATCCAGTATTTATAGCAGCACTGTAAACTCAGGACTGTCAGAGAAAGATCTCTAAGTGGAAATGGGCTGCTTGCAGGCCTGGCCCTGCTTTGTGATGGTAACACTTCAGTTCGTTCTCTTGGTTCCCTCTGGTTTTGATACTGGGTTGAGAAGCACCTATGGGTAAGGTTGACCATACCTATGATGCAAAAGAGAAGAGATGGAGCACCAGGTTTCCTGCTGGCAAGTGGCACTGAGGGCTTCCTGCAGCACATGGAGCTGGGCACTGAGTGGGTAACCCTCTTTGTGCCTCCAATAACTCCAGTCCACACTGAAGACCTAAGAATCACTGCAAACAGGGAGCTTTGAGATGTTTATAGAGAGGATACTGGAGAAAGCCAAGAACCCATGGCTGGGATGTGCAGTCCAAGTGAATTCCCCCACAAAACCCTCAAAGAGATTTCCAGCTGTAACGTTTTCAGCTTTGAAAACATAACCCAGCTTCCTCATTCTTAGGTCTGTGACAGTTACCCTCCGGTCTCAGCAGGACAGCAGCAGCATTTAACAGCTTCATTAGTGCCAGAGTGCTAATGATGTACCACAGGAGCCGCTGTGGCATCAGGGGTTGTGCTAGCAGAGCTGCAGCAGCGTTCTGATTCTTCAGAGCTCAGGAGCAACATTTGTAAAGGTACGAAATCAGTGGAAAATATTATCTGGATCTAAGCTGATAACAGTGTATGAAGAGAGAGAAAACAGGAGGCTGTGAGCTGGCTGCACTACAGCACAGGCAGCCTGCACACAGTGGGGTTAGTTACAGCCACTCAGAGTAACAGTTTCACCCCCCGCAGAGCATGCTTCACAGAACAGACTAAGGCAGCACTGGAAGCTCTTTGCTGGGCTCAGGAATTAATCCACGGAGAATGGCTTACTCAATGCTTCCGCTTCGTCTGCACATGGAGCTGGATCATAGCAGCCTTGGGAACGATGCATTTTCATTTCTTGCCGTGCTACAACACAGGCACAAGTTGCTTGCTGTGCATTTTGCCAGTGCAGGGTTCAGAGCTGTGTGTTTTATGTTTATAACTGGACAAATAATCCAGATGCCCCGTTCTGTTTTCTTTGTGATTAGTTATTAATGGTGTTCATTCTGTTTCCATGTGGAATATCTGAATATTCCCAGAGTTCTCAGAGTGGATTTCAGAGCATGCAGGAAACAAAAAGTAAAACAGTTCACAGAATCTTGCAGTATTTGCTGGTTTACAAATGACGAATGACTGCCTATGGAATTTATGAGTGTATGTGGAAAAATGGATCATCCGTCGCATTGCCTTCCTCTTGATCTTGACAATAGTAACTGGAGCTGCCCAAGGGCACACTGAAAATCAGTTTGTCTTTAGAGAAAGTTGGGGAAACAGAGATGTGAAGCTCTGCACGTATTACAAACATTTCATCATGAGCGCCTGAGACTTTACACTTTTCAAGCATCAGGGTGGTTCAGTGATGCTATTTTATAGTAGGGCCTGTATAATTACAGTTGGAATCCATACACACAGTTTCACACAGTCCTCAGGCTGATCAGTCAGATCCTTAGTGACTCTCTGCTAAGATTCAGGCTGGTTGCTGAAGTGTGGCACTTCCAGAGCCTTCCCACCATCCTGATCTGTTAGGTCTTGTTTTTATAATGACCCTTTAATTTGATATTAAATTATTATTGTCCAGACTGGAAAGAAGGAGGGAGCCAGGGATGGGGGTTTGGGGTTTGCACCTCGCACTCACCTATCTTCAGAGAATCAACCAGGTTGGAAAAGCTCACCCAGCCCTGCCAAGGCCACCCCTAACCCATGGCACTGAGGCCTCGTCTCCACGGGGTGTGAACCCTTGCAGGGCCGGTGCCTGCAGCCCTGCCCTGGGCAGCCTGTTCCAACGCCTGAGCACCCTCTGGGGCAGGAATTGTTCCTCAGCTCCATCTAACCCTGCCCTGGTGCAGCTTGAGGCCGGTTCCTCTTGTCCCATCCCTTGTTCCTGGGAGCAGAGCCCAGCCCCTCCTGGCTCCATCCTCCTGTCAGGCAGTTGGAGGCAGCCATCAGGTCCCCCCTGAGCCTTCTCTTCTCCACACTGAACCCCCCAGGTCCCTCAGCCCTTCCCCATCACACTTGGGCTCCAGGCCCTGCTCCAGCTCCGCTGCCCTTCTCTGGCCCCGCTCCAGCCCCTCATCCTCAGATCTGCTGTCAGGCTGCAACCATCTCTATGCTCCAGAGATCTTGGCTTTAACATCTTTTACGCCTTTCCTTGTAACGTGGCCTGTCTCTGCAGGGAGCTCAGGGAAGTTGGGGGCAGCTATAACTGGCCTGTAAAGCACCCCGGCATGTGGCAGCAGCACTGGATTCTCCTCTGCACCCGCTCGCTGCCGCACACAGGGAGCAGTGGAGTGGGCAGAGCAGAGGCAAGGGGCTCCCCCCCCAGCGCATTCCATCGCTCTGGCCCTGCCGCTGGTTATTTGCTCGCTGTATCAGTGCCGCAGGGGGGCTCAGAGCAATGCGCGGATCTCCCCAGCAGAGCCCTGCATCCCGAGCCCGCTTCATTCAGGCGCAGCGGGAAAGCCGGGGATTAACGGGAGCGGGAATGCTGTGGATTCCTGCACGCTCGCTCTTCCCCCGGCGCTGTTGGTGCTGGGGACTCTGCCAGATGAAAGCAGGGCTGTCAGCATCCATCAGCCCGGCTCCCGAGGCGGCATTCCAGGGGATGGACCGGCCTCAGCGGGAAGCTCTGCGGCTGCTTCCCTCTGCCAGGTTAGACGCAGGAGGAATCCAGACCCTGGCACACCTCGCTCTTCGCCCTTGCCCTCTGGTTTCTGGAGTTATCAAATCCTCTGAGGCAAAATCAGAACGGAGTTAGTTACAAATGTTGGGTCAGAGAGCGCAGAAACAGGGGACGGGAGATTCAGTGACAGCCCATCCTCTTGTTGATCTTAAATAAGCGAGGTTCCTGTGCTGTAGCAGGGAAACTATTCCCAAGGAGCTCTTCAGGGGGAGTTCTGTTTCCTCTAGGATGTCATTGTTCAGTTACAACTTATTGTTGTACTTCTCCACAGTGGTAAAATACCCACTGATAGAGCTAAATTATTCCTTTCTGTATTTCCTCCACAGAATCCCCTTACATGTATTAATCATCTTCTGCTCTCCAGCCACCAAAGCATTGTCCATGTGTGTAACTGTTATGTAGCTGTGGTGTGCTCACACATGAGTCACTGGGTGGGAGCCCACGTTCTCTGCTGTTGGATATTCATCTGCATTGCAAATAGGAAACAAGTATCAGAAATACTGTGATAAATGAATGTAAGAACAGCACAGATGAAGCAGTGCCCTGGCAGCCACTGGAGTTGGAAGGGGCCTTAAAGCTCACTCAGCTCCAACCCCTGCCACGGGCAGGGACCCCTTCCACTGGAGCAGCTTGCTCCAAGCCCCTGTGTCCAACCTGGCCTTGAACACTGCCAGGGATGGGGCAGCCACAGCTTCTCTGGGCACCCTGTGCCAGCGCCTCAGCACCCTCACAGGGAAGAGCTTCTGCCTAAGAGCTCAGCTCAGTCTCCCCTCGGGCAGGTTCAAGCCATTCCCCTTGGCCTGTCCCTACAGGCCCTTGTCCCAAGCCCCTCTCCAGCTTTCCTGCAGCCCCTTTAGGCACTGGAGCTGCTCTCAGGTCTCCCCTTCAGGAGCCTTCTCTTCTCCAGGCTGCCCCAGCCCAGCTCTCTCAGCCTGGCTCCAGAGCAGAGCTGCTCCAGCCCTCGCAGCATCTCCATGGCCTCCTCTGCACTCGCTCCAACAGCTCCACGTCCCTCTTGTGCTGCTGCCCCAGAGCTGGATCAGGGCTGCAGGGGGGGTCTCAGCAGAGCACAGCAGAGGGGCAGGATTCCCTCCCTCAACCTGTTATTGCAGGCAATGTTTTCCTTTCCGACCTGAAACTTGGATAGTGTAGAGTTCTGCAGAGTATGTAGGCACTGTTTGAACACTTCCCATCTAGCTCCACTGGGATACTTCAGCCTGTCTTGCTAAAGAATAAAAAAAGATTGATCATTCTTGGGGTTTGTTGTTTTAGGAAACTTGATTTTGACAGTGAAGGCAGGTCTGTGTGGCTCAGCTGTGATGCAGACGCTTGCCTCCTCTTGTTTGAGTCATCCCATCTTATTTTATCCAAGTTCTTAGGACTAACTCTCAGAAAGGTCAACCCTAGTTTAGTTAATTGGGATTTGGGGGGATTTGGTAGGAACAGTCTCATTCCAAATAATTAACCTGGGCAGCATGACATTCAGGGAAGGAAAACTGCCCTGTTTCTCTGCTTTCCTTTTAGATGCCTGCACAGGTCACGCAGCCCCAGTTCTCAGTGTGCAGTCGTACAACGTGTCTGCTCACCTTTTTACCCCTCCCGAGTGTGGAGCAAGGAGCAGAACGTGTCTGGCTCCCATCTGCACAGGGTAGCCGAGCTGGGGTAATAATTTACTGCAGATACAGAGCCACAATCAATTAGAAC
Source organism: Neopsephotus bourkii (assembly GCF_033783945.1). Lineage (NCBI taxonomy): Eukaryota > Metazoa > Chordata > Aves > Psittaciformes > Psittacidae > Neopsephotus > Neopsephotus bourkii. The sequence goes on from NW_026901735.1 coordinate 4,598,524, forward strand.
GCCCCCAAGGGTCTGGACGAAAGAGAGGAGGAGCAGTGAGTCATTCCTGAGTCATAGAGCCTCCCGGATTTATCCTGGGATGAGGTACTAGACACACCACTCCTTGATCTGGTCTCTCTCGAAAGGACAACCGAGCCCTCCACAGCCCTGGGTATAATTGTGGAAATAGAAATGCCAGCAGCAATCATTCCCTGGCAGCAGCAGGCTTTAGTATGGCCGGTAGGATTAGGATCAGGTCCGTGTTTTGGTAAGAATGGTGAAAACAGATGTAGGGCAGATTGGTCTGGCTGCTCAGGCAGTCTGCAGGCAGCAGTGGTCAGGTCACCGCTCTGCAACCCGTGGTGTGAGTTATGGGAGCTGCTGTGGGAGCATATTTGGGATCAGTCAGAGATCCCCACATTGTGAAAGTGCTTCTTGTGCCTTTCCTTTCTCCTCGGTTTCTCCTAAAGGTTCTTTCTGCTGTGAGAGCGTTTTCACTGCTCAGCATCGCTGGAGGCCCGAGGCTGCACCCATCTCCCACACAGCCCCGTGGCTGCCCACCATGGGTGTGCTCAGGACCTGCCCTTCCTCTCAGCACTGATTCCCTACGGCAGGGGAGGATGGAGGTTTCAGACCTCCGGCACAAACAAGGCATCCTGGTAATCAAAACCAGCTGGGTTCGTGTGGGTCCTTTTGAATTGGGTGGAAACCACCACTGGAGAATACCAATTGTACCAGAAGCTTTCTCAGTTGAATAAATCTCATGTAGGGGGTTTGTACCAGTCCTGTGCTCAGTCCTGGGTGTACGAGGAGATAGGAGCAGAGGGATCTGGAAAGTTCTGCAGTATTCCTAGAACCATGGACTGGTTTGGGTTAGACTGGCTTAAAGCTCATCTCCACCCTCGCGTCAGCCCCTTTATGCACTGGAGCTGCTCTCAGGTCTCCCCTTCAGGAGCCTTCTCCTCTCCAGGCTGCCCCAGCCCAGCTCTCTCAGCCTGGCTCCAGAGCAGAGCTGCTCCAGCCCTCGCAGCATCTCCATGGCCTCCTCTGCACTCGCTCCAACAGCCCCACGTCCCTCTTGTGCTGCTGCCCCAGAGCTGGATCAGGGCTGCAGGGGGGGTCTCCCCAGAGCACAGCAGAGGGGCAGGATCCCCTCCCTCCTTGTACTGCACAGCATACAGGTGTCACAGAGCTCCTCTGAAGTCATGGTCCCTGTTCTTCACCAAAGCACAAAAGCAGGGAGGGTGAAGATGCGGAGTTTAGCCTTTGACAAAATGTGCTCTGAGGCAGGAGCAGTTCTGTTTCCTCCTAACCTCCTCAGGACTGCTTACAGAATGCTTCCACTCTGGAGCTGTGCCTGCAGTTGTCTTACCAGGCACCAAACTCAAGATGTGAGCCCCTGTTTATGAAGCATTCTGGTTGAAAGCACTTGAACCTCCCTGCAGTGCTGACTGCTCCTTGCTGGCATAGCTGTGCTCCTCGGGCTGTGGGCTGTTTGTTGTTAACTTGCACAGGGTTTTCTTTCCATGGATCACAAGTGTGCACAGACTTCGTGTGCGATTTGATGAGCAATCTGAAAGGAGGAGGTTGGGTTCCCTTTTTGCTACCTTTCCTTTAGTCCAAGCCTCATGCTTCCACTTCCACTCTATTATTCAAAGCACAGCACTCATTAGACGTTTTGGTGAGCTGATTTAACTCCCTGTCTGGCAAACCCCCTGAGCTTTGCAAGATGAAGAGTGTGCTTCCTGCCTGCTTAGCAGTTGGAGGGGCCCAACAAGCACTGGAGCCGGCACATGATAAGCTTCAGGAATGCATCACTGGGAGGGGGAGGAACTGATCCTCCCCCTTTAGGGATCCCAGAGCTATCAGATCAGCTCGCTCCATCTCCTGTAACTTCACCCTGAGCCTCCCACCATGTTCCAAGTGTGAACAGTCAGCAGGTTAGGAAACAGTGATTTCACTCAGGTGCTGGTGCAGGTTGGGGAGCTCAGAACAGCCACAGAAACTCAAGTAACAGTGCAAATGGGCCAGGAGGGTTCCTACTTCCCCTTGTCTGTATAACAGACCTCTTTTGGCTTATTATATCCATTTCCTTGTGCAAGTTTCATGAATAATGTATCTTAAGTACATTAAATGTCAGCTATTTTGACAGGGGTCTTTCTTAATGACAGGTCTCTTTTAAAGATGATGAATATCCACTGTAAAACATTCATTTTCCTTCTTCCTGTTGACTGAGACAGGTATTGATAGCAGGCTCAGGAGATGAAGCCTTCAGTTACTAAATGATCATAAGCCTTAAAAATGTGGGTAAGAAAACTAATTTCCCTTATTCCTATTTCTTTTGCACGCATTGAAGAGCTTTGGGTTAAAAATTGGTGCTAGGTTTGATCTGAGATCTAATGAGTTGTGACAGGCACCGAGCTGAACCATACAGCATCACCAGTGAATATACCTGCACAGAAACACCAAATGCATCGGAGATGTGATTGTACGAGAAGAAATTTGTATTTCTGTGACTTTTCCATCTTTCTATCAAATGGAGTTGTGTTCCATGGGCAATTCTCGCTTCCTGCTGCACAGCAGCGGTTCTCATTGCACACTTGTAGGCAGTTCTAATCAACCTAGCACTTATTAGGCAGTAACAAACCCTCAGAAACATCACAAGGCTATAACTTGACATTACAAATGTCTTTTCTGATCATTTTAGGAAGCTTGCCTGCTGTTTTCTAACACAACTGAATCCAAAAGAAGTTGCTACACCCATAAAAATAGCAGTTACAGCCAGACTTCCAGATGGGAATGTTGTTCACAACATTAGACTGTGATCGATACCTGCGAGAGAGTGTTGCTAGAAATAGCCATTCCATGGTAAACCTACACAGTGTCTGCTTCCTGCTGGCTCAGAGCAGATCCTGCCCCAGTCATTCTGCAAAGTTCCCACTGGGTTTTATCTTCAAGCATGCGGAGGAGAAGCAAAGCTGCTTGATTGAATGGAGACCAAAAGAATTCTTTGCGTTCTCTGATACACACAGCAGCATCTTGTGCCCCCTGAGAGGAAATGATGGCTGGCTCTGCCTTTGCTTTGTGAGGTTACATTTTCATTCCAAGAAGACCTGCGAATAGCAGATGAGGAAGAGGAGGAAAGCTTTCCCTGTGTACGTGTTCCACAGTCCATGGGGGTTTGGTGTAAATCAACAAACTGGTCCTCCAGAGGCAGAAGAGACTTCTCACAAGGGCCTGTAGGGGCAGGCCAAGGGGAATGGCTTGAACCTGCCCGAGGGGAGACTGAGCTGAGCTCTTAGGCAGAAGCTCTTCCCTGTGAGGGTGCTGAGGCGCTGGCACAGGGTGCCCAGAGAAGCTGTGGCTGCCCCATCCCTGGCAGTGCTCAAGGCCAGGTTGGACACAGGGGCTTGGAGCAAGCTGCTCCAGTGGAAGGGGTCCCTGCCCGTGGCAGGGGTTGGAGCTGGGTGAGATTTAAGTTCCCTTCAACCCAAACCAGGCTGGGATTCTATAGTATCAGCAGATCTATTCGTGTAGCACACTGGGAATTAGGTTAGAAGCACTAAAATAACAAACACCCACCATCCCCCTGTTTATTTTTACCATGGCTGAATTCCTCCTCCAGTTCACCCCACAAAACCACTTGTACAAGAATTTGCACGGCCTCTGGATGAACCGGATGGGAAATCAATCCAGCTGGAAAAAAACCAAAACTCGACATCCCTGCTCCAGCAAAAAATCACCTCCCAGCCAGATCAGTTCCTCAGCCTGAGCTGTGCAGAGACAGGACAAAGTGCTTGTCTGAGCTGCACTGTAAGCAACCCAGCCGTTGAATGTGAGTCAGACTAAGGCTACACCTGGTAGCAATTTGCTCTCCTCCTCTTGTCTTTCTCTCTTTCTCTCTGCAGCTTGCCTTTTGGCTTGGGTTCACCATATGGTACCAGAAACAGCTTTATGAGCATGGAGCAGGGATAATTCATGTGCCCTGGGCTGGGGAGAGGAGAGGCTGCCAAAAGAAACGTCTTTGGAACTGGAGCCAAGTCATCAGGTGAAAGGCTTTCTGCCTGCCCATGCCAAGCAGGGCCTTTTGCTATGATCCAAATATTTATGTCTTTACAAAACACATAAACGTTTCAACAGTGGTCTCTTTAGCTCTTATTCCCAGCTCTTCATGTGATGTTGCTGTTCCCATGCTCCTAAACCTCCTTCAACGTGACTAATTCACTCTGGAGGAGCTCCTGACTTGCCTAACCTGAGGCACGTAGATCCATAACATGAGAAACAAACTTGGGCTGAGAAGTGATGGGAAGTTGTGATGGGGATGGCTACGCTGCTGCATGCTCACGTACCTGCAGCTCAAGTTAACATCTCCTTATTTCTCTTTTCCCTTTCTTTTTCCCTCCCTTTCCAGAGTGGTTTCTGTAGGGATTTGGGGTTTAAAATGTTCCTGCCTCTGAACTTTCCAAAAGTAACCAAAGTGCAGAAGTTTGGAAAGTCAATGTAAAGCTAGATTCAACTGGTGTATCATGGTTCAATCTTTCCCCTGCTATTCGTTGGTAAGTTACACACTTGGTGCATCTCCTCTTCTTACATTTCCAAACTCTTCACTGATCTACACTAGCAAACAGCCCGTCACATAACAGTTTTCCTAGGTAGGATGAGTAATTGAGGAGCTGAGGGTTGTGTGGTATGTGGTAGACAGGAGACAAAATCCCTAGGGCCGTTACTTCACATGCCTTCTGCAAAGAGCCTTCCTTTTCTGTGCCTGGGGCTCTGGGGATGGCAGGTACTGTGCATTGTATGTTCCAGCGAAGCAACTCATTCTCCAGCAAGCTTGCTTTTTGCTTCATGTTCATGAATATTTCAGGAACTCGTGCTGAGAGGTTTTGGTGCATTCCAGGACAATGATTTCAGGTTTCTGTTCTGCTTTAAGAGGAAATGTGGCTCACTGTGACATATTCTACATGGTTCACATTATTCTTTTAGACAGGGTTTATTACTGTTACAGTCAGAGGTCCTGAAAATAGCATAGAATCCCAGCCTGGTTTGTGTTGAAGGGACCTCAAAGCTCCTCCAGCTCCAACCCCTGCCACGGGCAGGGACCCCTTCCACTGGAGCAGCTTGCTCCAAGCCCCTGTGTCCAACCTGGCCTTGAGCACTGCCAGGGATGGGGCAGCCACAGCTTCTCTGGGCACCCTGTGCCAGTGCCTCAGCACCCTCACAGGGAAGAGCTTCTGCCTAATGTCTAACACTATGGTTTTTCCTTGCCAGAAGGAGCCTGTGTTCTTCCAGCTTTCTTCCTCTTGCTCCATTCTTCTCATCAGTCCTTGACGTGAGATGGGTACCATTTCTGGCGCTCTCTCTAGAAATTCATTCATTCTCTTTAGCCACAAGCAACACTGGCACTAAGGAACACAGTTGACTTTTCTCACCCTTTCAGCTCATTGTTTTCCATTGCTTGAACTGCTAAACACACTTGGGTAACAATTTGCAGTGACACAAGGCATAAATTAGCCTTTTCCAGCTGAAATATCTCTGATTCTAGTGTATTTTACAACAGAAGCTGCAGTGACCAGTGTATATTATGACACTTGGGGAATGTTGACTTAATCACAGCACAAGTTACATTTAAATATGTATCATTTTACTAGCAATCTTCCTTTGCTTATATTGATGTATCTAATATATTGTAAAACCTCTTAAAAATAACACTTTGACAAATACATTTGCTGCCTTCAAGGTATATGTTCTCCGAAACGGAATGGGGACTTGAATGACACATAAAACCCACTTCACTGTTCAAGATGCATGCTTAAGATGATTGTTTTTACTTTAAAGAAATGTCTGATAGCAAACTAAGGAAATTATTCTCGTTTTAAAACCAGAACGTGAGAGAAGCCAGGATTTAAAAGTATCTGGGTCATTCTTTCTCGTAGTTAGAGCAGAGGAATGCTGAGACGAGCTCCAGCTAATCTCCCTATTGACATGTAACATGAACGTGCCTCACAGCTGGTTTAGGTGGGTTTGCACAAAAGTGGGATGCAGAAAGGCATAACCCAGACTGTTCTGTATGAATGTGAATCCTTGCATCAAGATTAGAGACCACAGATTATATTTGCCTTAAATTAGCCAGCTTTTTCCTTTACTCTTTTTAGGCGCTGAGTAAAATGTGGATGGCAAGATTCAGCCATGCAAAGCCTATTGACCACATTAAATACCTGTGTTATTTAGCTCACTTAATGGTGCTAGAACAGTCAGGGGCACAGAGACAGCCCTTTACTGCTCCAGTGACACAGCACTTCCCTGCCCAGGGACGTAAAGCTGTAGTTCCTACTTACAGGTAGTTGAGGCAGTTGTTGCTGCCAACCACACTCTGCCACTATGCATCACCTCCTTGTAGGTCTGGGGTCTGCCTGTGTTTCCTGGCCAGCTCCATTTACAGCCCGATGGAGTGATGCAATTCCAAATCAGTGACAGCCCACATAAACACACTGGGTTGTGAACTGGGACAGCTGTGGAGCAGAGGGTTCCTTGGTTAGGATGTGAGTCTGCAGGCGTGGAAACCTCCAAGGAACACAGCTCACAGCAGTGATGGCTTTAGCCACCCCACCTCTAATCATCTGCTCTTGCAACAAAAGCCTGCACTTGGGCTCAGCTGGAAAGTGAGATTAACAAATACAAGAAACCGACTTTTCTTTCTGAATTTGTTCCCTGTATAATACACACACTTATTTAAGAGGACACAACCCTGTATGTTGCTAACTCTGATTCAGTCCGTAGTCTGTGGGGCAGCTTGCCTTGATTACGTTGTACTAAATTACTCATCTTGGATATATGCTTCTCTTTGTTTTCTCTGCCAAGAGCAAAAATATGATATTATTTGGCAAGAGGAACGTGTATCTAAACTGTCAAATTACAGCCCATAACTATTACGGGAGAGTTTTGGCGATAGCCCTCTGGGATTGCTCCAAAACAGATGTCTCTTTCTAGGAGATCTTCAAGCTAAAACCCGCTTCGTGTCTAGTTTGAGGTGGTATATTGAGAACATCTCACTAGCTGGGTGCTCATGTTGCTTTAGTTTAACGTGAAATATCTAATTCCCAAAGACTTGTGAGTCTTCAAATCACATTAATGGAGAATTCTGTGTGTACACAAAGTGCAAACACTGAGAATTGCACATGTTCAGTTACAATATCCAATAGAGACAACCTAGGAGACCGTGTTATTTAACATGAGAAGAATAAAACAAGAAAGCTAATTCATATTTGTCCACTTTTCCATCTGACGTTACAAGACCATTACCACTGGAACTCAATGAACTCTCTCATGGCCCTGCCATCTTAAGTAACTAATCTGAGGTTTTACTAACATTGGATTAAAGCATAGTGCTCGGTGTTACAGTTCTGAAGCGGGTACCCCCATGACAAATGCTCAGCCCGTGTGCGTTTCTTCACTTCTGAGAACATGCAGTATGGCTTTATATTTAGCTGCATCTCCTAATTCAGTCTTCAGTGCTGAAGTTGAAATGGATTTGATTAATGAGAATATATGGCGTTGAGCTGAGCTCTTAGGCAGAAGCTCTTCCCTGGGAGGGTGCTGAGGCGCTGGCACAGGGTGCCCAGAGAAGCTGTGGCTGCCCCATCCCTGGCAGTGCTCAAGGCCAGGTTGGACACAAAGGCTTGGAGCAAGCTGCTCCAGTGGAAGGGGTCCCTGCCCTTGTCAGGGGTTGGGGCTGGAGGAGCTTTAAGGTCCCTTCCAACCCAAACCAGGCTGGGATTCTGTGATTCTATATTAGAGTTGAAGCCAGAAGTTTCAGTTTTGGATAGGGTTTGGTGTGGAGGCTCAGCACGAGGCAGGAAGCCCTGTGAGAGGTGCAGTGACTGTGGTAAAAGCCATCACAGAAGTCTGATGCAAGGTGGGAGGTTCAGGCTGAGGGATGATGGCTGAAGGAAGGCCCCACCATAGAGTCCTAAGAGACAACACAAGAGCAGAGCTCTGAGCTTGTGCTTTCATGAGGACTAAGGGGACAGAAGAAGTAGCAAAATGGTCCCTGGAAGAGTTGTGAGAGGCTGAGCACAACTTTAGCTGACATGAGCACAGCTTTGGCTGACAATGTGTAGTCCAGTGAGCACTGATCACACAACTTACCCTTGACAAAGCCATCAGGGGAGCCATCTGACTTGGTCCAACAAATTCAGGCCAGGCCTGCATGGTGCAGTGGCAGCCCTCAACTGTGCACTAGCCCAACTTGCCAAGTGACCTGAGTTGTGTGGCTTTGAGCTGTGACTTCTTCCTATGGGTTTTGTAGAGGTGGGAGGTAGTTGGGCAGCAGGTGTCAGAGGTTAGAAGTGGTTGGATGTTAGAAGTGGTTTTGATAAGTCTTTTGGGCCTCCAGATCATTGATTCAGATTGATTATTGATAGAAGGATTCAAGTAGAGCTGTACTTGCTGCCAGCTGATTTTTATGTTATGAACGACTTTTGGATGGAAGAACGTGGAAATTTGGTGAAAGACTGGTGATGAATCTTCCCTAGACTTATTCAGATATCCTGCTGCAGGGAACTCTGCCTCTTGATGATTGGATTAATGGTTGGATCACACAGTTTGGCAGACTCAAATAAAAGGCTTTCCACACGCTTTGGAGGGTTTGAGCCTTTGAAGCATATGGTTGTTGTAAAGTCTATAAATAATACTTAAAAATGGAGTTTAAAGAGTCTTTAATAACTTAACTTGCTGCACTGTTGGCCCCTCCTTCAGGATATCACAAGTCTGCACTTCCAGCAAAAATGTGCTGTCTGTCAAATTATCAGCTCACTCTTGTCCATACTGAATGGAAGCCTTGATGCTTAGGGACGTGGGCTAGTGGGGGGCTTGGCAGTGCTGGTTTAATGGTTGGACTCATCTTCGAGGTCCTTTCTAACCTAAGTTATTGTACCAAAGCTTCATCCTAATGTGAGGAAGGCTTTGTCATCTGGTTGGAAGCACATCAGAGAGGAGCCATCAGGAGAGTTAGCTGGGATTGTTCTCTCAATGTGTTTCAAATGCTGGTCCATACCCAGTGAATGATGGCTTTCTTTGCCCAGTCTCTTGATGAGACAGGCAGGAGTTGGTGAGGATGTGCAGGACAAGACAGGTTGCTTTGAGCAACCTGGTCTGGTGGAAGGTGTCCCTGCCTTGTGTTCCTTTCTTTCTTGCCATATTGTGATCCAAGATATTATGCCAGGAGTCCGTGGCTTGCAGCGGGGATGGAGCTTCGGGCTGTACATCTCAATCCTGCAGAACTGCATGGGATGTCAGACCTAGCAGGCTGGCTGGTAAAAGGTGTTGTGTGTGTGGAGAAAGATAAGCCTGCTTCTGAGCTGTCAGATGTAGAAACAGTGGCAAAACTATCGTAGAATCCCAGCCTGGTTTGGGTTGGGAAGGATCTTAAGCTCCTCCAGCTCCAACCCCTGCCACAGGCAGGGACCCCTTCCACTGGAGCAGCTTGCTCCAAGCCCCTGTGTCCAATCTGGCCCTGAGCACTGCCAGGGATGGGGCAGCCACAGCTTCCTTGGGCAGCCTGTTTCAGGGCCTCATCAGTCTCACAATAAAGAATGTCTTTCTTACATTCAGCCTAAATCTGCCCTGTTTCAGTTTTAACCCATCAGCCCATATCCTATCACTGCAGTCCCTTATGAAGAGTCCCTCCCCAGCATCCCTGTAGCCCCTTCAGACATTGGAAGCTGCTCTGAGGTTTCCACGCAGCTTCTCTTCTCCAGGCTGAACAATTCCAAGTTTCTCAGCCTATCTTCCTATGGGAGGTGCTCAAATTCCACTTTCCTGGTTCTCTTCTAAGAAGTGGCTGAATGTTCAGCCTTGAACTACAGTGGGGCTTGGAAATCACTCAAAGTATTTACATTACAGAGTGGGGCTTGCTCAAGATGGAATACTGCATACCTGTCCATTTTGCTCCTGATCTGAACTGCAGTGGGCAGTTACAAATTGTAGCTGTCTACTCACCCATCTCAAACCCTCCAGGGTTCTTTTGATGAGTGCCACTCTAAGTTTCACATGTAAGTATCTTTACGACCCATAGCAAAGGCTTTTCCTACACAGATAAAATGTTCCCCAGTGTCTGTGGGCTAGAAATAACTCAAAACGCCCTTTTCCTGTTCTGTGAGAGAATTTTCCATGTTATCAGTATTTGCAAGAGAGCAGAGCTATGGAGTTACCTACAAAAGCTCCTAGGAGTACTGAAGAGTAAGAGTGCTTTTGAGAGCCTTTAACAGTCTTTCCCCTGGAGCAGCAACTCCACATTAGTTATTACTAGGGGTAATTTTGTAACGCGTTGGGTGTATGCCAAACAAAACAAGAAACTGTAGTTGTAGCATCAAGCAACAGTGATACCCACACCGAAAAATACAGCCTACGAAGTGCAGACCAGGGCCAAGCTTAATCCCTGAGGGTCTGTTGTAGTTATGCTGCACGCTGTGTTGTAAATAAAGCAGGCAAGTACCAACAAGGTTGTATCTGCTGGGAGATGACCAGGATTTAATCAGCTTTCTGTCCTCTATTATCCTTTGGATTTTACATATCACAGAACCCCAGAATCCCAAGGGTTGGAAGGGACCTCAAGAGATCATCTGGTCCAACCCCCCTGCAAGAGCAGGGTAACCTAGAGTACATCACACAGGAACTTGTCCAGGTGGCCCTTGAATATCTCCAACGTAGGAGACTCCACAACCCCCCTGGGCAACCTGTTCCAGTGCTCTGTCACTCTCACAGTAAAGAAGTTCTTCCTGATGTTAACGTGGAACCTTCTATGCTCCAGTTTACACCCATTGCCCCTTGTCCTATCACTGGATATCACTGAAAAGAGCCTAGCTCCATCATCCTGACACCCACCCGTTACATATGGATCAGAGTCCACTGTTGCACTGGTATAAATAGTGCTTCTGTAAAGGAGAACTGAAGCAGCTCAATCCAGGACTTCTGTGCAGCAGTGGAAGTCTGAATAACGACAGTGGGGGTTGATTTTGGGGTGGTTTGGGGTTTGGGGTTTGGTTTAGGTCTTGTTTTTAGCATTATTACTACGCTCATAGCATTTCGCTTCCTAACTGAGACCATAGATGTTCCTCTGTCAAGCCTGTGTGTTGTATTTGCAGTATGTGTCCTTCTCTTGCAGCTGTGTTTGGAAACCACCGCTGAATTCTAGCTTGATTTTTCACATCATTTCAGTTAACCAACTGAAAATACTGTGATTTTTGGGGAGTTTGAGCTCTGCGCAAACCCAGCACCCCAAGAAAGCCTTCTCAAAGCTTCTGCAGTGACCTGCAGCACAGACAGGTAGCACCAAGAGCGAGGAGCTTGTGGGAGTCCCGCGGGGCCCTGACCTGCATCTTCAGGCAGCTCAGCCCCTTTGGAAGCCTGGGATGGAGGCCCAAGCCTGCAAAGAAAAAGCATTCCCTGTGGAAAGGCTCCTCCTCCTCCTCCTGCCCAGGGCTGGCGGTAGGATTGCTATTTTAATAGCAAAACAGCCTCCAGCAGTCAAGAGAAACTAATGGCGTAAGTGGCAAGTAGATGAGTTCCCAGATGATTGATTCTGGAGACCTGGCAGAGGCAGAGGTTCTGGTTTGTAAACAGCTGCAAAGGAGAAGTGATGGAGATGTTCCTCCTCGTGTGCTTTGGGCTGGTTTCTTCCCTGTGTGATTCTGTGTGTGGTCACTCCTTGGCAAGAGAGAGGTCCCAGCTCCCTACGGTATGTGCTCTATACGCCCTTTGGACGTGTGTCAGAAGGCACATGAGATTAATATCTTTAAACATTGCAGTGTTAAAGATGTGGGAATGCACCAAAACAGAATGTGAAGCATTGTTTCCTGTGTCTTTGTTATTTTCCTTTATTTCCCACTTCAGATTCTGTTATTACAGCAGGATCTTAGCTCTGCCTCTTGGATTTTCATCCCAGAAGTAAATTTGCTTGGAAGAAATGGGACATTTAAGATTGCACCATGTAACTTCAGTGGAGACATTAAGGCAGATTGCATTTAGTGGCACGTGTGGCTCCAAAGGTGTTTGGTCAAATACATCCCTGCATTTGGGAACTGTGGGACCTCCAAGGGTGGCCTGGACCGGGTGGACCCTCCTTGCCAGCAGTGATTGCAGCAGCTGGGATACAGGAGCCAAGGATAACTTCAGGTATTCTGTGACTGCCAGAGAGTTTACTCGGTTAGAATTTCAGGTTAGTTTTTGCTTTTTTGGGGTTTTACATTAAATTATGACTTCATTGTTAAAAATAGCTCTTAATGGAAAAGTTCTTTGTACCCATTATGAACCCGCTAGGAGCGTTCCCACAGACCTGCTTCCAAAAATCAAAGCCTGTTACGGTGGCTTTTTGCCAAGACAATTAAAGACTTAAAATGCCAAATACTTTATACTGAAATTTCAAGGAAACCCCCATAGAACAATTGTTATAAAAAAAGGTTTATTTTGAAAAATCTAATACTAATGGTTAGGGTGTCTGTTGGACACTTCATGTCTGTTCTGAGTGACAACTTTCATTATTTCCTCTGTTGGAAATCATGGAATGGTTTGGGTTGGAAGGGACCTTAAATCTCCTCCAGCTCCAACCCCTGCCACGGGCAGGGACCCCTTCCACTGGAGCAGCTTGCTCCAAGCCCCTGTGTCCAACCTGGCCTTGAGCACTGCCAGGGATGGGGTTGTTGTCACCACTTGTTTCCTTTCATGGCTTTTTTTGTGCTCAAGGAGTGTTTTCAGCAGCTCCCTGCCTTGTTTCAATTGCAGACAGCAGTGCTCTGTGCTCCCCACTGCATGCCCAATGGGGCAGCATAGCACGGAACCTTGTGCTGTCCTGTGACTGGTAGCTTGGTTTGAAGGAATAATGGGATTCATGGTAAAACCCAGAGAGAGTGGCTGGGGATGGAGAGCTCATTCTGAGTCAGGTACAGGAACGGGGGAGCGGGCAGAACCAGGAGGGAAGCATCCTCCAGGGACCGGGATGGGTGTGCAGCATCCTTGCAGCCCTGCCCTGGGACGTGGAGGCTGAGAGAGCTGGGCTGGGGCAGCCTGGAGAAGAGAAGGATCCTGAAGGGGAGACCTGAGAGCAGCTCCAGTGCCTAAAGGGGCTGCAGGAAAGCTGGAGAGGGGCTTGGGACAAGGGCCTGTAGGGACAGGCCAAGGGGAATGGCTTGAACCTGCCCGAGGGGAGACTGAGCTGAGCTCTTAGGCAGAAGCTCTTCCCTGTGAGGGTGCTGAGGCGCTGGCACAGGGTGCCCAGAGAAGCTGTGGCTGCCCCATCCCTGGCAGTGCTCAAGGCCAGGTTGGACACAGGGGCTTGGAGCAAGCTGCTCCAGTGGAAGGGGTCCCTGCCCGTGGCAGGGGTTGGAGCTGGAGGAGGTTTGAGGTCCCTTCCAACACAAACCAGTCCGTGGCTGCACAAGCCCGGCTCGGCGCAGTGCTCCATAGGGAATGCCGCTGTGGAAGCTGGGGGGGGAGAATTGTCCCGCTTCAGGAGAGAGCCGGGGGGGGGGGGGGCCGGTGCTGAGGGAGCGGGGAGGGGCGGTGGCCGCGTCACGTGACCCGCCGCCAGCTCCTTTAAAGCGGCCACATGCGGCGGGGCCGCCACAATCACGGCGGAGGAGGAGGAGGAAGGACGGGAGCGGCCGGAGGAAGAGCGGGGCCGGTCCCGTCCCGGCGGGCCCCGCCGTGCCTGTGAGCCCGCCCGCCCGGGTGGGGAGCGGAGCGGAGCGGAGCTGAGGAGCGGGGCTGGCAGCGTGCGAAGATGGCTGGGGCCATCATCGAGAACATGAGCACCAAGAAGCTGTGCATCGTCGGGGGGATCCTGCTGGTGTTCCAGGTCATCGCCTTCTTGGTGGGGGGGCTCATCGGTGAGTGCGGGCTGATCGCCGACCCCTTCTCTGCTATTGCCGGTGTCGCTGCCTCCCTTCCCTGCGGTGATGAGCCCGGGCTCAGGGATTAAAACGCGGCCTCTCGCCCGGCGCCTGCACGGAGCCATCGGGCACAGGGAAAAGTTTGTGCTTTGTTGGGTTTTGTGTGCGGTTTATGGCCTGGTTTCAGCCTCTACTTAAAGAAAGAGGGAGGGGGGGGAAAGCCTTCAGTATGGCGACCGGTAGCGCAGGGGAGCCTGCAGCTGCGAAGTTGATTTAAGAAAAGAAGGTATATATTTAATTGACGAAAAATAGATTATCCTTCCTCTCTCGTCTACCTCGGCCCCTCCCCGGCTTCCCCCCGGCCGCAGGAGGGAACCTCACGGGAATGGTAGCGAAAAGCTAAGAGAAATAGCAATAAAACTGAGAAGCAGAAGGAGGGAGCGCTGGTGGGTGCTGCCCGGCCCCGCTCCGCCGCCCCGCGGCCCGGTTGGGTGTCCGGGCTCGTTTTATGGGGATCATCCCACCCCTTTTCCTTCCCTTTCCTTCCTCAGGATCGGCTTCCAAGAGGCGCTGGGTGGGGGGGTCTTAAACACTTCCCCCCCAGTGCTTCTCGGTCCTGTACGGACAACCCCGGACCCCGCCGTGCTTCGGGTCGCGGTCATCCCCCGGACTCCCTCTCGGACCGGGATCCGGGACACCCGGAGCCGCTGGTGCGGTCCCTACCCTGGAGCGTCCCCATCCCAGGGGATTTAAAACCCCTCCTTGAGCCCCCGGCCCCGGGGGGTGGTGGCGGTGGGGCTGGCCCCTGCCGGGGAAGGAGCTGGGTACGGAAGGAGGAAGATGGAGGAGGAAGATGAAGAAGGCGCTGGGGCAGCCCCGGCTCCTCTCGGTTGGTTTATTTGTTCTTTTACTCGAAAGCAGCCTCGCGTTGTGCGCCGGCTCCTTGCGGCGCAGGGCCGGCTGCGTGCAGCTTCCCAGTGCCCTGCCTGCACCCGGGCTTTATTCCCTTCCCTTTGCGGCTGGTGGGATTTCCAGTGCCCGCTGGGGGTAATGGGAGCCGCGCTGCTCTGGGTGTGCTTGTGAAGTTGGGCTGTTCTCACCATGGCCTCTGTTGGAGCGGCATTGAGGAAATACCTGCTGTATGCTTTGAGTTCGTCATGTTTCTTTACGTTACCCAGTTCTTTTCCCCAGGCAGCAGAGGCAGTGTTTCTGGTGCACATCAGCACGTTGCATTCGTAGCCCCTCTAGTTCTCTGCTTCCAAGAACCACAGAAGTAATACTAAACATCCTTTGGAAACATCAAAGTTCCCCCCGTTCTCTTCCTTCTTCACTTCTGCTTAATCACAACGGAGTCACTGGCACACGCTGGATAAAACCCAGTTTTTCTTGTTTTGCCCTGAACCAACCCTGACCATTATCAGGATTGGGGATTTTTTCCTTCCCCCTCCCTTTTTCTTTAAGAGATGCTTACAGAACCCAGCTCTTACTCATGAGATAAGGTGTTTTGGCCTGCGTTGTGGGTAGAAGCCAGGCTCTGTGCTCAGCCCCAAAGTGTTTTTCTAGTAGCTGCTCACTTCTAAGCTTAAAAAGAAGTTGCTTGTGCAAAAGGAAGGCGTTGATCTGAAATCCTGGTTTCTGTTGTTGAGACGTGATAGAAACAGATGTGTTTTTATTGCCTACGAAATCAAATCTAGAGAAATGTTATCAGGATTGCAGCGACTTAGAGGTGCAAACTTGGCTGCTCTTAGTCCAGTCTTCAGTCTTGCCTGTTCCCTCCCTTACCAGCTCCTATCTGCAGGCAAGTCCTAGGGGATTATTGTGGGCAAACTTCCTTTAATTGCTGGGGAAAAACCCCACTTTTGATCTTCCAGCAGAGGAACCAGCACTGATCAATCACCCAGACTGGTTTTTCCCCCGAGGTATTTAACACTTCTGATGTGTTCAAGGAGTGAAAAGGCTCCTGTTACCTCTGGTGGCTGTGGGATGGGCTCCAGCAGCTCCCGACCCTCCTGGGAGCTGCAGCCTGGGTGTAGTGGTTGTGAAACAGCTGGAAGGTTTGGTGTGTAAGCTAGGTGTGGTTCCCAACATCTGGCACATGGAGAGCATCACAGCCTGGTGCTCTGCACGGAGCTCTTCCCAGGAAGCCTCCCTGGCTGGCGCCTCTCTGAGGGGGTCCATGGAAACTGAGCCAGTGACTTGTGGCTGAGCCCTGCAGCTGCAGGGTCCTGGTCCCTTTATAGAGTCCCAGACTGGTTTGTGTTGGAAGGGACCTCAAAGCTCCTCCAGTTCCAACCCCTGCCACAGGCAGGGACCCCTTCCACTGGAGCAGCTTGCTCCAAGCCCCTGTGTCCAACCTGGCCTTGAGCACTGCCAGGGATGGGGCAGCCACAGCTTCTCTGGGCACCCTGTGCCAGCGCCTCAGCACCCTCACAGGGAAGAGCTTCTGCCTAAGAGCTCAGCTCAGTCTCCCCTCGGGCAGGTTCAAGCCATTCCCCTTGGCCTGTCCCTACAGGCCCTTGTCCCAAGCCCCTCTCCAGCTTTCCTGCAGCCCCTTTAGGCGCTGGAGCTGCTCTCAGGTCTCCCCTCAGTGTTGTCTAAGAGGTGGGATGCAGGTTGGTGGTTGGTGCTCTGCAGTGTGCAGAAGCAGAGCTCACGTTGCCGATGGCTGTGGCAGCAATGACAGGGCACTGCCACTCCTCAGAGAGGTGTGACAAGGTGGGACGGGAGCTGAGATGTCACTGAAATAGTGTTCCTGGTCTGGTTTGATCCAGTGCACCACACAGACACCAAGAATCTAGTTATTTTAGTGTATCCAGGTCTAGACAAACCAAAATACGTCCGCAAGTGGAACAGGCTACAAGGCTGAAGCAGCCTGTCCTTTAGCAGTCAGTTAGGTCATGTTTCAAAACAATGACTAAGTGCTCTATTTTAACAGATTACTTGTGCAAGTCCAAGATACACAAATGCATCGGTACCCGATGCGACAGTGACACCAAGGCTTCGTTTGCCTGACCTTGGGGGTTGCTGCAGCGGGGTTCTGTGCTCTGTGCATGAACAGTCAGCTGTGTAAGGGCTGCGTTTCAGTAGGGCTTGCACATTCCAACAGCTCTTTTATTTAGGAGCAGGACTCCGATCAGCTTGCACACGGGTGTTACTTGGAGCTGTGTTGGCAGAGCATGAGATGTGCACGCATGGGAGTCGTTCCCTTCCTCCTGGGGTGGTCTTTGCAAAGGTGGAGGGTGAGAAAACCCCTCAAAGAAGGGTTTTAGTGAGCGTTTCTTTGTGCTATGGTAATGAACTGTTGGCTCCGGACAAGTGGGGCTGTCACTGCTGCAAGCCCTCCTCTGCTCCCAAACCCTGCAGAACCCCTGGTGTCTGCTCTGTTCTGTGATAAACACCTTGTTTCTCGGTTACGTTTGTGTGTGCTTTATGTGCCCAGGTAGGATATATCAGTGCTAGCTAACACATGATCCATAAAATTAATCATACAACCCTGTCTTCACTATCCTGCTATAAATGATAGCATAGATAGAGAAAATGGATCAGACAGGAATGTTTTATCATTCAAGGCAGTGTGAGTGTTTGTGAGGAACTAGGCTAATGCTGGTTTGCAGTCACACTGGCATTCCCGGGAGCTCTCTCATGCCATGCATATGTATGCTCTGCCTTTCTGCTGTATGGGTGGGTTCAACCGTGTCCCTGCATCCTGTCTGTCTCCAGGGGGTCTACCAGGCTCCTACAGGCTTGGAGCTGTTCTGGCTGGCTTGCGGAGCCAGGTTAGATGGTGGCAGCGTTGGATTCAGCATGAGGACAGTCCTTCCAACAGCTGGATACCCGCTGGGGAGCTGGTGATGGTGTGTGTCCCTCTTTGTAATTGGATTTGCACCTTGAAATTCTTTTATGTATCCCAGCCTGGTTTGTGTTGAAGGGGCCCTTAAAGCTCCTCCAGTTCTACCCCTGCCACAGGCAGGGACCCCTTCCACTGGAGCAGCTTGCTCCAAGCCCCTGTGTCCAACCTGGCCTTGAGCACTGCCAGGGATGGGGCAGCCACAGCTTCTCTGGGCACCCTGTGCCAGCGCCTCAGCACCCTCACAGGGAAGAGCTTCTGCCTAAGAGCTCAGCTCAGTCTCCCCTCGGGCAGGTTCAAGCCATTCCCCTTGGCCTGTCCCTACAGACCCTTGTAAAAAGGGGGGCTGTGTGTCTGTATGTGCATATGTATACACATGGTATTTTAAGGGACAAATATATACAATGTTTAAAAAAGAAAATGAAACAAATGGACTTTACTGCTCAGATCTGTCCCAGAGTTCATGGAGATGGTAGAACTTCAGTGTTAATCAGGTCCCAAAGTGTGGGGCACTTCTCATGGTGCTTTGTAGCTCCCACTGAGTACCAGAGGATGCTGAGCCTGCTGGGTGCTGCTGGCACTGGGCAGGGTTCCACACCTCTCCGTGGGCTTTGTGCTGCTGGTTGAGCCCCACCAAAGCAGGAAAGACACATGAGCCTGCAGCTTTCTCTCTCCGTTACTTTAGCCAAGCAGAGTGATGTGCATCTTGTCTTGCCCCTCGTTTCCCAGCACTATGGAGGCTGTAGCAAGGAGCACAGTTGCTGGGTAGATGGGATGGCTGAAGTGGAGGGCACAGGGGGAAATCAGACCACAGAGCTCTGTGCAGCAATCGCCTTGCTTTGACGCTGTGGTTTGGTTTGTTCCTTTAGATAGTTATTGAAAAGACAGTTTATTTGATGTGACAGGCTCCTAGGTCTCCAAGAGCACCTTGTCCCACGCTGCACAGGACCTTGGTTTCAGTTCAGATGCGTGCAGGAGAACCTCTCACGAGTGAAGGCACAGTCCAGGAGCAGGCCCTCTGCAGTTAATCACTACAGACTCAGCTGGTTGAAGAAGTGGAGGTGTTCACTGAGCACATGGGTTCCCTGGGAGGAGGGGATGTGTTTAAGGAGGTGCAGGTTCACTGCTCCCTCGCCTCGGCTTAAGGGGAAAAAGCCAGAGTTGTTTTGACTGCCTTGAGTGTCTGGCCCAGAGCTAATGAGTCATGTGTGTAACTGCCTGAGCAGCGATCAACAATCCGCTTCATTATCTAATTGTCTGCTTTGGCTCCTGAGCACTGAGCTCCCAGGAGTTCATCTTCTTTCCCGGGATTTCATGACTTTCTTAGGGCTGAGCTGATCTCTTGGCAGGGAGGAGGCTGCTGCTGAAGGTATGTGGATGCAGCCTGCTCGGGAAGGGTGTCTGTGTGCTGCGGGACAAAGCCTGGTTTATGTGCCTGGCTTTCTTTCATCCCCTGGCCTCTCCAGAGATGGGCGAGCTGTGCGGTACCGTGGACATGAATGCCAATAGGTTCCTCTGTATAGACACATTCCTTCTGTGCTGCAGCCTTGGCAGGAGCACCGGGAGCCGATGAAAAAGCAGACATGAAAGGTCATGTCTGTTTGGTTTAGGTCTGCTCAATTCTTCTTCTTAAGAGCTGTAACTGTAGCTGAATGGGCAAATGTGCCACAAATGGAGGGTTCCCAGGCAGAAACAGCCGTGCTGGGGGCCTGAGGAGCAGGCAGAGAGGCTCTAAATCCCCCAAGGTGCTTGTTTTCTGCTCTTCTCACAGCTGTATCGCTCCTAAGCTATAGCTACCTTGGGGAGATGCATCAGGTAAACAACACGCCTTGTAGCTTGGGTCTTCTCATGCTCCTCTTGTCTTTTGTGTTGGCACTAACTAAACCCTTTGGTTTCAAACATGCCCTGAATGCTTGCAGGTGGCGATGACCCTGCCTGTCTATGCCTTGCAAAGGGCAAGGGTTTAACAGGAAGCCTTTGGTTAGTAAATAACATTTATGGTGTCTGAAGTTATAACCCTGACAGCCTCCAAAAGCCTTTGAAGGGCTCAAGGTGTCCCTGGTGCTCCAGGACCGTCGGCTGCTGCCCCAGCAGGATCTGATCCCTCCCATTCAAATGCAGATGGAATTCTTCACATATCTGAGCCCTGGGTGGTTTCAAGGTATCTTGTGATCCGTGGTGTGCAGCGGGAGCTCCGGCTCGGCTCGGGAGCAGAGCTGCTGGATACCAGCAGGTCATGCTGCTATTTTAGACCTCTCTTTGCAGGGATTTAATACCTTGGCTGGCTGGTGCAGGAAATGCATTTCATCCGAGTTGAAAATTGACAAAGGAGGCCTTGGAAGAGGCTCAAGCTGCCTGTGGCCATTGGTAAAGCAGTCCCTGCCTTCCTTGGCTTGCCCCTGTATTCTTTGAAATAAAACAGCTCTGAACACACAGTCCTGCATTTAGGGAATCTGGTACTGCAAATGCTCCCTTTATGTGCATCTGTTGCTGCTGTTCCATATGTATGTGAACCACGGAGGTCGCTCATTGAGTTCTTCCAGCAAACACACTTGTACTGTAGGGCCTTACAGGGTTTTCTTGCTTTGTGACTTACCTGGGGCTGATGGAAATAGCCCTTATCTCTGAGAGCAAAGCTGCTCTTTAGAGCAGCCTTTGGCTGCTGTTGGGTGGCAGCAGCCTTGCAAGGTGCTTGGATTCCTGTTCTTCAGTGGGGATCCTGACTGTGTGTTCAGTTTTAAAGGCTCTTGGCTTGGAAGGGACCTTAAAGCTCCTCCAGCTCCAACCCCTGCCACGGGCAGGGACCCCTTCCACTGGAGCAGCTTGCTCCAAGCCCCTGTGTCCAACCTGGCCTTGAGCACTGCCAGGGATGGGGCAGCCACAGCTTCTCTGGGCACCCTGTGCCAGCGCCTCAGCACCCTCACAGGGAAGAGCTTCTGCCTAAGAGCTCAGCTCAGTCTCCCCTCTGGCATCCAAAGGAGGCACAGGACTGCCTCCCAACTCCAGCAGGACTCTTCCATGGTTGCAGTGCTCAGCTGGGGGCCTCAAATCATGGCAGCTCACTTCCCAGCCCAGACTGTTCAGACAGTTTTCAGGTTAAGCCTAGGTTTGAGTTTGGCACTGTGGTCTGTGCCACCAAGCACTGCCTTCCATGTGGCTGTGTCCTGAACTAAGTCAGGGCTCCCACTGCCCTATAAGCAAGGTATAAAAGCTGGTGCTGTCACTAGAGGATGTCTGGGCACAGATTCCTTCAGTCTTGCTTTCCACATCTGATGCAGAATCTAGACTTGGGTCAGAAATCTCTGGAAGTAGGCTTTTGTGAATTGGGCATGATCATTTTTGTCTGAAACGGAGACAGAAACCTGTAGTATTGAAAAAAGTCTGCTGGAGACAATAGAAACAGGGGTGTTCATCTACAACAGTGTGTCTAGAGACTCCCACTGTAAATAAGAAGGGAAACGATGCCCTGGGGCATTAATGGATTATGGTCTGGGTAAAAGCTTTAATTAAATTCTTAAGAAATACCTTTCCCAAGTGGGTTTCTTTGCTCTTCAAAGATGTATTATATGGTTTTAATGCACAGCAGTTGTGCACGGAAGAGGTGCTGCAGCGCTGGGAAATAGGCGTTGTGAAACAGTAACAAGTACTGGTAACATAAATGTTTAGTGGTTACTCGATGTATTAAACTTGTAGCACGGAGGTGAGGCCAGGAGGTAGGGGAGGTAACTTGCGTGTCGCAGTAAGTGCCCGTTTCCATCTCGGGGCTGTGTGTGCTGTAACCGGGGATCTCGCTGCGGTAGCTGGGGAAGCCGAGCCTGGCTGCTGCTAAATTAGCTTGTTTATTCCTGCCCCACTGCTGGCGAGGGCAGTGGAGCAGAAGCGCTTTGTGTGTGCTCGCTGGGCAGTGCTGGCCCGCGCGGGAGGGGGTAATTGGGTACAAAAGCAGAATGCTGCTGGGGCACGGGAGAAGTTAACACCCCATGAGCTCGGGAGGGTTCAGGCTTTAATCAGGGTAGACACAATGCAACTGAGAGCTTCTAAAGGGTTGTTGATGGGGCGAGAGCAGGGGTCAGTGGTTAACTTGAAATGCTGGAGGGGTTCTAGAGGAGAAGGTACCAAATACACACCGTGTATTCCTATGGGAGCAGAGGGGATGTTGTTCTCGGCTTGGGGCTGAATTCCTTGTTTGCAGCAGGAGGAGGAGGGAAGGAGGAAGGACTAATTTGAGGATTTATCCCAGGAGCTTGTTAAAGATCTGCTTAATGAATTTAATACAATGAGTGATGGTGGCTCTTGTGTGAATCTAGGCACACATAATGTTATAAAATGAAAATAAATCAAAATTGAGCTCACTTATAGTGATGTTTTTACTTAAAGATTTACATTTAAATGCAGACAAGCAGCATTTCTTTTTCCTCTTGAGGAACAGTTCCTGGGGTAAGCCCCTTTGCTGGTGGGATCTCATTTTCTGCCTTGGGAAAAGGCAGGTGAATGTTTACATGTTAATAGGTTGGTTCATGGACAGTATAGCTGAAACCACAGACAAGTGCTTATTGCTGCACTGGAGAGATGCTGAAGCTGGCCAGCCTGGAAAACAATAGTAGTAGTTCTACAGCTGCATGTATGGATTGGGGAATGAATGCTTTCCTTTTGAGGTAACCAAGCCCTGAGGGTTAAGTCTCAACTGAAACTTGCCAATTCCTCACCCCTCGGAATACTCCATTTGTTTCATTTACTTGGCCATGGTGTTGCACCCATTGAATGGAATTGAAACTTCCCCTTCTCAGGATCTCTGGGAGCCACACTTAGGAGCACAGTGGTCTCCAGGATCTAACCCAGTGGCTCAGGAAAGCGCAGCACAGTGATGGGTAGGGTCAGGGGCACCCCACTGTTTACCACTTCGTTGGGTGTTTGGGGCAGGGTGCTCGGTCTCTCCAGTCAGTCCTGCAGGGTTTTGCTCTGGAGGATGCAGGCAGACGGAGGCAGCGCTGGATGGGGCAGGGTGTCTTGGCCACATGATGAATCACTTTGTCTGTCTCCACTTGCGCTTTGTTTAGTCTACGTGAAGCAGAAGAATTTCTTTTCCAGTTGAGACGCAGGAGGGAAATCCTCTCTCTTGGCAGTGAGGATTCTCACCAGTGCTGAGAAACCAAATCGGGGCATCTTTTGCTGCAGTAGGTCTGAAGATCGTTGACCTCTCCAGTCAGTGGATATAAAGCATGCTGAGATGTCTTCTGCAGATCCTCTTACTCAGAGTCATTCTATGACACTGTTCTCTTTGGGTAAAACGCTGCAAACAGCTCAACACAGGACGGAGTGGCTTTGGATCAGTGAAAAACAAAAGCAATTGAATTTTGGCCATCTCCCTCCCCCAGTAAACATCTCCCAACTGCTGCTGTTTCTTGGGGACCAGAAATATGATCTTAAGCTCCTTTCCAACCTAAAACAGTCTATGATTCTATGAAAATCCATACGCTTGAGGCAGCATACCATTGGCTCTGTGGCACTTTGAAGGTGAAAAGTGATAGACTGAAGCAACTCTTGCATGTAACCTGCAGTGAGTCTTCTGTGAAACGCAGCTGAAATTGCCTTGGGAGTCCATGGGAAGTGGTGGCCATGCTGCTGAAGGCACCTGGTTCTCCAGGGCTCACTGCCTAGAACCATTGCAAGGAGCTGGGTTTCCTTGGTAGGGAACAGCAGCATCTGCTGGGACCCCCTGTGACTGTGGAGCTGTTGGAGCGAGTGCAGAGGAGGCCATGGAGATGCTGCGAGGGCTGGAACAGCTCTGCTCTGGAGCCAGGCTGAGAGAGCTGGGCTGGGGCAGCCTGGAGAAGAGAAGGCTCCTGAAGGGGAGACCTGAGAGCAGCTCCAGTGCATAAAGGGGCTGCAGGAAAGCTGGAGAGGGGCTTGGGACAAGGGCCTGTAGGGACAGGCCAAGGGAATGGCTTGAACTGCATAGCTTTAAAGATAAATGGTTTTATATCACATATGCAAACAAGCTTCAAAGAGCCTAAACTGAATTTGCTCCCCAGACTGGTGTGAAAGCCAGTGAGCTGCAAAAGAGGCTGCTCAGGCTGCAGTGGTTTTGTGTTCCTCTCTGTGCCTGTCTGGAGTCTTAAGGAAGATTTAATGCAGGTTTGTCCCATCAGAGCTGAAGGGGGCTCCAGTGGTGCCCGTTCGTTCCCTCCTGCTTGCTTCCCTCTGGCATAGGCACATGGCTCCTTGGAGATCCTGCTGCTGCTTGGAAAGTGCTTGCTGTGAATCATCCTGCCTCTAAACTGCTCTGTGGGAAGTTTGTCTCTTAAGCACAGGGACGCTGGAAGCATCCTTGGACAGTGCTTGTGGCTCCGGCAGCCTCATGCCTATGGCTTCTGGTGTCCATCACCACAGGGGATGAACCCCTTTGGTGTAAGGGGTTGTTGGGGATGCTTTGTGGGGGCTTTTGGGGCTGGCTCTGGAAGAGCCATGTTCCCAATGGGCTTCTGCCAAACCTTCCTGACCAAGGCTCTGAACCCCTCCAAGTGCCACCTGCATTACTGCAGCGCTTCCCATTGCAGCGAGCAGGCTGGAACGTGGGCTGGGGCTTCTCCACTGGATTATGCACAAATGGCTATTGAATTATTTACAGGCTGACAGGTATCATTTAATCTAGAAAGCTGAGGCATCTCCCAGCCCCACAGGCAGACTGGCTGAAAGCAGCCTCCCCGGCACCACGTGCTCACTGAGGTCCCTCGGTGCTGGCTTTGTTTGCCATAGCACTTTGTAATGCTGTTAGTTGACTTGGCTGCAGTTTCCCAAAGCAGTGTTTTCCACTTGGTTCAACACTCACTTGAATTTAATGGGACTGGAGCCAAAGAAGTAATGGAAGCCAAGTGCCGACGTTCCTTTGGTGTGCAGTTCCCGACGAGGAATAGATGGAGTAATTGTCTCTTGTTCCTCCAAGCTGTAACTTTGGCAGAGGGGATACTTGAGGGAGGATGCCAAGTACTTAAAATCAGTCCATGATGAAAACATGTATTTATGGCTATAATGAGTTGCATCAAAGCAAGAGATGTTCATTTTCCCTGTAGAAGTAACTCGCTGTCTCTGAATTCCGAAATGCCTACTTTCAATCACACAAAGGTCTCAGAGTTAAAAAGCTCTGAATGCCTGGCTTATTTCACTGCAATATTCCTAATACTCACTCACAGCTGCACTTTTAGCCATGGTAACGGGGCTCTGCGTTGAGGCAGGATAAAGGAATGTCGCACTGATTTATGCATGTCCTTAATTCAAGTGTTCTGTAACCCTGGGCTTGCAGCTTCGGTTTGTTTGTTGAATGCTTTATTTTGTTCTATTTTGGTGTTTCTTTGTGGCATGTCAATGATTTCTGCTTTGGGGCTGCTGTCACGTATGAGGCTTCTGTGGTTCCTGGAGGGCTGCTGGATGCAGTGGGCTTTGAGATGCAGCAGAGTGAGTCTGTGTTGCACTTAAGCTATGGATTAATAACCAGAGCAGGAATGAACCTGGGACTATTCCTGCTTAAGCAAATCCCTTGCAGCCTTCATGCCAGCATCCTGCTGCTTTGCAGCTACAAGAAACTTATTGCTGTCAAAAAAAACTATATAAAAAATGCTGTTTATAAACTGCTTTTGAATAACTTCCTCCCGACTCGCACATTGAGTCATCGCTCCCCTGCCCGTAGGAAGCAGCAGGGATGTCATCCTCAGTGAGGTGACATATGAGGGAAGCTGCTACGCAGGGTTCCTGGCTCGGCTCCCAAACAGCAATAGAGCTGCTGTTGTGATGCTGCGTCCAAATTACAAGGGAGCCAGGTCTGAATCACCCGGGTGTAGTGTGTGCGGATGTGTGCTGAGCCCGGCAGCCCTGTGAGGCTGTGCCCTGGATGAGGCTGGGGGTGGCTGGTGGGTGCTGTGCAGTCTGGGCTTGTGTTACTCATTGAAACAGTTGGAATTGTGGAGGTAGGGTGTTATATTTGCTTCTGGAGCTTTTTGGTGGGCTGTGATGTGTTCAGGAAGTCCTGAACTGTCCCTTGGAATGAGGATGATGATAACGTGAGAACAGCCCATGGACTGGCCAGCTTCTTCCCTGCTTTATGTGGCCATCTCGGTGGTGTTTCTCTGGACACTTCAACATTAAGGGTGCTGAGGCGCTGGCACAGGGTGCCCAGAGAAGCTGTGGCTGCCCCATCCCTGGCAGTGCTCCAGGCCAGGTTGGACACAGGGGCTTGGAGCAAGCTGCTCCAGTGGAAGGGGTCCCTGCCCGTGGCAGGGGTTGGAGCTGGAGGAGCTTTGAGGTCCCTTCCAACACAAACCAGGCTGGGATTCTGTGATTTAGGCTGCACTTATTCTGTACACTTGAATATCTGTTATTCTGTATGCTACTTCTATTTTAATTCCATAGTATAGGAACGCTTCCATGCTTACCACTTGCATTAGAGCATTTTTACATTATTAAATTAAATTTGCACTTTGATTCTTGGGTTTCAAGCCTGATTTTAAAAAGGGCTGGATAGTTCAGTGTTTCATTCCCATTTCATGACTTGCACTGTGTAACTTCAAATTCTAGTGAAAACAGACACCAAGAAAACTTTTAAACAGATTAAAAAGAGAGTTAACCTGCTCCGTCTGCTTCCCAAAACCCGTGCAGCTGCAGTTCTTTACACCATGTCCAATGGTACATTCCTGGTGGCACTTCAGAAAACAGGACAGTTGTGGTTTAACAGCAGTGAAATGGGTTGGACATCAGAATGTGTTGAATTGGCTGTTGTGGGGAAAGAAACCCCAAACCAGCTTCTGTCAAATGGGAATAGATGCATGAGAAGAGGGGAATTACTGACCTGGTTTCTGGACATTCTTACCCATAGAAGCCCCTTGGAGTGCACTAGGGAGATGAGGAACCAGAGCAGCTCCAGCTGTCCACATGGTTTGCTGGTTCTGTGATGCCTTAAAGTGGCATTAAAATGTGTACTTCCCAAATGATACTGGAAAAACAGGGCAGCAGCACTGTCAGAAGTCTCTGCATGGCAGAACGACACTGGAAATGTATTTGAGTTTTGAAAGCCTTTTCTTTCTCTCGGATCTGGAGGTGTTATGCTGAAAGTTTGGCTGGAGGTGGATGCATTTCCCTTCTGCTTTCATCCCTATTTGTGCTTCACGCTTGGACTGTTTCCTCACTGATGTAAAGCCTCTGCAGTTTACTCACTAGTTTTAATTGTCTGATCTGGGGTGTTGCACATTATCCTAATACAAGGAAAATGGGCACAAAGCTATGCCCTTGTCTGTGGTGATGGTCACAGGGCAGAGTTTGGGGAGCAGTTTGGAGCCAAGCTCTCAGTTCAGTTTCTTTCCCCCCCAGTATCTCAAAACCCTGTGTCTAGAAGGAAAAAGAGAGAAATCTCTGCTGTAACAGTTGTTAATTCACACCTGACTTACAGTACCTTCATGCACAGTGTGTCTCTACAGTGAGCAGCAATGGG
This sequence comes from Neopsephotus bourkii, assembly GCF_033783945.1. Classification (NCBI taxonomy): domain Eukaryota; kingdom Metazoa; phylum Chordata; class Aves; order Psittaciformes; family Psittacidae; genus Neopsephotus; species Neopsephotus bourkii. The sequence continues at coordinate 4,625,714 of NW_026901735.1, forward strand.
TGAGCAAAGGGTTTTGGAGCACTATGGAGGTGACTGGTTTATCCCATGCTTTGGTGAGGCTGAGATGGCTCCCACAGCACATCCGCAGACAGCAGATGCTGGTGATGGCACTGAGCTGGGTTAGATGCCAAGTGATGCTGCTCTGCCATTACCAGGGGTTCTTAAACAAGCACGGTGTGATTCAGCAGTGAGAAAAGGCTTCTTGCCCAAGGAGTGCGGCTCTGTGGTGACCATGAGGTTTAGGATGAACTCATCTGTCTAGGTTTGTGATACGGGCACATACTTTGCATGTGGATTTGCTCAAGTGAGCAAAGCAGAAGGGTGTATTGCACAGGAAAAGATGCCAGTAACTTCCAGTATGATTTTGGTGTAGCTGAGGTATCTGAAACTGACCCAGCAGATTCTGGCTGCTTCAGCTAATCCTAATTTGATCCCACTACAAAGTCAGGAGTATGTCTGTAGATGTAATAAACTTAATTACTTAACTGCAGGATCAAGGAGCTGTGAAGAAGCATTTGATGCATTTGTTTTCAATTACCTTCAAGTAGTTGAGGGGGGAGCTGCCTGTTTTGGTGGGGAAACCACTAAGAAAATACCTAAAGATGCTAAAAATGTGGTTCTGTTCCATTTACAGCTCCCAGCCCCACTACAGCTGTTCCTTACATGTCAGTGAAGTGCATTGATGTAAGGAAGAACCACCACAAAACCAAGTGGCTGATGCCCTGGGGACCCAACCACTGTGAGAAGCTCAAGGACTTTGACGAGGCGGTGAGCAGGCAGATCGAAGCCAATGACATCGTGTTTGCAGTGCACATTCCCCTCCCCAGCAAGGAGATGAGCCCCTGGTTCCAGTTCATGCTCTTCATCATGCAGCTGGACATCGCATTCAAGATGGACAATGACCTAAGTAAGTCACTCTTTGTCATTAGGTGCTGAGTGTGGTCTGGTTTCCCGATGTATTCCTCTTGCAGTTGCCTTTATCTCGCATCGTATGCCAACTGCTATGGTGCCTCCATACAGCTGATGGTACAGGAGCACATCCTAAAGGTGAGAGTGAGTAATGAGGCATTTCATGGAGCAAGCTGCTCTAGTGGAAGGTGTCCCTGCCTGTGGCAGGGGGTTGGAAGTGGATGAGCTCTAAACTCCCTTCCAACACAAACCATTCCATGATTTCAATATGTATCTTTGCAAGGAGAGCTGTTCACACTGCACTAGTGAGTAGCTAAGCAGGTTCACTGTTAAAATACATAAACCATCAGCAAGTACTCTGGTTTAAACCCAGCAATTTGCTTTCACAGCATACACTTCTGGGTTTCATAGAGTTTTCAAGATGCTGAGTGCACAGCAGCAGCTTACAGCTCATAACACAGCCCAGCTCTTTCAGGTGCTGCTTTCCTCCTGCTCCTACATGTTCGCAGCCTGTGCCTTGTGCTGGCTCTGCTGTCCCTGTCCATGAACTGCATGGTGCAGCCTCCTCAGCAGAAGCTCAGGTTTGGCTGGATGAGCTCTCTAACCAGTTAGAAGGTTGGGTTGGTCATGGCCATGCAAGGTAGTGCCAGAGATGAAGCTCTGCTGGAGGAGGTGAGGTGTGGGAGCAGCAGCATCACCTTGCTGTGCTCTGGTTTGGATGTCTTGCCTTGTGTGGAGGTGGTGAAAAACAGGATCATGAGGCTTTTCATTTTTATGAAAGTTACTGCCTCAAAAATCCTATGTTTATATTTTATATATATATTTTATATTTATTCACACACACTTGAACTAGTTACTGGCATCTCAGTGCTGGAGACTTCAAGCTATGCAGTTCTGCTCTGTGCTTGCCAAGCACTTCGATGTGGTCAGCTTTGAAATTGCAAGCCAAAGTACTCGGTAAATGAGATTATTGATCTGTAAGTTTATGTGAGGGGTCCGTAAGAGGGAATGTTCATGTCTGAGTCTTAAAGCACAGGTTCTCCAGCAGGCACCAGCTGCAGAAGAGTTGGTGTTCATTTACTGAGTCTTTGTCATCATAATGGCTTTAACCTCTTTGGTTTGAGGTTGGTTGGTGTGAACTGAAGTGGTTGCCCCAGCCTTCCACTGATCCTTGTTAGACACACTTTCTTGCTAGGATTTGTTGGAAAGTTTGATTTGATGGATTTCCCCACCTTCTGGCCTTGAAACGACAGTGGTCCAAAGTAACTGGAAAGCTATAGGTAGAGGAATTGCGGATGAAGCAGTTTTACTGGGGTTCACCCTTAGTACCTGGAAGAGATACCCTCAAAAAAAAACCAAACCCCAAACTCAAAAGCAACCCTGCAAAATGATGCTGGGAGCAGCAAGGGCAAGACTGATCTGCCCCTTCCTGAAAGAAGGGATGTGTATGTGTGTTTTAAAGTGGTTTTGGGAAAAATCCTTCTGCCTAACAGCTATAACCTAACAATGAATGAACAGCTCACTTTCCAACTGACTGAACTGGGGCTTCTGTAGCTCTTTGGCCACAGCTTGTCTGTTGGTCTGGCTCTAGTGGTCATGTAACCATATGGTGGACCAGCTCTGGTCTAGAAGCTGCCTGCTCGGCTGGGATGTGGACTAGCAGACGTGCTCTGGTACAGGGGAGCTGGCAGCTCACAGCCAGGTCACTGTAGATGTGTTGAAGCTTTCATGACAGCTTTACATCTCCTTTATCCTTTACTGCCTTGCCTGCTCAGCATTGACCTGTTCCTTCCTGGCTCTTAAATCATACAATCATAGAATAGTCAGGGTTGGAAAGGACCTTAAGTTCATCCAGTTCCAACCCCCTGCCGTGGGCAGGGACACCTCACACTAACCCATGGCACCCAGGGGTCTGTCCAGCCTGGTCTTGAACACTGCCAGGGATGGAGCATTCACAACCTCCCTGGGCAACCCATTCCAGTGCCTCACCACCCTTACAGGAAAGAATTTCCTCCTTATATCCAATCTAAACTTCCCCTGTTTCAGTTTTAACCCATTACCCCTTGTCCTGTCACTACAGTCCCTAATGAAGAGTCCATCCCCAGCATCCCTATAGGCCCCCTTCAGATATTGGAAGGCTGCTCTGAGGTCTCCACGCAGCCTTCTCTTCTCCAGGATGAACTTTCTCAGCCTATCTCCATAAAGGAGCTGCTCCAGCCCCTGATCATCCTCATGGGCTCCTCTGGACTTGTTCCAACAGCTCCGTGTTCTTTTTATGTTGAGGACACCAGAATGTATCATCATTAAGATGAGTTAAATATGAGATTGTATAAAGCTTATATATGTGTTCTCTCTGCATTTTAGAGATAGAGAGATAAGAGTAGCTTTTTAAGGTTATTAAGGCTTCAGCTTCTTAAGACTTCAATAGGTGGTTGTGCTTAGAGAAACAATTCTTTGTTCTGAGGCTGTTTAAAGTCAAACCACTGAGCTGGAGCCAGTACCTGGCTGAGCACCTGGGAGCAGGTTGCTAAGATGCTAAACAAGCTCTTGAGAATTCAAGGCTAGGTTGGACACAGGGGCTTGGAGCAAGCTGCTCCAGTGGAAGGGGTCCCTGCCCGTGGCAGGGGCTGGAGCTGGATGAGCTTTAAGGTCCCTTCCAACCCAACCAGTCTGTGACTGATTCAAGGACACTCTAGTTTCTCCTCAATGCAGGGAGCCTTTCCAGGTCAGTATCTGTGTTCTGTGACTTCAAAGGTGGGAACTGGTTTTGAGCTTGAAAAGCAGAAGAGCTTGTCTTGGGGCACCTCTGCGTACTAAAGGCAAGTTTTGGGGTGAGCTCTGCCACTTTGCAGCTGTGAGCTTGCTTGCCACATCTTGAAGGTTTTCCCTCCTGGACTGAGGAAAGTACTTGCAAGTGCTGTTTTCCTACACTTTGTGCCAAGCTGAACCAAATGTAAATGAAGTGTAAAATCTAAGCAACTAGTGAGTGACGTGGTTGTTGATTGCTAGATTGTGCTCTGGGAGGTTATAAACTATTAAACTAAATCTTGTTAAGCCAAAATAATTGCATTTGTCTCTGTATCTCACTGCTAACTTTGCATCAGTGCAAGAGCTTCATCGATGGGGTAATTGGAATTAGCTCCTCAAGAGGCAGCACTGAAGATGTGAAACACCAACCATGTGAAATAACCTCATTTCTTCCTTTAAACTGACAATTCCAGCTTCTTCTCCCTTAAGCTTCAAGTGACCTCAAAGCCAGCAGTCATCCTGCTGGAGTCAGTGCCAGCAGGAGCTGGTGCCAAACCAGGGATGGCTCCTAGAAGGCGTTGCAGTGTTAAAGCCTCTGCCAGTCACCCTCGTAATGACTGTCTTGAAGCTGTTCAGTTCATCTAGGAAAGCAGTGCTGCCTGCTAACTGCAGATGCTCTTACCCGCCTGAAGCTGCTGCCTGCTCCCTGGGGACACATCCTGGTCTCCGCTGGCTCCCAGAACCCTGCAGCATGGTCCAAAGAGATGTTAAAGTCAATTTGAGGCTTGCAGGGGCCAGGCATCTTGCAACACCCTGTGGGATTGGCACTTGTAGGAGGAGAAACCAGCCTTTATCGTGTTCATCTTGGAAACTTGCTCTGGGTTCCTTAATGCAGATGTTCAGGAATGATTTTGAAATGCTGATGTTTTAAAAATGCAGATGTTAAGAAGCTGAGCTACTTCCCTTGTGTTTATGCAGACCCAGACTGGTTTGTGTTGGAAGGGACCTGAAAGCTCCTCCAGCTCCAACCCCTGCCATGGGCAGGAACCCCTTCCACTGGAGCAGCTTGCTCCAAGCCCCTGTGTCCAACCTGGCCTTGAGCACTGCCAGGGATGGGGCAGCCACAGTTCTGTTTAGCAACCTTAGCTGGAGCAGGTACCTGAGGGCTGTTGGCTCCCTGGCTACCAGAGGCTTTAGGAGCCCCTGGAGGTGGGCTCATCCTGCCTCAGTTTAACTTTGTGGAAAGGTAAACCTGAAGCTGGTGAATGTTTGACATCCAGGAACGCAACATCTCTGAGGATAAAGGGCTGAGCATCAGATAATGACACCTTTATGTATCAGATGGCATAAAGCATGGAGGGGCCTTTACAGACTTTCACTGTAAAAAAACCCCAATGTTATCATCTCTCTTTCAAACTAGCGAGCTTAAAATGTAGTGAGACGTCTCCTGGTTTCTTTGCAGGAAAGCCCTTGTGTACAGTGGGCTGGCTGGGCCCTGCCGGCTCCTCTTCAAGTTCAGCCCATTTTGGTCTCCTTGGAGGGTTTTGTAATTTTAGAGAGCTGGTGAAGCATGGGAATGCAATGCAAATACTTCTAGTGCTTCCTCTGTTCCCTTGCATATGTTCCTTTCCAGACAGCTGTATTAGTATGCAGATGGCACAGAGCCACCTTCTGAAACAACTTCTCTATTTTTAGCCCATTGTACAGTGAGTAAAGCCATCCTGTGTGAATGTCACACAGCAAAGTGAATCATGGAAAAGATCCTGGGCACCGAATGTCTGGCAGCAAAATGCCAATGTGAAAAAATACACTGGTGCTCAGAGCATGGCAGGTACTGGGGAGCCCCTCACTGCCGAGGCATGGCTCTGACCTGCTCCAGAGCATCTCTAGAGGTGAGACCCCCCCTGCAGCCCTGATCCAGCTCTGGGGCAGCAGCACAAGAGGGACGTGGAGCTGTTGGAGCGAGTGCAGAGGAGGCCATGGAGATGCTGCGAGGGCTGGAGCAGCTCTGCTCTGGAGCCAGGCTGAGAGAGCTGGGCTGGGGCAGCCTGGAGAAGAGAAGGCTCCTGAAGGGGAGACCTGAGAGCAGCTCCAGTGCCTAAAGGGGCTGCAGGAAAGCTGGAGAGGGGCTTGGGACAAGGGCCTGTAGGGACAGGCCAAGGGGAATGGCTTGAACCTGCCCGAGGGGAGACTGAGCTGAGCTCTTAGGCAGAAGCTCTTCCCTGTGAGGGTGCTGAGGCGCTGGCACAGGGTGCCCAGAGAAGCTGTGGCTGCCCCATCCCTGGCAGTGCTCAAGGCCAGGTTGGACACAGGGGCTTGGAGCAAGCTGCTCCAGTGGAAGGGGTCCCTGCTTGTGGCAGGGGTTGGAGCTGGAGGAGCTTTAAGGTCCTTCCCAACAGAAACCATTTGATGTTTCTATGGTTCCATGTGTAGCCTTGCAAATGGAGACTCAGCAAGAAAGCTCGAAGCTGGAACCCCAGCAGGAGTGTGTCTTCTCATCATTCATACCTGGAATATATAATCACCTAAACAAACTTGTCTGTGTTCTATAGGGTTTTTATTCTCATCCAGTGACACTGGTGAGGTTGTCACTCAGCACTTGAGCTGCTGGTACTGGAAGCGATTCTCCAGGCTCCGAATAATATAGATGTCATCCAGAAGATCTATGTAGGTAAAGTTAATCTGGAGTGTGCCATGAGGAGGTGCTCTGGCATCGTCCTTGAGAGATGAAGCTTCCTGGTATGGGGCTTTTCATCTCTTGGTACTGAATAGGGCAGAAAGTTCTACCTTGATCATCATGTGTGGAGGAACTGAATAACTGCTTTCCTCAAGCATGTTGGCCTCTGAGGAGCTTAGCACAGGTTTGCAGTGGTGGTTTCTCTTCATTACATGTATTTTACCTCTTCTGCTGTGGCTCAGCCTTGAATGGTTAAAATACTCTGATCTTTCAGTACTTCCAGAAGTAAAGACTGGCTTCACTGTGAGTCCCTGCCTCTTGCTCCACTCTTTTGGTAGTAAATAACACTGGTTTCAAACACCTTTCTTGTGTCTTGAAACCAAGTGTGGTGGAACATCACCTGCTGCTTTTCTCCCTGTGTATATATTTATGTATATATATACATATTTATATGTATTTTATGGTGGCAGTCTCAAAGGGTCTTTGTACATTCCTCTTTCTATGGGGGGACATTACCCAAACACAGACTGATGGAAATTCAGAGGGAGCTTCTATTCCACCAGCCTGTAAAGGCCCACACCAGCACATCTTCCGCCTTCTGCTTTTCATACTCGATGGCAACGGCAACTTTTGGATTGCAAAGAAGAAATAATGAAAGCTGTTTTTGTTGGATTCAATCCTAAGCATTCCACTTGGTTTTATGGCTTCTGAAATGAAATTTGTAGTTCTTTGTAGCTAGGCCAAGTTTAACTCTATGTTCCCATTTATCTGTTTTGCTAGTCTTCTAAATAGTGGATCTGAGATGGCAAATTCATGTTTCATGGCAACCTGATTAATGGCTGCTGTGGAGAGGAACCTGACACCAGTCTATTGACCATGTGTGGAAAGAAACTAAATGCTCAGAAAAACCTTGATGCACCCACATCAGGTACATAGTGGAACCACCTGCAAACACTGTATAAATAGCACGTCTGGACCCCAGGTACCACCCACACCCCTTCCCATCTTTTGGGGTGAGTATGCCACATTGTCCCAGCAAAAATGTAGCTGAAGAAGATGACAAGTATGTGGGACCCTCAGTGCTTGAAAGGCTGCTGCTTGCTCTTAAACGTGCCACAGCCTCCCTTCAGATTTATGAAGACCAGATTGCTTTCAGAGCTGAACTTCAAAGCTCATCAAGGCTTGATGTGTCTTTGCAGCCATTCCTGTGTGCTGCTGGGAGAGCAGCCAGCCCTGTTCCCATGCAGAGGGCTCCTGGTGCAGAGCTATGGGTGTTGATATTGTGTAAGCCTTTCACATCCTTATGGGATGGAGCATGCTGGTGTCTGGCTGTGCAGTGACACAGCCCTGCTGGAATGTGTGTGTGGCTCAGATTAGATCCACAGAGGTGTTTCTGACCTCCTGAGCTCAAAGTGTGCCACGAGCTTGCAAGGGTGAGCAGTTTGCAGTGAGAGCAGTGCTGGGTCAGTGGCACAAGTGGTTCCGTTGCCATTTGCCAATTCTTCTCTATGGATGATGGTTCCGTAGCCATCTTGCAATGCTTCTCCATAGCTTTCCCAACAGCTGTGGCTTTCAGAGTGTGCCGGTCTATGAAAGGAGGCTAGGTTGCAGCATGCACATGCTCGTTTCAGAACATGTTTCTCTTTCAGAGCCTTCCCTGGGATCTGTGCCTGGTCAATAGGAGGGTTTTACATCTGCTAGAGCTGGTACAGACTTGCCTTGGGTTTTTAAAGCATGTTTATGTGTTGTTCCTTGGCAGCCTTCAACTGTAATTCATGAACTTGCTCACTTATGGCACCTAAATCAGCCTGTTCCAGCCTCATTTCCTTCTTGCAGCAGCAGCCTCTTGGCAGCCTCCTAGCGAGAGCATATCTAAAAGCAGCTGTGCTCACTGTGACACGTCCAGGAGGGGATGAGCTGCCTGTGCCCATGCAAACTCGACGTGGTGAGCTTACACATAAGCTCAGTGTGTGTTTACTCATGTGCCCGTTGGTGCATCGCTAAAGGCAGGAACAAATCGGTGCTGGAGGGGAGGGTTTCAACAGTCTAATGGGGAATGGCTTGAGCTCAACACCACATACAGAAAACATCACCTCCAGTGTGTGTGGCTGTTCCCAAGGGGTTTTCCAGCAAGGCCAGCACAGCTAAAGCTGAGGGGGTTTTAAGTGTCTTCTTAAAGGAGGTTTGAGTATGGTGCTCTTACTCCGGGGCCCTAACTTATCTCTGAGAGCAGAGGATCCAAGTTCTGGGCAATTCTGCAGCAATTTATGCTTTTGGTGATGAGTTATGGCTCTGCCCAGCAGTGCCTTTCCCTGCTTCCTTCCTTCCCATCCACCCAAAGATCCCAGTGACCCTTCTTGTTTCCTTCATTTAACATCTCTTTGGTAGAATGCATCTTGTTGTTAAGGGGCGTGTTGTAGACCTTCAAGATGCTGGGCTTCAGTGTTTATGGGTGATGTGCTTGCAGCCAGAAGAAACACAAGGTTACATTAATAGATGGCTTTGTTCATTTAGGCATGACAACAGAACTGCTCCATCCCTGGAAGTGGTGCCCCATCCCTGGCAGTGCTCAAGGCCAGGTTGGACACAGGGGCTTGGAGCAAGCTGCTCCAGTGGAAGGGGTCCCTGTCCATGGCAGGGGTTGGAGCTGGAGGAGCTTTAAGCTCCCTTCAGCCCCAACCATTCTATAATAGTTGCATGCCTTCCCCTTCCTGCAGCTCATCTAACCAGCCAGAGTTACGTACTTCATCTTTTGTGGTTTTCTGTAAACACTATTTCAGTGTTGACTTAGAGCAAATCCTGTGATGTGATATAGCTGCTTCCTGAAGCAGAAGGACCTACTGCACACCTTGTGTTACCTGCAGAAGGTCTGTATAGAAGCCTGTCTTATTATCCCTCACCCAGCCCCTGCTGAAGAGGCTGTTGGATTGCTTTTGGCTTACTCTGGCTCTGCAGCTGTCTGGGCTCCAGTTCTACATGAATTATTATTTCTAATGCTATATGAATAAATAATGCTCTTCACCCACAACCATAACAGAAGCTGTAAGTCATGGTACATTAGGAGGATGTCAGACCTTTATGACCAGTAAAGATTCTTCCTTCTCTGCTGGAAAGGAGATAAACATTTTGAAAAGGGTGATTTCATCTGTATTGTTTGGAATGCAAAACCTTCCACTCCCCTCCATAGCTGTGGGTCTCTGTGAGGTCCCCTCTGTGTCTACAGGCTCTGGTACCCATCTGATCCTCTGTACCATTCCTCTCTAACAAACCTGATGTCTCCTTTCTCTTGCAGAAGAGAATGCAGAGATCACCCTGGATGTGTCGCTGGCGTATCGTGATGACATGTTTGATGACTGGAAGGAAATAGCCCATGCAATGGAGATCAGGAAGCTGAAATGCACCTTTGGCTCACCAAAAGTAAGGGGTTTTGATGATGCTGGAGGTGGGGGGTGTGGATTGTGTTGGGATTTGTCTTCCTTTCCTCCTTAGTGCTTCCTAGAAGCATGGAATTGTTCAATCATAACTTAAAAATGTGTCAGCTCAAAACCTGTGAAAACCTGATGAGCTCCATGTGCAATTGGTCCTGTTTGGTGATACAAGAGAAGGGGGTACAGTTGGGGGTAGGCTTACAACTGTAAGGAAGAAGAGGTGCGAGGTGTTGCAGAGGTGCTGTCTGGAACATAAATGCTTGGAGCTCTGTGTACCCCAAACCATCTTAGAGAGCTTGGACCTTTCCATCTTGCACTTGTGATGAACACAACCTTGTTACAGGAGTGGTGGGGATATAGCCCCCAGGGACACTGCAGCACTCCAAGAACCCAGAGGATTTCTTAGAACAACTTCTCAATGCCCCAGGCTCCAAGGCTTAGGGGCAGCAAGCACAGCCAGATGAGAACAGCATCTTGTTTAAATCCAGATGTTTCTTCCTCTGCTGCAGACTGTAATTCCAGTGCTTAAATTAATCTGGCGTCTCTTCCCCAGGCCATGGTTTTCAGCTCTGTGTCTTGTCCCATTTCACAGTCCCTTTCAGAGCCCACCTACATCTCCAGTGACACCTGTACCCTCCCATATAGCCACATCTATGCAGTGAATACATCTGAGGTACAGAGAGGAGCATTGCTAGTAAAACAGGACTTAAACTGCACATCAAGATATGTGTGAGGGAGCTGCATCTTTTGTCGGGCTTAAGTGATGCTTGCTGAGGGAGGAAGCTTGGATCCCAATGTAGTCTTTCATCTTGAGAGGCTCCTTTGGGGAGTATTCAAGAGCCTGAAAGCTGAACCCGCTGTTGATTCTGACCCAAACCAACAAAACCCTTGCAGAATGTCCCAAGGCACTGTCTGTCACAGGCTTTCCCCAGGAAGGTTTGAATCGGCCAACAGGCTCTCAGTGCTGGCAGTGGTCCCAGTGTTCGGGTTTTGCAGACCCTCCCCATGGAGGGAGCCCATCCAAGGCTGACCACAGCGTTCTGTGCCCTTTCTCTAGACGCTGGAGTCCGAGGGCCGTCACTATGACTGTGACTTCCTGCCCTTCATGGAGATCGGCAGCGTGGCTCACAAGTACTACCTGCTCAACATCCGCCTGCCCGTGAACGAGAGGAAGGGCATTAATGTGGGCATCGGGGAGATCAAGGACATCCGCCTCGTGGTAAGTGCCTGACCTGCTTCTGTCCGTGCTGTCTGCATGGGGGCTGCTCTGACCCACAGCGAGGTCCTGCTCTTCATGGGCAGCTCCTGCCTGCAGATGTGACCTCCCTCCTTCCCAAGGGATGCTCTCATTGACTGCTCTCTTCTGAGGAGCCCTCCCCAAGCCTGGAGCAGGGCCACCCTCCTGCACTGCCCTGGCATCACGTCCATGGCTCCGGGAGCTCCCCTGGGTCCTCTCCTCACCATCAGAGTCTGGCTTGAGTGATGAGTGCTGCATCTGAGTAAGCCCTGCATCTTATGGATTAGAGCTCAGGAGGAACAGGCCAGCAGGGTTCAGAGGTGACTTGGCCTCTCTTGGTGTTGGCTATAGCCATGCAGATGTTTGGGTTGGCTGTCAGCTATCCCTGCTCCTGCCCTCCCTTATGGCTGGTGCTTTTCTCAGCTGGAAAACCTCCCACCACCATCCCTCTCAGCAGGATCAGTGAGCTGTGGTGACTGCAGACAGAGGTGGGAGGGATGTGTGTCTGGAGACGCATTCATTTGGCTGATGCTCTTCCCACCAGCGGTGACTTGGCTTCATGAGTATCTTGTTACTTGTCTGAGAGCAATTCTGCCAGCTCTCCATGCTGGGTCAGTGTCCCTCTCCCGAGTGCTCTGCACCTCGACGTGGAAGCTGTGTCTTGGTATTAGTTTTCAGGACTTCTGAAGCCTGCTCAGACACCTTGGGTGCTAAATAGGAACCTGCTCCCTTTCCTGTGTTGGATAAACCATGTCCTTCAAAGAGCAGCTGCATCTTGACAGGCTGAGAAAGTTGGGACTGTTCAGTCTGGAGAAGAGAAGCTGCGTGGAGACCTCAGAGCAGCTTCCAGTATCTGAAGGGGGCTACAAGGATGCTGGGGAGGGACTCTTCATTAGGGACTGGACTGACAGGACAAGGGGTTTAACCTGCCCGAGGGGAGACTGAGCTGAGCTCTTAGGCAGAAGCTCTTCCCTGTGAGGGTGCTGAGGCGCTGGCACAGGGTGCCCAGAGAAGCTGTGGCTGCCCCATCCCTGGCAGTGCTCAAGGCCAGGTTGGACACAGGGGCTTGGAGCAAGCTGCTCCAGTGGAAGGGGTCCCTGCCCGTGGCAGGGGTTGGAGCTGGAGGAGCTTTAAGGTCCCTTCCAACACAAACCAGGCTGGGATTCTGTGATCTACATGTGCTTACATGTACTACTGCCTACATGTCTCTCCTGTCAGATGCCCTAAGGAGAAGCATGGAGTAGTGATGCTAAACTCTTTACAACCATTGCATTCCGCCCTGTTTTTTTCCTTAGGGCATCCACCAGAACGGAGGCTTTACGAAGGTGTGGTTTGCCATGAAGACCTTCCTCACACCCAGCATTTTAATCATCATGATCTGGTACTGGAGACGGATCACACTGATGACACGTGCTCCTGTCCTGCTGGAGAAGTGAGTAGGGGCTTGTGTTGGATACGGTGACCCTCGAGTGAGAGCAGTCTGACCAAGGTGGTTGCTGCTCCCACAGTCCATGTGTGGAGAGACAGGAATGGTCTCTTCCCTGTCCCCTCCCTCCACCCAGCCTCATTGGGAGCAGAAGACCTCGACAGCTTCTTTCCTTGCCCATTAAACCCACAGGGGATGAGGAGATGCATTTGTCCACAGCTGCTCACAGGGGCTCAGTCCCCCAGGGTTTGCTGGCAGGAGGTGGCACTGCCCCGCAGTGCTGGGTGTTCTTGTGTTGCTCCTCATCACAGCTTTGGCTGCTGGGGCTCTGTTCTCAAGCTGGGGAGCAAGCAAGCTGGAAAGAGATTCCCTTTCTGCCCCTCCAGGGTCATCTTTGCTCTAGGAATTTCCATGACGTTCATTAACATCCCTGTGGAGTGGTTTTCCATCGGATTTGACTGGACTTGGATGTTGCTCTTTGGAGACATTCGACAAGGCATTTTCTATGCCATGCTCCTGTCTTTCTGGATCATCTTCTGTGGGGAGCACATGATGGTGGGTACCACACAGAAGGGAAGGTGGCTTCCAGCCCCAATTGCAGCAATACCCTGCAACTCCCTTATGCTTGCTGAGTGTTGGAAACAACACTGTGGGGCTTGCAACAGGAGAGAGGACTTCAGCCTAACTTGCTTCTCCTTTTTCTCTTCCTCCTCTGCACTTCTTGACCCTTGATCAGGACCAGAATGAGCGGAATCGTCTCTCAGGGTACTGGAAGCAGGTTGGACCCATAGCTGTTGGCTCTTTCTGCCTCTTCATCTTTGATATGTGTGAGAGGTAGGTGCATGCTGAAAGCTGAGGCTTCTGGCCACCTCCTGCAGCAGGGACCAGCAGGTGAAGCTTGTTGGCTTCTGTGATAGCTCAATGGTTTCTCTTCTCTTTGCAGGGGAGTGCAGCTGAAGAACCCCTTCTACAGCATCTGGACCACGGAAGTTGGCACGGAGCTGGCTGTATCCTTCACCCCAGCTCAGGGCAGGCTTGGTCTGTGTTGGTGGGAGAGTGTGGAAACCCTCCTCCTTCCGGCATTCCAGGGCTGTGAGGGGGGGATAGAGATGCTGGTGTCATTTGGAAGAAGCAGCCCTGGCAGGTTTGGAGCTGGTACCCTAGGGACTGGTGCTGAGCTTGGGGAAGTCACTGCAGAACTGAACCTCTCCAAGATATCTGAGATTTGCAGGGAAGCATGGGGAATTTAGGTCCTGGGTCATCACAGTAACACCAGCACCCGGGATTCTTTAACCCCCAGCCTCGACAGCATCTGCTTTGCAGACCTCCATTTGCTGCTATTGCTCAGGCAGGCGTTGCTGAGGCATTTCCATGCATTGCTCTTCCAGATCCTACTGAAAGGGCTTGTTATGCTGCCATTAAGTTTGATCCCTGGGCTGAGATAAGCTGATGGGATCAGTTCCCCTTCCACAACACCCATCCCTCTAGCAGGAGCCTCGCTGGAGCTTGTTGGCTGGCAACAGCTTCCCAAATCTCCTTGGCAGTGTCACCCAGGCAGTGTTTGGTGTGTCTGGGGTCACAGAGCCTCTGCTCCCCACCAAGCTCATCAAGTAAAAGTGCAGTTCTGACCTTTGGGATGGTACTAAAAGAAGGGAATCACTTGAATAATGTTTCTGTTCTCCCTGTTCAGCTCATACTGTGTTCCCTTGACTCACACTGCCCAGATGGCCTTTATTATAGTTGCGGGAATCTGCCTGTGTCTCTATTTCCTCTTCCTGTGTTTTATGGTCTTCCAAGTGTTCAGGAACATCAGTGGGAAGCAGTCAAGCCTCCCAGCCATGAGCAAGGCTCGCCGCCTTCATTACGAGGTAACAGTCCTCCTCGCTGCACAGATTCTTTACTTTATAAATGCATTTTTGACCTGAAAGCCTATACTGAGACATTCCCTATCCATACAGTCGTGAACTGGGAGATCTGATCTTCACCAGCTTTCTTCTGCTCAAATCCCCTAAATGCCTTTTGGTCTGACTGGTGTGAAGTTTCTTCTTTATTTGGGTCTTTATTCCCAATGGAATACTGTAACCTGTTAGGAGGGTATATAAGCTCCCTCTCTTTTTCTGTCAGTACTTGCCACCACCCAGCATCCTGAACAGTGCTGGAGAACAGAAGTAAATTGCCCAAATTACCATTGAAATCACTATACGTTGTAAGCACACGAGGTCCTCACACCTCATTTCTCCTGTAATATTAAGGACTGTATTTAATGGAAAGTATTACTAAGACAACCCTGTTTTCTAGGATGTCAGTTAGTATTTTTGGGGTTGTCTTTTCCCAGCCAAGTTGCAGGAGGGAAACTGTCCTGCTAGGATCAAACTGTGACACATTCATCTTGGTTTTGTATGTTGTTTCTGTCCTAGCTGTCTTTAACTGCTGCGAAACACAAGGAGCACGCTGTAATGCTTAAGCTGAGAGTGCTTGTTGTTTCCATGGGTGATAAATATTGACACACCAATGTTGTTCTCTTAACTAATGGTCACTTCTGATATAAACAAGTCTGTTATCACCCATCAGGAATGCACATAAAAAATAAGTTGGAATTGAGAGAATTTCAAGCAGAAATTCAGCATCTTTCCCTTTAGCCCAGGACTTCAGCTCGTATTGTGGAGCTGCTGGGGCTGTGCTGTGTGTACAGACAGCGTGAATCTGATCTGGAAGAGCTAAATTAATAGTCATTTGCTGTTAGTGTGGCTCAGTAATTACACAGACACTGATATTTCTAGCAGAATTCCAGAAACAGGTTAAGAAAAACAGCTCACGTGCAAAGACAAAGCAAAAAGAGCTTGTGAGTACAAATGTAAAGCCAGTGGGAGCAAGAGCGATCTGCAGTCACATTCCCAAGCGAGTGATCTGGAGCCTTAGCTTATCCTGCAGTCCATGTGCTTCTCTAATAGCCAGTGTAGCTTTGACAGGTATTGGGAATTGCTGCAGTTCCCTCCCAGGCCGTTGTGGAGGTGAAACACTGCCTCGTCCTGCTGAGCCAGGCAGGCTCTCCACAGACATCTGTCCTACAGCAGCTGTGAGCTACCTCCTAGGGAAAACCCATGGCTTGGGCTGACCTGCCTCCTCATCCACGTGAGCTCCTGGTAAATCAGTCACAAAGGCAAATGTAATGGAAAGGCAGAGCTGTCCAAACACGCACGCCCGGGAGCATCCGGCAGGAATGCAGACGTGTGGGGAGCGGAGAATATGACCCCGGCGCAGAGGAGTGGGTGGAGGTTGTTTTGCTTTGGGGTTTTGTGGGTTGGACCCTTTTTTTTCTTTGCCTGTATTTTAATGCTTGTCTCTTGTATGTGCTAAAACCCAAACTGGGTGTTGTGGAGCCTGTTAATGTGACCAGTGACATTTCTCTCCACACAGGGGCTGATTTTTAGGTTCAAGTTCCTGATGCTCATTACCCTGGCGTGTGCAGCAATGACAGTCATCTTCTTCATCGTGAGCCAGGTGAGTGCTAAAACTGCTTCCTCTAAGTACATCAGCCTCCAGTTCCATAGCCACTAACAACTCACTTGCTGATCAGAGAAGATGTGCCTGTTACCAGAAGGTTTGATAACAGCTTGCTGTTTAAGAAGCTGTTTTCACTTACTTGAAGCACTGCCATAAAATTGCTCAGCCTGAAGCCTTCACAAAGGCCCCTGGCTCACGGGAAGGGTTGGGCTGTGCTGTTTGAAATATCAGCCAACAGGGTTTATGTCATTTCTGAGAACTCAGCAAGACATGAAATGTTCTGTTCACATTGAAAGGACCTGGTGGCTTTGTATGGCCACAGAGAAATATCAGAGTTCAGTCTTCCCCGGGGGGACTCTGCAGCCCTGCTGTTCTCAGCAGTATCAGGACCTGTTTATTCTGAGCCCGAGGCCATCTCCGCACAAATGAGTTTGTATCACTGCTAAAGTGAATCTGAAGGTTTATTCCAAGTGACTTTTCAGATTGCATCTGTTTCCAAAATGTCATTTTGGAGAGAGGCTTTTGACAGGGGCCTGTAGGGACAGGACAAGCACCTCGCCACCCTCCCAGGGAAGAGCTTCTGCCTAAGAGCTCATCCCAGTCTCCCCTCTGGCAGGTTAAAGCCATTCCCCTTGGCCTGTCACTAAGCCAACCTAGTTTAAACTCATTTAGCTTTTGTCTTTCCCCCTTATGTCTCTTTTTTACCAGAAAGCCAATATTTCATTGTGAACAGTCTGTACATCTTCAAGTAACATTAATAGTGATGACACTTCTTAAACCTTGACAAACCTCCGCATGTCTGAGGCTGGTGCTATCAGCCCAGGCCTCTCTGTGAGCCAGAAGCAGCAAGGCAGCATTCAGCACGTGAGCTCTTTGCATTATTCAGCCTGGTTTTCCTTCTATAAAAGCTCTATTTATGGAAGTGTAATGTTTTCAGGTGTAAGGAGGTTGTCCCCTAGGTACTACGCTTTAGGTGGCAAACCTTGGGGTGAAGGTGATGCTGTAGGAGATCACTTCTGTCTTTGTGCAGACTTTGGCCTTACTGAGCAGCCCATGTCTGCTTTCTCCCTGGCAGGTGACCGAAGGCCACTGGAAGTGGGGGGACATCACGATACAAGTGAACAGTGCCTTCTTCACCGGCATCTATGGGATGTGGAACCTCTACGTGTTCGCCCTCATGTTCCTGTACGCGCCATCGCACAAGAACTACGGTGAAGACCAGTCTAATGGTAAATGCCTTTAAGATCTGAAGGCTGTCATGGCAACAAAGTGATATAATGTGGGTGATACTTTTTGAGTATTTTACTTTTTGGCCGAAGTGCACATTCATCATTTTAAAATGCAATGCAAATGATAGTTTGGTTTTCCTAGCAGACATTTCAGTTAATCATAGAATCCCAACCTGGTTTGTGTTGGAAGGGAGCTTAAAGCTCCTCCAGCCCCAACCCCTGCCACGGGCAGGGACCCCTTCCACTGGAGCAGCTTGCTCCAAGCCCCTGTGTCCAACCTGGCCTTGAGCACTGCCAGGGATGGGGCAGCCACAGCTTCTCTGGGCACCCTGTGCCAGCGCCTCAGCACCCTCACAGGGAAGAGCTTCTGCCTAAGAGCTCAGCTCAGTCTCGCCTCGGGCAGGTTCAAGCCATTCCCCTTGGCCTGGGGGAATGGCTTCTTTCTAACAGGAAGGCATTTATAGAAACATTGCACAGTCCCTAACTCAAGGAAAAGCCTGGTGGGAATAAAATGGATCTTTTGCTTTCTAATTTCCAGGTATTTCATTGTGAGATGGGGCTAATGAAATCACTTTGTTTCTCAGGTGACCTGGGCATGAACAGCGGGGAAGAGCTCCAGCTCACCACCACCATCACCCACGTGGACGGGCCCACGGAGGTTTACAAGCTGGCTCGGAAGGAGGCTCAGGAGTAATGCTGAGGTGGCCTCATCGGGACCCAGACCGGGGTGGAGAGCAGAGGACAGCACAAGGCCTGTGGCAGGAGCCCTCTCCGACCTGCCTTGCTCCTCGAGCACCCCGTGCCTCGTGTGTTTCACAGACTGTGACACCGAGCAGAGCATTTGTAAACTCTTTTTAACCTGGTGTAGTCATTTCTGGGGGGAGGGATATGTCCATTGCGTTACACTCCAGCACGTAAAAACCGGACAGAAAAGCATTAAGGTTGCAAAGTCGCCTGTTCAGATGTAGGGAAGGGGCAGAGCTGATGTTGGGCAGTTGTTGTTTGGCTGTTGTGTGCCTGTCATAAAGGTGGTGCTGGGAGCTCAGGCAAGGAGCATGGATTTGGTACATAGAGCATCTTCTTGTGTGCAACTTCAACAAGGTGTTGGTTTGGGGGAGCTAACACTTCTTTGTAAGAACATTCAATTCCACCATCTGTAATTGTATTGAACTTTGAGGTCTTTTAGTACAGCCTAGCAGCAAACCCCTGTCACTTGAGTGAAGCAGAGCAGGGAAAAGGAGTAGCCTGTGTGTGGTATATAAGATCCTAGTAGAAGCAGCAGCATGCTTTCTCAGTAGGTTTTACAGCTGCTTGTTAAATATAGGGCAGTGTAAAATCTGGATGCTTGAGCTGAGTTGCAGGAGAAAGGAGGGTTCCTGTCCTTGGTTCCCAGAGGGACTGCTCCCACAGCCTGTTCTCAGCCCCTTTTGGTTTCCCTTGCTTTTGTCTTCCTCTTTTTGTTATGGCTTACTCATTCTTATGTGCTTACGTGCCATGGAGAGAAGAGAAGGGCCATGGAGGGGCAGTGTGTCCTCAGTTCCTGTGCCTCTGAGCCCCTCCTTGCACTGCTGGCATGGAACATGCTTGGCAGAGCTGGATTCTTCCAGGGATTATTGGACTGATGTGGATACTTGGTTTTTCAGAGCAGAATCAGGCAATGAGGTCGCTCACTCCTGTGCTGTGCCTAGGCAGGTCTGCCTGTGACACTGCACTAGGTCAGGGGAGTGGGGACTGAGCTGGGCTGGAGGCTTAAACTGGGCCACGCTGGGGACCAGCTAAGAGGAGTGTTAATGCTGTGTGAGGGAAGTAGTGTGGCCAGAAGGGTCTGTGCTGCTCTGGGCACACATTCCAGGGCCTGGAGGATCCAGAGGGCTTCATTAACTGGCCCTAGTAAACATCTGTGTTAAGTGCTAGTAATGTGTAACTCACCCTCCTGGTTTTGTCCCTAGAAGATAAGCATCTGCTGCTGCTGTCTGTTGGTGAAGGGTCAGAGATGAGGGAAAGAAGGGAGGCTTCCAAAGCCACAGTCATAGCAGGTGCCAGTCCTGGAAAAAGGGACATATTGCTCTTGGATTCTTAAAACTTCTGAAGTCGCACATCAATTGCCAGAATATGAAGGCTGCAAGATGGGAATATAATTGGGAAATACAAGAAATGAGATGATTTATGAAACCTTAATCCGTCTCTAGTGGATCTCAGTGTGTGCATCACAATGTCCAGTTAAAGCCCGTGCATGCTGGCTCTGCTGTCACATTGGGGTTTGTGAGTGAGGGCTCTGGGTGGGAGCTGAGGCTGTGCAGGGAGGGCTCTGCTTTGCACTGGGAGTTGCTGGTTCATCCCAGTTCCCACAGCTCATGCTCAGTGATGCTGGTCCCTGCCTGCCCTGCACACCCATCCCACTGTCTGCATGGGGCTGCTGTTGCTCCATTCAGCTCTGACCATCCCTACCACCATGTCATGCATGTTAGTAACCAAATACAGCACCAGCTTTCCCTGCCTTTTGCTTTCCCTTCCCATTTTTCTGGAGATGAGTCAATACTTCAGCTGGGGTGAGGTGTTCAGACAATTCACAGAGTCCTGGAATGGTCTGGGTAGGAAGGGACCTTAAAGCTTATCCAGTTTCAACCCCAATCAGTGCCTCAGCACCCTTACAGGGAAGAGCTTCTACCTAAGAGCTCATCTCAATCTCCCCTCTGTCAGGTTAAAGCTATTCTCCTTGTCCTGTCCCTACAGGTCCTTGTCCAAAGCCCCTCTCCAGGTTTCTTGTAGCCCTTTTAGGCACTGGAGCTGCTCTAAGGTCTCAGCAGCACCTCAGCCAGGATGTGGGGTCAGAGCTGAGGAACATTGAACCCATCACTCTGGGTGAGGTCCCTCATGTGCTGCTGTGTCTGAGCACGTGGAGTCACTGTAGCACAGAAAAAGTGCCAAGAACTACTTCAGGAAGTTAACTTTGGGTGATTTTGGGATACTTGAACTGGAACACTAATAAGTTTTTATAAGCTTGGGCTGTTTAAAGTGGGCTGACAGTGCCCCTATCCTGAAAGGAAATGTGGTTTAGCAGAAATAAAAGGAGGGGGCACACTGACTGCACAAGGAATACATGCTGCAACCACAGCTTCAACACGATAGCAAAATGTAACCTGTGAGCAATTTACACACAGAAAGTAAGCACTGGGAGGTCCAAGGGTTGAATCACAGAATGGTTTGGGTTGGAAAGGACTTTAGGATCTCGTTCCAACCCCCACCAGGGAACAAGCAGTGTTCCTACTTGCAGTAGTTGAGGTACAAAGTGAACTGAATCAACGCGCATCACCCTGTGCTCGACTTTGCAACTTTAACGTCCTTTTTTACGTTGGGTTCTTACGTGATTTTATGTTGTTCCCATAGATGTGTCCATGGTTTGTCTCACAGCTTAGGGTAGCACTGTGTTTTGTAAGGGCTCCTCACAAGGAGGGAGCTGCAGCTTTCAAGCCAAATCGTGTGTCAAACACTAACAATCTGTTTACGGGGGGTGTGTATGTGTGTGTGTGTTGGGGGGTTTTTTTACTTCCTAATTCCTCAGTCCTACATGTATGTCTCAGAAATAGTCCTGGCTCTTATTAAAAATATATTCCTTTTTTTTGGTTAGGTCGAGTTCAGTTTTTACAGAATGCTTCAAGCAGCCTGGAAAACGTGTAGTTTTGTTAATTTAAATAAAATATACACATTGTGCAGTCGTGGTGGGCCTGGCTCCCTGTCAGGGCTGCTCTGCTGTGACCTGGCTTGCTTTTGTTCAGGAAGCTGCAGGTCACACAGCTTGCTGCTGGGGAAAACAGTTGGGCTGCTTCGACAGTTTTTGTCCCAAAGCATATCACCCTCGGGCAGGTTCAAGCCATTCCCCTTGGCATGTCCCTACAGGCCCTTGTCCCAAGCCCCTCTCCAGCTTTCCTGCAGCCCCTTTAGGCACTGGAGCTGCTCTCAGGTCTCCCCTTCAGGAGCCTTCTCTTCTCCAGGCTGACCCAGCCCAGCTCTCTCAGCCTCTCTTATTTCCCTTCATGCTCCATGCCCTGCACTTGCTGTCCCTGTTTGCCAGCCCTGGAGCTGTTGCATCTTTGCTGTGAACTTTACATATTGCTTTTACCCCTCTGCAATGCCAGTTTGGGCGTCCTCCATCTGCTGCTGTATTCTTTGGAGCCTGCTCTCCCCCGACTTCTTTTTCTATCTATAATCTAGGAGGAAAAAAAGAGGAAAAAGGTTTCACAGACCCTGCACTTGAGGAGTAATGGAAAAGATGATGTCAACAGATTAATATCAACAGCTTGACAATCCCACTGCAGTAAGGTCTGCCTTGGCAGGGGAAGGGGAGCTGGGTGGCTGTGTCTTAGGCAGAGCCCGTGGCTCCATCTCTGCAGCCTGCGTTGGCCACAGCTTCCGTGCTTCAGCAAGGCAGCTGCGCTGCTCGGAGCCAAGCGTTCGGGACCTAATGGATTTCCAAAGGGCAGGTTCATGACTTGTGAATCAGTGTAAATCCACCCGGCCCCTGCGGCTCGCTGCGCACGGCCGTACCCTGGCAGGTCTCTGCTGCCCTCTGCCGCCACCACAACCCGGCTCTCGGAAGCTTTAATGGCAAACCCCTTCTCTCCAGGAACGTGGGAGTGGGCGGATGTTGAAGCTCCCGGTACCTCCAAGGGGATGCTCGGGGTGCAGCCGGTCTCAGGAGCTTCGTGCTTCTGTGCCACTGGGCAAGGACATGGTGAGGAGGGGGGGAAACTACCCAAGGGTCTAGAAGGCTGCCTGGTGGTGCTATGGGCAGCCAACTCAGAAGGGAAATGGGTTGGGATACGCTTCTGCGGGTGAGCAGGGGACCTTAAGGTCAGTAAATGTCTTTGGTTGGAACAGTTTAACTGTTGGTTTTTGCTCTTAAATGTTTTTTGTGGCTTCTTCAAAGCCTGGTTTGTGGCTGAAGAGCTGAGCAAGGAGCTGCAGAGATTCCTATGCACGGATGGATCTGATCCTTGTTATCCAGCTTCAGAATGAAAGAAACAACTTGTGACTGGGTGAGTTTGAGTGTCCCCGCAGCGACCTGAACCTCTCATAGCATCACAGAATGGGCTGGGTTGGAAAGAACCTTAAAGACCATTCAGTTCCCAACACCCCCCCGAGCTGGATCAGGACTGCAGGGGGGCAGGATCCCCTCCCTGAGCTGCTGCTCATGCTCTGGGGGTGCAGCCCAGCACGGGGGGGGGTCTGGGCTCAAGCTCACACTGAAGCCAAGTTACGGGGAGCTGCTCCTCACCCAACACCCCCAAGTCCTTCTCCGGGTTAATAGCTGTATCCTTAAAAACGTCCTATCCTTTGGCTGTTTCATTATCTCAAGTCAAGGGAAGTTTATACCCAGGATGAGATACTTGTGTGCTCTTCTGCTTTTCCATCCTCATTTTGTGGAGCTTAAATCCCTCCCATGTTTCCAGAGGAAGGGCACCCTTCCAGGTCCAGAGGAGCTCGCTCATGAGATGGATGTTCTGCCCCTAAAACAGATAAGCCACTGTGGAACATTTCCTAATCAACATTATGCAGGTGGAACAGCTCTCCCAAGTGTCAGCATTACTGGGAAGAGCCACCCTTTCTGATAAGCACCACTGACACATCCTCTGCTTTAATACTAATTTATGTAATTCCAGAGGAAAATCCCTTTTCTGCCTCCAGCTGCTGTGTCACACCTCTCACAGTGACATTCAAAGCAGTCTTAAGAAGGCGGCTGTCCTGGTTGTGAATATCAAGTGTCTCCCACAAGAGAAGGAAAGCTTTGGTGAGATCCAAAGGGAAAGCAATGGAAACGGAGCAGAGGGAGGACACGGCAGGATGGATGCCCTGCTCCCACATCACTGGGACATTCTCCAGCAAGACCATGAGGGCCTTTGGGAGCTGGTAGTGCTGTGCTACGCCTCAGCGATGCCCAAAGATGGGACAGCTAAAGCCAGGCTCTCCCTGTACTCCAGAAGCTGACCCGCATGATTTCAGCCATGTGGATCCAGGTTGAAGTTAAGACCCTGCAGCCTCCCTTCTCTCCAAAGGAAGCCGATGAAGTTTGGTGGGGTGTCCCCATGCTTGCTAAGCAATGGGAAAGGGGGATTTACTACCCTTAATGTGGACAGAAAAGCAGAGAGGAGCACTGCCTGGGCTGGGTAACCCGGGAAAGCTCTTGTGCAATCCCTGCGAGTCCCAAGGGATTCCTGGCATAACAGAAACAATCCCTGGCAAAGTCACTGCAGGAAAGGGACCTGCTTATCTTCACCCATCCCTTGTGCTGTCCTGCACCACCACACAGCTCCAGGAGCTCCTCAGGCAGTTCTGGGGGTAGCAGCAGCAGCTCCCCAGGCAAAGCAGCACCCGGTGCCTCACCCCTGCTCCCTGCTTTACAAAGGGGCTCTCACCAATAGCCCGTTTCCATTGAAAGCTTCCATTTAACATTTCTCTGGTTGCTGCCAGCTCCATCCTGAGCAAACCCTGCCCAAGAGCAGGGCACTGAGCCAGCACCTTCAAGCTGTATCCCTCCTCGGTCACTGTCCCATGCAGGACAGCAGTGCTGCACAGCATGGGTCTTTCCATCCTTTCTCCAGGGAGGCTGGAGACCTTCCCACTCTTTGCCTCTGCCAAGCTGACTCAGCGCTCCTTTCCTACTGTTCTTACTGGAGGAGAGTCACGAATCCTTCCCAGAACAGGAGCCTGTTGGCTTTTCATATCACATTACTTATCAGATACCTCTCACAAAGAGCTGCCTCCAGGCTCCGTTCTGTGCCCAGTGAGGTAGGACATAGCTGAGCCTTGCTCAGCTGCCTCCTGTGGCCAAAACACAGCCACTGGGATGGGAGAGGCCTGCCAAGATGGGTGAGATCCCAGGCTGAAGCCCTAATTGAGCTCAGATGGACAGTAACTGAGGAATGGTAACCCACCCAAAACCATGGAGAGCTTGGAAAATGTCTGAATATGGGCTATCTGCCTTTGAGCACACGTGGCTCGCTGAGATAGGAGAGTTAGCATTCCATTATGGTTAATAAATACCTCATAAACACCAGAAATGATGGGGTTTAAATCAGTCCTGGAAATCCCTGTGAATTGCAGGATTCAGGCAGAGCGGATGGCGTGCAGGTTCTGCAGCTTGCTGCGAGCAAGTCCTCCTGCCTGCAGAGAGAACCATCACAGCAGCCGCATGAGGGGCAGGAATTGCCTTCCAGCAAAGGGAAGGTGAGAGGTGATTAATTCTTGTGAGCTAACAGCAGCAGATGGAGCATGAGGGACCTGGTGCCTGTTACAGACAGTGGCTTGTGGGTTTGCCAGTGCTTAACAACCACAGCAAAGGTGGGTGAAAAAGGGCAACTGTTCCAGATGGACATGAGCATTGCCTGGATTTAAAAAGGAGAAAACTCGTAATTTCCCCAAACACATCCCTGCAGGAACCTAAATGCACAGGGCACTTTCAGCGGTGCATGAGTCCTGGTCCAGCTCTGGGGCAGCAGCACAAGAGGGACGTGGAGCTGTTGGAGCGAGTGCAGAGGAGGCCATGGAGATGCTGCGAGGGCTGGAGCAGCTCTGCTCTGGAGCCAGGCTGAGAGAGCTGGGCTGGGGCAGCCTGGAGAAGAGAAGGCTCCTGAAGGGGAGACCTGAGAGCAGCTCCAGTGCCTAAAGGGGCTGCAGGAAAGCTGGAGAGGGGCTTGGGACAAGGGCCTGTAGGGACAGGCCAAGGGGAATGGCTTGAACCTGCCCGAGGGGAGACTGAGCTGAGCTCTTAGGCAGAAGCTCTTCCCTGTGAGGGTGCTGAGGCGCTGGCACAGGGTGCCCAGAGAAGCTGTGGCTGCCCCATCCCTGGCAGTGCTCAAGGCCAGGTTGGACACAGGGGCTTGGAGCAAGCTGCTCCAGTGGAAGGGGTCCCTGCCTGTGGCAGGGGTTGGAGCTGGATGAGCTTTAAGGCCCCTTCAACACAAACCAGGCTGGGGTTCTGTGACTGCAGCTTCCCCAGCGCCTGGCTGGGGACCGTCCCCTCTCCGCTGAGGCAGCGCAGCTCCATGCTGACACCTCCCTGGTGGCTGCCCAGTGCCCGGCGTCTCCCTGCGGGGTTCCAGCTGGGGAGCTCCGCTCCAAGCCCACGGTCATACTGAGGGAGAAAACAACCCATTCCAGATTGAGAACGGGAATTCCCATCCAGGGAACGCACCCCCTCCCGGTCAGTCAGCTGCAGGGCTGGTTTTAATCGTCAGGATGGGAGGTGTTGCTGTTACAGGCTGAGACTGGCTCTGTCCTCAGGGAATCCACAACAAATTGTGCCTGTCCGCCCGATAGACAGGATCACACAGTGATTAGGGTTGCAAAGGACCTTCAGACCAAGTAGTTGAGCCTCTGCTCCGGATGTTGCACCTCCGGCTCCCTGCAGCCAGCAGCCGCGGAGGAGAGCTGATCCCTGCCAGCCAAGCATGGGAGCGTTGCTTTAACACGGCCGATCCGCTGTGCACATCAACCCGCTACCGAGCCGGGCTGGCCCCGGGTGGAGGCCGCTCTGCTGCCCCTCGTGCGGGCGGTGGCTCCGCAGCCGCGGGCTGGGGTCTGAGGGCGGCCACCCTCAGCCCGGGGGTCGGCTTCAGCTCCCTCATGGGGGCCGGCGGCCATTTTGGGCTCGGGCAAAGGGGGTGCGCTCGGCCGCGTCCCACCGCGGGGCCGTGAGGCGGCAGCCGGCCGCGGGGCGCCCTCTCCCGCCCGCCGTGGCGGTGGCAGGGAAGGGGACTGAGGCGGGCCGGGAGGTAAGGGCGGCCGGGGCGGCTCTGCGGGCCCCCAGGCGTGGTGGTGGTGGTATGGCAGGGGGGACATGGCTGCCTGCTGCGGGCAGCGGGTTAACGTGCGGGGATCGGCCGTGGTGGACGGTGCTTGCGGCGGAGAAGCGGACGGGGCTTGGAGCAAGCTGCTCTAGTGGAAGGTGTCCCTGCAGGGCAGGGGTTGGATCTGGATGAGCTTTAGGGTCCTTTCAGCACAAACCAGGCTGGGATTCTGTGAAAAATACCCCCTGTGAATGTGAAATACAACTCTTCCTTGTTTGCCAGCATGAGGGAGCCAAATCAAAGCGGCGGAGCTCAGCGCGAGGGGCTTGGTGCCCCTCTGAGGGAGGGGTACATCAGGTCTACCCTGCTGCTTTGGGCCGCGGTGGAACGCAGCCGCCTTTGGAGTGCGGGAGAAAATCCGCTTTAAACACCTGCCATAGGGTAGTGGGAATAACCCGGCAGCGCCTGGGGCTCTGCGGTCTCAACGGCAGCAGCCGCGGGACCGAGGAGGAGAAGCACCGAGGAGGAGGCGGGCTCGGGGCCGCCCATCCCCGCCCATCCCCGCCCATTCCCGCAGCGGCGGGGCCCGGCCGCGAGCGGCGCGGTTCCCGCTGATGGGAGGCGAGTCCGGTCCCGTTTCGGCGAGCGCTGGAGCCGATGGCTACAGGTGAGTTCATTTTCACGGCTCATAACGTTAAGTGTGCGTGGGGTGTACGGCTGGGGAGGGGTGGCAGGGGGTTATTTACATGTAATGCAAAAAGGATGGGAGGGGAGTGACTTACTGAATTGCTTATTCAATAACATAGTGTAAAATTGCCCCATCCCTGGCAGTGTTCAAGGCCAGGTTGGACACAGGGGCTTGGAGCAAGCTGCTCCAGTGGAAGGTGTCGCTGCCCGTGGCAGGGGTTGAAGCTGGAGGAGGTTTAAGGTCCCTTCAATCTAAGCCAGCCTGGGATTCTGTGAAATTACAAGACTGGTGTGAATGATTTCTTTTTCTTTCTCTCCCCCTGCACATCTTTCTCTTTCCCCCTCTCCCATCTCCACCTCTCTGTAAAGGCCACCTCTGTATAAAGGGGTTTAAACTCGAAGAACTCGGGCTTTTCCAGTTAAAGCCTTCACTTGTATCGGCAGCGCAGCAAACATGCCTGAACAAAGCAACGATTACAGGGTGGTTGTGTTTGGAGCAGCAGGGGTTGGCAAAAGCTCCCTGGTCCTTCGCTTTGTAAGGGGAACTTTCAGGGAAATCTATGTCCCCACAATCGAAGACACGTACCGGCAGGTCATCAGCTGCGACAAGAGCATCTGCACCCTTCAGATCACAGACACCACGGGAAGCCATCAGTTCCCTGCCATGCAGAGGCTCTCTATATCCAAAGGGCATGCTTTCATCTTGGTGTACTCCGTCACCAGCAGGCAGTCCATGGAAGATCTCCAGCCCATCTTTGAACAGATCTGTCAGATTAAAGGGGACATCCAAAAAATCCCCATAATGCTGGTGGGGAACAAAAGTGATGAGACCCAGAGGGAGCTGGATGCTAGCGAGGGGCAAGCATTAGCCAGCAAGTGGAAGTGCTCCTTTATGGAGACATCAGCCAAAATGAACTACAACGTGCAGGAGCTCTTCCAAGAGCTCTTGAATCTGGAGAAGAGGAGAACTATCAGTCTCCAGGTGGATGGAAAGAAGTCCAAGCAGCAGAAGAAGAAAGATAAACTGCAAGGCAAGTGCTCTGTTATGTGACTGACGTTGGCTGGACAAAGCTGGAGCAGGGACTCCCATAGAAAATGCATTTCTGCTGGAGGTTTCAGACAAATCCACGCCTTACAGGGCTGTTGCTTTTCTCTCGGATCTCCACTGGATTATTTTATGTGTTGGGTTTAAAGGGGATGGCATTCTGCATGTTTATTTTTTAAAAAACAATAAATGTTCAGTGCTAGCAATTACATGTGACTGGAAGTTTGTAATGCAAAAAGTGTATAGAAGAATGTCAGCCAGAAACAGACATCTCTGTTGCTGTGAGTACGTGCTAGGTTTCAGTTCTTCAGCCTGTTAGCTCAAAAGAAATCATATTTATAATGTGTATACTTCAGAAATTGCTTTCAGGAATCCATCTTTATCAAAGCCAAGCATTTGCACTGCAGATGAATGTGGATGTGGCTCCAGATGCTTGTATTTTTGGCAGACAGGCTGGCTTGCCTACTGAAGACTCAGTTTTCCATGTAAGAAGTTCACATTTCCCATGTGCTGTGTGATTCCTGAGCCTGCTGCAGTTCCAAGAGTGATTACAGCTATACTTGCATGTGATCAGGGTGTTTGCTTTCTCGTCCCCTTGCTCTGACCACCCTGCTCACTGAGGCAAGGGCTTCCATGTGCTCTGGCTCCAAATCCAGGGGTGATTCTTCACATCCTTAGGCAAGAGCTGCCTCCATGAAGGTGATTGGGTTGTTGTGAGTAGCAGCCAATGTAGTAGCTGCTTATAGTGGCAATTCATCTTTCTCAGCTGGCAGTCTGGTTTTGCATGTGGCTGAAGCTACTTTTGCAGTCTTCCTGGAGTTCTCTTGGATATTTATGTCCCACCCTCTCTTATTTCATCCAAGTTACCCAGGTTTTAGTTGAGATCTAATACAGAGTCAGGTAACACTGCTCTGAGAAGAAACATCTATACCTGGAAGCTGCATGTTTAAAGCAAACTCCTCTCAGATGGAAACTTCCAGCAGTCACTTCCCACAAATAAAAGGTCTGGAGATATGGGTTTAGTCTCTAGTCTCCCTCCTCCCACTTTTCTTTGTTTTGGCTGTTCTTAACAAGAGACAAGCATGATGAGCCTCATCTGCAGTGCATGGTTGAGAAAGATTTCAAGTGCAAGTACTTGCTCTGATCCTGTGCTGTAGATCTACTTTGTATGTGTGTTGCTCTGAGCAGAAGGTTGTAAAGACTTCAGTACCGTGCTGTAGGTGTGATTTTTACACAGCAGCGTAGTCTTGACGCAAGAGACATAGAAGAGAGGAATTGTTTCTTTTTATAGCACTTTTGTAGTGGAATGGTTTGATTGTTAAACAAAATATGGAGCAGGAGATGATGGAAAGTACATACCCTTTCTTAGTTTGAACACATTAGTGTCTATTATTAACTAAGTGCTGCGGTTGTGTGTGAGATGCTCGAGAAGGGGCTTTTCAGCCATCATTTGCTCGTGTGTTGCAGACTAACACACACAACCATGAAGCTTGTCTCCATGCTGATATCTCACATATTGAACAACTCTTATAATCCATGCTGGCTCCTTATGCTCCGTTGACTCCTATGTCTGTTTGTGAGTGGGTTTTGGTCTCCTTGGGCTGTTCCTACCCAACCATGAGGGCCCGATTGACTCTGTGTGTGCCAGAGGAGTTTGCCCCAGGTACAGCTCTCATGCTGTTTGATTCCACAGGACATCTCACTTTTCCTTGTTTCAGAAACTCAAGTTCTGCATGAGTGTTTGGTGCTGAGATGTTATGCTTGCCAAAGTAAAAGTGCCCATTTGCCACACTGATACAAAGGCTTTACACCTGATCTCATTGGAGATGATATCCCACAAGCTTCCCATGCTGGACCTGTGGTGCTGACTGGTACAGTCCTCTGTGCCACTGCTGTGTGTGGCCTTCCCTTCTGTTGTGGGCAGGGGTGAGTCAAGCTGAAGGGCAGCTGTAGAAGCATCCATAAGGGCTTTGCTTGAAAAGAGCTCTTGCTTTTTGCTCTCTAACTTTGTGCATGGATCTTGATCTCTTTGTTCTTTCACATCCACACACGCAATGCTTCTCTACAGGTTGTTTTTAGCATCTCACAATTGTTATGGCAAAGACTATTTCAGTTCCAGTCTTTGAAACCCCTATAAGGCATTTTATATTTAAGCCGTTTTGAAATGTCATGGGACCTGCTAATGTCTCTACAACTCCCACTGCCTTCACAGAGATGCCTGTGCAAAGGCAGGGCAGCCTGTATCTGTAATTATTCACACAGACGAGGTGTTCTGTAACATCTCGTCATCACTGCAGTGTTTTCCCTGGGTGTGATGTGGAGATCACTGAGGACTGGGGCTTGGCAGAGTGCAGGGCACAGTTACTACAGACAAAACTTAACCTCCAGAGGGGAGACTGAGCTGAGCTCTTAGGCAGAAGCTCTTCCCTGGGAGGGTGCTGAGGCGCTGGCACAGGCTGCCCAGAGAAGCTGTGGCTGCCCCATCCCTGGCAGTGCTCAAGGCCAGGTTGGACACAGGGGCTTGGAGCAAGCTGCTCCAGTGGAAGGGGTCCCTGCCTGTGGCAGGGTTTGGAGGTGGAGGAGCTTTAAGGTCCTTTCCAACACAAACCAGGCTGGGATTCTATTAAAATGGGCTCAGAGCTGCCTGTGCCCTAGAGAATCACAGGCAGATTCCCCAGGCTGCTTGTGATGTCTATGAGAGGAGGTCCCACAGGCTCAGTTGGGTGATGGGGGTGTTGGGCTGGGGATGCTGGAGGGCTCCTGGTGCAGGATGGTGGTTGTCCCAGCCTGGGAGTAAGCAATGCCTGGTGTGGCTGCCTTTCATGCTGTGTAAATAACCTGTATTTCAGTTGTGCTCCATCACTTGTATTGTAAATTACATCTGTAGTAAGAAATAAATTGTCTAACTTGTTTCCATATAAGCTGAGCTGTCTGGTTTTTGTGTGTAATCTCTCATGCTTATAAGGAGG
Organism: Neopsephotus bourkii; assembly: GCF_033783945.1. Classification (NCBI taxonomy): domain Eukaryota; kingdom Metazoa; phylum Chordata; class Aves; order Psittaciformes; family Psittacidae; genus Neopsephotus; species Neopsephotus bourkii. Next base: position 4,656,359 of record NW_026901735.1, read on the forward strand.
GAAATTTGGTTTAGTTAACTGGTGCCTGTCAAGATGTTGGCTCTTAAGAGCTCTACACAAATCTAAATGACAGGGCAGTATCTTCACAGCCTCCCAGGGAGCTATGTGGAGAGCAGCTATAGTTAGAGTGAAGAATACCGTATTTCTTGGAATGTTCCCTAATCATTACAAAAGAGTGGCCACATTCCACTTGGAAATGAATGGCACTTCCTAAACCTGGTATTGGGATCTGCCTCCTCCTCACCTGGGTCTGGTGAGTTTGGAACAGGCACTGGCATCATTTCCTCCTGTGCTCTTACAACCAGCAGTCTTCAATAGTGTTGTTATTCCAGAGGGGTGATGTAGCTGTAGAATTACACCCCTTGGACTCACTGGGGAATAGCTGAAGATTCGTTGTTTCTGAGGAGTGATGGGTAAGTTTTGGCTAAAACAATAGTGAAGTATGTGCCTGTTGCAAATGGTGTTTGAGGATTTTATTGCACACATACTGACGTTTTATTTCTCATGGAGGAGCACTTTGAATTAAAGGAATGATTTTAAGGATTAGTGTTTTGTAGTGTGAGGAGTATATGTTGCAAGTAAACACTTTAGCCTTGTTTAAGTGCAGTTTGATAAAGTGAATAGATCTATGTGGGGTGGTTTTGAATCAGAAGATACACCAGTGAAAGACACTCAGGTAAAATCATTCCTCTGCAGTAACAAGCAGCTCTGCAGTCTGGTTGAACTGGCTCTTGTGTTACATGACAGGCTTGGTCCTTAACTGCAGTTTGCCAACAGCATGCTTCTTCATGAGGCAGCAACAACATGTTCTTTATGGAGCTATTTATGCATCCTGTAAACTCCTCAGCTTGGAGACACCCTTGACACCCTGTTCATATGTGGCATGCAGAATGGTAACTCTCTAGTTCACAACTTACATTGTCTCTTTCTTCCTCCCCTTTATTCAGCCCCAGAACTCGCTGGTTTTCTACAGTGTTCTTCAAGGGTTCAGATGTGATGAGACAGGGTCACAGAAGACACTGATACAACTTGTCGAGTTGCTCTTGATGCCTCCAGAACATCTTCCCAGGTCACAAGGTGAACACAGTTGACTACAAATTCTGTTCAGCATCCTGAGTGACTTGAGAGATGTGTTGGTAGGTGGGTGAGGGCTGAGGCACTTCAGACACACACTCTCAGGACTTAGTGAGGACTGGCAGTTCCTAGCTTTGATCAGCTAGGTATGTATTCCCAGCAGTAATGTAACCCTGTCATTCAGTTTCTCCACCAAGCAACATGGACTGAGTGGAGCATTAACTCTGGTTTTCCTTAAATCTGTGTTCCAGCATCTCAAGCTTGCTTTAAAGCCTGGCTCAAATTTTGCTCTTAAAAACAGTTCCTTGCTTCCTGCTATTGTAGAGCTCTTAAATAATGCTCAGAAACAACATTGCAGTGCATTTCTGAGAACTTGATATGTAGTATTCAGACTACAAGGTGTCAAATTGTCTTTTAATGGACAAAGATAATGGCACTGTGGGCCTTCCGTCTCTCTGCTGGAGGAAAAATACTACAGCACTGTTCATTTAAAGCTGTTCCAAGGTTTCCTCTCTGCAGCTCAGAAATCCAAACATTCCTCAATTAGCACTGTTTATTATTTCCATGCAGCACTCATCGACTGGCTGGAGGCAGCTTCCTTCCTGGCTCTGGCCAACCAAATCAGTGTCAGGAGAAAATACCAGGGAGGAGAATCACAAACAGCAGTTCTGCCGCTTGGAACAGAGGGATGTGAGCAGTAGCTGCAGTGTCCACCCACAGATGTATTTTAAAAACAAGCAGACAGAATATTGCTATATTCTAATTCCTCTTCCCAGAGTGAAGAAGGCACATGATTAATGTAACAGCTCTGAATAATAAGCAATAGCTCTTGATATGCATGGTCTGTAGCTACAAGGTGCTCGGCACACTCTACAAGAGTGAAAGCACATCTTAATCATCAGCTGCCATCATCTACTGTTTCTGTGGCGTAAATTAAGTACATCAAAAGCATCCAAGAGCTAATGAAAATGCTAAAGGCGGCTCAAAGCTAATGGCAGCAGAGCAGCCTCCCAGTTAATGGATATTGCTGCATGTTAGGCTGGCGCTGCTACCCCTAATTGTTTCCTTTTGCCCTCCCCTTTGAGCAGACACCTAATAATGGGAAAGGACAGGAAGAGCAGAGAAAGGATGGAGAGACCCAGTGCCAGCACTGCCTTGGCTTGGTTGCTTCTGTTCTGCAGGAGGTCACAGTGTCCTATGGTCCTAGGTTCCACTACAGCCTTGCTGGCATGACTGGGCATACCAACAGGCATGGGGTCTGCCTTGGTCTGCTTCATCTGGTCTGATTTCACAGAACCATAGAATCATAAAGTGGTTTGTGTTGGAAGGGACCTTAAAGCTTATCCAGTTCCAGCCCCATCCAACTTCATCTAGTTCTTGGCACAAGCTGCTGAGAAGCAGTGGGCCAAGGTGGTCCCCCCATGCCCATCCTTTCTACCAGGTAACGACTGAGGGGCAACAGGAGGGTTGCAGAGCACTGAGGGATGGTTGGGTCAGAAGGCTCTGGTTCCATGCTAAACCAGTCTCCCTCTCATTTTTAGGCTTGCTGGAAACCTGAAAAGAACAAAGAGCAGCAAGTCAAGGCCACTTTGGATGGGGCTTGAAGCAACCTGCTCTAGTGGAAGGTGTCCCTGCCTGTGGCAGGGGATTGGAACTAGGTGAGATTTAAAGTCCATTCCAACCCAAACCAGTCTATGATTTACCCAGCCTGTGTCTCCTGGGGCTGAGCCTGCAGCAGAAGCTGTAGGTGTCCCTGATTCCTCATGTGGCCCCTTTGACATGCTAGAGGGGGTAGGATGTGTGTAGGATATGCAGCGTTGTGACACCACACCATGGTGTGATCACATCCTTGACACCAAAAGATAACACAGCCCAATGGTGAGAGCTAGCCAGCAGCAATCAAAGCCTTTCTCTCTCCATGGACAACAGAAAAAGTTGGTCCTTTTTACCCAGGACAGCAGAATGGGCACAGATGCATCTAGATGAGTAGCTGTCTTATAGAAACCCATCCTGGTTTTCCATTCAGATAATGGTAAGAGGAAATTGGTTCTATCTGACAGAGTTTTTCTTTGTAATACTGATGTTTTATTCCAAGGATCAGGGTCTGAAAAGCTTATCCACATACGCTGCATTGTGCCCGTGTGTAAATGCAAGGTGTCTGTTGCTCTTCCCACAGCATGAGGATTGCCTGCTCCCAAAGACAGCTGTGCTGGGGTGTCTGTGGGCAGGCAGGTGAGCACAGACTGTTCCTTTCCTAAACGGGTTCCTTTCCACCCCCCTGAGAGTCCCTGCTCCCATCCCATTGTAGGGTGAGTGAGTGTCTGACTGGGGTGGGCAGCAGGCAGAGCACCGCACCGAAGTCTCCACCACAGGGAGCAGTGGGAGCTTTCTTTTTATATCTCAGTGATGCATTTGTGCCTTTCAGCTAAAAATATCTCAGGATGGAGATGTGAAGACTTCTCTCCTACGTTGTGGTTTTTGCTTTGTTCCTACATGGTTTTCTCCAACTAAGAGGAGGCCACAGGGATGCTGCGAGGGCTGGAGCAGCTCTGCTCTGGAGCCAGGCTGGGAGAGCTGGGCTGGGGCAGCCTGGAGAAGAGAAGGCTCCTGAAGGGGAGACCTGAGAGCAGCTCCAGTGCCTAAAGGGGCTGCAGGAAAGCTGGAGAGGGGCTTGGGACAAGGGCCTGTAGGGACAGGCCAAGGGGAATGGCTTGAACCTGCCCGAGGGGAGACTGAGCTGAGCTCTTAGGCAGAAGCTCTTCCCTGTGAGGGTGCTGAGGCGCTGGCACAGGGTGCCCAGAGAAGCTGTGGCTGCCCCATCCCTGGCAGTGCTCAAGGCCAGGTTGGACACAGGGGCTTGGAGCAAGCTGCTCCAGTGGAAGGGGTCCCTGCCTGTGGCAGGGGTTGGGGCTGGATAACCCAAACCAGGCTGGGATTCTGGGATTCTATGAACACCTGCATCCCATTATCAGCCTCAAACTGCCTGTGGGATCCCGGTGCGTGAGGGACAAGCACTGCATACCCAGGCAGTGAAAATCCCTCTTTGGAAGGAAAAATCCATCTGTCAGTTGGAGTCCCTGAACCAATACCAAAGTCTTGTCTGAGAAGCAAGTGGTATAAAGGCTTCTTCAGCTGGTGCTGATTGCCCACATCCTGCTGCTGTGGAGCAGATAGCTCTTGGCTGCATTGCTGCTGCCTCTGTCTTGGTGGATCCCAGGCGGGCAGGAGATGGAGCAGAGCCCATCCAGCAGGTAAAACCTCCCTCTGGAGGGAGGATAGCTCAGTGCTATCCAGGGCCATATCGACCTGCTGGGATTAATGTGGATGTGAAGGAATAGCTGAATAACTGCAATATCCTCCCTCCACCTCTGAGGAGCAGCACACTGGAGCTGCAAGACATAGGTCTCTGCTTGTGCAGTCCTAATGTGTCATTTCTGTGGAGTAAAGCCCACAGAAAGGAAAAGGGAAGAAAATGAATGAACACGGGGATGTTTGTGCTCAAATTGTTTCAGCTATTTCTGCTGTCAGATGCTTTACCAGCTGGCCAAGCTGGAATGGGGAGATTGGCTCATGTCTTGATTATCTGGGAAGATTAGTCAGGATGTGGCTCAAAAATGGGAAATATTTCTATTGATTGTAAGAAATTACTCTTTCCCACAGGGGCTGGATTTGTTGGGCTCTTTTTTAGGTGATAAAATAGTCTGTACACACAGGAAGGAGGATGCTGAAGCATGGCGGGTGTTTGTCCGTAATGTGAGTCATGCCCAACAGAAGGATATTTGGTGTTTAATGTGTTTTGTTGCATTTATTACTGCTCAAAGCTGCTTTAGCACAGCCCAGGGTGCTGCCTGGCACAGCCCTGCTGAGGGGTGCTCAGCAGGAGCCAGGGCAGGGTTGTGATTCCTCCTGGACTCAGCCCAAGGGATGAGGATGGGGCAAGAAGCAGGCAGCCCAGAACCATCTCAGTTGTGTACCTGTGTGCAATACACCCTTAAAGGTTGTGCAGTTTGGGATGTATTCAGCTGTTCCATCAAACTATGCATGTCTGGGGAAATCTGCAGCCCTGCGTTCTCTTTACATGTGATGCTGCTGTTTAATCAGAGCATTTCTGTTACGTGGATCATGAGAAGGCTACAGCCCTCTCAGGCAATTTTAGGCTGCTGCATGTTTTCAGTCTGTGTTGTGGTGCCAGTTGCTCCTGTAGCATGCACGACATAAACCAGTGTGGTTTTCTTACAGGACAGGGTCATTTATCACACATGCTCCTCTTGGACAGCCTTTGCCAGGGAAGGCTGCATCCATCAGCCAGTGATGGGGATTTAAATGAGATACCCTTCACTTGTGAAAGGAATACATGATAAATAGAAGGAAAAATGACCCTATGGGAGGATCAGATTATATTGCTGTGGCTGGCTCCTTGGCACACGGGTGGGCAAGCAGAGGGAGCCAAGCCAGGCACCCTGGGCTATGGTTTCCTCTCTGGTGATGGTTGAAGCTGGTGGCTCTCACCCCTTTATCCATTTTCTGCTGCTACAAGGCACTGGGGGACCTTTCTGACCCTTTTCCACCAGCATCAGAGGTGCTGGTGCCCCCTTCCCAGGCCATCACTTCTTGGAGATGTCCCCATGGGCTGAGCCCCTGGCCAGGGACCATGGTCATAGTGCTGGTTCCAAGACATGCACGGAGGGATGTCTGCCCTGTAAATGACACCGTGCTGTCTCCTGTACGTCCGGTTCTCCTTCCTGGCATCTCCACATGGAATTTGATTACTCCTCTGCTCCAGAGAAAACCCCTCTTGATGCTGGCTGTGCACATCTGCTTCATTTATAAAATACCTTTGGTAACTATAAATCTGGCAGTGTTCAAGGCCAAGTTGGACACAGGGGCTTGGAGCAAGCTGCTTCTAGGGGAAGGTGTCCCTGCCCCTGGCAGGGGGTTGGAACTGGGTGAGCTTTAAGCTCCCTTCCAACCCAGACCATTCCATGGATATATATGATTCTACGCTTTTGAGCTCTGCTGCATCTGTTGCGTTAGTTACTGTGTCTCATTCCCTGGCAAGGAAGAGGTGATATCCTCACCCCTGGAACTGGATTATCTGGGAGATACATGCTCATTGCTCATTCAGTGAACAGCACCCCACTTCACTGGGGCAGGATGCGGGTGATGTCTGGCTGATGTGCTGCAGCATCTCCTCTGCCAGGCCTGGAATGGGCTATAGTGCATCCAAGGCAGGAAGGAGCAGCAGTGTTAAACCCGCTGAAGAAATGTGGCCAAATGCATGCTGAGAGCAATTCTCCTGTCTTCCAGGTTTATATTACTGCAGCATGTCCCTTGGCTGAACTCTAAACCTCGTTACACAGGAAATAATGAGAGTCCAGCAAAGAGAAATGATGGGGGTGGATGGGATTACACCCAGGGTACTGCTCCAGATCCCACAGGCATGGGTTGCTGCTAACACCTCTCATTCAGAGCAATACTCACGCTCTGCTGTGGGGTTAAGGGCAGCTAAATCGAAGAATCAAATAGCAAAACTGATTTTGCAGTAGCTAAGGTTGAAATTCAGATGGAAGATGTGTGAAAAGCACACTGGGAAACCAAACAGTTGCTTCCTGTCACCTTCCTCACAAGGGAGAGTGAGGTGAAGAGAGCAGGATGGGCTGGAGGGCAGCAGGGAAGGTTTTCCATGGTTTTAGCTGAGCCAATTCTGGTTACTGCTTTGTTGTGTCCACAGGAAAGCTGGTTCATCTCCCCATATGGTTGCTCTGAATGGTCAGAAGCTAAGTCGTGAAGCAAAGACTCTTTAATAGCATGGGTGCTCTGATCTAAGCTTAACACACTCTTCAGGTACATATAATAATAATAATACACACACACACATATAGAATCATAGAATAGTTTGGGTTGGAAAGGACCATAAGATCATCAAGTTCCAACCCCTCTGCCATGGGCAGGGACACCTCACACTAAACCAGGTCACCCAAGGCTCTGTTCAACCTGGCCTTGAGCACTGCCAGGGATGAAGCATTCACAACCTCCCTGGGCAACCCATTCCAGTGCCTCACCACCCTCACAGGAAAGAATTTCCTCCTTATATCCAGTCTAAACTTCCCCTGTTTCAGTTTTAACCCATTACCCCTTGTCCTTCATTCCAAAATATTGTAACATATAAAATGTTACAATACAAATGTACTGTAACATATAAATGTCTTTGCATCTGGAGGAGAAACAAAAAACTGTGCTTGTATCACTGCAGATCTGAAGAACTCATTCTGGAGAGTCCGTCTGACAAACAACGTGCCCAGTGGTGCTCCAGTGCACCCAAACACCCCTGGGTAATTAATGAAGCTCAGGATTAGAAGGGAATTCGTGTGTAGATGCTGCCTTACGCCACGAGAGGGCAGCGCTTCCCGGAGCCCGGCTGGCTGCGATGCTGGGGGAAAGTGGCAGCTCTTTATTCAAATAGGAATTATGAGGAATTCGTTCCCTTTTCAGTTTTCCTAAGGGATTCCTAAGGATTTTATTTGGCACCGGACTGTAACACATGACAATGTCCTGAGCACCCAACACCTCATAGCACTGAAGTGTCCCCAGCTGTAACACAGCAGAAACACACTGAAAAGGAGCAAACCAGACTCACAGAATCCCTGCATGGTTTGGGTTGGAAGGGACCTTAAAGCTCATCCAGCTCCAACCCCTGCCACGGGCAGGGACCCCTTCCACTGGAGCAGCTTGCTCCAAGCCCCTGTGTCCAACCTGGCCTTGAGCACTGCCAGGGATGGGGCAGCCACAGCTTCTCTGGGCACCCTGTGCCAGCGCCTCAGCACCCTCACAGGGAAGAGCTTCCTAATGTCTAACAACGGATGTTCCTTTGTCCTCCTGGAGTTTAATAGCACGAATCTGGTATAAAACCAAGACTGAAATCAAACCTAACCTGCTCTATGGGATGCTCCTGCAGGCTCCCAGGCAGCAAAGGGTATTTAAGCATTAATTAACGGCCTCTTCTGCTCCGAAGACAAATGTATTCCCAAGCAATTCCAGCATCAAAGCATTCAATCCAACAAGCAGAGGCACATCAGGCCTGCCTGGGCAGCACACAAGTCTTCGGAGAGGCCAGGCCTGCTCCTCCCCATGCTCCTGCAAATCCTGTAAAACACCCAGCTCATTCCTTATGTGGGGGCACAGGGATGCTCCTGGTCCAGCACCTGGGATGCTCTGCCGTAACACCCTGTGTGTGTGTGTGTGTGTGTGTGCCCCAGGGCACACACTGCTCCCATCGTATTCCGTTTGGAAACAGTGTTGGCAGGGCTGAATCTGGCCTTTAAAGCAGGAGAGGCTGGATTTGATTGTGCAATTCCCTGTGGATCTGGAAGAGGCACTTTGCACATCAGTTATCTGCAGGTCCCTGTACGGCCTGGTGGGTGATGAGGTTTGGGAATCCTACATTGGTTTGGAAGGGACCTTAAAGCTCATCCAGCTCCAACCCCTGCCACGGGCAGGGACCCCTTCCACTGGAGCAGCTTGCTCCAAGCCCCTGTGTCCAACCTGGCCTTGAGCACTGCCAGGGATGGGGCAGCCACAGCTTCTCTGGGCACCCTGTGCCAGCGCCTCAGCACCCTCACAGGGAAGAGCTTCTGCCTAAGAGCTCAGCTCAGTCTCCCCTCGGGCAGGTTCAAGCCATTCCCCTTGGCCTGTCCCTACAGGCCCTTGTCCCAAGCCCCTCTCCAGCTTTCCTGCAGCCCCTTTAGGCACTGGAGCTGCTCTAAGGTCTCCCCTTCAGGAGCCTTCTCTTCTCCAGGCTGCCCCAGCCCAGCTCTCTCAGCCTGGCTCCAGAGCAGAGCTGCTCCAGCCCTCGCAGCATCTCCATGGCCTCCTCTGCACTCGCTCCAACAGCTCCACGTCCCTCTTGTGCTGCTGCCCCAGAGCTGGATCAGGGCTGCAGGGGGGGTTCCCCAGAGCACAGCAGAGGGGCAGGATCCCCTCCCTGAGCTGCTGCTCACGCTCTGGGGGTGCAGCCCAGCACACGGGGGGTTCTGGGCTCAAGCACACACTGAAGCCAGCACATGGGGAGCTTCTCCTCAGGGATGCTGAGACCAGCACCCGCAACGAGCCCCGTACCCCCGCCAACTCCGGCTGGCCCCGCCCATCTCAGCGCAAGCCCCGCCCCGCCCCGGAGGTGGGCGGGGCCAGCGCTGTCGGTGGGAGGGGCTAATCCGCAGTCTCCGGTCGCCCGTGGAGACGCGCTGCGGGCGGAGGACTTCGGCGGCGGGGGTGAGTTGGGGCCGGGCCTGGGCGGGAAACGGGCCCGGGGCCGGGGGTTCCGCGGGCGGGGATCGGCCCCTCCGTGCTCCGGGGAGCCCCTCCCTTCGCCGCCCCCCTCCCCGGTTCGGGCCGCGGGCAGTGCTGGGCCCGGCGGGGCGGGCTGGGCCTGGGCAGTTTTGAGGTTGTTTTGGGCTATTTTGTGGTGGTTTTTGTTTCGTTTCCCGTCTTTCCTGAGGAGAAGTTGAGGGAAGAGGCTCAGTGTGGAGCTTGGAGTCCCTTTGCTGTGGTTCAACAAGTTGTTTGTGACTCCGGAATGGCACAAAACGTGCTTAATTCCTTAAAAAACAACCCTGAAATAAGCCTTTCCCTTGAGGAATGGTCTGTAGGAGCAAACGGCATTCCCGCTCTATCCAATGGGATGGATACACAGGGCCGGGAACACAAAGTGCAGAGCCCCAGCCTTTGGGTAAATCAGAAGTTTGTGTTGTAACGTTCCCAGTGTTCCAACATTCCCACCCTTCCAGGCCAGCCCATGGTGGTGGCGGCTCTGGCTGAAGGAGGCCACTTTCCCATGTGCGAGGAGCTGTGGGATGAGTGTGGGAAGCAGTTTAATTAGTGGGGAGCGTCAGTGTGCGGGGAGGTTTCGTGTCGGGCTGGGGTTGCACGCCCCGTGCTGTAAGAACTTCATTTCATCACTGTTAAACTTCAGTATTCTATTCCCAGCTTAAATCCTTTCCCCTTTCCCCCTGCAAAACAAGTAGGGGTTTGGGGTGTATACTGTGTGCTTAGCCTGGTGCTGTTTGTTGGGAAGGAGGACCCACACCAGACTGCTCCATCCATCTCCATTTCCCCTCACTAGCACTGACCCGCTGCGGGTGTGTGGGGGGCACTGGGGTCTTGTCACTGCTTGGGGAAGGGCAGTGGGACACACACTGACGTGGGGCTTCAGCCTGAAGGGGGGGATTTGTCACAGCAAACACAATGGAGATGGACGCGGGGTTATCCCAAGGCCCTGCTCCCTGCAGGAAGCCAGGCTGGGTATGTAGGAAGCTGTGCCTCGTTAGTTCTGATGATCAAGGAAACCATTTGATTAGTACAGCGTATCAAATTGAATTCCCAGGAATTGGTCAGCCCATTAGCTGGCATTTTTATGGACTGGGAGCTAACAGCATCAGTGATGAGTTACTGGCTTGCATTTATCTTGGTTGTAAATTGGTTTAGGAATGAAATTCAGTGAGTAACTAGTGAGCGGTGGACAGCAGTTGTGGTATATGCTACTCCGATGCCACTAAATGGGATTGAGAGATTAGGATGCAGTGAATGACTTCTCAGTCCTGTATTTCATCCTCGTGTTGAGCCTATTGCAGTCATGTAGGGTATCTTTAATCAAGCACTAGAGCAGCAAATACACTCTAGAGGAGAGCAGTGGATGGGGCCTAGGGCTGCTTTTGTACTCACTGGGCTGAGGGGGCCAGCATCGTTTAAACTGAAGCTGTGCTGCTGTTTGGAGAAGCTTCTGAGGCCTACCAAACAGCAGAACCACTGCCACCATCTCTGATCTTGCTGGTATTATACTTAATGCAAATATCGACTTGTGATGAAGGTTTTAGATACTTCTTTTGCTTCATTCAAGTTGATGTTTTTCTGTATATAGTAACTTTTAAAATGAATACTGTAAGTTCTTAATTTCATAAACTCTATTTCTCAAAAGACTCAGTATATTTAACCCAGGCTCATGAGAAGTTCTCTACAGCAAGGTTGGGGATGCAGACAGCCCTGGGGTGATGGCTGCATGATCCCTGCAAGTGCTGGAGAGATGGAGTTCTTGCTGGAACGCTGAGTCTGATGTGGAAGATGCTAAACACGACAGCTCTGCAGTGTGGGAACGTGCTTCCTTCCCAGAGCTTCCCAATCCCCAATGCATCACCCTTTGATGAGGCTCTGTTGCAAGATGCAATTCAAATTGCTTCAGAAGTTCATGGCCCAGCCTCATAAATCCTCACCCTTGGCCCTTTCACTTTGTCCCCAGTGCCAGAGCAGAGATTACTGCAGGAGCTGGCTCCATGGGGATGCAGGGGAGTGCTTCCCAAGCAGCATGTAGTTAGCATGGGAAACACCACCACAGCTTTGGCTGAGCTATGGAGCAGCATTCCCAAGAGGATTGTATTGCTGCAAGTTCATCTGGGCTTACAAAAAGCCATAGAAGTGGGCAGAGCTCATGGGTCTTGTCTTCTAGCACAGAAAAGCCGCTGTGCAGAGGTAAGGAATCGGTAGGGAAACTGCTTTAGCTATAATGGAAGAGGAAAGCAAGTTTCCCAGATCCTGAAAGTAGTTGTGGGCTTGCTGTTTCTTGGGAAATGGAAGCTGCAGATGGTTGGGGACTCTGGGGATTTGCTCCACATTAATCACTGCTGGAATCGTGCAGCTATTTTCTGGATTTTGCAATATTACACAACTAGACCTCGTTTTTCAGAACCTGAGTGTTCCCCCTGCGTTCAGCATTGTGGCCTCTCCTCAAAGCACGTCTCCTGCTCTGAGCAGTAACCTATCGAGTAAGGCAGAGGGGAGGGAGAAGAGGAAATCCTAATGGCATGAGCAAAAGGTTTTCATGCTGTATTTTGCAAGGATTTGCAAGCGACTGCATTAGGATTCTCGATGGGGTTTTTTGGAGGTGGGAGCAATGTGGGTATATCCATCCCCAGAGAAAGAGGCAGCATGGGGGGATCCAGCATTCCCATGAACCATGACGTAGAGCTCAATACTGCAGAGCAGCTCAGCCCCTTTCAACTGGGTGTCCATGGGGATGAGGAGGTCCTTAAACCTGAGACCTGGGATATGGTGTACCCCACATCAGCAAGCTTTTGGTGCCTGGGGTCCCTGCAGTGTTGGAATGAGTTTGTAGCTTTGTGATGCTCAGGGACACCACTGAGTATTTTTAGTCATGTTCCTTCGAGTGTTTGGTCAAACAGGCGATGTGTTTATACTCAGCTTCCTGTATCCGTATCAGCATCTTGGCATGTGATGGGATTTCAGAGTAAAACAAGAAACCAAGTGTGTTAGAAGGGTTATTTGTACTGCAGCAGCTGATGGCTGTGGGATGCAGCCTCTGGGATGCCGCAGATCCTGAGCCCACGCATGAGGGCCGGTGCCATGTTGGCTCCTGCGGGATCGCTGGGACTCAGCATCAGTGTGGGGTCATCTCTTGTTTAGTCAGCTCAGCTCAAAGCAGGGACCAGGCTTACTGTGCTGATCATAGTGGGCGTATAGGATTAACCATGGGGAGGAGAAAAGGTTTTCTGGTGCTTCAAAGATGAGGAGAGCAAGAAAAACCCCTTCCCAGTTTCCGTCATGATAAGATGATGCTGGGGGACCCAGCACTGCCCTTGTAGCACGAAGCATAAGAGAAGGTGTGGGATGCTCTCATGAGGGACTGGTGGATATAGAATCATAGAATCACAGAATGTGGTTTTTAATTGGAAGGGACTTTAAGGCTCATCCAGTTCTACCCCCTGCCATGGGCAGAGACCCCTTCCACTGAAGCAGCTTGCTCCGAGCCCCTGTGTCCAACCTGGCCTTGAGCACTGCCAGGGATGGGGCAGCCACAGCTTCTCTGGGCACCCTGTGCCAGCGCCTCAGCACCCTCACAGGGAAGAGCTTCTGCCTAAGAGCTCAGCTCAGTCTCCCCTTGGGCAGGTTCAAGCCATTCCCCTTGGCCTGCCCCTACAGGCCCTTGTCCAAAGCCGTTCTCCAGCTTTCCTACAGCCCCTTTAGGCACTGGAGCTGCTCTAAGGTCTCCCCTGAGCCTGAGCTCCAGTATTATTGGAAAGGGAAAAGCATGGGCTGAGAACTAGGGGAAACTGCTATGGCTATGGAAGCTGTGCTGTGCATCTGGCTTGCAGAGCAGGAAGGGTTGGGAAGAGCTGCAAGAGGGGACTTGATGGTGACAGAAGATATAAAGGTGGCCTGGCAGCAGAGATGGCTTATTCAGCAGAAACAGGAATTCTAACCATTTATAGGTTTAAGTTTTCATTTATAATTAGTTGTCATGTAGGAAGTCTGTCTCTGGAGGGGCCTTTCCTGAGCTGTCTGTCCCTAATGGATATGTTTAGATTTCTGGCCTCTGTTGTTAGGTCTTTGGACTTCAATCTCCTCAGTGACTGGTGCAGTTTGAACTCAGTGTGTCTGTGTATACCTTTGCAGTTAATAAAGAAGGTTCTTTGCCATGTCATCAGTCATCCTGATGAACAGCCAGAGTATTTCCAGAAGAAAATTGCCTTTCTGTTTATGAAACCAAACACAAGCAGGTACCACAGGCATTTTCACCATTTCTTGCATGCTGCCATAGCACAGGGGCATGGAAGAAATTCAGTCCCAGGGCTGATCATTAGAGTTTGTGTTAGAAAAACAAAGTTCCTATGAAGGATCCTGTGCTGTAGTGTGGGGCAGCTTTACATGTGTTTTCAAAATCTTGTATTAATCACCTTCTCTCTTGCTGACATCCCTCATCAGTTGTCCTTATTAAACACGGTGACAAGTTGTCCTCTGGAAAGCTGTGCTGTTGTAGGAAGTACTCGAGGTGAATGTAAAACAGCCCGAAACAGGGATTTGCAGATGTGGCAGTGCTGAAAAAGCCCAGGAGGCTTTTGCGTCTGAAACAAAATAATTCTGAAAGCATCTCCAACTCCATTCACCAGGCAAGGGTCTGTTGGTGTGGAGAAGGAGGATGTTAAGCAACAGAAAGTCTCATTTCTGAGAGATTAAGTGGAAGGGAGTTATTTTTGTTAACAGAAAGCCTTGATCTTTCAGCCAGTCTTGTTTTCCTGCATCATCATCTTCTTGTAAGAACAGTTCGTGCTTCACAAGGTTGTTACGTTCTCCAACCAAGGCTGAGGCTTTGCAGCCATCTGGAGGGTTAAACCACCAGGGTCACTGCCCTAACAATGTTGGTACTGTTTGGAAGTAAAATCACAGAACCCCAGCCTGGTTTGTGTTGGAAGGGACCTTAAAACTCCTCCAGTTCCAACCCCTGCCACGAGCAGGGACCCCTTCCACTGGAGCAGCTTGCTCCAAGCCCCTGTGTCCAACCTGGCCTTGAGCACTGCCAGGGATGGGACAGCCACAGCTTCTCTGGGCACCCTGTGCCAGCGCCTCAGCACCCTCACAGGGAAGAGCTTCTGCCTAAGAGCTCAGCTCAGTCTCCCCTCGGGCAGGTTCAAGCCATTCCACTTGGCCTGTCCCTACAAGCCCTTGTCCCAAGCCCCTCTCCAGCTTTCTTGTAACCCTTTCTTGTTTAAGGTATTGGAAACTGTTATTTTGTTGTTTATTGCTGTGAATAAGTTTGATTGCAGAAGTTTGAGTAGATCTCAAAGCATGTTTTCATCTCCCAAAAAAGTCAGGCTTTTTGGTCTAAGCGTGGAGCTGGGATAAGCAGAAAGTGTCACTGACAGTTTTGGGAGATGGACCATCATCTTCCCAGCTGAATCTGGTTTGCCTTGCTGTAAAACTTGCAAGGGGTTTGTCCTGCAGACAGGCATGCTCCGGCTGGAGCTGGCTGCCGGGTCCCGTTGTGCAGGAGGACCTAGGCTCGGGATGCTGTCTCAGAACCATTTGGCAGTGGTATTCCCTCATCTCTTCCCTCCCATGCGTCCTTCTCTAATTTATTCCTTCCGAAGGATGTGTTGACCTCTGCACACTTACACCCCAGCTATGCAGCACAGAGGGGGTGCACTACACCAGCCTCAAACTATCCTTGTAACATTGGGTTTGTGGGTTTTTATGACTAATTTGATAGGAGCTTGGATTAAGCAGGAATATTGAGTCTTCATGGCTCCAGGGTGAAAGTGGCCTCTATGAGCTGTATTTGTTAGATGCTTTTAGAGATGGGGTAGGACTAGATGACCTTTGAAGTTCTCTTCCTGACTCAAACCATTCTGTGTGAATCTGTGTTTTGACTCCATCAGGAAGCAGAAGTCAACAGATTAACATTCTTCTTGCTGTTCCTTAACAATTTTCAGGGTTGTGACTGGAAGGAGAAGCTACATATCAACAGAGCAGAAGTTTTCCCATTAAAACCCCTATTTTGCACAGCACAGTTGTCACGTGTGTAAAGAGGGTTCTGGGCTGGATTTATTTGTGTTCCTGTATGTGGAAAGCACAGCTTGGCACTGGGACAAGCCCTGGCTGCAGCGACACAGTCTCTTTTCCAACGCAGTTTATTTCCCTGCTCCACACAATGACTTTAACTGCCTCTATTAAAATGGTGACGCTGTTTCCATCCCGAGCAATGGCATGTGATTTATAAAGGGGAAATTTCCACCTCTCTGCCTTGTTAAGGACCATCCCTTGGGAATCTGTTGTGCCAGGAACCAGCTTTGCATTTCGTGCATACCGGGGCTGGTGCATCTCAGGGCTCATTGTGTTACTGGGCCCGTTGCTGAGCAGTGCCAGGGCTCGAAGCCAGATCTCCCGTGGCAAATGATAGTTGGTTTCCCTCCAAGAGGTGTCAGTGGCAATCCTGGATCCTGCTGTGCCCTGGTTAATGAGTTATCTGTGTCCCAGCAGCTTTGCCAGGTTAGTAAATACCCCGCACAGTTAATCTGTGTTCTGCACTGTATTTGACAGTGGGTGTCTCTCCAGGGACACAAAACAATCTAAAGCTGTTATAAGTGACAGGAAAGGTTAACACAGCAATTACCAGTCAGTGTTAGGTTATTAATTGCTGGGTTTAGAACCTGAAACATATATTTGTGTGTATTACACTGAATGTGCATGTCCTTAAACTTCATGCAACAGCAAAGCAATGTGAGTGAAAAGAAAGACAACTTTACTTGACAGTGAAGTCCCCCCCAGCTATCACAGGAGCTTATGGTTTTATCACCTTATGTTTTCTGTCACCACCTCTTTTACCCATATTGTCAAGGCAGCCAACTTGGCCTGTGAGTGTAGTGTAGATGTTTTTAAGCAAATAAACCCTTGGGATCTCTCAGTTGTACATTTCAGGTGCCCAGTTCCACTGTCATTCATGACCAACACTCTTGGAAAACTGCTGCCATCATTGGATTGTCCTTGTTGCATAGTTTCAGTTTTAAATACTGTTTTATACAATGAAAACTTAAGGGTGTTAAGTATCATGTGCTCTGGATTTGCCAGTCCTGCAGCAATGAGCAGTACCTCGTAGAGGAACTTGTGCTTCTTAGGACTGATCAGATTCCAGGGTCTCTTCTGGATGTGTGTCCTGGTTTTGTCTGGGGTAGCCTGAAAGGTTTCCATAGGAAATGTGGGCTCTCAGATTTGTGTTTCCTGTGGTTTAAACCCAGCTGCTGGAATCTGTCAGCAGAGGCTCAACAGATGTCTCCAGGGAGCACAGTAATACATGTGCTCAGCACCAGCTATGCTGGCACTCAATGGAACTACTACCCGGAGTAGTTGAACTGGTTTTAAAGCCAGTAGCTCTTCTAAGGCTGCCTCTGAAGCTCACCTGCTGTAGGTCTGGGCGGAACCTCTGCCGCAGAGCGTGGGCTTCAGGAGGAGCTGCGGTGGCAGTGAGGAGGAGGTGCAGAAAGGCTGCACAGACTTGTCGGCTTTGTTCACATTTAGGAGGTGCCAGAGGGAATTGGCCACCCATGGGTGTATCCGTGGACATCTTCATAGCAGAAATGGGAAGTGGAAGTGTTCAGGGCCCTGGGGGTGATCCAGGCTGGGCTGCATGGGGCTTGGAGCAAGCTGCTCTAGTGGAAGGTGTCCCTGCCCATGGCAGGGGCTGGAACTGGATGAGCTTTAAGGTCCCTTCCAACTCAGACCATTCCATGATATCCTTAGGAAGGGAAATAGGGGAGGTTGCCATAACAAAGGTTTGAGATAGAGTTTTCACTGAGGCCAGTCTCAAAATACTGTAGTTCTGGGGACTAGAATTAACCCACGAGTGCTGCCCCCTCTTAGCTTTGGCTTTCATGCACCATAAAGTACTCAACTTCTGTTTTGCTCTGTTTCAGGATCATTGCATCGATAAAATCAAGGCACGCCGGACAGGTTGCAAGGCTTCCTATGTAGGTGAGTTTCCAGTACACACTTGTTCCTTTCTTTCCTGCAAAACATAAAGCAGCAGGACCAGTCCCAAACCCCAGTGATTTAATTTCAGTCTGGAGTAGAACAAACACAAAATCCTTGAAAGCCTTATGGAGGAGAGGCCTCAAGGACAGCACTGGCTCTATGGCAGGCTCTGTGTTTGTGGCTTGGTGCAGTGCTGGCTGCTCTCTGCTCTTCAAGGCATTAGCAGCAGTGGTTGCTGACACTCATCCACCTCCATTTTTAGCTGTCTGACCACTCTCACTTCGAATTTTAGAAGGCAGAAACACTACTAATTTTAGGGAACTGATTCTCCCACAGATATTAGGCTTTTCCTTATTTATTCCACCAGTTAGCAAGGGACAGTGGGTGAGTTTTCATCACTGCTGTATTCACTGTGTTAATGTTTGACCATCTTAGAATGCAAAGTCTTCCTGTATTCACCCCATTCCTAGAATAGGTACTTCCATAAGTCCATGTAGCCAGAAGCTGGTGAAGTACTTTGCACCCTCTCAGTGGCTGTGAGCTGAGAAGCAGCTCTTCACAGAGCATCTCCCACCACCATCCTCTGCTTTATCTCTCTTTCAGACTGAGGCATTTGCTGAAGGTCACATAACCCGAGGCCAAGCTGGATCTTGTGACTCCCAGTCTGGTGCTTTAATCACGGACGGCTCCTGCTTTACATGCTGTAAGATGAACTGATTTTGATACAACTAAAAGTCTCCTTGCAAGTGGCTCTTTGCACTTTGTGTATGGCTTTTCTGTTGTTAGTTAGGTGGGTAGTGCCTCATAAGGAGAAACGGGTACCTCCTGTGGAGAAGCTGCAGTTTGTTAGGGACCATGGGCTGTCTTTTCTAATGGCTTCAGGCTGATGTCTCTGAAATAATGACTCTCAGATGTTTTTCAAAGTAGCCTTGATCTAGAAGTCAGTTTTCATGGCTGTTATTTGTACTAAAGACACAAAATGTTAAGTCAGAAGAAACGCAGAGGGAAATAAAAGCAGGTTTTTCCACTAATCGTTTCCTACCAAGTGAGTTGGGTTTGACAGAATCCGTTCTATGGAGGCTGACTTCAAAACCCAGATGTAGCTATAACCTAGTTTTGATTGGCAGGATGATACTGGCAGAACCTGTGTTCCTTCATAACCTCTAATCCACAGATGTGTACTGTAATCCAGGCAAGAGGCAGCTGAACAGAGCTGAGGCTTGCAGGGCCCCTGCTCTCAGCTTGCTTTTATACCTCCCATATGTAAAACCCCGTCTTGGTATTGTCTTGCAGCTCACATCAGATGTAAGATCTGTGTTTGTGCAGACTATATAAAAGACCAGGTGACTTTGTGCAAACCAGAAGTTGAGTCTTCTGGGGCGCCTGAGTTTCCTTGTTGCCTTCAGCTGGGGTGCTGTGCAGGGTGTGTATCCCAAAGCATCCATGTCCTTCACTGTAACACTGCCTGCAAGCACTGCAGCTTTTCTGTGTGCCTGGCAATAGTGCCATCCTTGAAAATGCAAAGGAGTTGGTTTTGTCTGGGGAGGATCTTGCTTTCTTTTACCAAACCCAAACTTTCCAGTGCATATAAAATATTTGTACTGTGACTATAAACCTTGCCTGATGGCTATTTAAAGATCCAGTCATAGAATCATAGCATGGGTTGGGTGGGAAGAAACCTTCTGGTCCTTCTGGAGCCAGGTAGCATCACTGTCACCACTGCTACGAACAGTCTGGTTTGCAGTAGCTGCAGAGGCAGGAGCAGAAACCTTCCTCTGGCCACAGCAATATCCCATCTGCAGCCACAGCCTCGCTGCTGAAGGCTCCCCAGGCCTTGGCTGGGGCTGTGCAGGAGGAGGGCGAGGGAGCTGCTCGCAGTCCCTAGAGCCAACAGGGAGCTTGCGAGCAATCCTGGTCACTGTTTGTGCTGGGAAGTTTGCATTGTGGATACAGTGGTCGGCACTGCAGAGTGCAGGAGTGTCTTGGAGTCTTTCACTTGCTGTTGTCGCACAACCTCGTCTCTCCTTTCATCGAGTATTGGAACAGGCTGCCCAGGGCAGGGCTGCAGGCACTGTCCCTGCAAGTGTTCACACCCCGTGGAGACGAGGCCTCAGTGCCATGGGTCAGTGGTGGCCTTGGCAGTGCTGGGAAACGGTTGGACTGGGTGAGCTTGAAGGGCTTTTCCAATGTCGCTGATTCTATAAGTACCATAAAGCGAGAAATGACCAGAGAGCATCTCTAATCCCTGTTCCACTTTACGAGGGCAGGGCGTTGGTGTTTTCCTGCCAGCCAGATTTTGTTTTCCATCCTGTCGAGTAGCAGAGCAGAAGGAAGTGATTTCAGCTGCAGTTTCTCTCTGCGGGCATCTCGCCGTGGTTTCCACTGGGTGTCAGCACCGCGCTGGGGCCGGGGCTTTCCCTTTAGCTGCACCCACCGCTGGCAGGACTCGGTTGGCTGCATAACCAGAGCAGGGTGCTGGCTGAGGAGCAGCTTTGCCACGATGGGCTCACCCTGCACAGGCGCAAGGGGCCGGTGAGCTCCAAAAGCGCTGTTGTGCTGGAGGTGCTGCTTCCCTCTGAGCAGAGCAACCGGTTGGAGCAGGAGGAGTGTTGAACATACCCTCCTCATTCCAGTGCTCTCTAATTAGGGTTACATCTGGGACAGCGGGTGCCCATTTCTGGAAGATCAGCCTGGATAACTCTCACAGTGTTTGTTTTGAAGGTGTGGATGTGATATGCATGCAGGAATCGGTGTGTGCTGGGCTGTGTCTGGCAGGCGTGACAGATCAGGGCTGCTCACCCTTGTGCTTCCTCCATGCTGGTTCTTCCCCTCTTTTTCCATGCTGGATATGCATACTGGCTTCCCAAGTCCTTTATAAAATCCTTTGTCCTGCCAACCCAATGCACCTCCTTCAGGCCCCTTGAATCCATGTGGTTGATGTTGGGTGAGAGGCAGCATGCCCCAGGGCAATTTGGGTACCAGGTGGGCAAAAGCATCCCCTGGATGCTCCTTTCTCCCACCTCGTGCTGTCAGGCACCTTGTGCTTCTCCCACCCTCCCTGAGGATCACCTCACAGCGCCAACAAGCCTGTGCAGGGAAGAGAACTGGTGTTGGAGAAGGGGCCTGGGGATCTCCAGCCACCCAGGCAGCAGCAGCTCGAGCCCTACACTAGGATGCTTGACCTCGGCACAGGGAAGAGGAGCGCTCCCAGCCAGCTGTGGGAACCTGCATCCCATTCCAGCTACGGAAAGGCACTGCTGCGTGCTGGGACATGCAGGATCCAGGGGAGCTTGGGCCAGCGCTCACTGAGACTCCAAGCATTGCCTCCCCTCCAGGCCTGCTCCAGCACAGGGGCGAGTGGTTTGGCTGGAGGTAGTGCCAGGTACTTTGAGACTCCTCCAACTGATTCTTCCATCAGGGACTTAAACATTCAAAAATGGAGGCCATGAAATACCACAATTGCAGAGTCTTTTGGCCACCTGTTTCTGCACCCTGGCATACCTGGTTTTGCAGTGATGCAGCCTCGGAATAGAGTTGCTTATTTCTGCACCCAGCTACAACCTTTAATGCCAACATCAAGCTTCTTGGCTTGGACTGGGAGAGTTTTTGGGTTCTGCAAGTTGGAACAAACCTGCTCCCAAGCAGTCGCGTCTGCCCTGTAGGAAAACCCACAACCAGCATTCAAGTTCCAACCAGCCACCAGCCTTCCTGGCTCCCATAGGAGCCCTGGGAAAGTGGCACGTGCAGAAGCACTCTCAGCATCCAGAGGACCCAGGGAACCTCACAGCAGAACAGTCCTGCTGCACACAGTAATAGTGGGGCAATAGCCCAGGTGATGGTGAGGGGCTCTGTCATCATCCTCTCCTTGCACAACCCCTCCAGGGGGCATCAGGACTCTTCTTCAACACTCTCCATGAGGATTGACCTTGACTTGTTTGCAGCTCCTCTTCCTCTTGCTGCCTTCTGCAGGCTCTGTTCTGGCTCATTCCAGCCTGTGCAGGGTGTCCTGTTTACCCAGCCTGCGAGTGAAAGGAGTTCTTGCCTCCTCCTGCAGTGTCTGTTCCCCCTGAAGCAGAGCTTCGAGAGTCTGCAGGGTAAGGGCTGAGGTGGCAGGGGAGGTGCTGCTCACCATCAGGAGTGGGACAGAGCCTTTGCATGGGGGCAGAGGAGCTGCAAAGCGCAGCCTGATCAAGGGTTACTCTTCTGAGGAGCAGGCAATGAGCCCTGGGTGGCAGCTCACTGCACTGTGCCAGGAGCAGTGGTGCAGCTCAGCCTTGGGAGGAGCTTTATAGAGCAAAAGCAACCATAAAAATGCCACCCTCCTGCCCAATACACATACACTATTTTCAGGAAGCAAAATTGCTGACTTCAGAGCAAGGAGTAAGCTCCTGGGTTTTAATCCTGGGCGGCATCAAAGGGAGCGTGAGCAGCAGCTCAGGGAGGGGATCCTGCCCCTCTGCTGTGCTCTGGGGAGACCCCCCCCTGCAGCCCTGATCCAGCTCTGGGGCAGCAGCACAAGAGGGACCTGGAGCTGTTGGAGCGAGTGCAGAGGAGGCCATGGAGATGCTGCGAGGGCTGGAGCAGCTCTGCTCTGGAGCCAGGCTGAGAGAGCTGGGCTGGGGCAGCCTGGAGAAGAGAAGGCTCCTGAAGGGGAGACCTGAGAGCAGCTCCAGTGCCTAAAGGGGCTGCAGGAAAGCTGGAGAGGGGCTTGGGACAAGGGCCTGTAGGGACAGGCCAAGGGGAATGGCTTGAACCTGCCCGAGGGGAGACTGAGCTGAGCTCTTAGGCAGAAGCTCTTCCCTGTGAGGGTGCTGAGGCGCTGGCACAGGGTGCCCAGAGAAGCTGTGGCTGCCCCATCCCTGGCAGTGTTCAAGGCCAGGTTGGACACAGGGGCTTGGAGCAAGCTGCTCCAGTGGAAGGGATCCCTGCCCATGGCAGGGGTTGGAACTAAGATCCCTTCCAACACAAACCAGGCTGGGATTCTGTGATCTACAGATCTGAGTTATTCAACTTAAAGGCTGTTTTACTTCCAAAGCAATAGTGACAAGGTACTCTTTTGAGCCTTTGTTCCCCTGCTTGTCGGATTTCAGAGCTGCTGTTTAAGCTCACTTCACATAACTGGAGGGAACTGAGAGCTCCTCACACGGCAGAGCTGCTGGGCCATTCCTGGTGTACTTTAGCAGTGGGGATTTAATTACACGTTCACTCAACAGGTGGTTCCTAAGTCCTAGATCTTAAAGAGTAAGGAAAGATTAAACTGGTGTTTAATTATCCCTGCTGGAGCGCCAGTTTAGTGCTGCTGCATGGTAACCTCATTCCCCAAAGCCTCTGGGAAGAAATAGGGCAAGGCCTTGAAAAACAGGGATTTTCTAGGGAAAAGGGGCAGCTCCTCCTCTTTGCAGATGTTGCTGCTGATTATAAGAAGGAAAAAAATACAGGTGAATGGCCTGCATGGATTGCATTGGAAGTTTCATGTGCTGGTGAGCATCCTCCTCTTCTGAACCAAGTCCTCAGTTTTTCATGGAAAAAGGTATTTTTCCCTAAAGGATGAGCTAAGCCTTCCCACTGGCTTATTTTCTCCTTTTGCTTGTTGCCTACAGTTAATTCCAGAGCCCAGGCTGTGCATCTCAGAACTGCTGTACCTGGGAGGACTGGCAGCCTTGCTCCCTCCCCATCCCATAACCATTCTTGTCGCTTCTGTTGACTGGGAATGAACAGGGGAAAAAGGGGGGAAAGGTGACCACAAGCACACAGTAGTGTGTGCCCTGCTGCTTTTGAGGGCTGGATGTGGGTCCTGTCTGCAGCAAGCCAAGGGATTCTGGGGGGATTAATGGCTGCTGCAATGGAAACTGTTCCTCCAGTTGTCTGTATCACTGCCCCTTTCTATTCCTGCAGTCCCCTTGTATTGAGAAGGGGGAAATCAAAGCAGCAGGTTGAGGAGGGGGATTCTCCTCCTCTGCTGTGCTCTGCAGGGGGCTGGAGCTGGATGAGCCTTGAGGACCCTTCCAAACCAAACCAGGCTGGGGGTCTGTGCTTTCAGAGCCTTTTCTGCAGGAAGGCTTTGCCTTGGCCACGATGGCCAGAGGATGCTGTTGGTGGGACTGGCTGTCTCTTTTTAGGCCATGAGTCAGACCCAGAGAGAGTTGCAGCCATGCCCGCAGCTGCTCTGGGCTAGGGAATCTCTGTCATCACCATCCCCGGGGCTGGCAGCCCTCCTGTATCTCTTGGACAAGGCTGTCACTGTGTGTTTCAGCAGCAGCGGGCACAGGGGACCCCCAGGTCAGTTCTTGCTGAGATCAGCCTGAGCTCACAGCAGCCATGTTTTGTCTTTGCTGGTGAACTGGGAAACCTTTTGGAGCTTTGCTTTTGGGGTGTTTAATAGTGAATGAGTATCGTGGCTGAGAGTGCTGCAGGACAAGAGATCCCGAAGAGGAAAGTGCTGGGAAGAGCTGGGCTCCAAGAGTGCCTTTAGGCAGCTCAGAGCCAAAAGCAGTGAGCACAAAGGCTGGTTTCCTAGAAACTGGAGCTGTGCCCTCCCCAGCTGAGTGCTCTTTTCTTTAGAGGGTGACTTAATTCTCCTGGGAGACATCCCTGGAGAATCCCTATCCCAGAATCCCTGCCCTGGCCTCCAGAGCACAAAGCCCCAGGTTCTGCAGGGCTGCAGCCACCGCTGATAGAAATCTGCAGAGTTCTCTGCAGGTTCTTGTGCTGCCTGAAACCAAACGTACCCTGTGAGAAACCCCAGGGCTTGAGGTGGCCACAGAGCTTAGTGAGGGGGGTGGGTTGCCAGGAGCCCAGAGAGAAAACAGTATTAGTGGGTGATGACCTAGTTGTGTGTAAATCTCCCTGCAGAAGAGCTGTAGTCATCTTAGGACTGTTAAAAGTCATGCTGCCAGTGTTTGTTTGGAGGTGAGGAAACATAGCAATTTAGTTTTCAAATGTGATGGTTTGGGTTGTTGGAGGGATTTTTTTTAAACATTAATTTATTAAAAGAGCTGGGAAAATGAGCACTGCAGCTTTCCTAACCAGATCATCCCTCTCTGATGGGAAGGGACTGTGGAGAAACTCCAACCTGTCCACTAGCAAAAAGCATTTAGGGCTGTGGCTTGGAGATGGGGAAGGGAAGGCTGAGCAGAGTCAGCCTTGGCTTGTCCCAGGGACGTGAGAGGAGAATGGTTTAACCTGTGATTTTACAGTAACTGATTTGTAACCTTATGCCTTTAAAAGGAAAATACTAAAATAGGAGGAATTGGCAAATGTTGAGCTCTCTTCTTGCAGATTCATCCATTGCTTTATAGAAATGAATTGCTTTGGGATTTTGGATTTTTTCCACACTGTAGTTTTTCAGTATAGTAAGTGAAAAGTGCAGGGTCTGGAATGGGGTTTGAGGCTCGGTTTGTTGTGGATCCATGTTTCTGTGTCCATATAAAACAGCTTGTTACTCCAGAGTGATTACTTGAGGGCACTCCCGGTCGGTCTGTGACACACCAGCAGTTTGTTATCAAATACAGCAGCTGCATGTATCAGCTCCAACAGTGCGTGTTGGAGGCCCTTGGCTGGAGGTCTCACTTTTCATGAGCCTGTCTGGTATGGGGAAGCTTTGGCAGCTCTGACCCTCTTCTGTGAGTCCTTGGGGGCAATACCTGCACACAGGAAAGCTGTTGGGTTTGGGGTGCCTGTGCTGCAGTCCCAGGGTCCCGCAGAGGTTCTGGCCAGGTCCCCCCAGTGCTGGTGATGGTAGCAGGGTGAATGCAGTGCTCTGATCATGTAGTATTGCTCTGATCAAACCCCTCTAAAGGTTGGGTCTTCTGATTTCTCGCTGTGTTCTTTGCACAGTAAATTCCCCAAAGCAGCAACAAGTCTCATCTCTATTATCTTTCCATAAGAGTATGACTTAAACATGAGAAATTCCTTTTGAATTCCTCTCCTACCATTTCAGTTCCACGTAGCCAAGATGCTGGTTTATATTTGCACGTGTCCCGCTTGGTGCTTGTGAACTTGGTGTCCATCCAGAGCAGGGTCATTTCCCTCTGCTCCTGCTGGGAGCTGTTGGAGCGAGTGCAGAGGAGGCCATGGAGATGCTGCGAGGGCTGGAGCAGCTCTGCTCTGGAGCCAGGCTGAGAGAGCTGGGCTGGGGCAGCCTGGAGAAGAGAAGGCTCCTGAAGGGGAGACCTGAGAGCAGCTCCAGTGCCTAAAGGGGCTGCAGGAAAGCTGGAGAGGGGCTTGGGACAAGGGCCTGTAGGGACAGGGGAATGGCTTGAACCTGCCCGAGGGGAGACTGAGCTGAGCTCTCAGGCAGAAGCTCTTCCCTGTGAGGGTGGAACGAGTTACAAACAGGTGAAGCCTCATTTACATGTCCTGGTTGGGCTCTGCAGCCAGTTGGCCTCAGTGAACACCAGGATTAAGTGACAAAACCCAGGTCCAGGAAGGCCTTCAGTCTGGTACTTTCCCATTGCTTTCAGAGGGAAGGCATCTCAAAACTTAGGCTTGACTATATTAATACATGTATATATTAATAACTATTATTCTGCTTTGAGCAGAATTGGGCCCAGGTGCTCTTTTGGTGTGTTGGGAGGGGACAGTGGCAGCAGAGCATCCCCTACCTGCTCTCATGGCATGCCAGGAAAGGCAGGAAGTGCTCAATGGAACCCACAAACCCTGTGTTCTTTTGAACTTCCTTTCTAGGAACTCCAGCTCAGCAGTGAGTTTTGCAGTGAGTAAATTCCTCAGGTTATCATAGAGTAGTTTGGAAGGGACCTTAAAGCTCCTCCAGCTCCAGCCCCTGCCACAGGCAGGGATCCCTTCCAGTGGAGCAGCTTGCTCCAAGCCCCTGTGTCCAACCTGGCCTTGAGCACTGCCAGGGTTAAATACCCCAAATGCCTGCTAACTCCTGTGAGGTTTCCAAGTGCTGTTTTAAAGGAACATGTGGTGCTGCAGAATGCAGCCTTCATGATCCATCAGATCTGTCATTGACTAGAAATGGAAGAAGCTCCTTGTCTGAGTCAGAGCGCTGCAGGGCTTACGTCAGAGGTGGGTAATGCACCATGGCCTTTGCCTTGAATTCCAGGGAGTTCTTACTTTGTGTTTTCCAAACAATACGACATGCATTCAACATACACCTCCTGTCTTCACTCAGGAGGAGAACCCTGATCCCGGTAGCCTGCCCTTTCCTAGCAATCAAACAGGATGTCTGAATATATGAAACCTTTGCAATCAGATTTATGACCTTTTCCAGACAAAGGTGTTTATGCTGCGTCAGTCACCTCCTGCTCTTGAGTCACTTGCGGACTGAATCACTAAATGTGCCTTCAAAATGTGTTTTTCATATTTGGGTGCTGCAGATATTAGTAATTCCTGGTGCATGCTCTGTGTACGTGCTGGGGGGTGTCTCAGCTCTGTGATGAGCAATAACTCAACTGTAGTGTGTTCGAGCTGGGTTACTGAGAGTTTGTGTCCTGATGTTGATGGAGAGGGTATTACAGACCCTTGTGCATCTCAGCTCTCCACCATGCTGTGCTGTGTCTCAGCTGCCCTGCACTGGCTCCTGGTTTGGATTTGTGACCTCCTGCCTTATGCATTGGGGTAAACAAGGGCTGGAAGAGGCTCATGGGGCTGAAGGGGGAGCTGCTTTCCTGAAGACAATCCTGGCTCCTTTCCTTCGTGCTGCTGTTGAGGCAGCACCGTGGAGCAGCAGGGGCATGGGTGCTGAGGGAGGATGAGTGCCGGTGTCTTTGGTTAAGACAGTGCCATAGTGGAAGCACTGCTCTGGTGGCTCTTTGAGCTTCGCATTAACTCCCTTCCGTGAAGGTGAGCAGTGACCCATGTGCAACTCGGTCCATAAGTGACCCCTCGAGAGGGAAACTGGAGGAGATGCAGGCTCCATGAGGGGCTCGTTGGGAGCTGGGGCAGTGGATGATGGCCATGGACCGAGGCCTGGCTGAGTGCCCCGGCTGTGGTGGAGGTGAAGCAGCCAGGGTTTACCAGCAGTGTGTGCACAGTCAGGGTGAGTCAGCTGCCCCGGGCAGCTGCTGTGCTCAATGCCCTCTGCTTTGCTGCAGCTTTACTCCTGGTAGCTGTGTGCAGAAACCCTGTGTGTAAGTAATGAGAGGAGTGGAAGGTGCCTGCTTTCAGATGCACTGTGCTCCTGAAATGGCTGGAGCTGCTCCTGCTGCAGGAGCTGGCACACACTGAAAGGCTCTACAAGTACAAAAGGCCTTTTGTGCTTTCATAGAACCATCATAGAATGGTTTGGGTTGGAAGGGAGCTTAAAGCTCATTCAGCTCCAACCCCTGCCACGGGCAGGGACCCTTTCCACTGGAGCAGCTTGCTCCAAGCCCCTGTGTCCAACCTTGCCAGGGATGGGGCAGCCACAGCTTCTCTGGGCACCCTGTGCCAGCGCCTCAGCACCCTCACTCACAGGGAAGAGCTTCTGCCTAAGAGCTCAGCTCAGTCTCTCTGAATTTATTTGCCCTGGAATCAGTCATTTGGAGCAGCATTTTAAACTGTTGCTGGGTGTTGTGCTTGTCTCCTCCTGGATTCAGAGTTACAGGGATGTGGACCAGTGAGCTGAGCAGGAGCTGTTACGTGGCCACTTGGATTCACAGACATCGGAGAGAGTCATTAGTATGTTCTTAATATTGGTTTCAGGAGGTAAGCTTATGAATTAATTCAATTTGCTTATGACTGTCCTCCTACCTGTGTGTGAGCAGGAGGTGTTACCTGCCACTCGGCAATTGCTCTCTGCCCAAGGCAGTTGCAGGGGAGGTCTCCCCATGTCCTGCTGTTCTGCAGCTATAGCTGCATCCCTGTGCTGCTCCCATGGCATCCCACCACCAAGCTCTGCTGGTGTCCTCTGTGCAGAGGGAGAGAAGAGTCCTGAGAACCCAGGCGCTGCTGAGCAATGCAGAAACAACAGCGCGGGGCCTGGGTGCAGAATAACGCTGATCCAGCTGGCAGGGCAGGCACCAGCACCGTGGGAGGTGTGAGAAACCTGAGGCACGCCAGGAAACGCTGCACGCAGCACATGGAAAGGTCAGGTGGAGCTCCATGGGACTTGGGTGCTGTAATGCAGGGAGTGATTTGTGCAGCACCATGGAGCCAGTTATTGCACTGGATCTGTGGAAACAAACAGCAGGGTTTGTGCATGGTCCTGCTAAACATTGTGTGCAAGGGCTGGCAGAGAAAGGCAGTTTTGCAGGCCAGGGCTGTTCTAAACCAGCTACTCATTGAACTTCTGGGTACCTGAACAGCTTCCTAGAGTCACAGAATCCCAGCCTGGTTTGGTTGGAAGGGACCTTAAAGCTCATTCAGTTCCAACCCCCTGCCATGGGGTTGGAACCACTAGACCAGGTTGCTCCAAGCCCCATCCAGCCTGGCCTAGAGCACTGCCAGGGATCATACGGCTGCACATGTATGATCCTGGTTCATTTCTTGCACTTTGAGTGTGGTCGGAAGCTTGTCTTCATCCTTGGTCCAACTCTCAGGGAAGCACGTGGCATCCTGGCTTGGCTCCTACCCTTGTGCTGCTTGGGGCTGTGCTCAGATCACGGCTGGACCAATGGAGAGCATCCTCTCTTCTCCCTGGTCACCATCCAAGCACTGCCCCTGCTTTGGGATCGATGCTTTGCATTCTTACCCCAAGAAGGAAAGTCCTGGAGCAGCTCAGGATTTTTTCCACCACCCCCCACGTATGTGCACACAGGAGCAGGCAGCAGCTGGAAGCACATTCTGAACTTGGCCTTCTTGTTTTCCTCTCACATGTTGTAAAGCTGCTGAAGACCTGAAACGCAGCCCAGATGAAGGAGATGGAGAGACTGAGCTGGCACGGCTGGTGTTGCTGTGCTTCTGCCCATCCTCCTCACTGCAACAGCTCAGTGCAGGGACAGGAACCAGCCATGAAACCTTCCTTTGTGAGGGGGGGAGAGGAGGGGATGCTCCTCACTCCCATCGCTCAGGCAGGCAGCAGCTCTCCTCCATCCCAGCCCTACGTGGGGCAACTGGCTCTTCCCATAGCAGGATCCATCCCACTGATGCAGACTGACCCTGTTGCATCCAGCCCTGTACAGGTGGCAGGAGGAGGGGTGGCTGTGCTCCAGCTTGGGAAAAACACAGTCTACAAACCCATATCACCCATTAGCACAGGAAAGAGCAGGGCAGAAAGATGCACAACACCTAATGCATTTCTCCTGGAGACTGTTTTGGCTCCAGAGCACCACTTGCTGAGCTGCTTCTCTGCTGCTGTGTGAGAGTCATGCAAAAGAAAAGCACTTTGCCTGCAGTGTGTCACTGCTGCCTCCGTGTAAAAGCAGTTGAACGTGTCCTGCTGCCTTCTGGCACAATAACTTGCTGTCTTTCACAACAGAACTTCACCACTTGCCTGAAAATGTCTGGCAAAACAGCTAGCACGACCAACAACATCGCTCAGGCCCGAAGGACTGTCCAGCAGCTAAGAATAGAAGCCTCCATAGAAAGAATAAAGGTGAGAGCACATTCTCCTTCACCCCTCCTTTTGTTCTGTTTTCCCCCTTCCATCTGTAGGGTGGTTAACAGTGTGTTTGTGTGTGTGCCCACAGTTCAGTGTTTCCCCCCGCCTCTCAAAACACATCTACATTTCAGCCCAGCAAACCTGAATAAATCTAAGCTCTGTCACTGCTTACAGCAGCATCCTCAGGGAGCTTGGTGCCCTGTAGACTTGGAAGAGAACCAAACCAAACTCCAAAGTGCAGCTCAGATGGGTGAAACAGAAGGCAGGGATGAGTTTCCAGTTTCATGCGTATTGTGGGATTTTGTTCCATCCTTTGGCTGGCTGACTATGACATCTGCAAGAGAGGGAAAGATGTAGGGATGCTAGAAAGATAAGAAGGTAGCAGTAACTGGGTTCCTTTAACATAAGGCAGAAAATAAACCACACTTTTTTCTAGCTGGCAGGGATGGGATATTTGCTGCATGAGTCTTTTCGCATCTTTTCATGTTTTGCCATGTTCCTTGCACTGCTGCCCAACCCTTTTTGAAGGTCAGCAAACCAAATATACAGACCCGTAGAGCAGCAGTGCCCTGCCTTGGTGGCTAGTCATAGAATCCCAGACTGGTTTGGGTTAGAAAGGACCCTAAAGCTCATTCAGCTCCAACCCCTGCCACAGGCAGGGACCCCTTCCACTGGAGCAGCTTGCTCCAAGCCCCTGTGTCCAACCTGGCCTTGAACACTGCCAGGGATGGGGCAGCCACAGCTTCTCTGGGCACCCTGTGCCAGCGCCTCAGCACCCTCACAGGGAAGAGCTTCTGCCTAAGAGCTCAGCTCAGTCTCCCCTCGGGCAGGTTCAAGCCATTCCCCTTGGCCTGTCCCTACAGGCCCTTGTCCCAAGCCCCTCTCCAGCTTTCCTGCAGCCCCTTTAGGCACTGGAGCTGCTCTCAGGTCTCCCCTTCAGGAGCCTTCTCTTCTCCAGGCTGCCCCAGCCCAGCTCTCTCAGCCTGGCTCCAGAGCAGAGCTGCTCCAGCCCTCGCAGCATCTCCATGGCCTCCTCTGCACTCGCTCCAACAGCTCCACGTCCCTCTTGTGCTGCTGCCCCAGAGCTGGATCAGGGCTGCAGGGGGGGTCTCCGCAGAGCACAGCAGAGGGGCAGGATCCCCTCCCTGAGCTGCTGCTCACGCTCTGGGGGTGCACCCAGCACACGGGGGGGGGGTTTGTCTGGGCTGCAAGCTCATGCTGCGAGGTCATCTGAGGACACTTGTGTTTACTGTCCCTGCTTTGTTCCTCGTTACAAACCTGCTGTATTATTTTGAACCTCCTCCTGTTTATTTTTAGTGTTCTGTAGAAGCCCTGTTGGGGCCAGGCAGCACTGCCTGGAGTCACACACTAACCCCAGAGAGCACTGGGGTCCATCCTTTCCTCCTCCTGCATGTAAAGCTGGAGCAAACCCAGGTCTCTTTGCAGGAAATGAGGCCCTGGAGAGGGTGTTGCTCTCCAGACACCTCTGCCATCCCACACAGAATCCCAGCCTGGTTTGCGTTGGAAGGGACCTTAAAGCTCACCCAGTCCCAACCTCTGCCACGGGCAGGAACACCTTCCACTAGGGCAGGTTGCTCCAAGCCCAGGCCAGCCTGGCCTTGACCACACACAGATCACACACAGGGACTTTGTACCCAGCAGCAGCACATGTGATCCTGTTACCATGGAAAGCACCAGTTTATGGGCTTTTTTCCCCCTGTGTTCTGCAGGTGTCAAAAGCATCAGCAGACCTAATGCTCTACTGTGAAGAACACGCCAAGAAAGATCCATTGCTAATGGGCATTCCAGCTTCTGAGAACCCCTTCAAGGACAAGAAAACGTGCATCTTGCTATAGGAGGGTGCCAGCAGCTCTGCTCCCTCCTGGGCAAAGCCAGCCACCGGCGGGCCTATAGGCAAATACTCTGTAAGGTACCGGCTGCTCACTGTGTAAGAGTAGCTGTTCTTTTACCATGTGTATAAATGATTTCTTAAGCTTTCTAAAGCATTCTGTTGCCTCTCTTTATTAGGAAGTGAGGTTTTAAACTGAATTAACTTCTTTCTTGGCCAAGGGAATGGGGTGTTGGGTGCAGTGGGGTGGGCAGGGTGAGGCAGGGCTCTCATCCTCTGCGGGAATGGGGTTCACCTCTCCAGTTACACAAACAAAACCAAAGTTGCCTGAGCTTTGCTACCAGAGCAGAGGCAAAGGTGTGGAAACCTGATTGAACATGATTGGGTCGGCACCTTTTTAAGATGATGTCTGTGCTGCCTGTGTTGGTAGCGTGTGTTTAAGCACAGACATATTTAGAAGTGCATTATCTAGCAAAAACTACCTTAAAAATGATTGTAGCAATGAGTGGTGAGCTCCAGGGAGCCATGCCTGCAGCCTTCCTCACGCTGGCTTCTCTTGACAGGGGTTTCTGAGTGTAAAACTTCAAGAATGGGAGATCTGCAGGTTTATTTGCCTGCTTTTTAAGTTGAAAATGCAGGATTTTCAGCTTTGATCCTGCTTCTCTACATACTCTTCTGTAGTTTAAAAACCCTGTCAAGAGAAGCAGAGGCTGCAAGGTTGTGCTGCTGAGCTGGAGGCATGGTTCTGGCTCACCACATCCCAGTTCCATTCTGTGCAGGGAGTCAGAACTTGACTCTTCTTTTTTAAACTCATTTTTTAAAGGGGGTGGGGGGGAAATGCCAAATTCTATCCAGATTGTGGTTCTGCAGCTAGAATGGGAGGGTCTTTCCATCGAGTAAGTGATTTTATATATACACATAATAAAACATTCTTTCTCTGTCTGTGTGTGTATATATATATATAAACTTTCATGGTATATTTATACAAACCTTGCATCTTAACAGCAGACTTGGAAGGGATTGAAGTTAATGCTGCCTTCAGCTGGCTACAGATGTCTTTCTCAGTAGCTGGTGGTTCAGAGGTTGGACGTGTGATCATGCCATAACTGCCTTTCTGTAATTACATTTGCAGGACTTATTAACCACTTGTAATTTACTGTCTTACATTGCGTATTTGTCCTTTCTATATTAAATTATATACACACCATTGAGAGAGATTGAGAAAGTCTCTGTTTGTTTAACAGGCCACTCGAACAAAGAGTTCAAAGATCAACTTACAAGGCTGACAGGAGCTTGGTTCTGATGATTCTGTGCTTCCATGCAGCTTAGTTTTATAAGTAGAGTATTCTTCTAGTGACAGTTTTAAAACAACAATGTAGATTTACACTGTTTTGGGGTGGTTTTACTGTTTGTGTCATTTTATAACACCTCTTGTTATAAATAGTGATTAACTCAGTGTGGGTGTGCCAGGCTGTCAAGAGAGCTCCAGCTGTGCTCAGGAGTGTGCAGGCAGGTACATGGGGAGGGTGAAGAGCCTCATGCTGTTGCCTCACTATTGTCCTTTCTCCAATCTATTGTCCCTGTAGGAATCTACCTTTTTATCCTGTTAAGCTCCCTGCCCCCCAAAGCTCACCTGTGGAGCTGCAGAGATGCTGCTGTGGCTGCCCTTAAAGCATGATCCAGCTGTGGAGCACTGGTTGATCCAGCTGTGGGGCACTGGTTGGAGATGCAGCTGTGGGGCCCAGGCAGCACTCTGAACTGAAGCATGGCCACCTCCTGTCACCCCATCGCACCATGCCCACAGTGCTGGTAACTCCACACTCCCTAATAAAGAGCTCCTGGCACGTTCCTCGGGCTCACTCCCTCTTTCCCTCCTATAAACTCATTATGTTTGCCAAGCCAGCGCTGAGTGTGCCCTGGCTGGGGCTGTGGCTCCATCCCAGCCCCACAGCTGAGTTTCAGTGTGTTTTTCAACCTTTTTCCATGTCGTTTGACATCCTTGCAGCGTGATTTGTGCCAGCAGCTATTTCACGCTTGCTCACACACCCAGAGAACAAAAGGAGTGATTGTAAATGGCTGTGGTCGCATCGGTGATCAGAGGAGCAGGATAAAACCACTGCGCCAGGCTCTCTTTTCCAGGGGCTTTCTCAGTTTTAGGCGGAAGACTTGGAATCAGCAGCTCATCACCACCAGCTGCCTGCTCCTGATGGTGTTTAATGTATAGATGGTCGCTAAACTCCTTATTTTTTAGATGCAGTGTACAGGGGTTCACGTGGCTACATTTGCACTTTGTTTTTTTGCTATAAATACTCCTATGAAAGAACAGGAATGGTAAAATTCTGAGGAAATACAGACTCTGCCGTAGTAAAATGAAAAGGAGAAGTGAGACCATCTGCACCCGCAGCTGCTGGGAGAAGCCCATGGAGGTGGCATGCTCTTTATCTCTCTTTTATATCAAGCTCCAGAAGGGGTATTTATTCTATTCCCCCCCCATAAATTAAGCAGCCAGCTTGTTATTTGTGATGATTTGCTCTTTATGTTCTAATTTGACTCTTTCATGCTGTGTTCCATTAACAGAAGAGCTGGTTGGTGGCTTGGAGACCTGACTCTTGCTAAAAGAACCCCTTGCTAAAATATTTCTGCTTTCCCTATGCTCCAAGATTATCATCTTCATTTCGTTGTTCTGGAGCTGGTGAGCTGCAAAGGTTGGACTCTGCTGCTGCACTGGTGCATTGCTGGGTGTTCCTGCATGGGAAGGGTGGTGGTGGGGTTGGGATGGGGATAGGGCCTGGTGCAGGTGCAACTAGTACCTCCTGCTCCTAATCTGCTGGGAGTCCCTGAAAGAGCCTGGTTGTCCCCATGGTGACAGCAGGAGGGCAGCCCTGAGGTGGGATGATGGTCAGGGTGTGCCCACCAAGAACCTCAAGTGTGCTTGGAGATTGTGTTTAGATCTTGGGTGAGAGCTGATCATGGGGCTGGAAGGTGGAAAAAGGAGATTGCAAAAGATCTGCTCCCAGTTTGCTGGGCATTGGGATGGGTTTATTTGGATGAGCGCTGCAGCAGGGGTGAGAGCTGCAGGACACCAGCCCTGGAGCAGCCACAGGGGCTGGGTGCTCAAGGCCAGGTTGGACACAGGGGCTTGGAGCAAGCTGCTCCAGTGGAAGGGGTCCCTGCCCATGGGTTGGAACTTTAAGCTCCCTTCCAACCCAAACCAGTCTGGGATTATGGGATGCTGAGGGTGAGCGCTGCCTCTTTGCAGCCCCAGCACCGGGCAGAGCTGGCTGTGGGGTACCTCAGCGTCTGAAGCTAAAAATGTTTAGAAAACGCCTTTTGGTGCAGCTCCTGGGCCAGAACCTGACCTGATCTCTGTGCTTTAAACACTCGGATCTTTCCCTGGGTGCAGGTCACGGAGGGCAGCGAGGGTGCCTCCTTCCCAGGGTGTCCATATGCTGATGGTGATGCTGCTCCTGCGCCATCCCATGGCCCTAGGGGCTGGGGACGGGGCCTGCCCGGTCCTGAGCTACGTGCTGGACCCGGCTCGAGGCTGACGTGTCCCTGCAGCCCCGCGCCGGACGGGGCCGGAGCACGCCGTGGGAGCGGGAGAACTGGTCCAGCAGCGGCCGGGGGCAGCGGCGCTGGGGCCGGCGTGCCCAGGGCTGCAGGCAGGGAGCCGCGGGGCAGCGCACACATGCAATTAGGGGAGCCCTGATGTAGGTCAGCGGCGTCCCTGGGGCTGCGCAGGCACAAGGAGGCTGTTCCCCAGCTCTGTTTGTTAAGGCTGGGAGAGAGATTCCCGCCCCATGGAGTGCAGCGGAGTGCGTGCCAAGAGTATGTGTGCAGTTAAACCGGAGCTTGGCACAGAAACCTCCTAACCCTGGAGGGGTCTGGTTCCCCCTGGGGGGGGCACAGGGAATACATCCAGCAGGCTGTGGACACCTTCCTGGGAAGGGAAACACTGGGTCGAGTTTTCCTCGTCCGAGGAATCAGGTTTCCCCACTTCCCAGGAAGGGTCAGGCCCTGCGGAGCCTCCAAAATAACTCCTCCTCCTCTTGTTGTTCTTGTTCAAACTGTGCTGTGAAGTGGCGGCACTGGAGAAAAAGAAACACAATTCCCAGCATTTCCTGCTGCACATCAGCTGCTTTCCCTTTAATGGCTTGGGAGGGGCTAGGAATAAACCCACACAGGAGCAGCACGGCAGGACCTTGCCCAGGGCCAGGACAAGGAAGAAGCTGCTAAATGAACCCTTTTGACTCTACACTAATGAACAGGGCGAAGAAAGCAAACCCCAGGACGCAGGGCTGGAGTTTAAACTTTTATTTCCAAAAGAAGCCAAAGCCAAAAACCCAAAACTCCCCTAAATCCTATCAAATTTCAAACAATTACATTAATGTAGCTGCTTCCAACAGCCAACTGTTGAAGAGTGGGTGCAGATGAACTGCTTAAGGGCATCCTGGTTCTCAAACCTCCTGGTATAAATAATTTTTCCATCAATAATAGCATAAAATAACTTATTATATCTTAGCATAAAAACTTAAGAATTAACACCCCAAACAATACATTAAAAGGGGTTGTAAAATGCTTTGCGTAATCTTACGGGGTTTCTTTTGCTCTTTAAGGTATTTAATCCAGAAGCTGTAAGTTGCACTTAAAATAGGTGGAGGCTGTCGGGCGTTTTCCATGAGGAATCTGGCCGCGCAGCACCCCCGGGGCTCACTCCTCCGGCCACGCAGGCGCTTCTCATCCCTTCACTTCCACGCTCCTCCGCGTCGCTTGGCAGCCCCACACAAGGCGCAGCTCAGCTCCAACCCCCCCCACCCCCCCCACGATATCAAGTTTTATCTGGGTATTTTTTAGTTGTTTTCTGCTTTTCCCCCCCTGCCCTCCCTCCTGGGTGATCCTCGTGCCAGGGCAGGGAGTAACTTCCTGAGCAACTGCTTGTAAAGTGATTGCGAAACTCGAGTGCAGTCGGGTTCAGCCGAGCGCTACGGTCACCGCTCGGGGAGGTTAATCACAGGCACCCACTGATCCATGTACCGGCTCTCCCGGCAGAAGCACATCAGCTGACTCAGCGCTGGATCCTTCCACTGTGAGGCGTGGGGGTTCTGGAAAGAGAAACGGGGGGGATGCTTTAATACGGGAGCAAAACCAACCCCTATAGAGAGGGATTAAAAAGCAGAGCAGGAAACGCAGGAGCATGAATCATCTTAAACTGGCACTAAAGCAAACCAACCAGTCGCCTCCAGAATGATGAGTGGAGTTCTGCAGCTTTGCAGGGTAAAGGAGGAAAAGGGGTGAAAAGGGGGAAAATAGACTCATAGAATGATAAAAGTTAGCAAATAGACACATAGCATTTAAAAAGGGAAATCATGGAATCTTAAAACAGACTGGGTCGGGAGGGACCTTAAAGCTCATCCAGCCCATGGGCAGGGACACCTTCCACTAGACAGCTTGCCCAAGGAGTTTCTTATGGATCCTATTCCAGACAGAGGTCTGGGAGCTTAGCAGGCACCTCTGTGCCCAAAATCACCATCAGTTCCGGCTTTATGGAATGACATTTTAGAACTGCATTCAATTCCAGGCTTTGCAAGGCACCTCCATCAACACCCACTGGAAAGACGGGTTATGCCTCATGGCCAAGCCGGATGCCTCATGGCATGGACAGGCGGTGAATGCCGCCTGTCCATGCCATGAGGCATCCGGCTTGGGCATGCCATGGGGCATGACCATGACACACGGGCTGCCCCCAGCAACCAGGATCCATCCGGACTCACCGTGACGAGGACGCAATGAAGGTCGGCGGGTGGCCCGGGGCCAGCGGCGGGCAGCAGGAGCTGAGCCAACCGTGCCGGGTTGTTGACACGGAGGATGTTGATGTCGTTCTCGCAGCAGAAAGCCTGGATCAACGTGAAGTGGATCTGCAGCGCCGCATCTCCCTCCTCTTCCTCATCGGCCGCAAGTAAGCACAGCACCACGTTATCCGGATCCCTGAAGGGATGCACAATGTCACCGGGAAGGGTGGCGGGACACCGGGGTAAGGGGTTGAGCCACCGGGGTTTCACTCACACATTAAGCAACTTGGCTGCCTCATAGACACCAAGGGTGAGGCTCCGCTGGCTCAGCGCCTTGCTCAGCACCTCCTCCAGCGCGTCCCCCGCCTGCTCCATCCTGCCACCGGGACAAGCACAGACAGGCAGCCACCGGTTACCGGGGGGGTTGACACCAACAGCACCCCCTTCCCTTCCCGCATACCCTGCCCATACCTTACCTCCCGGCGGTGCGGTGGTCCCCGGCCAGCTCCTCCAGGGTCATAGTTCCGTTGCGGGCCGTTCCCGGTGCTGGGACCGCTCCCGGTAGCGCCCCGTCCGCTGCGCGCCGCGCCACCGCCTCTGCAGCACAAAGGCGCCCCGCAGGCGTTATCCGACCCGCGTCCAGCCAATCCGCGCTGGCTGTATTTGCATAGCGCCCTTCTATTGGTTTATGCAAAGGAGATCACTCCCACTTCTCGCTGACTTCGTGCCTTAGAGCCGCCGGCCACGGGAACCGGCGGGGCGGTGGCTGCTGATTGGCTGCTGGAGGAGTGGGGGCGTGGCCTGTGGAGGCGATGACGAGGGAGCGGGAGGCGCCGGTTCCCGTCAGGAAGCTCCCGCAGATCCCGGGAGCCGGGACTGGGAAACGGGCGCGTTCGTTCCCCTGCACCGTAAGAACGGCGAACGCTGGGGGCCGGCTCCCGTTCTGGCAGCGCGCGGCCGTTTGGCGCGCCTCAGCTTTGCTCCTCCGTGCGCCCGCACCCAGCCCGAGGCTCCTGTGCGGGTCGAGGTCTGCCAAGGGGCGCTGCTGCCTGTGTCCGGTACCACCGGGATACCCCCGGGATAACGGTCCTGGAGAGCTTACCCCCTCCATGAGCATCCATCCAGCCCAGCCGGCCTCACCCCACCTCACCCCACCGGGGCCAGTCTGCGCCTGCACCGGGTGCTCCCGCTTGCTGCGCCCCAAGGACACGAGTTCCCTCTGCCCCCCGTTGGGATGGAGCTGCCTCCCGCACGCACAGAGCTCGTGCTCCCCGCCAGGAACCGCGTTCCTGTGCCCGCCCCGCTGCGAGCCCCGCTGCGGCAGGAGGCAGGCACTGCCCCGGTGCCATGGGCGCTGCCTGGGCACACGGTGACGAGCGCCAGCGCGGCCGTGGCGGTGCCAGGAGGCAGCGGGGAGGTGGGAGGGATGCACCGGTCCTGAGCTGCACAACGGGACTGAACCCACAGCCCTGGAGAGCGTCGTGTGGGGATACCGGTACCGGGGCTGCAGCCACCCGTGTGCTGCCTGCCACTGGAGCAGCTTGCTCCAAGCCCCTGTGTCCAACCTGGCCTTGAGCACTGCCAGGGATGGGGCAGCCACAGCTTCTCTGGGCACCCTGTGCCAGCGCCTCAGCACCCTCACAGGGAAGAGCTTCTGCCTAAGAGCTCAGCTCAGTCTCCCCTCGGGCAGTGTAAAGGCGCTAACCAGAACGGCCTATCCCAAACCTTGCCTTGGAGGACACCACCACCGCCTCTTGCATGGCTCAGGACACCGGTGTTTGCCCCAGAGGAGGGAAATAAGGCACCGGGGTGTTAGAATATATGTTCTGTGTGTAGTGAGCAGTGTAGTTTCACTGCCAGCCTTGCTGGCTGGGAGAGGTAAGTCAGCCTGTCGATAACCCCAGACTTCAGAGGCAACTTCTGCATCTCTGGCCTCCAGCCTGCACGTTGGCTGGAGCCGGCACAGTGGATGCTTGCTGCTCAGTTGTGTTTGGTGCAGGTGATGCTGCAGGTACCCACATCCCTGACCCACACTGGGGGGTGCAGGATGCAGTGCTGCAGTGAGTGACCAGCACTGTGAGCACTCAGGAAGGGCAAGCAGCAGCTCTGTAGCACCGTGATGTGTTGGACAGCCACAGCTCTGTGTGCGTCCTCCTGCTCCCAGGAGGGATGTGTTCCCTCTCACCGGTTTGTCTTCTGCCAGGACACAGTATAATTTCCTGGTGAGTCACAGGCACTGCACAGACACCCTTCCTGAAGCTGGAAGAGTCTGCAGTTACAGAAGTTATCCCCATTTACTGCACTGGGAAGAGGGACGTGGAGCGGTTGGAGCGAGTGCAGAGGAGGCCATGGAGATGCTGCGAGGGCTGGAGCAGCTCTGCTCTGGAGCCAGGCTGAGAGAGCTGGGCTGGGGCAGCCTGGAGAAGAGAAGGCTCCTGAAGGGGAGACCTGAGAGCAGCTCCAGTGCCTAAAGGGGCTGCAGGAAAGCTGGAGAGGGGCTTGGGACAAGGGCCAGTAGGGACAGGCCAAGGGGAATGGCTTGAACCTGCCCGAGGGGAGACTGAGCTGAGCTCTTAGGCAGAAGCTCTTCCCTGTGAGGGTGCTGAGGTGCCTGACGGTGCCTCCCCCTGCAAATACCCTCACAGGGGACTCTCTTTGACTTCTGCTGTGGGGAAGCAAAGCTCCACGTCCCATAGAGCCATGAGGCCGCTCTGCAGCTGGTGCTGAGCTTGCTCCTCCGATGCTGACTCAGCTGAATGTGGGTGTTTGACCTGCTGCGCCCCAGCCCCCCCAGCAGCCCCCCCACAGGGTTTCCATGAGCTGGGTCCAACCCAGAGCCGGCTTTCCCTGCCATCTGCCCTGTGTCCAGCTGGAGCCTCCGGGGAGGGCTGCTCCCCATGGAGCTGAGTCAAAGATCGCGTTGTCTCAGCTGTTGCACCTAAGAGCCTCCATCCTCCTGTGCTGAGAGCCAAGGCGCTTGCCCAACCCGGGCTGGCGCGGGCCCACCGGTCCCGGACTCTGCAGTGGGACCCCGGTGCTCCCTCAGGCAGCTTTGGGCTTTGAGGGTTTGCTTGTGGTGGCGTTTTCCTTCTCCTCACCCGCAGCAGCAGCTGCTTCCCAAGGCGATTTGTGCTGGGCACGGTGCTGCTGGGCACGGTGCTGCTGGGCACGGTGCTGTGAGTGCTGGGCACGGTGTTGTGAGTGCTGGGCACGGTGCTGGGCACGGTGCTGTGAGTGCTGGGGTGCTGCTGGGCACGGTGTGTGAGTGCTGGGGGTGGTGGGGGTGTGTGGGGGTGTGTGGGTGGGGGTGCTGTGAGTGCTGGGCACGTGCTGTGAGTGCTGGGCACGGTGCTGCTGGGCACGGTGTTGTGAGTGCTGGTGGTGGTGGTGGGTGTGTGGTGCTGGGCACGGTGCTGCTGGGCACGGTGCTGTGAGTGCTGGGCACGGTGCTGTGAGTGCTGGGCACGGTGCTGTGAGTGCTGGGCACGGTGCTGTGAGTGCTGGGCACGGTGCTGCTGGGCACGGTGCTGTGAGTGCTGGGCACGGTGCTGCTGGGCATGGTGCTATGCGTGCTGGTGAGTGCACTTGAGCTGTGCAGGGCCGCAGAATCACTGCAGGAGCCCCCTGGAAAACAGCAGTGGATGGGAAACCTGTTTATGCAGCAGCACGTAGGGAGGGCTGAAGGGAATACAGAGCCTGAACTTCAACAGCGGAACTTCGGGTTAGATGAAAGGCAGAAGCTCTTCCCTGTGAGGGTGCTGAGGCGCTGGCACAGGGTGCCCAGAGAAGCTGTGGCTGCCCCATCCCTGGCAGTGCTCAAGGCCAGGTTGGACACAGGGGCTTGGAGCAAGCTGCTCCAGTGGAAGGGGTCCCTGCCTGTGGCAGGGGTTGGAGCTGGAGGAGCTTTGAGGTCCCTTCCACCCAACCCATTCCATGTTCCTGTGGCTGAAGCAGCCCCTCGGTTGTGTTGTCTCTGGCGAAGAAGCCCCCCGAGTTTCCATACGCTCATCCCCCGGTGCCCCTCGCCCCGCTGCTGCAGGCTGATGAGCTCTGACACGAGGAAGCGTCCGGAGGAGGGGCAGAGGCCCCCTCGGAGCAGGTGGAGGTGGCAGATGGCAGCACGGCAGCGAGCAGGTGGGGCTTTGTGCGCTCCCCCCCAGTTAAGCTCGCTTAATTTGCTCCATCTCTGTTAGCAGCTCCAGTCTGGCCTCCCCGCCAGGGCTCAGATTGTCTCTCGCGGGCGGCCAGGCCACCAGGCCCCATCTGTGCCCGGCTGCAGGGCTAAACCTGGCTCGAAGGCAACCGAAGAGCAGCTGAAGCCTCTTTTCTCTCGGCTCGGCAGCGGCAGCTCCTGCCCTGCGCTGGGAACCGCAGCAGGCGATGCTCTAAACCCGCGCTGTCCTGCAGGGCTCCCGGCTGCCCTCCCGTGCCCTGGGAAGCAGCGAGGATGCTGCGGGGACGCGCGGGTCCCTCCTGCTCTGAGTGGGGCTGCGCTGGGGATGCACCGTGGCTGCAGCGCTGTGCGGCCTCACTGGGAGCCGCAGTTGTTCCCCCACCAGCTCTCGGCTGGCAGCTGCCTCCGAGCCTCCCTTTCATCGCCTGCCAAGAAGCATCCAGGCCGTTTTGTTCCCCCCTGCTTGCCCTTTAATCCCGACTTTCATAACTCACCAGCCTGCAATCCCCCCCTCACCCAGCAGCGCTCACACAGGGGCCCTGCGCTGGGCTCAGCCGTGGGGACTCCGCTCTTCCCCCGTGCTGGCAAACCCTGAGCTCCAAACGTTGCCTGGGGCCATAGGGCTCAAGGCAGCTTGGGGAGCACTGGGATAACGCACGGGAGATGCCGCTGGAGCCCTGCCTGGGGTTCACGGGAGCCGCTCCCGCAGGGGATGCTCTCGGGCAGCCAGAGACGCTGCCTGCACGTAAGAGCCCCGCGTTGTTCGGTTTCAGTTGCTGGGAATGAGCCCAAACCTCAGAGGGTGTCAGTGAGGGGAGACGAGCCCCGGCCCTGCCAAAGGGGCCGGCAGCCGGCCAGGAGCCTTCCTGGGGGGCTGCCCATGGGGTGGTCCTGGCACCGCGGCTGCTCCTGCTCCAGCAGCTCTGTTCCCACTTGGCTCCGGGCTGTCCCTGTGCTCCTGGGGCCCCGTTCCAGGGATCCAGCCCCTCAGCGCCCTGCCCTGTGTGGGACCTTTCCCCAGCTCCACTGACCCCTTCCATTGCTGCATAGAACCACAGGATCCCAGCCTGGTTTGGGTTGAAGGGAGCTTAAATCTCCTCCAGCCCCAACCCCTGCCACAGGCAGGGACCCCTTCCACTGGAGCAGCTTGCTCCAAGCCCCTGTGTCCAACCTGGCCTTGAGCACTGCCAGGGATGGGGCAGCCACAGCTTCTCTGGGCACCCTGTGCCAGCGCCTCAGCACCCTCACAAGGAAGAGCTTTTCCCTAATATCCCATCTAAACCTCCCCGGGTCTGTGCCTCTCTCAGCACTGCAGGAGCGCACTGCCTGCCCCCCGAGCAGCACAGGGCCCTGCTCACGTGCTGGGGCCCTGCATTCCGGGCTGGTGTTTTCCCTCCCTTTGAATCTCCTGGATAACGAGGGCAGCGATCCCTTTGCAAAGCAAACGCCAGCTTGCACATTCCTGGGTGGCCTCTGGTCCAACAGTCACTGTGTTCTCCCGGCGGCACCCGCTCCCGTGTCACCGAACTGACCCCAGCGCCCGGCCGGCCCCACTGCTCCCAGCCGGTGCAGGCAGCAGGATCCAGATTCACCTTCCCAGGCCGGGGCACCCCTGCCTGCATCACCCTGGAATCCTGTGGGAGCAGGGCCTGATGCTCTGCAAACTTCACCAGACCTGTCCCATCCCTTGTTCCTTGGGAGCAGAGCCCAGCCCCTCCTGGCTCCATCCTCCTGTCAGGCAGTTGGAGGCAGCCATCAGGTCCCCACTGAGCCTTCTCTTCTCCACACTGAACCCCCCAGGTCCCTCAGCCCTTCCCCATCACACTTGGGCTCCAGGCCCTGCTCCAGCTCTGCTGCCCTTCTCTGGCCACACTCCAGCACCTCAAGGTCTCTCTCGTAGTGAGGGGCCCAGAGCTGAGCACCTCAGGGCACCACATCAGCACCAGCACCAACACAAGGACAGGGATGGAGGACATGGGAAGGGGCCATGGACAGAGCCTGCACCCATGGAAGGGGCCATGGACAGAGCCTGCACCCCACGCTGGGCTGAGCCTGGCCATGGCAGGGTTGGAGGCTCTGGCAGTGTGGCCCTAGGGCACTAAACCCACCCACAACTCAAACCCAGCCATCGGAGTGGGGGCAGGATGGGCAGGAGCATCCCCGGGTGCAGGCACCGGGGGTGGGACCCCTGTGTGCATGGGGCAAGAGATCATTTCCCCTCCTTTCTCCATCCCCAGCAGATGCCAAAGCAGGGCTCAGCTGATGCAATCCCGCTGGCATCCAGGGGCTGACTTTGACCAGTACCCAGGGCAGCCGGGAAGTGCGGCCCTGGCTGGGTTTGGCTCCGGAGCTGGGTCCTGTGCCAGTGGCTTTCCTGACCCCCCTGGTCAAGGAGGCCGGTGCCAGCGGGAGCAGGGATGGGACTGTCCTGGCAGAGGCATTCAGCATTCCCAGTGGATGTGGGGAGCAGCCTGGGCGAAGCAAGAGCTGAGCCCTGTCTCCACGGCCATGGGTTTGGGTTGTGCAGACGTAACTGGAGCAGGACATTGGTCCCTAAAAGCCCCAAAGCCCTGGAGTGCATCCCCATTGCTGCCCCATGCTGGAGAGCTGCTTGAGTGTCTTCCTTCCTGAGCAGGATTCCACAGCCACGGCTGTGCTCCACAGCAAACCCGGCCCTGCTGCCGGCTGCCCAGGCAGCTCCTCCATCACCTGCAGGTGATTCCTGAGGCGTGCTGGACAGGAGCTGCTCTCCTGGCAAGGATGCTCCCTGTGCCTGTGCCTGTGCCTGGCCATGGGTGCATCCCTACATCCCTACATCCCTTCTCTCTGGGAGGTGAAGGCATTATCCCGCCCTCCACTGCGGGATGCTTCATGGATGCTCCCACAACTCACACTGTCCAGCCCCTCAAGGTCTCTCTTGCAGTGAGGGGCCCAGAGCTGAACCCAGGATCCGAGCTGCGGCCT
This sequence comes from Neopsephotus bourkii, assembly GCF_033783945.1. Lineage (NCBI taxonomy): Eukaryota > Metazoa > Chordata > Aves > Psittaciformes > Psittacidae > Neopsephotus > Neopsephotus bourkii. The sequence goes on from NW_026901735.1 coordinate 4,701,001, forward strand.
CCCCAGTGCCCAGCACAGGGGCACAATCCCTGCCCTGGCCCTGCTGCCGCACTGGTGCTGATCCAGGCCAGGTGCTGGGGGCCTCCTGGCTGCGTGGGCACAAGCTGCTCCTGTTCAGCTCCATCAAGCAGCACCACCAGGGCCTCTTCCATGAGCAGTTTCCAACCGCTCTCTCCCAAGCCTGGAGCATTGCAGGGGGTTGCTGTGGCCCCTGGGGAACCCATACCCGGAGCCGTGGCTGGGGAGCCCTGCACCTGGGCACATGGACCAGCGGCGCGTGCTTGCAGGAGCCATTCCAGAGCCAGAGCCGGAATCCAGGCAGCAATGGGCAAAGTCCAGGAGCCGGGACCTCCCCTTGGCGCCTGCAGTGCTGCTCCCGGATAAAGCTGCAGGTGAGGCAGAGCCAGGCTTTATCCCATTTAAGAGCTGTGTGTCAGGATAAACCAGCATGAGTGGCACTTGCACGAGCAAACGCTCTCCTGCCCTGTGTGCTTCCTCCACAAGGAAATGGGCTTTGTGCAGGATCACTGTGGGATCATTGTAGGGTCACTGAGGGATCACTGTGGGATCATTGTAGGGTCACTGAGGGATCACTGTGGGATCATTGTAGGGTCACTGAGGGATCACTGTGGGGTCACTGCGGGCAGTGCCCCTCTCCCCATCCCACCTCTTCCGGGATGTTTCCCATTGGCATTCCCGGTCCCTGCCGGACAGCGCCGGTGTGAGCAGCGGGGGGCTGAGCACCCCCAGTGTGAAAACACCCCCAGTCACGCATGTGGAAAGCAGAACTGGTTCAGTGGCAGCCAGTGGCACCAGTGCTGCGGTGCCTGTCAACAGCAGGTAGGTCATGGGGGACAGGATAGGAGATGACATTGATCTGATTTCGTTCTGTCTCCTCGAATGAGACAAGGGGGGAGAGGGGAAGAGGGGAAGGGAGCTTGAAGGCACAGTTGGGTGGTCGTTGCAGTGATGGCTGCTGCAGTGTATGTACCTGAAACCGTGGCAATGCTTGAAAGTGGATCTTAAAATGCCTGTAATGGGGAGAAATGCAGGAATCTCGTTTTCAAGGACATTTGCAGATCCTTAAGGTCAATACCTAAAGGGGCTGCAGGAAAGCTGGAGAGGGGCTTGGGACAAGGGCCTGTAGGGCCAGGCCAAGGGGAATGGCTTGAACCTGCCCGAGGGGAGACTGAGCTGAGCTCTTAGGCAGAAGCTCTTCCCTGTGAGGGTGCTGAGGCGCTGGCACAGGGTGCCCAGAGAAGCTGTGGCTGCCCCATCCCTGGCAGTGCTCAAGGCCAGGTTGGACACAGGGGCTTGGAGCAAGCTGCTCCAGTGGAAGGGGTCCCTGCCCGTGGCAGGGGTTGGAGCTGGATGAGCTTTAAGCTCCCTTCCAACCCAAACCAGGCTGGGGTTCTGGGATTCAATGGATTTTGACCTCCATGGGCCATTTTCCCACCCCAGGACATGGCCCCTCCTGCTGCAGCAGCGCTCAGCACCTCTCAGGGCAGCAGAGCCCTCCCACCCCGTGCAGAGCTGGCTCAGCAGCTGCAGGGCTGCTTGGGTGATTAATGGTGCCTGTGGCTGCCGAGCAGCTGCTTTGCATCACATCCACATCCCAGCTCCTCCAGCAGCAGCAGGGCAGCGGGGCAGAGCCTGGCGCATGCATCACCCCCCTGCAACCTGCTGCAGCCTGCCTGGGTGCTGGAGAGGAGGGGAGGCAGAGGCAGGAGCTGCACACAGTGCCCAGCATTGGACCCAGTTCTGGTGCAGCTGCAGAGCCAGGAGTCCGTGGTGCCTTTGCTGTGCAGGAGCTCGTGTGATTCCCCGGATTTCTGGCTCTCTGTAGCCATGCTCCTGCTCCCGTCACAGGTACCCATGGGCAGAGGCCGCCTGGCTATTGGTGTCCCATAATCCAGGAGCAAAACCTGTGCTGGGGGAGAAAACTGCTGACTCCTTGAGGAGAAGAGGGCAGGGTGGCCCCCAGGCCCTGCTGCTCCCAATGGCCCTGTGGGTGCAGACACGGTCCCCGCATGGATGCGGATCCCTGTGCGGATGACGATGAGGATGCGGATCCCTGTGCGGATGAGGATGTGGCTGCGGGTCCCCCCGCGATCGCCGCCTGCGCAGCGCCACCTGGTGTCCGTGCCGGGAGCAGCCAGAGGGAATTCCCGGCGCCCGACGGGGAAAGGCAGATGGAGCACAGTCAGTACCGGCTCCCTACGGGAGAACCCACGAGGAGAGACGGCAGCGGCAGGGAATCAGCCTCCAGCGCCTCTCCGGGGGGCTGAGGTCAGGGACCACATCCAGCTCCATCACATCGGGAGCAGCAGGATTGGGGCTGGTGGCCACAGGCACTGGTGTGAACACTCTGGTGTGGTTTGGGAGCCACAAACTGCCCGGGGAGTGACTTGGGCTGCACCACAGGGGAAAAGGAGCAGTGAGAAACCTTCCTGTAGCAGCGGGAGGATGGAGCAGAGGGAGGATGGAGCAGCGGGAGGATGGAGCAGAGGGAGGATGGAGCAGAGGGAGGATGGAGCAGAGGGAGGATGGAGCAGAGGGAGGATGGAGCAGAAGGAGGATGGAGCAGAGGGAGGATGGAGCAGAAGGAGGATGGAGCAGAAGGAGGATGGAGCAGAAGGAGGATGGAGCAGAGGGAGGATGGAGCAGAAGGAGGATGGAGCAGAGGGAGGATGGAGCAGAAGGAGGATGGAGCAGAAGGAGGATGGAGCAGAGGGAGGATGGAGCAGAGGGAGGATGGAGCAGAGGGAGGATGGAGCCGCGGGAGGATGGAGCAGAAGGAGGATGGAGCAGAGGGAGGATGGAGCAGAAGGAGGATGGAGCAGAAGGAGGATGGAGCAGAAGGAGGATGGAGCAGAGGGAGGATGGAGCAGAAGGAGGATGGAGCAGAGGGAGGATGGAGCAGAAGGAGGATGGAGCAGAGGGAGGATGGAGCAGCGGGAGGATGGAGCAGAGGGAGGATGGAGCAGCGGGAGGATGGAGCAGAGGGAGGATGGAGCAGAGGGAGGATGGAGCAGAAGGAGGATGGAGCAGAGGGAGGATGGAGCAGAGGGAGGATGGAGCAGCGGGAGGATGGAGCAGCGGGAGGATGGAGCAGAGGGAGGATGGAGCAGAGGGAGGATGGAGCAGAGGGAGGATGGAGCAGAAGGAGGATGGAGCAGAGGGAGGATGGAGCAGAGGGAGGATGGAGCAGAGGGAGGATGGAGCAGAGGGAGGATGGAGCAGAGGGAGGATGGAGCAGCGGGAGGATGGAGCAGAGGGAGGATGGAGGAGCCGGAGCCCTCCTGACAGCATCTCCTGTCCCCTGGCAGAGGGAGCAGCCACAGCCCCGGGGGGGGACACGGGAGCTCTCTGCCCCCCAGCCCAGGAGCTCTTTCGGAGCAATTAGAGGGGATGAAGCAGGCAGGAAAAGGCAGCACCACGTGCTCCAGGGCATCCGCAAGGAGCCGCCTCCTGGCTGGGCTCATCCTGCGGGCCATCGGGTCACGGGTGGTGTGCGGTGCCGCTGCAGCCCCCACATCCCTGCCCGCAGCGAGGGGACAAGGACCTGCCCTCGTGGTTAATTTCCAAGCTTGTGAGCACAGATAAGGGCACAGAGAGCAGGGGATGCTTGCGTGGAGGGTACATTCCTGGCTGGTACAGGGGCATCTCTGCAGAGCACTTGGAAATGGGGCAGCTGCAAACCGATGGCAAATGAACACTTATTAACTGGGTTGTAGTGCTGCTGGCATGGCAGAACTGGGTAAACTGGGGTAGGAGAAGCCCTGGCATTCCTTTATCTTCCTACACTGAGCTCTTAGTGCCTGCTGCAGCAGTGGGAATGCCGATGGTGAGGGCTCAGCCCAGTTGGGTGTTTGGGGAGCAGTGGGGCTCCCCTGCGTGGCTGGGGCAGCCCATCCGTGTTCCATCACCTCAGACCGGGAGCTGTAAGAAAAGCATCAGATAACCCCAGGCTCGTGACCCAGTCCCAGGGCAAGGTGCAGGCAGCCATCCCTGCAGTGCAGGGCCTGCCGGCTGGAACAGCCAGGGAGGGATGGGGCAGAGAGCCTGGAGCAGCACCGTCTGGTGCAGGGACAGGCCAAGGGGAATGGCTTGAACCTGCCCGAGGGGAGACTGAGCTGAGCTCTTAGGCAGAAGCTCTTCCCTGTGAGGGTGCTGAGGCGCTGAGGAGTTGCTCAGGAGCTGGGGAAGGGTCTTGGGTCTAAGCCACTTGCAGAGGGTGGGCTGTGACCCAAAGGACTCCTCTGAACGCTGAACAAAAGGGATTTCCTTTGGGAAGGGGCTCTGTGGCTTTGAGGAGCCTGGGTGGGAGCGCTCCCTGCCTTGAGCAGGGATGGGAGCTTGCCGGGGTTGGCCTGGACGCGCTGGCAGCGGCTCTGGTGCTGTTCCCCACGTTGCAGGCCCTGTGTCAGTACCGCTCTGTTCCTGGCTCTCACCAGCGGTGTCAGTGGTCCACAGGCAGTGCAAGCACACATCCTGCTCCCCTCCTCCCCACAGGCAGCAGGGGCTGCCCAGGCTGCCGGGGGGGTGCAGCAGGGACAGCGATGTCCTCGGTCCAGCCAAGTCCCTGCTGCATGGGATGGGCTGGTGGCTCCGTAGCCCTTGGTCACCAAAGGCTGGCTCCTCACTGCACAAACTGCTTTGGCTCCATTTTTACTGTGCCTTTCCAGCCAGGAGAGCACTATCTCAGTTCAGTTCTTCCTACAGCCCTCCAAAGGCTATTTTGGTGATGTTTGTGGTTATACATGGGATATGGTGGCGTGTCCCCACATCTCCCCCTTGTGCTGGGGACCTACAGTCTGTTAGCAGGGTGGGCAGCCCCATGCTGCTGCTTGCTCCCACCATAAATGGGAGCTCCACCATGACCAGGACCTCCACCACCAGCCCTGGAACCATGCTTCCCACCATGCCTTATCCGAGCAGGCAGCCCTGCAGCTCCCTGCTCATCCCTCACTTTATCTCAAGCAGCAGCTGTGGGGACACTCGATGTGTGATGCAGTGCAGGCAGTGAAGCACTCCAGGCCGAACCTACTGCATGGGGAGCTGCTGGAGGCCTTGCTGCAGGTCCTGGGCTGCAGGCTGAGCATCCTTGGTTCATCTCCTGTGCTGGTAGGTGCCTCCAGCCCCGGAGCCGAGCAGGTAAAGGCTGCACTGCCCTAGCAAGAGTTGGGGGTGCCCAGGATCTCTCAGAAACACATCCTGAGCTGTTGCACATCCTCCTTAGGTGTTTTTAATGACCATGAGTGTGACGGAGAACCAGACACTGGGTGCTCTGCTTATAGGATCAACTAGGTTGGAAAAGACCTTTAAGATCATCAAGTCCAATGGTGCTGGTGAGCAACCTCCTTTGTGCCGCTCTGCAGCCTCAACAGCAGCCCTGGCTGGGGTTCAGCTCCCTTAGTCCCCCTGCATCATCCATGGGAGGTGATTGGCACCTCAATCTCCATGTCTGTACAGGCCTGATGGGCTGGGGGAGCCCCCAACGCTGCTCTGCACCCCAGGATGCACACCCAGGCTGATGCAGGCACCGGCACTGGGGTGGATGATGGGACCCTTTGCAGTGCAGAGGATTGGGATGAGCTGGAGCAGAGGGAAAACCTCTCTGGCTGCAACTGCAGCGATGGGGCTGGTTCGGGCAGAGCACAGGGAGCTCCTGTCACCACCCTGAGGAGCAGCTGCAGCAGGGGCAGCCCTGTGACCTGCTCTCGCTGTGCTCCATCTCACTGCGGTTGTGTCACCACAGGTAGGCCCGAGTGCATGCGGTGGGAGTGTGCACAGGACCTGCACATGGACTGGAGCCGATGTCCCTGGGGCTCGCTGTGTGTGCCCTGCTCTCCTCTGGGAGCACAAACCCCATCAGGGACTGACGGCACCAGCACTACTGGCTAATGCCCCGCCTGGCATCACCTGGGGAGGAGGTGGTGCCTGCCATGCGCTCACACACACCAGGTTTGGTGCACGGGAGCTGCTCTCCTGCACATCCCATCTGCCCAGAGACCCATGCGGTTTGCCTTGAGGCCTGGGGGGGTTGGAGAGTCCCCTCGCTGGTCCCCAGCCTCCCCGGTGCCTCTGCTGAGGTTTTGTTCCCGGTGAGAGGAGCCAGCAGCCATCAGAGGTGGATGTGGGGCTGGATCATGGTCACTTTGATCCCTGTGTTGGTGGCTTTGATGTGGGATGATCATGGAGACGAATGGCTCTGCTTCTCCATGCCTGCTATGGGCACTGAATTTCCTTAAAAGGTTTTTCTGCATCCCAACGAAGAGCAGTGCTGAGTAACACCCCCAGGGCACCGCTGGTGCTTGTTTTGTGTGAGGACCGTGGTTACCTCCAAACCACCACCCCAATGGCAAGGACGGGATCTCTTCCCAGCCATTCCCCCTTGGCCTGTCCCAGAGCAGAGCTGCTCCAGCCCTCGCAGCATCTCCATGGCCTCCTCTGCACTCGCTCCAACAGCTCCACGTCCCTCTTGTGCTGCTGCCCCAGAGCTGGATCAGGGCTGCAGGTGATGGAGGATGCACTGGACTTGTTTAACTGAAGCACAGCAGAGCAGCTCAGAGCCTCGGTTGACTGCAGTGTGCTGGGGAGGTGGTGACAGAGTCACCCCAGTGTCACACACCCCAAGGACCTCTCCTCCCTCCCCAGGGGTCCTGCTGAGCTCTGCTCCTCCTGGAACTGAAGCAAGCAAGGGGAGGCAGGCAGGGAGAACAAGCAGGGTGAGGGGAGCTGGGGCAGAGATGTGGGGGGAGCTGGGTTTGGGGTACTGGGTCTTTTCAAACCCCGTCGGCTGGTGACTTTTTTGGCGCTGGGGTTTGCAGCACTTTCAGCATAGCCGGGAGTGACCCTGCTGTGGTATCACCAGAGCCGAAGATGCAGCAAAACGTGATGTTTCTGATGATGCTTTGATGTGGTGCAAATTTCCCTTTCCTTGATCGCTGCATTTCTGCGCCAGCCCACAAGTACTTGTGCTTACATGAGTGCCTGGAGGCCATGGGACGCGCCTGGGGTTCCTCTGGGCCATGGGAAAGATGGTTCCCTGTTTCAGGACAGATTATCCCAGTGCCACAGGGCTGGGGCTCTGCTGGCGGGGTGGGAGCGTGGCTGGATCACAGGTCCGGCTCCGGCTCCTGCTCTCCCGCAGCTGCCAGCTGGGCAGCGGCATCTTCCTTAAGTGAGCTCTGCCTTGGCCATGCCCCAAAGTAAACCTGCGCTCGCTGCCTGCCCTGCACCGCGGTCCACAGATGGGGCTTGGAGCAAGTGAGCACAACCCGCGGCAGGGGTTGGAGCTGGAGGAGCTTTAGGCTCCCTTGCAGCACAAACCAGGGTGACGCTGGGGCGAGCGCTGTCTCCGCGCAGCCCCACAGCAGGCAGGGTGCCTGCAGGTGACTCAGAGCTGCTCCTGCTTCCCTGTGCCCCTGCGGAGCTGCGGGCTCAGCAGCGCTCCCGTGCCCGCTCTCCCGGTGCTGCCTGCACGAACAGGACGGGCTGGTTTAGCACGGAGCAGGCTCGGTGCTCGCAGGCAGAGCCTCAGCCCCACGCTGCGGCCCCAGCGGCTCTGGGAGCAGGCAAAGCTCTCCTGGAAGCCCCGGTGGCAGTGCATCATAGGGCACACTAACAGCTGAATCCCAGGGCTTTCACCACTGTGGGTGGTGCTGGTCCAGGTTCTGACGGTCCATCTGTTGTGGACAACAAACGATGGCAAAGACACGTCCCATTTGCACACTGGGCTCCAGACTTAGGTTTGGCCACATCGGTAACTTCAGGACGCTGGGACCCAAAAGCACAAGCCCAGCCTCTATTCTTACAGGCAAGGACACAGCAGGGCAGGACACAGACAGCCCCAGGCCTTGCTCACTGGCATGGAAAACCGTGCTGATGGCAGCAAAGGTGCAGAGGAAACAACTCCCAACGTTGTCCTGCTGCTGCAAGCACAGGAACATGCAGCCCTGGGCTGCCCTCACCCGGCTGCAGCTCCTGTTGGCCACAGGGCTGTGGTGTGAGCCAGGCAGCCTCCAATACAGTAACACAGGGGAAACCCGGCATCTTGGGTGTTTTCCAGCCGGATCGTGGCCCGGGTGCAGCTCCGGGTGCAGCCCGTGGGCAGTGCTGCCATGTGGGAGGCAGCAGCAGGCACAAAGTGCCCGTGTCAGCGGCAGCCGCATGGGAACCTGCCCATGGAAGCAGGAGGCAGCTTTAGCTGCAGGGAGGAGCCTGCTCTGCCCAGCCAGTTACCAGCCGGCCCAGCGGGTTTCCCTTTGGCGTGTCCCAGACTTCCCAGATGGCTGCACTCGGCTCCTGGATGTTTCACTGAGGGACACTGGGTTCTTTCATAGAACCCCAGCCCGGTTTGTATTGGAAGGGACCTTAAAGCTCCTCCAGCTCCAACCCTTGCCACGGGCAGGGACCCCTTCCACTGGAGCAGCTTGCTCCAAGCCCCTGTGTCCAACCTGGCCTTGAGCACTGCCAGGGATGGGGCAGCCACAGCTTCTCTGGGCACCCTGTGCCAGCGCCTCAGCACCCTCACAGGGAAGAGCTTCTGCCTAAGAGCTCAGCTCAGTCTCCCCTCGGGCAGGTTCAAGCCATTCCCCTTGGCCTGTCCCTACAGGCCCTTGTCCCAAGCCCCTCTCCAGCTTTCCTGCAGCCCCTTTAGGCACTGGAGCTGCTCTCAGGTCTCCCCTTCAGGAGCCTTCTCTTCTCCAGGCTGCCCCAGCCCAGCTCTCTCAGCCTGGCTCCAGAGCAGAGCTGCTCCAGTCCTTGCAGTATCTCTCTCTCCTTCTAATCTCCCTCAGTGACAACCCTGAGAGGAGCTGCTGGGGGTGCTGGTGGTGGCAACTGGAGCATCTCTGCTCAGGGACACCTGGGCAGGAGGGCTCAGTGCTCATGGGGAGCTGAGCCAGGCACCTGCTGCATGATCATGGTTGGGATGAGCTTTTCATCGCAGATTCTCCTCTCGGTCCCGCAGCGCCCGGCCCCTGGCATCCTCGTGCTCTGCTTCTAGGAAGGGGAAACACTTTTTCCTTCTCTTTCCCTTCTTTTCCAATTAGGAAGGCAGGGAAGCTCCCTCTCCTCCGGGGCTTTTCCCAAGGGACCTGCCTGATCACTGCAGCCAGGGAGGCTCCTGCACACCCCACTCCCTCCTGGCACCTCCTTCCCGCAGCACCAGGGCCTGGGGAGCCCTGGGGATGGGGTGGGTACAGGAGAGCTTGTAGAGGCGATACGACGTGTTTGGTGTACCTGACCTTCTGCTTTGTAAAGCTCCAGTGAGGCTTTTCTAGGCTAAAAATACCTTTTGCCTTGACTATTATTGGAGAAGAACACTTGCTCGGCAGGTTTTTAGGATTCAGGGGAAGAAAGTTCAGGCAGGGCTCAATTAGTCTGCCTTAATTTACAAGCAAAGTTCTGCATCTGCATGATTTGCTTCACTTGCCTGTTGCACGTTGAATGCACAGAGCAGGGACTGGGCTGCTTTCTCTTTCCATGCACGTACCAAATGGAGAAGCACTGGTGTTATTCCCATGTTTACAGCCCTCCTCATAGTGAAACTGCTAGTTAAAAACATCTAGTGCTGTGCTGAAAGGAGCAGGATATGTGGGAGGATAAAGCTGTGTGGTACAGAATGCATCTTGTGTGCTCTACCTGACTCCTGGTCACTCCTCTGTCCTTCTGCCCAGTGCTGCTTAACTCAGGCAGTTCCATGGGCTATGAACGTGCTCAGTATCAAGTGCTCTGTGTTCTTGCTCCCTGCAGTGAGCAAGCACCAGCAAGCATCAGGTACCAGTTGGCTAATGCAATGCATCTGTTATTATATTAGTAATGCAATAATAATTAGCAATGCAAAAATATTATTAGCATAATGTTAGCAGTGCAAAGTAATTGGAGGAGTTACAGTTTTAGGTAGTCTGCTTGCTATCTCTGCTGTCTGGTACTCGAGGCTCCCCAGCACACATGTGCTTTGCTTATACAGAGTGCCAGGTCATCTGTCACACTTGGAGCTGTCTCTGCTAAAGCCATGGCATGGCTGCAGAGCATCTCAGCTTGAATGGTTGTATCTTCATGCAGCAAATTGCCAATCCAGTGAAAACAATTGCCTGAGCAAGATGTTGTGAAGTTTTGACTATGTGGTACCTGATGGTACTGGTCAGAACTTGTGGCCATACTTGATTTTATTTAGAAGCAAATGTCATGTTTTATATACAATAAATTGCTGTACTTTTTATGGCCTAGGAAAAAATCACCTCAAAAATCCCAAGCAACCTCCTCCTCGTCCATATATTGTATATTCTGACAGCAAAGTAACACAAGCATAGAATCCCACACTGGTTTCTGTTGGAAGGGACCTTAAAGCTCCTCCAGCTCCAACCCTTGCCACAGGCAGGGACCCCTTCCACTGGAGCAGCTTGCTCCAAGCCCCTGTGTCCAACCTGGCCTTGAGCACTGCCAGGGATGGGGCAGCCACAGCTTCTCTGGGCACCCTGTGCCAGCGCCTCAGCACCCTCACAGGGAAGAGCTTCTGCCTAAGAGCTCAGCTCAGTCTCCCCTCGGGCAGGTTCAAGCCATTCCCCTTGGCCTGTCCCTACAGGCCCTTGTCCCAAGCCCCTCTCCAGCTTTCCTGCAGCCCCTTTAGGCACTGGAGCTGCTCTCAGGTCTCCCCTTCAGGAGCCTTCTCTTCTCCAGGCTGCCCCAGCCCAGCTCTCTCAGCCTGGCTCCAGAGCAGAGCTGCTCCAGCCCTCGCAGCATCTCCATGGCCTCCTCTGCACTCGCTCCAACAGCTCCACGTCCCTCTTGTGCTGCTGCCCCAGAGCTGGATCAGGGCTGCAGGGGGGGGTCTCATCAGGAGAAACAGCAAAACAGGTTCACTGAAGCTCTCAGGTTAAAAATCAGGAAAACCATGACTTGGGAACGGATCAAGGACCCCAATGGGTTCTTCTCCCCCTGCCCTGAACTTGCTGCTTTTCCCATTCTTGCTTAATAAGCGGGCAGCCAACAGCTGCTGGCAAAGCTTGGGAATAGCAGGAGAGTGTAGCATGTCAGAAAGGGCTCCGTGCCTCTTTTGGTAAGCAGGAGCAGCTCCTTGGTAGGTTATCTATAGTCTGGCTTCAGCCAAGGAGCGTTGCATGTCCCAGCCATAAATAGCACCAGCAATCCACTTCTTTGGGTGGTGGAAATGCTGGTTTTACTCCAGTGGGAAGCGATAGCACAAGTGTCTGCTATGCACGAGAACTGCACCAGCCTGCCCAGGCCTTGATGCCAGCTCCTGGAAATCCATGTGTGTTCACATTACCCCCTCACTGCTAGTGTCTAACGGCTGCACCAGCAAGGAGGGTTAACAAACTGACTGCCCTGACACTGATGTGGGGGGGTTTGGTGATTTGGAAGCTGTAATGTAGAAGCACGTCCTTGATTAGGAGCAGAAGTGCCGAGTTAATAGTCCTTGGCTTTTTAATTCCCAGGCAATGGTCATCTGTTGTTCAGCTCTTCAGGATTAACTGCAGTTGGGCATCACTGAGCACGAATGAATGCTTCTGTGGTAGGAGATTCTGCTGACATTTGGAGAGTGGCAAAGCCCCAGTTTTCCATCTATCCTGCCCTCAGCTCGCTGCAGTGTGATCCTTACCAGCATGGGCTGGGACATGAGGAGGTGCGATGTCCCCATGCAGCAGCTGTGGGGACATGTCCCAGCACCTGGGGCTCTGTCAGCAAACGGCTCCTGCAGTGTGACAAGCAGCTGGAGCAGTCTGAACCTGCCCTGGTGCAGCTTGAGGCCGGTTCCTCTTGTCCCATCCCTTGTTCCTTGGGAGCAGAGCCCAGCCCCTCCTGGCTCCATCCTCCTGTCAGGCAGTTGGAGGCAGCCATCAGGTCCCCCCTGAGCCTTCTCTTCTCCACACTGAACCCCCCAGGTCCCTCAGCCCTTCCCCATCACACTTGGGCTCCAGGCCCTGCTCCAGCTCCGCTGCCCTTCTCTGGCCCCGCTCCAGCCCCTCAAGGTCTCTCTTGCAGTGAGGGGCCCAGAGCTGAACCCAGGATCTGAGGTGTGGCCTCCCCAGTGCCCAGTATGGGGAGACAATCTCTGCCCTGGTCCTAACGGTGCTGCCGCACTGGTGCTGGTACAGGCCAGGATGCTGGGGGCTTCCTGGCTGCCTGGGCACAAGGTGCTCCTGTTCAGCTCCATCAAGCAGCTCCCCAGGTTTAGGAAACAAGCATTTCGGCTCTGCTGCTCATGAAGGTGTTGGTTTGACCTGAACATTTCTTTTTCCCATGAGGGAACCGCAGGCTGCAGCCCTGCCGAGGGATGGGCTGGAGAAAAGAGCTGCCCCATCCACATTCAGGCTGGGATCCCTGCAAGGCTGTGCCTGTCAAGGGAGGCAAAATTATCAGTTTGAATGTGCCAATTAATGAGTTTGCTTTTCAGATAAGGCCTAAACCCAGGTAACTTCTGCCCTGCTCGTGCCGGTCCTTAGTGTGGCAGTGGGAAGCACAACACTCCCATGGGTATGACACTCGGACTCTCCCTTGGGATGAAGGCTTGTGGTTAGTTTCAAAATGTTACCTCCCCTTTCTTAATGTTCTGAAGTGAAATGTTTCCCTATGGCCTGAAAACTGTGAATTATATTTGGTGGACAAAGCTGTCATTTGGACTTTTGACCTGTGTGGCTAACTGTTGGTGCCCTTTATTGCAAACACCAAGCTGCAAGCAAGGAATATAAGGAAGAAGGTTGGTCAGGGCCTTGAGTGACATGGTCTAAGGTGAGGCGTCCCTGCCTGTGGCAGGGGGTTGGAACTGGATGAGCTTTAAGGTCCCTTCCATCCCAAACCAGTCTGGGGTTCTGGGATTCTCTTATTCTATGAAGTGTGCAATGGTCCTGAGAAGAGCTGGAGCTTCCACCCTGCAACTCCTGTTCCCTGCTACACAGAATGAGTAAGTGTTGTAATTGGTGACTGTATTCATATGGTGATCAATGTCCCCGTTCATATTAAAATGCTTTGAAACAGTTTGGGGTGTGTTTAATTCAAGGTGTGACCGAAAACCGATAATGCTATGTCTGCACCTGGAAAATCTGGGTATCTGAATGTATGGTAGCTTACAGTATAGCATGGAGGAGTTGGACGTGCACAGTCCTTGCAAAAGCAACAAGACAGATGCTCTGAATTCCCTCGGAGTGAAACATCCCAAGCCTGAAGACAGGCAACAAAGTCCATTTCTGTGATAAATGCCTTTTTGCAAACAAGAAGCAGCCCATGGCAAGCAGCGTGTCAGGGCTCCAGGTGAGAAACAACCTTATTTTGTTCATAAAATGTATGTGATATGTATGTATGGGGATTACTTAACAGTATACGGAGAACAGGGTGAATGTCTGGTGTGATGATGCAGTGCCCCAGTCCCTTCAGACCTCACAGGGGTACCGCAGGAGGGGGCTTCCTCCAGGGCTTCCAAGAGCAGAACAGAGGTGGCACTGCCGGGACAGCTGATGAAGAACAATAAATGCAACCAAGATAATTTTCATTATAGAACAAATTAAACTGTGGATTTACTTTTCAAAACCAGGGCGTTTCTGAGCAAATGCACATTCAAGAGCTGAGCAAACGAACTTCATTTCTAAAGCAATTACTTAAAGTGGTCTAACTTCTCGGTGTAGGCAAGGCAAATATTAGCCATACAAGAAAATATTGCTGAGGATAAAGTTAATTACACTAACAAGCGCCTAAAGGTTCAGATAACTTATTTAAAGTGTGAGCATGGGAAATGGTGGTTTAGGATGTGTCAAATCCACGCCAGTTAAATAGCTTTTAATCTTGATAGGATTCCCACTGGCTGTAACTAGAACTATAAAGATTAATTAATACTGTGAATATTTACATTTTCACTCGATACTGGCTTCAAATTGTGTGTATCTGCTAATTAGATGAGTATAAATGTTAATGAGAGTCGGAAAATGTTATTGTACATCTAAGACCCATCTGCAGGCTTTTGAAATAGCGACTTTTTATTGGTTATAGCAGCCAGTCTCTTGAAACCCTGCTGCTGATGTTGCCTTCAGTGGCACATATTTACCTCACTCATGATTTAATGATAGTGAAGGTGTCAGATTTACAGGGGTTTAATGTGAAAACGCTCCTTTTATCTCCACCCGCGCAGTGATGTACCCCACATCAAGAGCCTCTGTACGCGGGGTACTTCGCGCACTCATGGCAATGATGTAGGAAGGATTTGCTTTCAGATGGAGCACCGTGGCACTGCATCACCTTCCCAAAGCACAGCACACACCTGACAGGGTGCTGCTCCCCAGTTCAGCACGGGATCTGGTGGCAGACGCAGTGACAGGGGACAAACCCTGCTGTGTCTGAGCAGGGCACTGCCTTGCAGCTGGCTGTCCCATGGCTGCGTGGGAAGGCCCCAACAACCAAAATGCCCACCTCTAATTCTGTGCCCTTCAGGCTTTTTTGACCTATTTTCATAAGGCAACAAGACAGAGGAGAGGGCTGAAGTGAGGGAGCAGCTTCGTGTATTTGTGTGTTTATCCAGATACACGCAATTACGAAAGGATGAAACTTGTGTCCAGCTCATGCTTTCACTCAGACCTGAGTGTGCTTTTAGTGTGTTCAGTTAACTAAAAACTGAGTTTCTTGCAGCCAGCCTGCATTACAGGCCAGGGGGAATGGCTTGAACCTGCCCGAGGGGAGACTGAGCTGAGCTCTTAGGCAGAAGCTCTTCCCTGTGAGGGTGCTGAGGCGCTGGCACAGGGTGCCCAGAGAAGCTGTGGCTGCCCCATCCCTGGCAGTGCTCAAGGCCAGGTTGGACACAGGGGCTTGGAGCAAGCTGCTCCAGTGGAAGGGGTCCCTGCCCGTGGCTGGGGTTGGAGCTGGAGGAGCTTTAAGGTCCCTTCGAAATCTAAAACCATTCCGCGATTCAATGACTATTTAATCCTTAGATAAGCTCTACATATAACCTGGTGGTTTGCGCCCTGACAGGAGGTCCTCCACAGGCGAAGCGCCCATCTCCTGAGGAGAGCGGGATGCGACAGGGGCGAATGGCGCCTGGAGTGCAGAAAGGCGCTTATAAAGCAGCTCAGTGGCGTCAGGTCTGATGTCACCGCGGCCGGCAAACCCCTTCCAGGGCTCTCCGTTACCCCCGAGGGCATCGATCACGGCCGGGCTCCGCGAGGGGCCGCTGGGCACCCGCCCGTCCGAGTCCCGCCGTGGGGCGGCAGCGATGGCGCCGGCGGGAGGCCCCGCGCCCCGCCCGCCCCACACAATGGCGGCGCGGGGCACGCCGGGAGTTGTAGTCCTGCGGGAGGCGCGAGCGGCGGCGGGCGCGGGCTGCCTGCTACTCCCGACGTGCCCCGCGCGGGGTGAGGTGCCCGGATGTGCCCGGCGCCGGAAGAGAAGCGGGTCTCTTCGGGGCCGGCCATCTTGTGCGGCAGCGAGCAGGGTGCGGGGGGCCCGGCAGCATCGGAGGAGGATCCCGCCGACGGGGGCCCATCATGCCCGGACACCTGCAGGAGGGCTTCGGCTGCGTCGTCACCAACCGCTTCGACCAGCTCTTTGATGACGAGTCCGACCCCTTCGAGGTGCTGCGGGCGGCCGAGACCCGGAGGAAAGAGAGCGGCGGCGGCGGCGGGAGCCAGGGGGGCGGCGGGGCCCGCGGCGGTCCGGCGGGCGCCCAGACCAATTCCTCCGGTGGGGCCGGAGGCGGCGGCCCGGGCCAGGCGGGCGCCGGCGGTGGCGTCGGCAGCGCGGCCAAGCAGCTGCGCAGGGAGTCCCAGAAGGAGCGCAAGAACCCGCTGCCCCCCTTCGCCGCCTCCGCCGGGGGCGCCGCCGACCGCCGGGAGGAGGGCAGCGGCCAGCCCGGCGCGCCGCTGCGGAAGGAGGGTGAGCGGAGCCGCGGGGGGCTGCGGCGGGGGAGGAGGAGGAGGGGGCCGAGCGCCGCGGCACTGCCGCGGGGCCGCCCCTCGCGTCCCGCGTCCCGCCGCGCACAAAGGAGCCCGCGGCGGCGGGAAGGCGGCGGGGGCGGCCCCGGGCAGGGCCAGGCCTTCGGCTGCAGCGGGAGCCCCGTGCCCGCGGCGGGCGGCGGCCTCGCACCCACGTGGGGGAGCGCATGGCGGGGAGGCCGCCGGGGCACCGCCGCGGAGGGGCCCTTAAGGGCGGCCCCGGGCAGCAGGAGCTCTGGAGCAGCCGTGGCCGTGCAGTCCGGCCGCACGTGGTCCCGGGCGGTGTGTCCCCACGGCCCGGCCCGGCCCGCGCAAAATGGAGGCGTGGGGTGCCCGGGTGCTGCCTCTGCGGCGGGGCCCGGGGAAAGAGCGAGGCGAGACAAAACCCCAGCGACGCATCCCTAAGTTAACCTGTTTGGGGTGGCCTGGCCTATTTGACAGGATGTATGGCAGAACCTGGGCTTCCCAAAATTCGCCTGGGTCATTTTTCTGCCGAGCAGTATTGATAGGAATCGCGTATGTGTTTTAATAACAGGTTGTGTGCGTTCTCCACCGTGTTTGTGTAAACCTGTAGGACATCCTACACGGGAAGCTAGTGAAAACAGGAATCGACGTATAAATAGGGTAAACTAATATGGTGTGAGCATAATAGGACACAGCTCTGCGCGAAGAGAAGTAGATTTTGCGTGCACATGTTGTGGCCAGGCACTTACATCCCGCACAAACTTCATTGCGTGTCAGAATGTGCAGAACTGATTAAATTTGAATCCTTGAAATGGGTCAGAGTGTGGTGACAGCAGTTGAAGGGTGAGTGAAGAAATAACTGGCTCGCTGCAGTTTAACTCTATAAATGGCCTTTCCAGAAGCGGGGCCAGTTTGAAAGAACACAGTGCTACATGAAAGCGTTTTAATACTTCATTATTTACTGCAGTGCATATTGCAGGATAATTCTCTACTGTATTTTATGCTTTCTGAGAGAGAAAAAGTTTTAATATACCAGTTGTTTTGGAAAGTGGCCTCCCAAGCGTTATTTGGAAACACTGGTGAGAGCAGGAGTTAGGAACTGTGTCACAATACTCTCTGCCTATGGTTCGGTTGTGCTTAAGAGTTTTTTTCCATTTGAGGAATGCAATAATTTGTCCCAAGCCAGTGTCCTCTGGAAATATTAGTCACGTTCAGAATTACGGTGTTGTTCCTCACAAGGTGAACCTGAAGCATGGGCAGAGGCTTTGGCAGTCCGTGTTTACCTCCTGGTTTTCACATTCATTTTCAAGAACGAGAGCACTATGAAAATCAGTATTTCATGGCTTCTTGAAGCTGTGAAACAGAAAGTGTGTAGAGCACTGTAGGAAGCAAAGCCACTTTCCAGTTTAAAAACGTCCCTGTTTTGTGTGGGGCAGTAGTTCTACTATCATAAAGGTGTTTGGTGCTATAGTATCAATGAGTTTTGATTCTTGTGTTGACTGTATTTCACTTAAAAACTATTCCAGCGCAGTGTAAAGGTGCAGGTTATTTGTCTGGTGAATTACCAGTTCAAAGCTTTGTGATACTAAGAAGAAATAACTTCTATTTTTGGTTTGGCTTCAAGCAGGAGCCAGGTTTTTGTGAGCGCAGCAGGGTGTTGAACTCGAAATTCAAAAGGCTTATTCCAGTTCTGCAGCATACCTCCTATGTGACACCGGCCTGTTTGCTTTCCTCTCCTTGCTGAGCTTTACCTCTTAAAATGAAATGGTTGTCTTGGTTTGAGAGTCCTTTTCAAAGCAAGTGTTAGTGAGCTTAACCCTTGGGTTTCCTCAGGGAGTGAGGATTACTTAGCCAGCAATGTATGTCATGCAAACTTGATGTTAAGTACAGCTTGTAAGGTAAGAAGACATTGTTCATTTGGGTGTGTTGGCTTGGATATCATTACAACTGTAACTTCTTTAGCCCCACCCAAATATGACATTGCTTGTTAGGCAGGACCTATTTCTTTAAAATAGTTAAGAATAGGCAGGTTTAAAATCAAAAGATAATTCACAATTCTTGAGCCATCTTTGGTTTGTTTAGTACTTCATTCCTCAGTATTTTGGCAAGAAAATAGCATAACAAAGCAGTAATTATTTGTCCAGATTTTTCTAAAGAAGGCTAAACAGGTCTTTGGGATGAGTAGAAAAGAAAACTGTGTTGAAGATCTCTCAGATGTCTAAGTGGAGAAGATAATGGGAAGTTAGCATTTAAAATAAAGCCCTTTTAGAAGGCATAGAGAGTGGGGGAAGAACAGTGGCCGCTTCAGTGGCACAGTGTATTCTTAAGCTGGTTTAAGTACATACCCAAGGAGGCGAGTCTTTGGCAGGAGCTGTATTGCGCTGTGAGGATCCGTGTGGATGAGGACGCTGTTAGTCATTGAGCAGTACCTGCTGCACATTAACATGCAGGTGGCACCTGCCTGGCTTTGAGTTGCTGCCCAAAAACAGTTTCATAGGAGGACATGGTGTGATGAAGCAGGGTGGCTGTCAGAGGGTCCAGTGTGGTGATGCTGACTTTGTTTTGCTGCGCATCAAAATAAAAACCACTTGTTTTACCTGAAAAGCACCTTTTGGAGAGAAATAAAAATCTTGCTTACCTTGCTCCTTCTTGGAAAGTTGACTCTATTGTTCTAACACAGATTACTCACGTATTGTGTGCTCTAAAGGGTTTGTTTCTTACAGTATTATAAGAGTTTGCGCTTGCACAAAATCCAGTTTGATTGAAATGCTGTGTAAAAATGTGAATAAGAAGAGTCGGATATCTAGAGTGACTTACAGCTTCTCAGGTTATCCAGTCACAAGGCTAGAAGAAAAGCTTCGATTCCAGCTTACCTTCAGTACTGTTTTATGGTGTTAAGAGTGGTATCTGTCCCTGAGCAGCTCCGCATTCCGTTGATGTGTTTCGCCTCATGTTTCAGGGATAAGACGCATTGGCAGGAGGCCTGATCAGCAGCAGCAGCAGCAGGGTGAAGGCAAACCGATTGACAGGAGACCAGAGAGACGACCTCCTCGTGAGCGCCGCTTCGACAAACCCGCTGATGAGAAAGGAGAAGGAGGAGAATTTTCTGTGGATAAGTAAGAATTCTGCCTTGCATGACAAAAAGCTTTGATGGGAAGGGGCTGTCCTGCCTTCTGCTGCTAAGTTAGAAACCAAAGAGCTGATTGATTCAAAATTAAATGGGTTGAATTAAAGTTTTTGTCAGTCCCAAGAAGAGTGTGTGTCATCCAGACCATAACACTTTTCCATGATTTTGATACAAGCTTTACTCAAGTTTTAGACTGGAATGAACTAAGATGAGCAGTTCCATGGGTGTAACTGAAAATAGGGTTTACATCGTTGATACCCACCCTATCTCTCTAAATCTAGCAAGATAGCTCTGGAAAGGAACCCAAGTTTAGCAGTTGCCTGCAGCGTGAGATTTGTTTGCTGTTATGCTGTTGCTTAAATCCATATGGCTGACTTCAAACCAATAAAAGTTGTCCATGTAGGTGTGTACATCTTGGCTGCAGCGGCTTCAGATCTGAAGGTGAGAAGCCATCTTACGTCAAGGCAAGATTTAAAGTGTCTCAAGTGTCATGAGGGATCCAGAATTCAAGTGTTCTGAAAATAATGTTCAAATACTGAAATTTTAGTAGGCAAAGATAAAATCATTTTAAAAGTAAGTTGGATGAATGTGAGTTAAGTGGAAATTGTTTTAGCAGCTAGTTACATAACACAATACAAACACTGAATTTTGGAGTTTAGTGCCAGGAGATGCAAACAAACAGTAATCCTTCTGAGCATTTGTTTCCAGATCCTAAAATGCGGGCATTATTATTTATGTGGGTTTATTTGGTGTAACAATTTGGCACTGAAACTAGAGCCTGGACACAGTTACAAACAGTAATTACCAAAGGAAAAGTAAGGAAATAAAACCCCCAAAAGAGCAAAAACCTGAAAAAGCATCTTACAAGCTTTGGGAGGTGAAATACTCACATTTGGCTGTTCCATGCTAGACCCATTATTGACCGACCTATGCGTGGACGTGGTGGACTTGGCCGAGGACGTGGACGTGGACGTGGCATGGGCAGAGGAGATGGGTTTGACTCTCGTGGCAAGCGTGAATTTGACAGACATAGTGGCAGTGATAGATCGTAAGTCTTTAACTTTTTCTATTGTTAGTGTGGCTATTCTTTATAATTAATATACATTTTAATAATTGCTTTTGAATTTCTGTCTCTGGACACTATAATGTTAACTCAGTTTTGTTAGTTCTGTTTCACATTCACATTTCAGCGGCCTAAAGCATGAGGACAAGCGTGGTGGCAGTGGATCACACAACTGGGGAACCGTCAAAGACGAGCTAACGTTAGTAATCTGTCATTGCTCAGACAACTCTTAGCAGAATGTTAATCAACCCTAATTCTAACTGCTTGCAAAATACAAAGATTGAGCTGCCTTTTTTGCCTTTGATTTTGATAATTTTTGCTCTGCTATTAAAGCAGCATGTGCACAATGTAGTAAGGGAGCAATTTCTTGTAACACAAGAGATGGCTTTGCTGTTAAAAACAGGATTTTGGGGAAGTTTGGCATGGAGGTTCTTGTGCTGTTTTTTTTTTAATAGCTCTTCTACTTAATAGAACAATTTAACAATTTAGATCCTGTTATGCATGCTTTTTTTTAAGTATTACATTGAAAACAGAGTTTTGAATACCCAAACCCATATTGTGCTGGAAAGCAGGAGGCTTTCAGAAGGGGTGTTAGTTAACTGTTGGGGAAAACCTTAAGGAAGGTGAATGTAAAA
Source organism: Neopsephotus bourkii (assembly GCF_033783945.1). NCBI lineage: Eukaryota > Metazoa > Chordata > Aves > Psittaciformes > Psittacidae > Neopsephotus > Neopsephotus bourkii. The sequence continues at coordinate 4,721,731 of NW_026901735.1, forward strand.
AGCACAGAGAGCACCAATCCTTAAATAAGTAGTTGTTTTTAAAGAAGAGTGGCTCGTGTAAGGTCACTATACAACTTAGTAATTAATCTTACGTAGCTTTAAAGAGGGGTGAACTCTTAAAAAGCCAAACTCCAAACATTATGTAATTGCAGTGAATTGGATCAGTCGGCTGCAACTGAGGAAACGCCAGAGGGAGAGGAGCATCCGCCTGCTGATTCTGAAAATAAGTGAGTACCACTCCTCCTAATGCTCTTTGCTTCAGAGGCAGCATTACTTTGCCTTTACCCTCCAATACTCATTCCTACTTCTCTTTCACCTAACTCAGATTCTGCTTTCTTTAGCAGATAGGAAATTATGCACAGTGCTGCTGAACAGCTGTCTCTTTTAAAGTCTGTGTGTCTAAAAATTGTTATCTTAAAACTGTTCATTAGTGTCATGCAGGCTCTTAGGTCACTTTCAAATTTAATTATTAATAATCAGTTTTAATACGCTTAGGGTCTGGGGATTGCATCTCCTAAATACCAAATCCAGAATAATCTGTGCTCATAATCAGGTAGAACCACCAAGCAAGAGGGACAAAACGTTCGTCTGCCAGTGGAGGGGCAACTTTTTTTTAAGCTTAGTTCTTCAAACCCACTGTTGAGCCATTGTGACCAGCTTGTGAAAAGAGGGTTGTGTCCTTTTCATTCTCCAGCTTCTGTGTGTTAACCTCGAAGTTCACTTGATTGCTGCTCATTCCACTTGGACACCTCATACATCCAGTGACTGGATAAATGAACTAGAGTAACTAGATAAGCAGAATGAGAAGGTGACACAGTTGATGTAAAAGCATGATACAGATTTTGATGGTAGCATAGTACTGTAAAATACTGTTTTAATGAGGGATGTGATTTATAATGGATTCAAAAGAAAAGGGCAGAGAAGATGAGTTTTGAAATACTTGTTTGCACAAGATTTCCTAATTTGCAGTTTGCTGTAGCTTGATTTCCTCATTAATGGCTTTGCTTACTTTTGAAGAGAGTGCAATTACTGCATAGAGAATAAGAAACGGATTTAGCTGAACTAAAAGAAGACTAAGTGTTATTCTCCAAGGTTGTGGTGGTACAAGGTTAAGGTCAGTTTGTGTACAGAAGTACTACGAGAATTTGTAAGGGAATACAGCTTGAGCATTGGTCAGGAAATGCAAGCTAGCTAGTCCTTGAAAAAGTTACATGTATTGGAAAGCTGGATGTATTAAATTTGGTCTGACTGCAGTATTTCCTGGACCTTTATTAGTAGCATTGTGCTGGTGCTTCCTCAGATCTGCAGAAAATGCGGATTTCTTTTGTTTCAATCATAGCAAGTCTGTTGTAATACATCAGTTATCTTTATAGGAAAGCATCTTTACATGGGTTAGTTTCAAGTTGGCTGTTTTGGTGTGGATCTAACCTAAATGCTTCAGCAGAACTGTAGGAGGTTTTACTGCAGTAAAACATACAGAATGCTGAGAGGTAGTATCTTGCCCTTGAACAACAAAAACCCTTCTGAATATATACCATGTAAAAAAATAATTCTGTAGGACAGAATAGAAGATAACAGAAGTAGAGTTGTTTTGATTTAAAAACTCGGCATTATTACATCAGAATTAATGGCTACGAAATGAAGACCTTTCCTCTTAGATTGAGGCTTTCATGATCTTTTTGTGTTACATACATGGGACTAGTTTTCTATAAATCAGAAATTCAGTTGCATAAACACACAAAGGAGTGACTGCAGGATTGACTGCCTCTGTAGCTGGAACATGATCTGTTACTGAGCATAGTGTGCGTGTGTTTTACATAAAAATAGCTCTTTGGCAGAAGGTAGGGGCCCAGACGTTTACAATGAGGTGATACATTGTACAAGTAGTTAAGTTGTATGCTCTTGTTCTTTTCCAGTTAGCTGAAAGTAAAAACAGTTTCAGTTAGATAGGAAATTACTAATTGTCTTTGGCTCAATAAAGGAAGCGGGATATCCAAAGCTGATTAAATCCTGTTAACTTAAAAAACTAACGAGCTTGAAAACTGTGGTGAGAACAAGCTGTCTCTCACTGCCTTAACTTGAACCTCTGGGGGAGAGGTATCTCAAAAAAGGCGGGGGGAGAAAGCTCCAAACAAGTCCATTGCACAAGTTAGGCTTTCATATTTGTAAAGAAAATTGTCATTTATGTGGAGAATAGACATCATGGGGCTGTGCTCACCATTTAATTGCTGAGAGGTGTCTGTTTGGCTGTGATATGTTTTTGGCACTGTGACTAAAGGAGATGAGTTTTCATATATAAACCTCTTAACTGCTAAATACTAGACAGGCTTTTATTATCTACTCACAGATAAAAACTGGTTTTGAATTTTTTGTATCTAGAGTATGAGTTCTGTAAGTCATGACCAATAATCCATGAATTTGCTGCAGAGAGAATGAGGTTGAAGAAGTTAAGGAAGAAGGCCCTAAGGAAATGACCCTGGATGAGTGGAAAGCAATTCAAAGTAAGGATCGTGCGAAAGTTGAGTTCAACATCCGTAAACCAAATGAGGGTGCTGATGGGCAATGGAAAAAAGGATTTGTTCTTCACAAGTCAAAGAGCGAGGAGGTAAAGTGGTTTTTAATACTTGCTAGTATCCAGATTGTGGAGGTTTTGCCATTGATGTGCACTTCTTGGAGTGGAAGCTTCGTTCTTTGAGACACTGACTTGTAGCTAAAAGCTTGTAAAGTGGCAACAGCATTTATCTTATGTAGACATTCTTATTGTGGTCAGTTTTAGCAGTTAAACAATGCTTAGGTTGGTGTATACTGTGATAAGTGTATACTAGGGATAAGGCTGGGATACCGCTGTGTCTGGGCAGGTAACTTTGTAAGGAGAGCTTCTTGGTGAGCATTTTAGAAGGGAGTTGTCAAAATAAAATTTTATCTGCATTTTTCCTTTTTTTTTTAAGAAAGCTTGTGTTATGTAGTATCTGTTTGTCCTATGCAGTACACAGACTTCTGGTGCTTGCTAATCACAGTGTAAGATTGAAGAAATACTGGTCATGTCTTAGACACCTTAATATCTGAACTGTGTATCTTACCTTTGTAACATGGGTATCTTCTCATTTTGTAATACTACATAGACAGCCCTCCTTGAAGCTTTTGAGAGTGAAGGTGATGTGTTTGTATGCTTCAGTGGTGTTAGACATGGTTGCTGTAGGATTGGAGTTTCTCAGACATATTCTAGTCATTGCAAGATTTTCATTCTTCTGTTCCAAGGTAGTGGCAAGGAGAGACAAAACTTTCACTTCAGAAGGAAGGGAAGTGCTGAGAGCTCTGTTTTTTAATGCAGGGCTGCTTTAATCTTTGTTTTTAGCACTGTAATGTATTCAGTGGCCCACTTAAGATATGGGTGGCCTGCAGCTTTGTATACAGATGGTTCTGACTGCCTTTGAAGTAGTGTTCTGTTTGGTCTGCTAATATCTATTTCTGCTTTTTCACACCTTGTCAGTGTTTTCTTGTAAGCTGGGGACACAATACTGAGGGGGAGGAACGACTCAGTGCTCTCCAGTGAAAGCTCCCATTTCCAATCTCATTGAACTTAGAATGGGTTTGACTTTGTCACAGTCATGCTTTTTTCTTGCCTTGCCTTGCTGTGTAAGTTCTTCAGTTCTTTAAATGATTGTGTATCTTTGTGTTTATCTTAAGCTGTTCAGTGTTCATTAAATACTGCTTTCTCTGGCTTGTGTAGAAAAGGGAAATGGATTTAGACTTAATTGTGCTGTATGTTAAAAGACTGTATTTAAACAGAAATAGTTCTGTACTTAAGATTTGCTAAACCTTTTGTCTTTCAAGTTCCCCCAGCCCCAGTCCCTCTAAAACAGATATATTTGGCATTTAGTCAGCTGAAGACAGTCTTTTTTAACATACAAGCATGTGTAGTGTTGTAAGAACATGGTGGTATTCTTGATTTCAAAGCTAGAAGGATCTGTACTGTATTTTCCATTTGAAAACACATTGGTAGTCAATTCCAAAAACTCCACACAAACCCAGTGAGAATAACTAATCACATGGCTTCCATGGAGCAACTGAGAGATGGGTACTAGATTGTTCTGTTTCAGAGGTGTGTTGGTTAACTTCTCCTTGAAGAAATGAGTCGCTTATTTCTAACACTATCACTTAAGATGCTAACAGCCTCTTGCTGTGTAAGCATAGAATTGAGGTATTAATAATACTGCCTTTAAATCTAGGTGCTTTCACCCTGCTTTTGGTGTGTGTCCAGCAGATGCATTTCCCCATTTCACTTACTCATTGTTCCCTGATCCCATGGGAAGCAGTATGGGGGGCTTTGGTTCAGTGTTACAGCAGAACAGCTCTGCTGTGTTGGGAAACCCTTTGCTGTGGCTCCTTTGTGAGCAGGCTTAGGTGGAATATTCAGAAGTTATGGACAAAATCTACCATCACCTGCTGTTCTTTTCCTGTTTGTCCCCTTGGACATACTTGTGAGTCATGAAGTTAAGGTTGATGTAAGGCTTCTCTGGTTCTTATATATGAAGGAATTGATGTGTGGAAGTGTCTCGATTTATAAGTAAATTCAGGGTTTCAGTCCCAATGTTCTGTACCTTATGGCTGAAAAAGCACAGTGTGACCCTGTGTATTTGAATTGTTGTGATGACCACCCTCATCCCTGTAGCTTGAGAACTACTGGGAGGATGCTCTGGGAGTCCTTGGGAAAAGTGGGTCTGAGGATCTGGTACTGTTCATCTGCCCTAATTTTGTGAAAGTGCTGTCTTCTTCATTCTTGTGCTTCATTCATTGAGGAGTGAAACACTTTACCCTGTCTGAGGTCTCTTCTCTTTTCCACATTTGCCATACAATTACTAGAAAGTGATGCTTTATATAAAATGATTTCTTAATACTGTCTCAGATTCTTGCTGGTTTAATATAAAATCCATGTGGTGTGACAGCGTTCATCTAATGAGACTCTTTCTAGGAGATGGAGTTATGCCATAAAAGAGGTCCTCTCTTTTCCTTCTCAGCAGCTGATTTAGTGGCTTTGGTCTTGTGAGTTCTGGTGCAGCTGAACAAAACTTGGGAAGGAGTTATATTGTGGAGAGATCTGAAGCTTGCTCCAAAAGCTGGATGCAAGTCTCCTGGAAAGACTTGACAGTAGATGAGGTCCTACCTGATGTGTCTGCTCTGCTGTGCCTCTTTCCTGTGCCTTCATACTTTCTTCCTAATCTGATCGCTTCTCTAGAGGAGGCTGCAGTGGGAGGCTGAGAGACATGGTTTGGAAGAGAACAGTTCATCTTCTCCAGATTTGGAGAATGACTCTTGAATCAAGGCTGTGCAGGAATCTTTTTTCATTAGCAGCAGTTTTAAACATCCCATCCTCTTATCTGTCCAGTGCTGTACGTGATGGTTTGAGGTGCTAGAGATCATCCTGCCTGCATGGTCTCTACTAAAGCTGCCAGCAGCTCATGCTGAACTCTTTGGTATCAGTCTGAGATCTCTCTTTGTCTCTGTGACTGTGGTCTAGTCCATCCTCCAGTCTCTGGATGCTTGCACAGCTGTCGATCTCATCCTTTTGCTGTTCCACGTGCTCAGTGACATCTATATCCAGCAAGCTCATGTGACCTTATTACCTGTTGTTTCTGTATGTAGTTGAGTCTCATTTCTTCCTTTTGTTTTCTCCTTTTGTTCCTTTTGTCACTTTGGCGTGGACATGCAACTTTCATCAGACAAAGGCGATGACAGAAATGCAGGGGAGTCTGCTGGAGTCAAATGAGGTACTGATCATTTATATCTAACCAGTAATACCTGTGTTTTGATAAGACCCCCTTCTGAAACGAAGGTCTGGATATACGAAAGTCACCAAAATAGAGACTACAAGTAGATAAAATACAGAACTTTTCTGTCCATGCCTGTTGTCTAACTTGCACCATATAGGGCCCTTCAATATCCCTGCTCCTAACTGAGCTGAATTCAAACCTTATCATAAATGCTTTTGTCACGAGTCTTTATTTCCTGTCATTACTGCTGTTTTTCTGTATCTTGCTGTCTGCTTTGGCCCCCTTTCCTGCAGTTGTTTGTTCCTAACTTTTGACTGCCTTCCCCAAGACCCGTAAGCGCAGCAATGCCTTCAAGAAGCTATCAGTTGTTATAGAGCACTGCTGAGAGTTGCCAATACATATCAATGAAATGCTTCCAAAGATGATTCAGAGTAAGCAGTTTGTGCAGTATGTCTGTGGCTGTTGTCAGCAGAGCAATAGAAGTGGATGTACGATCACTGATCAAAACTGTAGATAAAACACTAAGTAGTAAGAAAGGAATCAAAGCTGTAACAGAAGGTATTGTGTGCTGTTTTACAAATAGGTGTACCGATGTTTGAGTAGTGCCATGTCAGGCTGAGGTGTGGAATGGCTTTTCTCTGAGAAATAACTTGCTTAGGCTTACTTCCCTAGTTTGGAAATGGGATCTCTGAGGGAACAGTATACAACTCAAGTCTGTAAAATCAGGAATGGATGGGGTCTGGTTGTCATATGGAATACATCCCAGTGAAACATGTTTGAAATAAAGCAGCATGGAGGGCTATTTCTCATTGTGCCTGATCCAGCTGCAGGACATTGTGAAGGCTGCAAGTACATCTGTGCACAGAAAGATGTAATTAGGTTGGGGGAGAAGGGTCTTTTATAGCTTTGTCCATCCTGGTGCTTGGGACTGATTCATGGAATCCCTGAAAGCAGCTTTCAGCCTTTTGATGCAGACCTGTGTATCCATTGGCTGCCTCATGGAGGATCCACAAACAGTAATTAGAGACTATGGGGCTTAATTGCACAATATGTTGCCTTTGAAAGTCAGCATATTGTGTAATTATACCACAAGAAGAGTAAGTTAGGAGGCTTCAGCTTGCACGTTGCACTTCTGTAGGCGAAAAACAAGCAAATTGGTAATTGCTATGCCAGAAGCTGGGGGCTTGTAGGGAAAGAAAGCTAAACCCTTGGTCTCATCCAGTTTTCCATCTGTGAAGGTGCCAAAACCTGACCCACCACATGGAAAAACTATTTGTACAAAATAGGAAAAATAATTACTTTTAAAATGCTTTGTTCTTTGTGTGTTCAGTGTAATTGAAATATTCCAGTGTCCTGACTAACAGCATTTGTGGTATTAGATGTACACACCTTGCTCCTCAAGTCTTGAATGCACTATGAATGACCAGCTGTAAGACAATGTTGTATCATGGCAGAGGTGGTGAGACTCATGTTTTGCAGTGCATTTACTGAGGCTGGTTCTCTGTTCTAGCATTAATGTTTCAGCTGTCTCAGTTACATTGTGTTTGAACTGTGTTTGCCTCCTGTGCTGTTTGATACGGCTGATGCAAACCAGTGAGGGGTTCTTGCCATCTCCCTGGTGTTAAATACCTATATGTTCATAAACTGTGGCTGCCCCATCCCTGGCAGTGCTCAAGGCCAGGTTGGACACAGGGGCTCGGAGCAAGCTGCTCCCGTGGAAGGTGTCCCTGCCCGTGGCAGTGGTTGGAACTGGATGTGCTTGAAGGTTCCTTCCAACACAAACATTCTGTGTGTGGGATTCTATGATATGGGCTTGAGGAAAATGGAGAAGTGTAAAGTACTCATTGAGCAAAATAAAAATGGGTTATCAAGTAAGTATTTAAAAAGAATGAAATGAACTTAACAGAACTTGAAGATTTCTGGGAATATGAAGGGAAAAGTGCTAGAAAATGAGGTTCTGTGCTGGCTTGGTGATAGTTTCATTTCATATAAGCCTATACGTGTTCCCTGAATTACGGAAATGCAAGATACCTGTTTGCTTCAGTGCTTATTTAACTACCTGCCTGTGGTTTTGTTGTTTGCACAAGTGGTATAACTCGACTCCTAACAATTCCTGCGTTTATAACTTGAATCAGTCAGTCAGTCAGTCATCAATTTGAGAGTGCATTTGGCGGTGAACACATACGCTGTGGTGGTAAGAGTGCAGCTACAGGTGGAAAGGTTCCATTGGTGATGTGTTTTCCTGACTCATGAAGAAACCCTCATTTCAGGCTCATGCTGAGGACTCTGTAATGGATCATCACTTCCGCAAGCCAGCAAATGATATTACATCCCAGCTGGAGATCAACTTTGGAGACCTTGGCCGCCCCGGACGTGGTGGCAGAGGGGGACGGGGTGGCCGAGGACGTGGTGGCAGGGCCAGCCGTGGAGGCAGAACTGACAAGGTAAGAGGCTGCAGCTTTTAGCTGCAGAGGGCTTTAGTTTCAGTTGTTGTTACAGTTTTCATACGTACAGTTTTAGGTGTCTTATTTCTGGGGCAGTTGCTCTGACAACAGACACCACATTTTAAAACCAAGCGTCTGTTCTTACAAGTTTACTTTAAACTAGGTTGCTGTTAGGACAGAAGGATGAATGGTTTTTATTAAACACAAAAAAGGGAAGGTGAGGACTAGGTTGGATTTAAAAAAAATGTCCATCTTTGTATCCAAACCCAAAACATGACTCTTCAGTATGGACATGAATGTACCGTGAGATAACCTGTGTGTGTGCCAGAGCAGAACTGCAAGTGCTGGAGCTGTTTTCAGGCACCATCAGGATGGTGTATCGGCACTGTGACCTACTGGGAGGGAAAGACTGCTTTTACACCTGCTTGAATTTGAGTGGTTAAGGAGTTTTTCTGTGGAAATCAGACTCTTCATGCTTTCTTTTTTGTTTTTCTAATCTGCAGTAGGGTTTTCTACTCCCCTAGTCTGAGAGTTTTAAGGAAATACTCAAGAAAAGTACTGAATGGGGTTAGGGAGGGCACACATGAAGTGCTGTAGTATAGCTACAGGAAAGACTGCATTTATTATGGATCACTTACATGGCTTAAATGGATCTGACCATATGGTTACTAAAAAATGAGTTCAGTCTGTGTGATGTGGCCTTCCTCACATAGACCAGACTTAACCAATTTTGTCTCTTGTGGGACACTTCTCTTTCACACTGGATTACTTCAAGTTTTAGGGTTATTAGTTGGAAAACTCTTCTTGAGAGGGTTTTAAGGAGTTGAAGTTAAATGGTGGTGTTTGCTCAGAGTTGTTTCACTGATACATGAAACATCTTGCTTCAAGAATGCTGTCATAAAGTGGTTAAATAGTTTCCTGCAACTTACTTTAACTTTGCTTATTTCTTTGCAGTTGGTGAAGGAGTTTGACGTGATCCACACACCCAACCAGGTCAGTGATCTTTGATGGTACTTGTGTTAACTGCAAACAAGGTTCTCCTCCTCTTGCAGGGACTGTAACTTCTGTGGTAGATTGGCTTTTTTGACTTGCTTTCTGCTTTTGTGGAATGAGCAACTGGCGATACTAAGGCTTTGTACCTTAATAGGCTTAAGGCCCTGCTCTTCCTTTTTAACTCCAGCTTGTGGGCTGGGTACTTCTGCAGTGTCTCAGTCTTGCCTCTAGGTGTTGATACAACTTTTTCAGAATGGTTTAAATATATCTCTTGAGAAATGAGCATGTTTACAGGAAATGCCACTGTCTTGGCTCTTCCACATCCCTTGTGGACAAAGTGAAGAGTATTCTAAGCCATTTAATTTCTGCATTTCATTGCAGCACTGGTTTCAGGTGTGGTGCAGAGCCTTTAAAAACCCTGGGAAGTGCAGAGTTGATTCTTGGTCAGTGTATGAATTTCTGGGGATAGGTTGGCCCCAAAATACTCTCTATCAACAGCTAGTTTGTGACTGGGGGAAAATACAACATGTAAAATCTAACTTGTGCTACAAACTGGCCTTTTCTGTAACACTTGTGTCTCTTGGTAAGAATTGATGGCTGTGTGCTGGTGGAATAGCGTAAGCTCATATGTAGGGATGTCTAAGAATGGAAAAAGACTTACAGCCTTGTATGGTAACCATGTGCAAACATGGTCTATTTGCCTATAATGCCTCTTCATGTAGCTTTGATTCAGAAAGTAGTACAAAAGACTTTATAGTCCTTGGAATAAAAAAGTTGCTTATGGTGGAGGGGGAAAAATTGCTCTTGCAGTCATCTTCCAGTGCTAGACTTTTTCCATCCTGGTATTCCCTGCTCTGAATTGGATTCATTCAGCATGATTAGTTCAAGGGCTTGGTGCTGTATGAAGAATCAGAATCATGGTAGAGCTTGATGCTGCTGCAGGTAATAACTTTCTGATGTTTCTCTTTCAGTCAAGTGCTTCTGCTCCTGATGTAGATGACCCAGAGGCTTTCCCAGCTCTGTCCTAAACTGGATGTCATAAGCCACCCCTGCCCTCGTTGGGCCTTCCTCTCCGAGGCTTGCATGCTTAAGGATCCTAAACAACTAAGAAATTTAAAAACAAAACAAACAAAAAAAAGAAAAAAAAAAGAAAAAAAGAGACTGTCATTCATACCATTCACACCTAAAGACTGAATTTTATCTGTTTTGAAAATGAACTTCTCTCGCTACACAGAAGCAACAATATGGTAGTCAGTTTTGTATTTAGAAATGTAATGGTAGCAGGGATGTTTTCATAATTTTTTCAGAGATTATGCATTCTTCATGGATACTTTTTTGTATTGCTGCTTGAAAATATGCGTTTCCAAACTTGAAATATAGGTGTGAACAGTGTGTACCAGTTAAAAGCTTTCACTTCATTTGTGGTTTTTATTTGGTTTATTCAGGATTTTAGACATTTCCCCCCAAAAAAAACCCTCAAACTGGGTTTAAATTCTTGCACACTATTTCCATTTCCTTAACTCCTGTTGAGCAGATTCTTACCAGCCCATGGTCTTGTGGAATATGTGGAATTTTAATTTGGCCGACTGTTAGTGCTGTACGGAATTCCAACTCCTGGAGTACTTTAGGATTAATCCTTGCTTTCAGACTTGGAAAAAACAGTCATTTTTCACCTACGTTTGTTAGTTTGTTAATGCAGAAAATCTTTATACAAAATTGATAGCAGATACGTGAGGAAAGACTCAAAGCACATTGGGTTATAGTGAAATACGTGTGTATTGATCCAGCAACGACGTGTGGATAATTGGTCTTCAACCAGTTTTAACAACTAATGTATTACACCTTTCACTTGCCCCTTTTACCTTTCTTCTGTTCCCTCCTCCTCCTCCCTTCAACAGAACAAGATGCTTTGTTGGAAAAAAAAAAAAAAAAGGAGTTTTTAAATTACTGATGCTTTTTCTTTTGAGGGGATACCCTGGAGATGGAGATCTGCTGTTGCTGGAGCTGGGAGGGGGGAAGGTGGTACCTGTTGCTCCGGTTAGTCCATCTGGACTCTGAATGGGAATTGGAATTGAGCAGCAGTGTTGACATGGCTACATCAGCCCCTGATGTATTCACAGTGCTGCTCCAACAGTGACAGGTCTTCAGAAGAAGAACCCGCCAGCCATGGCTGGCTCTGGCAGGAGGGAGTTCTGCTTTCCCATTCCCGATGGGAACGTCGCAGTGTGTGCGCCATTACAACTAAATAGATGCAAACCAAACCCCCAAGGCTTAGCCTCTCCCTCAGAGCTGTGCCTGGCTCTGTGCAGTGGTGGACACCGGATGGCTGGCTGACAAATGAATGTTCTTTCAGATTGTAGGAAACCCTTTCTACCCCTGTAGAAATTCACTGTAGGTTTAATTTAAATCCCTGTGACAGGAGCATTGCCACTTCAGGATGCAAAAAGGAGTTGAGAGAATGACTGATCAAGAGGGTTTCTTAAGGGTTTTTATCTGCAGCATTTGTTAGGAGAGTAGAAACAGGTTTCTCGTTTTATTTAATGTTTTACACTTTGGACAGCTTATAACGTATTTGTAGTTTCTTAACTAGGTAGATAGAAAACAAAAGGTAATGCCCTATTTTTTTAAAAGCTGTACAGGACAGGCAAAAAGTATTGGAGACCTTTGCATATGAAATACCAGACTCCTTAATTGTGGTGTTCAGCTGGTTTGCTTTCTCTGAACTGTTTTCTACAGAAGTTTTTGTTGTAAACCGCTGTTAATACCATTGCATTGGAGGTTTTAGTGCACTCACCTCTAGTTTGAAGTACCAGGCTGTGAGAAGGAGGCAAGTTTTCAAACAGTGGATGGTATCAGAATCTCTTGGTTCGTTTCTCTGCTGATATTACCCAGGTGCTCAGCGTGGGAGATGCTGCAGGTCCAGCACTGAATTGTTCCTCTTCCCTCTCCCTTTGTGGTAAGGTAGAATGTACTGCAGTTCCAGCATTGGGGACACCTTGGATAACAAATACCTTGATGTGCAGAAACACACTTAAGGAAAAGCTTTCTCTGTAACATAAACCTTCCTCTCCTTAACCCAAACTGTGTTTTGCTGTTTCCCTTGCCATTCAGCTTACTTTGCAGATGAGTTCTGAGCTAGCCAGTGCATGGTTTGGGCCCTGCTAGCTGGGCTTGCTCAGGAGCTTCCCCTTCTCCTGCTGTGGAGCATAGAGCAGTTTCCCAAATGGCACATCTGATTTTCAAGACAGCTTGTACTTAACAATGGGTCCGTCTGCTGTTCTGATAGATGTAAATTTGCCTCTTTCAGTCCATTTGTGTCAAGAACTAAAACTGTGAACATTTATCTTTAATATTGGTGGGTGTGAACTGAAATAAAGGTTTATTTTCATGCTCTTTTAAAAATGTCATGAAAACACACGGAGATGAAGTGAAACCACTGAGGTGAAGAGTGGTTCCTCTAGGTTCTCTGCCCCAGAAGGGCCAGTCTGCCCATGGTAATAGTGCCCAGGGGTTTTCATTGCCAGGGATGGACTTTTCCTTGGGGAATTGTGTCCCGAGTAGCTTATTTATGATGAATGAGCTTGCTCTTTAGTAACATTTTCAGTCCTCTTGCTTGCTGCTTCTGCTGTCACGGCAAATCCAGAGGACCAGACCTTTTTACAATCAACAAGCTGAAAAAGCTGGAGAGAAAGAAAAGCACGTGGTGCCAATTGGCTTTTTGAATGGCAAGGTTGGAGCATGAAAGTTCATCTTACAGGTTGAATACCACTGGTGCTGGGAGGAAATGAGACTAATGGATAAATGTGTTAGCTGGGTGGGAAAGGACATAAATACTTCTGAACCACCAGAAGTCGGTGTGATTTATGCTGTTTGCAGTTGGAGGAGTTGAGACCACTCTTGACTGTAATGGCTTTCACCCGTGGAGATTGGTTTTTGCGTAGCCACGCTCTTGTTTTAATAAACGCAGGACATATGCCTAAAGCTGACACTTCCAGCATTTGCTAACCTGCTTCTTTCCTAAAGTCCTCACAAGGACCCCATTCCCTTGGGGCAGCTAACAGCCTCCAGGCCAGGCTTAGGTTGGCGTTGGAGCAAGCGCTGAGTGTCCCAGTGCTGTGGTCCCCTGTGCCTAGTGCATGTCCCTGCTGCACTGGGTCCTGCACTTGAAACCCTAAACGCAGTGTTCATTCTGGGGGTGTAACCTGAGTGAGGGGAAAACAGTACTTTGTCCTTGGTTGGAGACTTAGGTTTGGTTATTGTCTGTCCAACAGTGTTACTTGGCTTTTGGAGTTGGACTTTGTGTGAAGTCCCATGGGGTGATTTATCTGATCATATCTAGACATGAAGAGCAAGGAGAAAACGTGCTCTGGTGTTCTGTTGTCTCTGTGTTGGAGGTCAGTGTGCAAAGATGGGTGAATGACAAAAGTAGTGCTTTTTTGGCCTTTTGTGTGTTTTAATACCTTTCTTAGGCAATGAGTCTCTTAACATGAGGTCCTGAGTTGTCTACACTGCCCAGCTGGAAGCCTCTTGCCAGGTTGGATGTAGAGAGCACAAAAACGGAGTTCTGTTGTCTTGGATCCCTGACTCAAGTCCAAGTGAAGTGTTTGCATTTGAGTGCCACTGAGCCAGTGTTCCCAGGTGGGAGATGTCTGTTACCAGGCTGGAGACCAAACCTTGGAACCAGCTGAAATGGCAGAGCTGGGACCTGGCAAAAGCTCCTGTGGATGGTGTGAGTGGCCTTGGGTGGTTGTGAGGAGCTGTGCTTCGCTTTGCCAGAGACTTCATCTCCTTCCATGCATTGTTTTCACAGGTGGAATACCTCGCGTTCAGAACAGGATGAGGATGTAGACTAATGGAGCTGTTGTGTGCTGAGCTCGCGCTAAAAGCAGTGTGGGGTTTGTTCCTAGCAGTGAAGGGGCTGTCCCTGCTCTGTGGGGCTCCATGTGGCTGGAGCCCGGTGGCTGCTGCTTCTCCTCAGGGGGTTTGCAGGGCTGCAGAGGATAACGCACCTTGGATTGAACTGGGAGAAGGCAGGTAGGAGCTCAGGGGTTTTCCCATGTTTCAGGAAGATGACAGCTTGGTGTGCTGTGGGGCTGTGACCTGTGGCTGGTGGTCGTATGGCTGGTGATGTCTTCCTCTTGGCCAGGAGCAGCAAACCTGCATGCTGGGCTGCCCTGCAGGACAGGGGATGAGCTGGGCTGTTGCTGATGCCCTCTGCAGAGGGTTCAGGGTGAGCTGAGGTTTCAGTTCACTGCCCCAGGGTGTAGCTTGGCTGTAGTTACTGATAAGGGCTCTTGAGCTGCTTGATCTTCACCCCAGCTGTTGATACAAAAGGTCATTGTGACACCAAGAGGTGAGGGAGCTTGCTTTGCACATCCCTTACTGGGTGAAGGTAAATAGGATATGGGATCAGTTCTACTGCTTTCAGTTCAGCAGTTGGAGATAGCACATGTCTGGTTGTGTTTAGGATTTGTACTTGACAAACTGCAGGGTTCCTGTTACCGTGTATGGAGGACAAGGAAGATTCCCTTCTGGCCATTCTGCTAAGGAAGTGCCTGAAGGTTGTGCAGCACCTGCAGGACCACGATGTGGACCGGGAGGGAAGCATGTGGGGACAACATGGCCATTGCTGCTTAATGTGCCTTTTCATGGGCAGTCCTGCTCAACCATGTCACACCAGGGTGAAGATCATGGGATATGGATGGGTTTGTGTTGGAAGGGACCTTAAAGCTCCTCCAGCTCCAACCCCGGCCACGGGCAGGGACCCCTTCCACTGGAGCAGCTTGCTCCAAGCCCCTGTGTCCAACCTGGCCTTGAGCACTGCCAGGGATGGGGCAGCCACAGCTTCTCTGGGCACCCTGTGCCAGCGCCTCAGCACCCTCACAGGGAAGAGCTTCTGCCTAAGAGCTCAGCTCAGTCTCCCCTCGGGCAGGTTCAAGCCATTCCCCTTGTCCTGTCCCTACATCCTTTTGTCAAAGGCTGCTCTGCAGATCACTTGTGGGCTGCTGCTGGAAGCTGTTTCCATGTGGAGGTGCATGTTCCTGCATCCTGTCTGAGCTGTGGCCTTGAGCATGGTCCAGTTTGGCAGTGGCAGTGAGGATGCAGCCACCGGTGAGTAGGGCTGTGTGGCAGGGCTGCTGCAAAGCCTCCTTACAAATGGTTTCATTGGGAGCCTGGAGATCACGGCTTTTACATCTGTGTTAGGGATGGGGTGGGAGGGAGGAGGGTATGTTGCTGGCAGTGGTACTGGGGGTGCTGTGTTATGAATATCTGCCCCTCTCAAGATGCTGTCACGTGCGTTTACTGGCACATCTGGGGGTTGGTTTCCTTCAGTGCATGATTCTTGCTGAGGTGAGCTCATGTCAAGTGCTCCTGCAGCAGGGTAAGTGTTCTGCAGTGACTGCTGCAGTACCTTCATTGCCATGAAGGTGCTTTGCAGCATCCATGGTGTGAGCAGGATCCTTTGGTGCATGTGGGAGAGTGACAGGCAGCTGAAGGTGGGTGCAGGGACCACGCTGGATTGATGGGGAATGGCTGTCGTGTTGCCCCGGGCAGGTGGGACATGCAAGAACATGCATCTGGGGTGGTCTCTGCTGCAGAGGAGCCCCCAGGTGCACAGCACGATGGCCAGGGCTGGTACCTGGAATGCTGCTGCTCCTGCTCCTCGCACTCCCCATGGTACCTTTGCTCTGGCTTCAGTCTCTGTTCCTCAGTTCCTAAATCCTTACAGGGCAGCGGAGCTGGAGCAGGGCCTGGAGCACAAGTGTGATGGGGAAGGGCTGAGGGACCTGGGGGGTTCAGTGTGGAGAAGAGAAGGCTCAGGGGGGACCTGATGGCTGCCTCCAACTGCCTGAGAGGAGGATGGAGCCAGGAGGGGCTGGGCTCTGCTCCCAAGGAACAAGGGATGGGACAAGAGGAACCGGCCTCAAGCTGCACCAGGGCAGGTTCAGATGGAGCTGAGGAACAATTCCTGCCCCAGAGGGTGAGTTTCACCTTCCTATGAAACATTCACACTCCCACCCAGGGCAGAGGTGTTGAAAGCTGAATTGAATGGAGGTGCAGAGCTTGGCAAGCCACATCCTGGGGTACCAGCAGCCTGCCTAGCCCTGCCTCGGGAGGCAGCGTGTGCCTGCATATGGATCGTCACAGCCTTGTCCTGCAGTGCCTTTGAGCCTGGCAGTGCTGGAGCCTCCTGGAGAAGGTGACACAGCCACAGCTGGGAGGAAAATGGGGAACAAGAGAGCTCCCTTTATGGTTTTGCTTTTCAAGCTGTGGCTGCCCCATCCCTGGCAGTGTTCAAGGCCAGGTTGGACACAGGGGCTTGGAGCAAGCTGCTCCAGTGGAAGGGGTCCCTGTCCATGGCAGGGGTTGGGGCTGGAGAGGCTTTATGGTCCCTTCAACCCAAACCAGGCTGGGATTCTGTGATTGAAGTGGAGGAAGCCACGGCCTCAAGGTCCCAGCCTCGTGATGCAGGTGAATCTGTCCCTGCTCTGTGAGGAGCCTTTTGCAGGGCTCCTGATGCCTCTTCCTCCACCAAGCCAGGTGAGCAGTGCTGACAGTGATGTGCTCCCAGGCAGTGGTGTCACAGGAGGGTTTCCTGGCATTGCTCAGCAGCTGTGGAGCCAGCTGTGGATGGAGAACAGCTGCTGATCCCCAGCAGGAGGAGGATGCTCCAGGTAAGTGCAGATCCGGACTGTCTCATCTAGCAGCAACGCTTCAGCTTTATCTTGAGCCACCTTATTCTGTATCTGTAGCTTAGCACTTGGCCTCGACCAGGGAAACCAACAGGAAACCAGTTTCAGGAGTTCAATATTTTATGTACATATATACATCTCTAGTAAACAAAGCCATTAAATGGGTACCACACAGTTCATGCCTGTGATCAGAATACCTCAGGAAATGGGGTTTGAATTCTCCTGAACAGTCCCTTGGGTTGCTCTTTCTGGTGAGGATTTCTCATCCCCGAGCTGAGCCCCGAGGCCAGGCTGGCCTGGGCAGAGCTGTGGCCACGTCTCCTGGTAGCCACAGGGGCTGCAGCACCAGTGTCACTGGGGATGAGGGGATGGGGTGGGGGATAATGAGTGAAGTTCAACCAGGGCTAAGTCCTGCGCATGGGTCAGGGCAATCCCCAGCACAAATGGAGGCGGGGAGAGGCTGGATGGAGCATCCCTGAGGAGAAGGACTTGGGGGTTGGATCCCAGAGCTCCCCTCCCCGTGTGCTGGGCTGCACCCCCAGAGCGTGAGCAGCAGCTCAGGGAGGGGATCCTGCCCCTCTGCTGTGCTCTGGGGAGACCCCCCCTGCAGCCCTGATCCAGCTCTGGGGCAGCAGCACAAGAGGGACGTGGAGCTGTTGGAGCGAGGCCAGAGGAGGCCATGGAGATGCTGCGAGGGCTGGAGCAGCTCTGCTCTGGAGCCAGGCTGAGAGAGCTGGGCTGGGGCAGCCTGGAGAAGAGAAGGCTCCTGAAGGGGAGACCTGAGAGCAGCTCCAGTGCCTAAAGGGGCTGCAGGAAAGCTGGAGAGGGGCTTGGGACAAGGGCCTGTAGGGACAGGCCAAGGGGAATGGCTTGAACCTGCCCGAGGGGAGACTGAGCTGAGCTCTTAGGCAGAAGCTCTTCCCTGTGAGGTGCTGAGGCGCTGGCACAGGGTGCCCAGAGAAGCTGTGGCTGCCCCATCCCTGGCAGTGCTCAAGGTCAGTGGTGCCTGAGGCAGCCCAGGCTGCATGAAGTCAACCTGAGCAACCAAAGAACCTCTCCTGAAGCCCGCTCCCGCAGCCCTGGCATTCCCCATGGAGTTCCCAGTCTTCAATCTGCCTGAACGTGCTGTGTGGGTGAGAGCTGCTCCCTTGCACGGCGAGGGGTGACCTGCAGTGCTGGGGGGGTGAGCTGGGCTTTCATCCCTTACAGGTGCCCCGTGCGAGGTCCTGGGCTGTCTGTACCCTCAGTGAAGAGCAGGAGCTGTTCAGCCGGGTCACGTCACCCTGAGCTCCGAGCTGCAGTTTATCTTCACCGCATCCAAGGTGAGATTCCCTCCATAGGGAAACGCGGGCAGCAGGCAGGCTGTGGGGAACACGGAGAGCGGCTGGCACTCGAGCTCAGGGAGATCTTCAGCAGTGCCCGCCCCCAGGGGCAGGTACGGGGGGGCTGTGCTGGTGCTGGGGTTGGCGATGTACTCGGGGACGTTCTCTGTGTGCTCCGTGGCCTCCTCCACCACCGCCATCCTCCTGTAGGGGCCGGGCAGCCGCTGCTCACAGACCTCCCCTTCTGCGGTGCTGGGGACAGGCTCGTACCGGGGCTCCTCCTGCCCCCGGCTGCGCTCCAGTGCCCAGTGCCCATGGCCCTGCCTGCCGCTGCTGCCGAGGAGGGCCTTGGGCTTCACAAAGGCTTCTTCCACTTGTGTTGGTTCGGGCTCTTCGAAGGTGCTGGCGCTGGGCAGGAACAGGCTGGAGGGCCAGCACAGCTCTGCCTGCAGAGGGAACACACGGCAGTGATGGATCACCATGGGATTGACCCGCTGCTGCCTCCCACCCTCCCACTGCAAACATCCTCCTGCACAGCACCTAATACTGCTTAAAGTCATGGAGAACCAGGTTGGAAGGAATCTCGAGGATCATCGGGTCCAACCTCTCTAAAGCATGACCTACACTGGATGTCCCAGCACCCTGCCCAGCCAGTCCTTGATAGTGTCCAGTACTGGGGGAGATAGCGTCCACTTCCCTGGGGAGATCATTCCAGTGGCAGAAAGGTTTCTGCAGTGTTCTTGCATTTTATTTGCCTAAGAAGGGGGAACGGCTTGAACCTGCCCGAGGGGAGACTGAGCTGAGCTCTTAGGCAGAAGCTCTTCCCTGTGAGGGTGCTGAGGCGCTGGCACAGGGTGCCCAGAGAAGCTGTGGCTGCCCCATCCCTGGCAGTGCTCAAGGCCAGGTTGAACACGGGTTTGGAGCAAGCTGCTCCAGTGGAAGGCAGGGGTTGGAGCTGTATTTAAGGTCCTTCCAACACAAACCAGTCTGGGATTCTGCGATGCGTCCTCCAGTCTAACCTAATACGAAGGCAGAGCTTATCCACTGTCAGGAACTGCTGGATGTGCTGCACGAGGAGATGACAGACTTGCAGGGCTCCAATCCCTTTTCCTTCTGAAGGGGCTGGGATTAGAAGGAAAAGCAAGTACAACTCACCTTCACAGATGTGTAGTTCTTGGCCCACGTAGCGTTGGCTGGGTCTGGAATGGCTCTGCTCTGCCACTGCGGTACCAGTATGGTGAGGAGTGAGTGTAATCTGCAGGTGGAATTAAGTGTGATTAGAACCAGGAGTGCTGCTACTCACAGCACTGAGCTGGGATGTTCACTTTGTGCGTGTGCCAACCACAGAGCTCAGTGTAACTGCTCCTGCCTTGGTAGGGACCTGCCAGCTCTTGAGCAGATGCTGCCAGCTTCATCCTCCTGCTGAGGTTTGCCTGTGATAACCAACAGCATCCCCATGGGCAGAGCTTGCTGGATACAGCCATGAGCTCTGCTCCTGGAGAGTGGCTGGGAGCATCTGTGTGTTCCTCTAAAGGAAACCAGTTCTTGATGTTTAACTTTGCCCCCATGTTGATTGCCAAGGATTTCCCTCTCCAGTGTTGTTTCTGTGGAGGCAGACAGGCTCTAGGTTAAAATACACTACCTACATGAAATGAGGCCGTACTTTAACCTCAGTGGGTGTTGTTATCATATATGAAGCCCTTACTCAGAGCAACCCTTACTGTTTCCCAACATGTCCTGAAAGGACACGACCATCCCTGCTTATAACAATTCCATGTTTTACTGGAAATGATGGATCCACTCACGCTTTTCTTGCTGGAGACATGGAACAGATGCAGGCTGAGAAGATGAAGATGCTGCAGGTAAGCACAACAGCCATCCATTCCCCAGCATCTGGAATACAGAACGTCTCTATTAGAAACATAAAGATCTAAATATGCTGCTTCAAGTGGGAGGACAACTGAGGCCTGGTTTGTGTTTGAGCTCATGAAACACACCCGTGTTTTGGGGGTTTGAAATCCAGGAATCTGCATCGACTGCTGGGGACGGCAGCGCTTTGACACAACCATGTCTACCAATGTCCATGGAGATCTATGGTCCACAACCCAGAACTTGCAGTTCATAGAGGCACAGAATCACAGCCCACAGAAGCTGTGGCTGCCCCATCCCTGGCAGTGCTCAAGGCCAGGTTGGACACAGGGGCTTGGAGCAAGCTGCTCCAGTGGAAGGGGTCCCTGACCATGGTTGGAGCTGGAGGAGCTTTAAGTTCCCTTCAACACAATCCAGGCTGAATTGCTTTAATGTCCTCTCCCTTTTGCCTCCTTGGATTCTTCCTGCCTCCAGAGGAGCCCTGCTCCCATGCTGTGGAGATGAAACCCCTGATGTCCGTGACTCAGGGCATTAAAACTGTTGTGTTGGCACATTGCTGGGGAGGAAATGCAGCAAAACACCTTCCTGACAGTGCCTCAACACACATTGTACCAGCTCCCTTCTCCCAGTGCGGTGATCACTTTGTCTTGAGCTGGCCCAAAGTAATTGAATGCAAACAATGTGGTTTGCAGGATGGAAACCCTGCTTATTGACACTAGCTGTGGCCAGGCGGCTTTGGGAGGACATCTTGTGTCTGCATCCCTTGGGGGGCTCAGGCATAGGGACCACTTGAGACATAGTTTGTGCTGCAGGAGCATGGGGTGCTGTGCTCCTCAGGAAGGCTTTGAGATGGCAGCTCCTGTAATGCCCATGGAATGCCACTAACACATGGAGGTCAGCAGGACTCCCTGCATGGGTACCTGGGCCGGAGATGGAAGCACACAGGGCCAGCAATGCAAAGGACCAAACCCACCCTTCCCTGTCCACAATAAACCATCCTGCTGGTCATCAAGTACTATTAAGCCATACAGCCAACATCTTGGCACACAACTGGGAGCTTGAAGACAGAGATGCTGCCTCTTGAAACCAGCTGAAAATCGAGCTCCTGAGCAATGGAAGGACAACAAGAGATCTTCAGTAACTAAAGAGGAGCAGGAAAAGCCTCTCCAGAGTGTGGAAAACCCGGAGCCCAGGGCTGGGATGCCTCCTGGCCCCAACTCCCTGCAGAGGCTCATTACTTTCCAAGCAGATGAGCTCGCTGTTGCCCCAGGGCCCCTCTCCTGCAGCCGTCGATGCTGTCATCCCCAGGACATAGTGCTCCCCGGGCTGCAGGTCAGCGATGTACAGTGAGCCGTGGGCTGTCGCACTGGAAATGGCTGCGAGGAAGAGGAGGAGAAGCACATGAAGCCCCTCACACACGCCTTTACTGCGGTTAACTCCAACGAACTGGGCGGCCAGAGCATGGAGGGTTATCTGCTGCTTTAATTCCCTTTTCTACATTACTGAATCACTGGAAGGTGTGTAAAGGGTCTTGGACTGTAGGAGTGACCTGTGCCATTGTATAGACTGGCCACCTAGGATTGTGTATCCTGACCCTAAATACTGTTGTTTGATAAGCTAATATTTCAGTCTAAAATGAGGCTTCTATGATGGAGCTATGAAACATCCATTAACAACATCCAGTACCTAAGAGGGCAAAAAGACACCTGGAAAAAGGCTTGGGACAAGGGCCTGTAGGGACAGGCCAAGGGGAATGGCTTGAACCTGCCCGAGGGGAGACTGAGCTGAGCTCTTAGGCAGAAGCTCTTCCCTGTGAGGGTGCTGAGGCGCTGGCACAGGGTGCCCAGAGAAGCTGTGGCTGCCCCATCCCTGGCAGTGCTCAAGGCCAGGTTGGACACAGGGGCTTGGAGCAAGCTGCTCCAGTGGAAGGGGTCCCTGCCTGTGGCAGGGGTTGGAGCTAGTGGCTATTCTGCAGTGATGATGATGATGGTGATGATGTTAATAACAGCAGAGAGAAGTCTGCTAGTTCTACTCTCAGAACAGCTTAGGATGATGCAGCTAAAAGCTGAAAGCCCTGGGTATGCAGCTCTGTTGATGGGCAGCTGTATCAGAGGAAGACAACTGAACCTTGCTGCTCTGATCCCCATGGCAGACAAGCTGCCTACGACTCCTTGTCTATACAGACCCTTTCTGACGGTATCTCCCCCCCTGTGTCCCCACCCGCAGTGAGTGCACATCACCTTGGCCTTCACCAGGTACCTACCATAGACACGTGGCTCAGCCGGGCTGTCCCTTTTCTGCAGGTATATGTGGTACCCTGTGATGCAGCCCCTTTGCTGCTGGGCCGGGATTGCTTCCCATGAAACCAAGATGCCATTTGCATGCGGTGCTGTGTACATCTGGGGCCCAGCTGATGGAGCTGCAGAACATAAGACTGACTTTAAAGCAGAGCTTAAGCTAGCTTAAAAATATCTGGAAGGGCAGTGCAGTGATTTACCTTTTGCACTTGAGTATCCCTTAACTGATGCTGCCCGTCCAGCTCTGTCCTGATAGAGTGCAAATACACTGATCTGATAGCACACCTCATCTTTTACGTGCTCTAAATGAGGAAATGAGAAGTGGATGGTTACTGGTTAAGGTATTTACAGTCATGACTGAAGCATCTACATTAGGTGATTAAATTATTAATGTTTCTTTCATAAAGAAAGGGTGAGGGGTGACACTGGCACAGGGTGCCCAGAGAAGCTGTGGCTGCCCCATCCCTGGCAGTGCTCAAGGCCAGGTTGGACACAGGGGCTTGGAGCAAGCTGCTCCAGTGGAAGGGGTCCCTGCCCGTGGCAGGGGTTGGAGCTGGAGGAGCTTTAAGGTCCATTCCGAACCAAACCAGGCTGGGATAAAATGACAGGAATCACTAATTAGGGTAACACTTGTCACCTCCATAGTAACCTCACAGCTATCTGACATGTAGTACTGGTTGGGATTAGTTACCAGCAGTCAGAAAGGAAATAGTCTTCAGCTTTGATCTCTAGTACCTTTGGCTGGCTTGTTTCATTGGGAAGGATGGGGGTTTTTCAGAGACATTTTACTTATGAGCTATACACCTCAGCTGAGGGTGATTGCAGAGCTGCGTCCAGAGCAGCCAGGATTCCCTTTTTCTCCTATACTGAAAGCTTTGTGTCATCAGTTCTTATGCTGAATTAGTAACCATTAGAATCTGACTCGTTTCTTAACAATCTATCTAAATAACCCAGTGCCTCAGTCATATCTCACCTCGGGTGGCAGTTACCTGCTATCACTGTGGACAGGTTGGATGCTGGCAGCTTTACCCAGGCTGGATGGGGCTCCAGGCTCCCCTGTGTGTCTGCCCACTCCACTACATATCCACTGATGGATGCGGTGGAGCTGATGGGTGGTTTCCAGCTGATGAGGATGCTGCTGTTTCCCATGGCTATGGCAGAGACTTCCTGAGGAGGAGGTAGATCTTACAGGGAGAAAGAGCAACCAGACAAAGAAGACACCATCAGCACAGGCTTGACCTCAAGGGGACTCGGTGAGTTTCATCCGTGTTTTACTGTGCCTCATCCAGTTTGGCATCATGTGAAGTATAAAAATGAGCTGCAATTGATAGGAAAGGTCTTTATACAAGGGTGGTCTCTATGCTGATAGGAGTAGAGCCATGCTCTTGTCTTCTCTCATAATGCAGCAGTTTGAACTTAGCACTGCTTGTTCCACCATCCCCAAACCCTGAGGAGATGCTGTCACAGCATGTACTGACACCCTGTTCTGTGCAGAGCCACGAGCACACACCATCTCCACAAGACAAAAGCTGCTTTAAAGATGCTGGACAGGGTGCTGGGATATCTAGTCTAGGTCTTGCTTTCATAGGATCATAGTATCCTAACCTGGGTTGGGTTGGAAGGGAGCTTAAGGCTCAGTCAATCCCAACCCCCTGCCACAGGCAGGGACCCCTTCCACTAGAGCAGCTTGCTCCAAGCCCCTTCCAAGCATCTTCTCTAACTTTTTTCCTAACAAACACAACTGATCTGAGCCCACAAAGCAGTTCTTTTCCTACTGCCCCCGCGTGATCAGATACCAGTGTTGTTTCTGCCCCAGTCCTGTCTCCACTCAATGAAGGGCTCATGCAGTCAATGCAGCCTGTGAGCTGAGGAGCCGTGCATCCCGCTCCCAAAGGAAAGCATCCCATGCAGCACTGGGGAAAGGTGAAATACTCAGTAATGGCTCGGTCACTGTTTTACTGATGTTGCACAGGGACAAGGTCAAATAAAGATCTGCTTCTTTGGAGCAATTCACCCAACACGATGAGGCTCCGTTGTGTCCGGTACAGGGAATTCGGGGCTGGGGGAGTTCAGGGAGCACTCATTCATTTTGCTGCACTTGGGTTTTGAGCACACTGAAAACTAGATCTACAGATCCCTGAAGAGTCACTGAGATGGACCCTGATGAGCACGAGGCGCTGGGACCTGAGCATGTAGCACAAAGCAGAGTGCTGATGAGATTCCCACTATCCAGACCCAGCAGAAGCCCTTACCCTGGATGCCCAGGTCTGTTGCAATGGATGCAGGGGGGGATCTGCCCCTTGAGTTCTCGGCAGTGACTGTTATCTTGTAGTTTACCCTTGGCATGACCTTGGCATAGCTGGTTTGGGTGGTAAGATGTGCTTCTGCCCCAGGGCTCTGCTGGTCCAGGGCTTTGAAGGTCACCGTGTACTGCAGGATTCTTCCTCTTGCCTCCGATTTGCTCAAAGCCTGTGAGGAAAGTGCATGGAATCATGGAGATATCATGGAACCATGGAATTGTTTGGGTTGGAAGGGACCTCAAACTCCTCCAGCTCCAACCCCTGCCACAGGCAGGGACCCCTTCCACTGGAGCAGCTTGCTCCAAGCCCCTGTGTCCAACCTGGCCTTGAGCACTGCCAGGGATGGGGCAGCCACAGCTTCTCTGGGCACCCTGTGCCAGCGCCTCAGCACCCTCACAGGGAAGAGCTTCTGCCTAAGATCTAATCAGTTATTCTAGATTAATAACTATTATTATTCCATGACAAGGAATTATCCATGATAAAGGATCATGTAAATTCAGCCACATGCAATACCCATCTCTGCAGATCAGCCCATGCTGTCCCATGGAACACTTGCTGGTCTCTCCACCCCACTGTCTGCAGTTGCACTATCCATTTCCTTCAGTGACTTCATTTTGTTTTGGATGGGTTTTGCCAGAACAAAACAAGGAAAGGAAGAGGAGGGGGGGAAACCCACTTTAAAAATAGGAAAGTGTGTCTGGGGAGGCCTTTGGTGCCATGGGTCAGGGGTGGCCTTGGCAGTGCTGGGTACGGTTGGACTGGT
Source organism: Neopsephotus bourkii (assembly GCF_033783945.1). NCBI lineage: Eukaryota > Metazoa > Chordata > Aves > Psittaciformes > Psittacidae > Neopsephotus > Neopsephotus bourkii. The sequence continues at coordinate 4,747,184 of NW_026901735.1, forward strand.
TGAGATTAAAGCTCATTTCCAGCCTGGTTGATTCCATGATTCTAGGTTGGCAATCCTTCCTTTGGTATTGGTGTGCTACAAGGAGGACATGTATTGGTACTGCCTTGTCCTGAGTCTTTTTCTTTGTAGGCTGAAATGAAAGCTCTAAGCGCAGTGTATCGCAGCCCTTCTATGAGCGATGCAGCAGGAAGTCTGCTGTGATACAGAAAGTGTCGCCAGCTCCTTATCACAAGATAGAGGTCTTTAAGTTCAGTATCTCCAAGCCGCAGTGGTTGGGTCATGTAATCCTGTGAGGATTTCTGCTTTCACTCACAGCGTGGTGCTTGTTGCTTTGGGAGGAGAGGTGTTGGGAATGGGAAGGGGGTCTGGAGACTGCAGACGGGAAGCTGAAGATAATCTAGGCTTTAAAAATAAGAATAATCTGGCTCATTTTGAAAGAAAGTGCCCCACAGTCCAGAAATTCCCCTTGGACCTGGCTTTAGGATTGGGCTGGTGATGATGGAGAAATCACGCCCATAGCAAGGCTTGGGTTTAGTGGGAGTGCTGGTACAGCAGACCTGGACTAACCCTTTCCTCCTTAGCTGGATGGTGATGATGTACAGTGATGTGGAATTAGGCTTGAATCTGAATCCTTTGTGAGCCTTAGTGCCCCTTCCAACCACAGCCAGTCTGGGATTCTGGGATTCTATATCCCTGTGTTCTCCTTGGGTTCAGTCCTTTCTTGTGCACACATAAACCAGAGTTCCTCCTCTGACCTTGCTGGTTATTGCTGCCTCTGCTTAGGTTTCACTGAACTTACCTTCCAAAACAGAGAGATCTTCTGCTGCTGGGAGCCCGCGTCCTGCTGTCGGTACCAGACGTCCAGGACCCCTGTTGGCACTGGTATGGAAGGAAAAGGTGCGCAGCATTAGTAGCTGTGTTTTGAAGCAGACAAAGAAGACATTGAGCAGGTGAAGAGGTAAAAATGCTGAGACAATTGAAATTTAAGGTTTAAAATGTCCCCGAAATGATGCAATACGCAATAACCCATATTGGCTGTTGTAGCTGGGGTTCAGCTGCGTTGAGGGTGGCAGTCATGGAGAGAGCAAGCCATAAGCCCAAGAGAAGGTTTTGATCTGCCAGTGACTTTACCCTGCACTTGGGAATCAGAATGGCTCCCAAGGAAGCCTACACATCAAAGCTGAGGTCCTTGGGTTTGGTTACATCAACCCTAAGCCAATGATAGGGTTTGTAAGGTCTGTAGGACTCTGCTGTCTGGTTCTAGGCAGTAAATGTCTTTAACAGGTAGCTGGGAGGACCTCATCGGAGGCAGCTTAAACCCCTTGTTCTTTCCATGACACTCCTTATAGCCACAGTGTGACTGGAAACTCTTGGTGGTTTGCAGAAACCTTCTGAAAGAAGCACTGCAGCAAGGTTCTGGCTGCAGAAACTGGTGACTGTGCTCCAACCGCTCCGAACCAGGCGCACGCATAAAGAAGGCAGCAAAGCTTGGTTCCTCAAGGATGCTGAGCAGCAGAAACTCATCACATTCAGATAATAATTGTTGCTAATAACCTGAGCAAACGCTGTTGCACAACCCCAGCTCGAACGGGGCTGCCTCTGCTCTTCGCTGCACTCAAAGGTGGAAAAAGGGCTTGGTGCCAGCAATGTTATGAGCTATTTGCTCTGTATTAACTGCACACGGTGACTGGAATAGAAACAAGAAGCAGGGCTGACAGAAGGAATCAAACCAGAGCACGCTCACTGTGAGCAAGGGAGGAAGGGGCAAGCCCAGAGCAGGAAAAAGTGAAACGTGGGATGGCATCTGCTGGGCTCCAGCCTGGATTGAAACTTCATTTCACTGTGGAGCACCATGAAGAGCTTGCAGGGAACAAACATTCTCTCTTATGAACGGTGACTGCGTAAAGCAGGTTTTGTGCAGGGGATGCTTGGAAAAAGAGGAGCAAAGCTCTCATTGGAGTGGTGCACTCCTGAGTTTGCAAAAGGCCAAGCTCATGTGCAAAGCTTCAGAGAAGGGCAACCAAGATGGACCCAGAGCTTCTCCTCTGCAACCTCCCCTTCTGTCACGTGGAGCAGAAAACGCTCCTCGGTTAGCTATAAAGGTTCTCTTTCACAGCACCCATTGGTAGAGGAGTGATGACCACAAATGCTGCAGCAAGCCAGGGTACATCGAGGAGGTGGAGAGGACTGTTGAGAGGAAGGTGGGGGAGAGAAGGAAAAGTTTACACCTTTTACATCAATCAATGCTGCTTACAGAAACTGATGCCGTCAGTAGTGGCAAATAGGATGAGTAATAACGGCACCAGCCTCAAGAGCTTATAGTAAGTTACAAAAGAAAGAGCAACGAAAGCAAAGCAGAGATGAAGGGAAGGGCTGCCCAAGAGCTGACACATCTTTGCTGAGGCACAGGCTTCTGAGAAGCTTTCTTCTCTCCTAAGAACTGAAAGTATTGCAGCATGTGAGTCTGTGCAGCTCAGGGTGAAGGCAGGCCCTGGCCAGCTCAAGGGTTAGAGTTGGCAGAAACCAGTAGAATCACCCTTAGTTTGGTGCACTGTGAGCCTGGAGGCTGCTCTGTCATCCTTTGGGGTAGAAATGCTCTTTTCTCATCTAATTCCTGGTAGGATCTACCCAAACACCTGGCCAGGTTCTGCTCTGCCAAAGCTGTAGAGGTGCCCAGTGACACCACCACGCTATGGAGGGGTCATGTGGGGAGGCTCCAAGTGAATTAACTACTTGGGAAGAGATGACTTGGCACAACTGAGCTGTTCTGTTCAAACCTGCCAGCACCAGCAGGACTGGGAGAGCACGGTTTCCAGCCAATCCAGTTGGCTCCTCTGCAAATCACAGAACCCCAGACTGGTTTGTACTGGAAGGGACCTTAAAGCTTCTCCAGCTCCAACCCCTGCCGTGCGCAGGGACCCCTTCCACTGGAGCAGCTTGCTCCAAGCCCCTGTGTCCAACCTGGCCTTGAGCACTGCCAGGGATGGGGCAGCCACAGCTTCTCTGGGCAACCTCTTCCCAAAGGGCTGAGGAAACTCAAGATCCCAGGATGTGCTTCCCAAGCTGTGTGTCATTGGGGTGATACCACAGCTGTCCTGACTTGAGTTAGGGACCTGCTGCAGGGATTCATTAAAGCCATTAGATATGAACCAATATGAAATAGATTTCTTTCCTCACCTAACTCTGCCTTTTCCTGATGTGTTGTGATGCCTTGCTCAAGGCCAGGTTGGACACAGGGGCTTGGAGCAAGCTGCTCCAGTGGAAGGGGTCCCTGCCCGTGGCAAGGGGTTGGGACTGGGTGAGCTTTAAGGTCCCTTCCAACCCAAACCATTCTAGGGTTCTATGATGCAGGAGGCCACTACAGCTCCAGGAAGATTCCTCCACCCTTCACCAGCATCACATAAATGTACCCCCAGACCTTCTTGATGAACTCTTCAATTCCTGTTTTGTGAGAAACTGGAACAGCTTCACTTTTTGTTCACTAAAAAAGCAATCCTCTCACAGAACTTACTTCCCTGTTAGCTCCAGGTCTGCATCTACAGAGACTCTGCGAAGCAACCTGCAAAAACCCAGCTGCATTTTGACTTCATTGGCTGAAGGTTCCTCTTGTATGTGAACGTTAGACACTGGGTTAGTGCAGGAGATGCTGACTTGTGTTACCTGCCTCTGGAGTCCGGTTCTGGTACGTGCTCCAGTTGCTCCACAGTCCTCGCTTGGGGTGGATTTTACAGCTGAGCTGGAGCTCATAGGTTGTGTAAGGCTCCAGACCATAAAGACTGCATTTTTCACCGTTCAAGTTTTCAACCTTTAATGAAGATAAAGAATGTTTAACTTCGAACTCCTAGGGAAATAAAGGTTGAAGGCAGTGACGGGCTGAATTACTGATGTCCAAAGGAGGCCCAGCAACCAAAACACATCTTCAAAAAGCAGTGGGGAAAACCTGATTCTGGGGTGAATTTAACAACTTGAAGAAGGATGCAGTGAATCATCAGGCTTCCAGGTCTTCAGCTAATCCCTCAGCTAATGATGTGGAGATAACAAACATCCTGTTACTCTGCTTCAAGCAATACAGCTTTTACCACTTAAAAGCCAAGACTTCCAATTGATGCTAGGGAAGGCCAAACACTTGGAAATGCTTGCACATCTGTAGCTATGAGCTACAATGAGCAGAAATCATAGAACAGTTTTATAGTATCTATAGGGTTTGGGTTGGAAGGGAAATTCAAAGGGCATAGAATCATAGAATAATAAGTATTGGAAAGGACCTTAAGATCATCTAGCTCCAACCCCCAATATGGCCATATTGCACCAAAGTGGTGGGTCAAACATAACCTCTGATTCTTCAGTGCATCACACAGATGTTTGACATAAAGGGAAATACTTATGCATGTGGTTGTTTAGAGGATCAGTGATTTACCTTCAAACCAATGAATGTTTTTGACTGTCAGGAAAAAAGCTTTTCTTAAATATGGTACAAAAGAGCAAAGAAAGGAAAATTCGGACAAAAAGATTCAGTAAGAAATAACAATCTTAAAGCATCCTCAAGGGCCATAACCTCCTGTTTCAGGAGAGGATTACCATGCTCCAGTCGTGCCTGGTAAGTGGACGGTATCTCAGCCTGCAGTGCTGCTCTTGTGCTTCGTTGTGCCAAGAAAGGGTGCAGTTGGTGGCAGAAGAACGCTCAAATCCCACTGAAAACTTGGGAGGATGTGGTTTCACTAGCAGCAACAAGAGAGAGAAGCAAACAGCGGTCAGGTACGCGGCACCGCTCGGAACAGTGGGTACGTGGAAATAGAATTGCTGGTTTAGAGATGGAGGCTTTCACTGAGAGGTATAAACAAGGTGCTTGAAATGGTTCTTTCCAAAGGGCTGTATCTAACTGAGAAGTGCTAACTAAGGCTTTTACCTATGTCTATTAACATGAACACGAGAGGCTGTGAAAAGGCACTTCCTAGCTCGTTGGAGGCAGCAACCACAATGGTGTAAGTAGAGTCAAAGTTCAGCTTGCTCAGAGCCAGCGAGCCAAACCTCGTATCCAGGCTTTCTTCTGAGATGTATAAGACATCTGTCCTGTTTGATAGCCTGGAAGAGAGGGAAAAAGCTTGGTTAATGCTGTCCTGTACACCAAGAAAGCTGAACCATGAGTGTGTTGGGGCCTGGCCTTGACTCTATGTCCCCAGGTCCCCTAGGGCTCATTCAGCATCTCCCCTGCACACTGGCTTTCCAAGGAGGACCACTGCACTGAAGTCCAGGTAGGTCACCTGCACCATGGGACACCCATCTAAATGCAGGGTTACAGTAAATACTCCTCTAGCTAACTCAGCAGTAAAGGTGTTAAAGTGCTCTTTGGGTTTGGTTGCAGACAGAGGAAATACTGCTGGTTTCCCACGAAGCTGCACAAGTATGTGAGTAGGTTTCTTATGATGATTACCTAATATTGGTTGCTTAATATTTCTCTTAATATGATGAGCGCAGATAGGTTTTGGTACACAGAGTTTGGGGTGACGATTGATTTGGAAGGTTTCTGTTGTTGCTGCTTTTACACAAGTCAGTGGTTAAAAGCATAACTTATCTGTAGTGTACCGGTCAGACCTCACGACTTCAAACACAACCTCTCATTCTCAACCTGCCATTGAACCCATTGCCTTGGTGAGCTCGTTTAGCTTCTCTGTGTATTATCTTCCACCTGAATCAGAGATGTTTCTACCACGTTGCTTCAGGTGGACCTTTTGTATTTTGTGATGTATTTAATAACTTACTAGCAGGCACTGCTATATCTCTATATTACAACCATTACAGGTCTCATTACCTACACTTCCTTACTGTCTTCCATGCTACCTAATTCTTCTTCTGCTTAAAGAGCAGCACCGGGTTTCTGCACACTACTAAGAAAGTTGCTGCTACTTTGGCCAACAGAAGGTGGTGAAGAGTGACCCTCACACATCAAGGTCAACAGGCAGCACCAGAAATGAATGTGGACTATTTCATCTTACACAGCCATTTTAAAGGGCAAAATCAATTCATTCTATTCAGATATTTGCTTGAATCAAGGTTTTTAATAAGGTTCCTCCTAGGCAGAATGGATTCCTGAAATCCAAACCTCTCCTAACGTGCCCTGGCAGGCTCTGGGTCGCTCCTTCCCCACAGTTTGCTGTAGAATTTGCCTCTTTTTCAGCAAAGGCTCAGCAAAAGCAGAGAGAGCAAAAATACAGGTTGGGTCTAAATTGGGAAGCAAAAATAACACATTTCCAAGCAAAGTCCCTCTCTGTCTCCTTAGGCAACCTCTGAGACCGTGAGCAGCTCTGATTGCAGGTTTTCTGGTGCAGGCACTGCTCTGACCACAGGATTACTAAATATGGGAGATCCACCTTGGGAAAACAGCAGGTTTGAGCAGGTGGTTTAAGACCACTTCCTTTGCTGACCTTCCCTTTCCAAAAGGGAGCTGTCTTGGCATACCCTCTTTGCCTGCTGAGCCCAGAAAGAGCCAACATACTGCACTGCATGCACACAGATGTGAGCAGAAAAGGGGCTTTCAAACCCTCTGCTCCAGTTGGCTCCTATGATCATGGCAGCTTTGGACTGACTTATTCATAAACCATGTCCACTTCCATGTGCTTTGATAAGGGTAAATCTTCATAGAATCAGTGTGGTTTGGGTTGGAAGGGGCCTTAAAGCTCCTCCAGCTCCAACCCCTGCCACAGGCAGGGACCCCTTCCACTGGAGCAGCTTGCTCCAAGCCCCTGTGTCCAACCTGGCCTTGAGCACTGCCAGGGATGGGGCAGCCACAGCTTCTCTGGGCACCCTGTGCCAGCGCCTCAGCACCCTCACAGGGAAGAGCTTCTGCCTAAGAGCTCAGCTCAGTCTCCCCTCGGGCAGGTTCAAGCCACAGGTGTTAAAGAACCCCCTGTTACTTACTGTACTACATATGTAGTGTTGATGTACGTGAGCCTGCCTTTATCCCAGGTGCAGATGGGATGACCATCAGTTCCATGCTGGATGCACGACACGTTTCTTGGCTCATCTGGAGGATCTTAAACAGATATTGTTGTCAGACCCTTCCTTAAAGATGTTGATGGGAGACATTTTAAGAAATGCTGGGTTTGTGCTGATTCTTTTCTAAAGTGTTTATGGACAAATCAGTGTAAAATGCTCAGGCTGATAATTTCTGTAAGTGACAAGAGCTGACTGATCTCTGCAGCTTATTGAAACACTTGAGTGAAACCCAAGTGACTTTACAAGGGTGCCAGATGAATCCAAGGCTTTACCAGCTCTCTGGACCAGGCACCATGAGCTTTGCTTGAAGCAACCGGTTATTCTTATTTGAAAGACAAAAGCAGCACTGGCAGAGCTGCAGCAGCAGCAGCTCATCAGGTAGAAGAAAATCAAAGATCTCCCTTAGAGTTCTTCTTCCAGCTAAGTCCCCTGTGTCCTGGGGGGTGCCAGGGCCAGAGCAGAAAGGATGCTCTTTGCTCTGAGCAGGCAGTTTTCTGTAGCAGCTCTCTGTTCATGAATAAAGGAGTTGCACAGTTCCAGCCAGGAATCTTTCCAATACAAAAAGCCACCAAAACCCAGCATCTTTTCTGGGAAAAGCCACCTGCTGCTGGTTTCCAGTGCATGTCTCAGAGGTACCACAGGAATCATGGGGGTTGGGGGGGTAAGAACAAGGAATAATGAAAACCTCCTTACTTCCAGACTCAATATCGATTCCACAAATGAGTTTTTTCCCATATTCACAAAGTATTTTGCATGTAAACATGTGTTTGCCATAGGTATGGACTAGAAACCTGGTGCTTACTGAACTGCTGTAACTGCTATTGCGTTCAGAGCTGTTAAAGAAAATAGCTATCCTGCACTGCTTGCTGTACTGCTGGGGTTTCAGCTGGCAGGAGAGGGTGATGCTGCTCCCAGGCTGGACATGGGAAGAGGTGTTAGCAGTCATGTTCCCTTTGTCACACAGTTCTGCAGCGCCAGCAGTCACATCCCCTTTACTGCTCGCTTCTGCAACAGAATGGGAAAACAAAGGTTCAATGTGGTTACAGCACTTGTACAAGGTGCTGTGCTTGAGGAACAAGGTATCTCTGATAATAATGCAGGAACTCCTGCCTGTGCGTGGTAACTTCTGGGATACTGCTGTGCCCAGTCTTCACCAGTCTATTAACTGGGTCAGAAACCACGGGCTCGCTACCAGTCACTGTACAACTAGCACAACCCCAGGCAAAATCTATCAGAACTCTCTGTTTCATTGCAGTTTAAGGCACTACCTGTGTTTCAGCAAAGCAGTGGTGTATTGTTATTGAAGAGACAAGTAAGGTTTTCACTGACATGGTGAGACTTCCCCTTGCATGTTGTTGTGTTTTCCAGGTAACACAGGATGCGGATGGGGACAAGTGATGCTGTGCTCAGCTATGGGAGCAGGCACTTGCTGGCAGGCCCCAGGACACACGTGCTTTGCTCAAACCACGTTAGAAGCAGCAGAAGATATGGGAAAACACTTTGGGAGCCCCAGTTCTCCTCACCTGTGAGTTCTGAAGCCTCTTTGGTAGCTAAGTATGGAGATGTTCCTCACCTAACCAACAGCTCTACCTTGAACTAAACCAAATAACCTCCCTGCAGAGCTCCCTGTAACTATTGGCTCTACTGCAAGTATTTGCTATGCTATTTGCTGCTGCTGCTGCTGTGAGGCTGTACCCCTGCCCAGGTTACTCACAGTGTGTGGGGTGCTGCCAGACCAGGCACTGCTGCCCACAGCCTGTCTGGATGGTCAGGATAAGTGGCATTGCCATGGAGAACGAGGGATGCTCAGTGGTAGCAATGGATCAGGGAGTTCTCACAGAAATTACAGTGTACCCTACTCAAGCATCATATTTTGCTCTTTTCAATAGGAAGATGTTTACCAGCACACAGCACAGAGGCTGAAACCCCCCAATTAACCTGAGTGCTGCTTTTAAGTGATAATTGCTACATAGGAATAGGAACACACATCTTACCTGCTGCGAGGCGCACCAATAACCAAACTGCAGCGGGCACAGCAGCAAACAGCATTTTGCTCCCTGGAGAGAAATGAATGAGTTTTACCAGCTCCCAAAAGGTGGGAAAATAATGTACAGGTGTTTGTATGTTACTGTTTGACAGCTTCAGAAGATTCAAAGCTCCTACTTCACAAGATGGAGCATTCTCTGCTAACATTGCTGAGTTGTGACTCCCAAGACCCCATCCCAGGGAGCAGCCAGTTTTTAGATGGTTTTCCCTAGAGGCAGGCACAAGACCGAGGGGAATGGCAGAGTTATGGGTACTTCAAAACGCTGTACTTAAAACCCACACATCTCTATGCGTTAAAGAACTGAATCCTCCCTCCCTTCCCTTCCAAAGCCCCCCTGCAAGCCCAGAACCAAAAGTCTTTCTGTGAAGGACAAACCATCAGTACCCATTGTGCTATTGCTCCCCAAAACATGGTTTGCAGGCCCTGCTCCTTCACAGTTCCCTCTCTCCCACGTTCCTGCATCCTCTTTTAGAGGAGCAGCCGTGTTTATGCACCCCACAGGGGACCTCATGAGCTCTTCAGCTGGTCTGTGCTCAGACTCTGTACTGATGACCCCAAATCCTGAAGGACTGATCTCATCCCAGATGACTAATGCAGTCTGGAGATTCCCAGGCCTTAGCAGTACACATGAAATTTTGGATAATCCCTTGGGAACGACCAATCTTACAATTTCTTTAGGCTTCTTCCCAAAATGAAAGCCCTCACATGCAGCTTATTTCATAGAATTATAGAGCCACAGAATGGTTTGTGTTGGAAGGGAACTTAAAGCTGATCCAGTTCCAACCCCTGCCATGAGCAGGGACCCCTTCCACTGGAGCAGCTTGCTCCAAGCCCCTGTGTCCAACCTGGCCTTGAGCACTGCCAAGGATGGGGCAGCCACAGCTTCTCTGGGCACCCTGTGCCATTGCTGACTGTTTAACCCTGATGGATGAAGCTGAGGACATGCACTCAGCACGCTGCCAGCAACACAGCCCAACAAAACAGCTCTTGAAACGCTCTGAACTCCACAGGCTTGCTCAATAACTCGGTTCAAATGCAAACCTGTGCTGTGTCCACCCTTCCTAGATCAGACCCACATCAAGCCCACGCTCCATGGTGGTGGAAGGCATGAACACAAATGTTCTGCACAAATTACTCAGGGTCAGCATGAACTAAGCTCAGGATTTTCCCCTGCGTTTTGCAACCAGCTTTAACTGTTTCCTTGTTGACCCTGCAGGCCTATGGGAGCAGTGCGAATGCACCAGATGCTCCAGAAGTAAAGACACCAACAAACACTTTCTGTAACTCTTGACCTATGACAGGGATGCAGCTACTTTAATAACTTGATGCCACATTGGAAACAAACTAATATAAAGGGAAACTTTAAATCCTGGCTGTTTTACATGCCATCTTGGGTGGAGAGGCACTTCCATGGGGATGCATTGAACAGTATAGTCTTTGCCATGTGTATAGTGATATAAGAACAACAAAGGTATTGCAGGTTGGTTTAGGATGCCCAAAGGCTCCCAGACTGGAGGCACTCCATGTCTTTTAAGCTGATATCTGAGATGAATGTGAAATAGTGAAGATTTGCCAAAATGCACATTAACACTGTGTTTTATCTAAATCCAGATGTTCTTTAGACTGAAACATTGAGCCTGGCCGCAGTGCCTCAGCTTTACACAGACGCTTTGTGGTGCCTTCCGTAGGTGATTAGTAACTGCAAGGATGAGCAATCACCACCCCAAGCTTCTTCAAGTAAATGCCCTGCCTTCCACTAAGCTGAAATTGCCTGGTACTGTGTAAACATCCTTCAGATAGCAAAATGTGCCCACAATGCTTGAGTCAACTGACAGAAATAGTCTCACTTCAAATGATGTTCGTCGGTGGTTGCCTTAGGGAAATACTAGACAGTTTATGAAGCATCGTGTGAGTGCAGCAGAGCATTTAAACTGTGATCAGGGTGACGTATGAAAGAAGAATGAGAAATTACCCTCAAAGAGCAAAGATAGAAGGGGGGGGGGGGGAAGCTTTAAGAAGGAAAAAGTCTCCATATTGCACATCAATGAGGAAAATAGCATTGATGTGCTTCAGTTAAAGAAAGTATAAATGACGATGTCCTGGTAAGTGCAAGGTAAAGGAAGTACACAAGGTGTTCAGAGTATGAGTTTGTGCCTGTTTAAGCAGACTTATCTCTATGAAATCTCACTTGAAAGCATGAAGGCTACACAGTGTGTGTGTTGTGTACTGAGGGGTTGCCCATCGCTGTGTCGGCGCTTTGCCGCAGTCGGGTTCTGCACTGAAATCCCTTGTAAAGCACAGAAGCTCTGCAATTTCAGCATGGAATCCCAGCCTGGTTTGGGTTGAAGGGGCCTTAAAGCTCCTCCAGCTCCAACCCCTGCCACAGGCAGGGACCCCTTCCACTGGAGCAGCTTGCTCCAAGCCCCTGTGTCCAACCTGGCCTTGAACACTGCCAGGGATGGGGCAGCCACAGCTTCTCTGGGCACCCTGTGCCAGCGCCTCAGCACCCTCACAGGGAAGAGCTTCTGCCTAAGAGCTCAGCTCAGTCTCCCCTCGGGCAGGTTCAAGCCATTCCCCTTGGCCTGTCCCTACAGGCCCTTGTAGTCTGCTTTTAACTGACCTTTTATTCCCTTGCCCCTACTTTCCCCTTTGCTCCCCACAGAACAAGTGTCCATTCTAAGGGTCTCTCAGGAGCCTGCAGGACAACTGACCAACTGTCAGCAGAAAGAGGAGCATTTCTCACTGTTACGTTCACCCAGAATAAAACCACTGTTAGTGCCCAAACTTTGCTGCTTCTCGTGTATCACTGACAACGCTTGCTGCATTTTTAGGGACACATCCCACCGCTGGCATCACATGGGGAGCAATCCGGCTGCCACAGACCCAGTGAGGACAGCAGCACCCAGCCCAGGGTGGGGAACGGCAGCCTTGGGGCCATCTGCCCAAGGTCAGGGTCAGTGACTCTTCACCAGAGCTACTGAGTGAGGGGTATTTGGTAAGAGCTCACTGCAGGAAGGAAAGGGACAGTGTCGTTTCTAAAGGATGTGCTCCCTTAGGTGCTGTTCCAGGGTGCAGGGAGCATCCCAGTGCTGGCAGTATCCCAGGACAAGGAGCAACCCTAGGCAGGCAGCATCCCGAGGTAGCTGTCACCCCAGGGCAGGGAGTATTCCTAAGCAGAGAGCATCTCAAAGCAGGCAGCATCCCAAGGAGTAAAGCATTCTGAGGCAGCCAGTATCCCAGAGTAAGGAGCATCCCGGAGTAGGCAGCATCCAGGGACAAGGAGCATGTCGGAACAAGCTGCATCCCGATGCAGGCAGCAAGCCGGGAAAAGGAGTATCCCTATAGCGGCAGCATCCAGGGACAAGGAGCATGTCGGAACAAGCCGCATCCCGATGCAGGCAGCAAGCCGGGACAAGGAGCATCCCTATAGCGGCAACATCCCGGAGCAAGGAGCATGTCGGAACAAGCTGCATCCCGACGCAGGCAGCAAGCCGGGACAAGGAGCATCCCTATAGCGGCAGCATCCCGGAGCAAGGAGCATGTCGGAACAAGCTGCACCCCGACGCAGGCAGCAAGCCGGGACAAGGAGCATCCCGGAGATCCCACCGGGTAGATGCCGCGTTTCCCTGAGCCCCGGGAACCGCCGCTGAGGACCGAAAAGCAGCGCTTGGAGGAGCGGGGGGGAGCGTCCGTCCCCGCTCACCTTCCTGAGCCCCGCAGCGGGTGCGGCGGAGAAAGGGGGGATGCGGGAGCCGGCGGCAGCGGCACCGTGCGCGGGGATGAGGGAAAGGAGGGGGGGGATTACCTGGAAAAGGTCCTGGAAGCTCCAGGGACAAACCAGCCACTGACGGCGCCTCTGGGACTGGGAAACAGCAGCAGGTTCCCGCGGAGGGATGAGGGGCTTGCCCTGGGATGTGCCTCTGCGGATTTTACCTTCTCTTTGACACAGCCCTTGCTTTCCCTCGTGGGTTTTCTCAGCGTCCCCACGAGCTATCACCACATTTAGAAGCGCTTCTAACGAAAAAGCATCGCGTTGCCGTCATTCCTTGTCCTTTCTGGACATCAGCAGCGTTTTTCCTGGCAGCATCTCCCTGATGTGACTCCTTTTCTACCTTGACAAGCGTCGCACAGCTACGCTGGGGGCTGGCATTCGAAGGAAGAGGTGGAGGAAGCACGAAGTGTGCAGTCTGCAGGAGCCTGGAGTTCTGCACTGGAACCTGCAGCCCAGCTCCCCTCTCCTCCCAGCCCCGTCCCACACCTGGGCTTCTCCCTAGAGATCCCCATTCAAACACCACGCACGAATGGAACAAGGCTGTGCCCTGCAGAACCCCAGACCCCACCAGCTTCTCTTCACTCTGTATCTTGCTCCCCCTCGGGCTGCCTTTACTTCAATCTCCATTTTCACTTTCCATAGAGCACTTCCCAGCCCTGAGCCAAAAGCGGGATTCCTGCAGGATGCCATTAGGAGCTTGGATGGGATCTCACCTTGTGCTCACAAGGCTCACGTTCTCATGTTCTTACCTGGTTCAGTGCTACCCCTCGCTGCGTGTGTTCACTTCTCCTCTTTGGGAAACCCTGGGAAGCAGCTGTGACATGTTGGGCTCGGCTGGCAGGAGCAAAGCTGAGGGTGCTTTGTTCATTGATGCAGGGAAGATGCCAATGGGGTGGCCCAAGTGACACAAGTTTTGTGTCATGGGGACAGGAAGCTAAGCTGGCAACCACCAACACATCAGCTGCAGTGGCTTGCTTTTGATTCTTTTGTTTCTTTTGTCTTTTGTCCTTTTCCCCTTTTTCTTTTTTTTTTCCCGTTTAATTTTTCCTTCTTTCTTTTTTCTTTTTCTTTATTTTCTCTTCTACTTTTCTTCTTCTTTTTTTTTTCTTTTTTCTTTCTTTTTCCCTTTCCCTTTTCATTTTCTCTTTTCTTTTTTGCTCAATTCTCAGCACCAAAGCCTGCTTTTTCAGCCAACTCTTTCTTCATTGTCTTGCATGGAGCACAAAGCTCCAGGAGCACACACGTGGTGCTTGTGAGTCCTATAGCAAAGAGTGCTCAGTGCAGCCCTGCTGCCCTGGGTTTGGCTGCAGCACAAGAGCCGAAGCACAGGGTGCCGGTGCTAAGGCTGCTGTGCCAGCATCCCGCTCTATGGGCAGGGGTGATGTCAAGGCAAGAATGGAGTCATCAGCTCTGTGGGGAGGGGGGTCTGACCCAGAAACAGGGCTTGGGAAAGCACCAGCAGCAGCTGATGTGAGAAGCTGCCATGTGTGTGGTGGCAGTGGCCAGATCCTGCTGAGCACTGGTGCTGTCTGAGATCCACCGGCAGCCTGGCTCTCACAGGGTGAAACCCATGCCAGCGACTGAGCCATGCCCGTGTGTAGCTGGAAACGCAAGACCGAAGGACGCTTGTTCAGTGAGCTCTTCAGGGAATACCTGGGACCTTGGGTGGAGACTGCTTGCAGGAGGGTGACAAACTGTGTCCTTGCAGAGCTTTGCTGCCAACAGTGTGTGATGGTGGTTATGGCAAGCCCATGGGACAAGGTGTAGGGGTGCCTGCACTTATTTCACCTCCTTACTTCTGCAGAGCTTGCTGTGATATGAATCTGGAAGGACTTTTCATTGGTAGCTCCTTCAGTGTTAAGATGCTCTCTGCTTCAGCTTATCCTCATAGCACGATGAATGCTGGAACATAGAAAAAGGGTGTGTAAAGAATATAGACTTTCCCTATAGATGGTGAAAACAAAGTGGCTGTAAATGATGCAATACCATTTGAATGTGTATTATTGCAGCAGTTCATGCCCACTTTCTGGAAGTGAATGACAAAGTAATTTATCTGGGATCAAAAGTGCGCCTAAAAGCCAACCAAACCGATCACAAAGAGCAGGAATGGCTCGTTCAGACACGGTGCTCATTGGCTTTGTGAGTTAAAAACCTGCTGTCTAAAACCGCAGGTGCAAAGCTGCCTCCTGTCCGACTGCTGTGATGCAACTCAGAGAAAGGTAAAGCTGAAGACTGAAGGAGGCTGGAGGGCGGTCAGGAAGCAGGCGAGTGCTTGGGTTGAAATAGCGACTGAAGGAAGGAGAATTCAGAGTCAGAAGCGAAATCTGCAGGTGCAGCCTTTGCACTCTCTGGTTGTGTCAGGTTGTAGGTCTGGAAATAACCTTGAGGAAGAAGAATCGTGGGGGAATGGCGGTGAGTCACCAGTGCAGTGATGGTGAGAGGGACAGGGCTAATCATTGAGTGCTTAAAGAGGACATGAGTATATCTGAAATGCCGCTGTGGTCAGTCAGGAGCAGGGTTGTTTCTCCAATGCATTTCCTCCGTAAGATTCTCTGGAGTTCTTTGCTTAGCTCTTAGGCAGAAGCTCTTCCCTGTGAGGGTGCTGAGGCGCTGGCACAGGGTGCCCAGAGAAGCTGTGGCTGCCCCATCCCTGGCAGTGCTCAAGGCCAGGTTGGACACAGGGGCTTGGAGCAAGCTGCTCCAGTGGAAGGGGTCCCTGCCCGTGGCAGGGGTTGGAACTGGGCGAGCTTTAAGGCCCCTTCCAACACAAACCAGGCTGGGATTTTGCCACCTTGTCCAGTCCAGCTGAGGCAGAGCTGCAATGGGGTTTGCATCCTGCTCTTTCCAGGGTAAGCCACAATCTTTTGCCTTCAGTTGGTCTTCAACATAATTCCATTGCCTTTTGTCAGCAAGACAACCATTAAAAACCCCGAAGCTGTTTACTCTGCAAGCTTGAAGACCTCAGAGGTTCACAGGCTGCTCTCAGACTGGTATCTCACACCCTGTTCAAGGGTGACTCCTTCCAGCCTGCTCTTTCTGTGTGATCCCTACGAGCATCTGTTGGTTTCTCATTCTGGTTTTGGTGATGAGGTTCCAGAAAGGAGAACAGTTTCTAGATCTGATTGTACCAGGGCCCACACAGGCAAATCTGTGCAGCATTGAATGAGAGGTCTCTGGACACACCATGAGCACTGCATTGATCTTACTGTGGTTGCATGCTGTTGCAATGTCATAGTCTGTGGTTTAATCGCGATGCTGCCAACCCTCTATCATCAGCCACTATCCCTATGGACAAGATGCTCTCTGGCTCTTCGGTGCTGAGCTTTCAACAGCTGATAACCAGGGTACTCAGGAAGAGCCTTCTGAATAGCAGGACCACCACGGGCAGCTGAGGACAGGGACTTCTGGAGCAGATGGAGCCAGCAACACCAACACTTGGCACGTCAGCCCTCTGCGGTCACCAACCCGGCATACAGCACCAACACCAAGGCCTTTGTAACACTTGAGAAGCTGAAAGAAGGTACCATTAATTCAGTGTTGAATATGGAATAAACAAAACCAAATCACAGATGTTACTTGGAATTGTGATCAGCTGGGTATAACTTGGACTTGCAATAGAATCGTGCAATCCCAGCCTAGTTTGGGTTGGAAGGGACCTTAAAGCTCCTCCAGCTCCAACCCCTGCCACGGGCAGGGACCCCTTCCACTGGAGCAGCTTGCTCCAAGCCCCTGTGTCCAACCTGGCCTTGAGCACTGTCAGGGATGGGGCAGCCACAGCTTCTCTGGGCACCCTGTGCCAGCGCCTCAGCACCCTCACAGGGAAGAGCTTCTGCCTAAGAGCTCAGCTCAGTCTCCCCTCGGGCAGGTTCAAGCCATTCCCCTTGGCCTGTCCCTACAGGCCCTTGTCCCAAGCCCCTCTCCAGCTTTCCTGCAGCCCCTTTATGCACTGGAGCTGCTCTCAGGTCTCCCCTTCAGGAGCCTTCTCTTCTCCAGAGCAGAGCTGCTCCAGCCCTCGCAGCATCTTCATTGTTCGATGCAATTTGCTGCACAGAACAATGACTCACATCAGCACCGTGGAAGAGGTGGAACCACTGCACATGTGGTTGATGGGACAGGAATTCTCAGTTTGCTGAATGTCAAACCACAGCCCAGGCTCACACAGTTGTGCCAGGAACAGCCTGGCCTGGTCATTCCTGCTGCCATTCTTGCAGCCATGCAGTCACTTCAGCTGCTTTAGTGGATTTTAGCTGCTCAGATGCTGTGTTCCTTGCAGCATGGAGTGGAGTTTTGGTCCATAGGTCTGCAGTGGTATTGAAGGTACTGCTAAAGCAATAGAATAGGTAGTAACTCGCTGCAGTAATTTACTGCGTGTTTGTACATCTTCAGTATTCAGACAGTCTGTGCACTGGCTCCATTAGTGTTTGCATCTGCTGTGCACATTGTGGTTGTGCATCACACAGGTGATGTGTGAGACACAGCACCACCCTGCATCCATTAAGAGGTTAAGAACTGTGGTTCTTCCTAATATTCTTGTGGCAAGAATCATTCCTTTTTGTTAAGGAAAGTCTTGGCTGGTTTGGTAAGCAGCAGTCCTGAAATCTCCTTTAATAGATCACTTCCACAGTTTGTCTTCTGTTCATTGTGTTCAATGCTTTGATTGTCCATCTGAATCCTGCTCCCAGTGCTTTACAAGTGGTATTTCCATCGCTGTGGCTCTGTGCAGCTGACATTCAGTGAAGCCAGCCGAGACACAAACCACAGCCTCACTTCTCACATCCTCTTCTATGAGATGTGAGTTTGGTTTCAGTCCCCACCGTTGTGCTCAGCTCCTGTACCCCATGAGTAATCCCTCCTAAAGAATTAATCCTCCTGAAGGCGAAGGGATGTGAGAGGCTGCACCAAATAGCATCATTTATATTGAATATTCCTGCTTCTGTTCCGTGGCCATTTCTTCTGCTGTCGCTTTTCCATCGCTGCATTTTCAAGCGGCTCTTGCTGATCCAAGCATTTATCTGCAGCTTTGCCTATAAGTGTTGGGCACAACCTGGGCTTTGATCTTGTGTCGATGCCTTCAGAACCCCCCTGGGTTCTGCTGCTGTTACTTCAGCTGTGTGAGATGTTGAAGCTTTTACTCCCGGTTTAGGCTCTGCAGTGTATTTATCTGCCAGTAAATCCTGTCCCCCATTTACTGCAGCCAAACGCTGCAGACCTTTCAGCATGGAGCAGTCGGGAGATGATGCAGAACAGAAATGAGCAGCACAAGATGACTCAGAAGATGCTTCTGTTTTCTTCCTATTCTTGCACTGTTATCAAATGCCGCACGGTGCTTTAGATCCCGAGGCTTTGCTGCAGGTAGTAATTGTTACTGTCCTGACTCTGTGGTAGAGAAACAGAGGCAAAATGGCTTGGTGAAGGTCACGCAGCCAGTTGGTGACTGAGCTGAGCCTAAAACCCATCTCTCCTGTGCTTCACACACTGAACCAGAGTGAGTGCTGTGTCCCATCTCTCCTGTGCTTCACACACTGAACCAGAGTGAGTGCTGTGTTCCATCTCTCCTGTGCTTCACACACTGAACCAGAGTGAGTGCTGTGTCCCATCTCTCCTGTGCTTCACACACTGAACCAGAGTGAGTGCTGTGTCCCATCTCTCCTGTGCTTCACACACTGAACCAGAGTGAGTGCTGTGTCCTCCTGCAGGAAGCAAGGTAATGGTGGCAGAGCAGCAGCAGAAGTGATCTGAAATTGTAGCTATTGATGCACACTTCTGCATATTGATTGCATGTGATTGTAGCTATCGATGGATATCGAGGCCTGCGAGCAAGCTGCTCTAGTGGAAGGTATCTCTGCCCATGGCAGGGGGTTGGAGCTGGATGAGCTTCAGGGTCCCTTCCAACACAAACCATTCTGGGATTCCATGATTCCATGCATTTAATGCCTAAATTACTCTGCATGAAGTTTATTTGTTGTTTCTTTATTATGCATTTAATGTAACTGATTTTCAAGCATGCTGTTTGAAGAAGGGTGATGAACAAGTGCCAAAGGGAGTGTCTCTGGCTGATCTGCACCAGCGCTGTTGGTAACTCCTAGTGCTGAGCTCAGGGCTTGTGCCCCAACAAGTTCACAAGCTCACACTTGATACACCCTTTACTGGTGTGATGGGATGGAGATAAGAGCAGGCAGTGGATGGCTCTGCTGTTCTGAGCCTGCTGAAGCTCTGAAGGGACTACACCCAACCTCTTATTCATTTGTTCTCTCCTTCCATTTATATAAAAGGTCCATCTACAGCTTCAACAGCAGCTGCTTGCTCTGTGTTACTCATTCAGCACAGAAAGAAAATGTCCTGTCATAAAATAATGCCATGCAGATAACACAGATGACTTTGCAATCTCGTGCAGGTTGAGTGAGGGTTGCATCAGAGATCAACACTTGTTGGTGCTCTCTGTGGGTAGAGACATTACTCAGCATATACTTCCTTTATGTGCCTCCAACGTGCACAACCCCACATTGCAATGAAGCTGAACAGCACACAAAATTCATTGCAAATTGATACATAATCTGTGGAAATCACCTAGCACAAGATACGGCCACCAACAAGATAACCAAACCTAGGAACAGGTTCAGAGAATATCCACATCAAGACTAAGTATGTAATATCTGAGGGAGGGAGTAAACCCTGAGGTGTTAAAATGGATGCACTGAGAGCAATATCTTGATTTGACTCAAAGCACCAGGCCATCCCTATATCCAAGGGTTGCCCTCTGTGAGGATCTCGGTGTTGGACTTGCTTGCCAATAGTTCAATCGCTGTCACTCAGGATGCTGGTTTTGCCCCCCTAAATACTGCACTTGGTGGAAAGAAGACACAAGAGGGATACAAAATGCTTTCCAAGGGCAAAGAAGGTGAAGACAAACAGCAGAGCAAGCAAATACATCTGACAAGTAAGAACCTGGAAGTGAAGACATGAAAGGATATTGGATTGTTACCAAAATTCCTGCTGTCTATTTACTCACCAGTGTATTCATTGCCAGAGGTGAGCAGCACAGGTATCATAGAATCATAGGGTGGTTCAGGTTAGAGGGGACCTTAAGGACCATTAAGTTCCAACCACCCTGTCAGATCGTTTAGCCCATTGCCAAATGGTTCAAAAGATGCAACCAGATACAAGCACTGTCCAGATGGCTTAGAATGGAGGGAGAGGGGGAGATGTATTGTATGTGAGAATGTGCAAGGGCCTGTAGGGACAGGCCAAGGGGAATGGCTTGAACCTGCCCGAGGGGAGACTGAGCTGAGCTCTTAGGCAGAAGCTCTTCCCTGTGAGGGTGCTGAGGCGCTGGCACAGGGTGCCCAGAGAAGCTGTGGCTGCCCCATCCCTGGCAGTGCTCAAGGCCAGGTTGGACACAGGGCTTGGAGCAAGCTGCTCCAGTGCCCAGAGGAGCATTGTCACCCGCAGGGTTTGGTAGTTGAGATGACGGAGGCAGCGCGAGCCTCAGGATGTGGACACAGAAAAAACACCTTCCCCAGCTCACGTCTGAGCTGCCGCCAGCCCGCGGCTCTTCTCGTACGGTTTCCTTCCTGCACAGGCAGCACTCACTAATTTTAGACTCGGTTACATGCCAAAGTCACATCTCTGGCTTGGAAACGGTTTGCTGCTTCTAAAGAGGTCTTGCCAGGTAGCTACTACCCTGTAAATGTGAGCATCAGATCTCTTGGGTTGTTGGGAGGAAACAAGGGCAGCGCTCAGCAATGCTGGTTGGAAGGTATCCAGGGGTGGACAACACAATAAATCCATTTGGGCCACAGCAGTTAGAGAAACACATAGAGTGCCTAACAAAAATTGAAGGGAAGATTCTAATATCCAGATATAGCAGTTCCACTGCAAAAAAGTGATTTCATAATAATAAAGTGGGCAACTCTAGATAGGTTATAGATATATCGGTTAAGGAGACCCCTGTATTTCATTTTCTGGGTGTCAGAAGATCCAAATCCATGTGCCTAATGCTATTCCACTGCATCACGTCATGCTTTACACAGCAAGGTTGAGGTGCTGACAAGCTGCTGTGCGATGATAAATCCCTGGCCCATAGTGGAGAATCTGTCCAGTGACTAATTCCAAGGGACTTTAAATCAGCCTGGCAGATGATGGAGGCTTGTTCTTACCTGATGTGTTCTTTATTACTTAATGGGAGGGAAAATGAAATTGAGTTAAGAAAAGATTTCATGTTCTTGGTACCCGTGTGTGCTGTATGATATATAAATCCTCCTTGGTGTAGTGTCGCTTCTTTAGGAGTGATCCCAAGATATTCCATACGTTTCCATCATGATGTCTAAGGGATGGTTTTATCCATCTTAGCTGCAATCAGCTCCAGGGATGAAATGCTCCAAATATTCCAACCCAAACCTATTCTGTGATTTAACAAGAGAAAGATTTTGAATAGTAATGGAAGCATTTTGCACCCTGCAGCAATCACCTGGTTCATATTTCAGTTCTCATGGGAATGCAGGTTTTATGGGGTTTATGCTTGTGACAAAATGATGTAAGTTTACGATTGTGATATTCTGGCCAAAACATTCCAGCAGCCACAAGAATTTCAGATTTGGAGGTTTTGGCCCATCCCTGGCAGTGTTCAAGGCCAGGTTGGACACAGGGGCTTGGAGCAAGCTGCTCCAGTGGAAGGGGTCCCTGCCTGTGGCAGGGGTTGGAGCCGGAGGAGCTTTAAGGTCCCTTCCAACCCAAACCATTCTATGACTGCTGTTTGCAGTCTCCGAGGCTGACTTGTGCCATGGTCATCGCTTTGGGGGGTTTTAAACAGAGCTGCACCACCTCTCAAAGTAATCTTCCGATGTTCTGTGGAAAGCAGGTCTTTATATCCACCGGCTGCCCGTTCATGGCTCGCAGGCAGGAGAGCAGCTCATCGGGGACCAGCATTTGCTCTTGAACCTCACTGGCTGCAGTGTGTCCCCACTGGTTGTCCAGGAGGGAGCCACATCCCGCCTGGGTTGAGCTGAACGTGTGGCTTTGCCCACTCTGGCTGTTGTTCAAGACGAGGTTGATCTTCTCCAGCAGGCAGACGTGGTGTCCCCCTTCCTCCATATCCCACATGTGGGGAAAGGAGCTCGTGTAGTCTCTGAAGAAGAGGTTTGTCTCCGGTTCTGGGAGGGATGCTGGGGGCTCTGTTTGGTAAATATTGGCTGCTACGTATCCCAGCGCGTTCCCATCGGACACCTGAGGTTTGTAGTCACTGATGTGCTCAAAGGGCATGGTGGTAGCTGGCACCGTGCTCTCCTTGAGCTCCCCGTCCTTGGGGATCTCTCTGCTGGGATTCCTTCTGGTGACTATGTTCTTGTACACCTCGTGTGCTGGCACCTCCTCTACTTCCATAACTGCGGGGTCACTGGTGTCCACAAACGGCTCATGGAGGCTGTTACTCAGGAAAGCACTGTTTTCCTGCAAGGAAAAGGATTGGGGTAGTAACAAACTGGCAGATATTACCAATGGGACAGCTATCATTTGAGCATCCCGAGGAAGAAATGGGGCAATGACTTGGTGTCTGCATCCCATCTTCCTTCCAACCTCTGTCATCCAATCCCCCCTGTGAATGAGACGGCAGTGAGGTGGATGAGAGAAGACAGGGAGCAGCTGTGCCTGTCTCTATGCTTCTGCATGCCCTTCAAGGCAGCTTGCATCCACTGTGGTCAATATACTATATGCAATAAAGAGTACATTGAGGCAAGGTTTAAAGGCCTCAGCTAAGCTGGGCTCCCATGCACTTTGCAGATGCCTGAGTAAGAGATTCCTCATCAGTTTCTGGTCCCTTAGAGCTCAGTTCTTTTCCTACCCTTGTTTCTCACAGCTCTAGAGCAAGCTTTAACCTAAGGGGAGACAAGCGAAGCAAAGCTGGGGGCTCACGGTGCAGTTACCTGGAGCAACTTCACCATGTTGCTGTTTTCCATGTGGGGGATGTCTTCCAACAGCCATTTTGGCAGGATTGACACAGCCAGGGCATGAATTCTGTACCAAAAGGAACAGATAAACCCCAAGGTGTTAGTCCGTGCTATTAGTCACTTATTCTTCATGCAGGATGAAATGTCCCTCAGCAGGAGGGGCACACAAAGGGCATCCATCCTTTAAGGATGGCCTGGAAGCTCCATTGGACTCTAGCTCTTCATCTTTCAACCTTTTACCCCCCTAGATTTGACTCGTGGTGGTGCAAGCCTGGAAGCTAAATGACTGCAGGTAAATGCTTGATGTAAAACTCTCTGCATGTGGAAATGTTATTCTGAGGGGTGATGGGAGGAGGACGGAGCATTGAACCAGAGGAGACGCATGCCTGGGGCTGATGAGAGCAAACACACAGCACTGGTGAAAGCTGATTTTCCTGCAGCCAAAGCTGCACCAGAAATGAAAACCATTGGCAAGAGACTTGAATTTTGCTGCTGTTTGCATGTCTTGCTGCTGGGAAACAGCCCCTGTTGCTGCTGGAATGCCCGTGTTTCACAATGACAGCGAGAGCAGAAGAATGAGGCTGGGTTCAGGAACCGAAAGAGGCAGCTCTTCAACACCCTCCACCCCCAGCTCTCCTCTCCCCTCTTTCATGTTTGGTTGGGAAGGTCTGACCAGCACCATGTGCCATTGAGGTCTCCCATTCCCATGGGTCTGTGTCAGGGACAGCAGCGCCCGGACTCCTGGACATCCCCATTCCAGTTAAAGGGCAAACCGGGATAGATGAGCACTGGTTTGTGAGGGTGCCTAGGGAGCAGCAGTTACAAAACAGTGTTAAGATCCTCTCAGTTGAGTTTTCCAGGTGCTCCAGTCTTCAATCTCTGCCTTCAGCATACCAAGACTGGGATATACTTTTATGCCAGGATAAAACTTACCAATGGAGATTATGGTTTTCCTCTTTTCCTAGCCCTGCCCTCATGTCTCTATAATAATATCACACATCCCTCAGGCCGGCCTTTACAGAGGAATGACTTTTACTCTGTGTTGGTCCCTGCCTCACTACAGAGCACATAGATGTCTTCATACAGCAATCTGGCCAATGGGTGGACTTGCCCTCAGAAAGAGCAGGCTGCAGTGAAAAGGACTGGTTTCTGTAGGCAGCTTTCAAACACTCTGTAACAAAAGCATGAGTTGGAGATAAGGAACAGAAACCGGAGGTGAAAGTCATACCTTTTTCTGGCTGATTTTTTAAATACCAGAATTAAGAAAACAACCGATAATAGGAGCACGCTGATGCCCAGGCCCAGGAAAAGTCCAATGTCATCATCTGAAACAGGATAAAGAGGAAACAGGTCACCCCATTGCCCCATTGCCATGATGTCTGGTGATGTAAAGGGCAGATCTTTGCTAAGACAGCCTCCAGCATTTCACTTGCCCCTTCGCTCCTCTGTTAAGGAAGCAAAGGCAGAACTGTGACTAGAGCATCCCTGTGCCCAGGGCAGGAGGTCACTCAACTGATGCTAAGTGTGGTCACTGTGTTTAACCATTTCCTACCCAGCCTGACCTTCCAGAAACATGGAAGTGAATTCTTCGGCTTTCATTGCTTTTGCTTTTGGTTTAAGTAATGCAGCAGATCATAACGGAACCTTCAGCAGGAGAAGTGCACACCAGAGCATAACCAAAGTTGGAGAAGTGGATGGGAAATGCTTAAATGAGTCTCTGGTTCAAAGTGCAAGATTGAAACAGCCTGTTGCTGTTGTGCTACGTAACATTATCTTGTATTTCCTTGTTCTCTTATCTCCTACTTGTACCTTACAATGTAGTGTAAGTCTCATTAGGAAGCGAAACTGAAGGCACGCACTATGTGGGTGCAATCCATCCCTGAGAGCACTGCATGTGTCTCATGTCCCCAGCAAGTAAAAAGCTGCTTTGGTGGCCCTGAGCTCTCCAAAGCACAAGGGAGCTTTTGCTTCCCCATCACCAGGTGCTGCAGGTGAAGCTCAGGCTGCAATTTCCACTTCTGGTCAAGGAGAAAGGTCCGGCTTACCCAGCCTGAGCTACTGTGCTCTTACCATGGGAGAGCTCGCTGTAGGTGCTGCTGTAGGTGCTCTCCAGGAGCTGGTCTTCTGGAGGGGCTTAGGGAGAGAAAGAAAATGCCCATAACTTCATCTATGGGATGACAGAGAAGCTGTGGATTGCTTTGGTTTTGTTAAATCTTATTTAGAAAAATTAATAATGAGAAAAATAAAGACCCCTGAAGTCATTAATAACTCCAGCTCTGGCTGTGGAATCTCCTATTTCTCATGGATCCAGTTAAACAAGATGCTGATGAATACATAACACCAACTATAAAACATCTTCCATGCACATCGCTCCCCTCAGGACCTGAAACAAGAATCCCATCTTCCTGAGGAACTGTACATCATTGTTCACGAGCACCTACAGATGCTTTCCCAAAGTGCCTGAATACCATGGGATTGAATCTGCTGACAGTATCTGGTTGTGTGATGGGCTGTGCAGTGAGGGAGGATCTGCAGCTAAAGAGCAAGAAGTGTCTTTTTGCTAAAACAAGCTTTCTTCATGGCTAAATTCAGCAATTCCCTTGGGATCTGAGGCGCTGGCACAGGGTGCCCAGAGGAGCTGTGGCTGCCCCATCCCTGGCAGTGCTCAAGGCCAGGTTGGACACAGGGGCTTGGAGCAAGCTGCTCCAGTGGAAGGGGTCCCTGCTTGTGGCAGGGGTTGGAGCTGGAGGAGCTTTAAGGTCCCTTCAACCCAAACCATGCTGGGATTCCATGATCTCTTCTCCTTAGCAAACACCAACACAGACCCAAGGCCAAATGCAATTTTTTCCTCTCTAAGGGAAAGAAAAATCCCAGGAAAGGTGTTGCCTCTGATTCTGTGCATCTGAAGCGCATGCATCTCCTAGCGGAGCTCCGGAGTTCAGTATTTCACTCCCCTAAGCAGTGTCTCCATTTCAAGCCCACTCAGCTGCAGTTGCTGCAGATGCTTCAAAACATCTCTCAGATGTATGGGATTGTGGAAGGAAAGTGAAGGAATATGTGTTCTGCAGCCTGGGAATTCTGCAGTTCTGTGTCACCGGCACATTGAACGTGTATAAATGAGCAACAATAAGATTACAGGAATGCCTTCCTGGTGATTGACAGGCTCATCTGAATAGGATGAAGAACGAGTTTCAGCCTGTGGGGTCAAGCTGGAGGACTTCACTGTGCGTGCTTTGAAGGCAAACCTGGCCACAGACACGAGCTTCCCTGATGCTGCTTATTGGTACTTCCCCACCTGAACCCCCAAGCTTTGTTAAAGGAGTCTGCGCTAAGGATGAAGTCTCTATTTTATTAAGCATTTAACACATACCTAAGCCATTGCTAGTGCTAAGGCTAGAGCATCCTGCTCCTGACACCCTGCTCTTCCCCATTCTCTGGGCAGAGACCTAATAGGCAACACCTAATAGCCAGGGCTAACAGCCATGAGCAGCCTGGGATGAACTGGTCAGGAATATTTGCTCCTATTTTGGGTGAAAAATGGAACACGTGCCCTTCTCAAAGCCACGAGGGGTGCTCACCACAAACACGGAGCTGGTTTGGCACAGGGAAAGCACCTGAGCAGCTTCAAAGAGCCCATCTAAAACAGCACCGCAGCAGGGATGGGGAACGGATGACCTCCTCAGGTGCTACCGGTTCCTGCAGCTATTGCCGGCTCTGTCAGGGGATGCAGGATGCTAACAGGGCTGAATGGTCCTGACCTGCCTCACCTGGGACCTCTACCCACGCCCCTGCCCGGGGCTCTATTTAAGCTCATCCCTGGGTCCCCACTCCCTTCCGAGGCTGTGCTGGAAGAGCTCTGGAGAGCTAAACCTGGGTCTGACTTCATGGCTTCCTTATCTCTAGGGACCTGCCCCACCACCACTGAGCACTGCAGCACCCATAAAGGTTTCGCCTGTGCTGTGGCATCCATGGAGCAGGTACAGTGGTGCTGGGAGGTGTCCTCAGTGCTCAGATGTTGAGCTGTGCATGGGTTATCCTGGGTGAGGACCAGCAGCAGGATGGAACAGCTCAGGGACCTGGTGTGCCCAGCTCTTAAGGATACCCAAAGCCAACCCATGCAGTGCTGGAGGTGATGGCAGTCCTCTCTTTCCTTTGTGAACTGGTCCATGCTCTTCTCTAAAGGAGTTTCCAGAATGGAAGGCCACCTTCTTCCCACTCCAGGTAAGGAATAGTAACCTGCAGCTTGGCCATTTGGTCTCTATAAAAGTTGTTTTGTGTATTTTGATTAATCTGTAATGCTTCATTGTCATTGTGTAAAGCAGCAACCTCATCTTCCCTATCACAGAAAGGGAGAATGGTGTACCTTGTGAAATGAGCGTGGTTCTCCTGTGTTAGGTCTGTGCACAGGAGCAAAGATCAGCTGGAGAAGGCTTTCATGCAAATGCATTGATAAAAAAGCCTGTTTCTGTGTCCTGCAGCCAAGAGGCTCCCACCCAGAGTCCTTTCCTCTGGTCAATGGGAGGGATTTACATGTTGCTTCTAAAACCTAAGTAATCCCACAAAGCTGGCAGACTGTGGCAGCATCAGGAATGAAGCAGCAGGCTGAGCTCTGCAGCCCCATTGCAGCAAGCAGCAGCTTCTCCACCCAGCCAGGCTTACCTTGGCTGGAGCTGGGTTTGCTGGCTCCATCAGGGTAGACTGCGTATACTGACACATTGATGTGACCTCCTGCCTCTGCTGCAAAGAAGCAAGATTTACCTTTAGAATGTGGTTGTGAGCTGCTGTGGAAGCTCTAGGCTTGCCCAAGGGCTTGTTATTGCATGGTGAAAGCAGATGGAGGTGTGGGAGGATGCGCATCTCTGAGTCTTCCCTCTCCTGGGAATAGCCATTGCGCGAGTTGTCGCCCAGAACACACGTGGAAGAGCAAAAGCTTCATCATGTAACTGGCTAGGAAGGACCCCAAAACCCAATCAACATCAGGATTAATGTGGGATGCAGGAATGAAGTGGGATGGGTCCTGAGATGCTTGTGCTGTTGGGCTCAGGCTGTGTTGGTAAGGACCTGCATGCTTGTCCCTCTGGGCATGGTGGGGAGGAGAGGTGCTAAAGCAAGTCTTAGTGCATCTCTGCATCCTTTAACTAGGTGCATCTCCTGTGCTTGGAGAGGCCTCCTCAGGTCTGGTGTGCCATCCCTGCCTGCCAGCTCATTTGTCACTTCATTCTCTGTCCCTGTAACCTTCATCTGGAGGTCCAAATCCTCCTGACTGTCCTCATGTCTCCTATTGCTTCATTCCCCCTTGATCCCTAAGGGCTCTTCATGGTCCCACTCTCCAAAACCAGTGGGCAGGGGCTCAACTGCAAATGAAGCTCTGCCTTTAACGTAGTTTGGCTTTATAACACCCTGATGAACTGCACCAAACAGCACCAAGACTCTTGGGATGCCTTACCTTGGATGTGTGTGTGTGTTGCCTGGTATGGGACTTTCTTCCAAAAGTACTGCTCCTTCAGGCTGTATGGGGTGCTGGAAACCCATTCCACAATGAACCACAGAGGGGACCTCCTGCTGTGGCTGGGGGGCTGCCAGGCCACCGAGACCTTGCTCTGGTTCTCAGGCTTGACCTCCACAGCCACTGGTGCTGGGAACTCTGTGGAGAGAGACGGAAAAGGGTCTGCATCCCAACCTCATCTTGGAAGAGCAGGAGAACAGAAGGGTCAGCTAAGCACAGGCAAAATGAGTCTTTCAGGGTGGTGTTTAAAGGCTGAAGAGGGAGCCTCTAACACTTTGTGATTGTTCTGCCCAAGACAGCTTCCAGCCATCACACGGCTCACAAGTCCTTCTCTGTTCACAAACAGGTCCAGTGGGTGCCTTCCCAAGCTGGTTCCCTCACCGTTTGTGTTGGGAAGTTCTCTTCCACACGCTCCATGAACCTCCCAACCTGTTTCCTCTCTGCTGTATTGCATTTCCAACAGACGTCTGGTAAGTTAGAATCATAGAATCATAGAATCATAGAATAGTTAGGGTTGGAAAAGACCTTAAGATCATCCAGTTCCAACCCCCTGCCATGGGCAGGGACACCTCGCTCCAAACCATATTATCCAAGGCCTCATCCCACCTGGCCTTGAACACTGCCAGGGATGGAGCATTCACAACCTCCCTGGGCAACCCATTCCAGTGCCTCACCACCCTCACAGGAAAGAATTTCCTCCTTAGATCCAATCTAAGTTGAAGTCCCCCATGAGAATAAGAAGTAGTGATTGTGCTTATAGACTGTTTCATCTGCCTCTTCACCCAAATTGGGTGGTCTAGAACAGACTCCCACCATGATATCTACTCTGCTGTCCTTCCCCCTTGATTTGTACCC
Organism: Neopsephotus bourkii; assembly: GCF_033783945.1. Classification (NCBI taxonomy): domain Eukaryota; kingdom Metazoa; phylum Chordata; class Aves; order Psittaciformes; family Psittacidae; genus Neopsephotus; species Neopsephotus bourkii. Next base: position 4,776,298 of record NW_026901735.1, read on the forward strand.
ATAAACACCCAATCCTGTTGACACCAGCATTAAGCTCTAGACAATCAAAACATTCCTTTACCCCACTGCCTCTTCTTTTGCCTGTCCCTTCTGAAGAGTTCACAGCCATCCACTGCAGCACTCCAGTTGTGCCGGCCATCCCACCATGTTTCCATGATGAAAACTATGTCATTGTTGGCTTCCAGCTCCCCCTTTTCTTGTTTGTTACCCAGGCTGTGTCCATCAGGGTAGATCATGGAACGGTTTGGGTTAAAGGGACCTTAAAGCTCACCTAGTTCCAACCCCTGCCATGGGCAGGGACCCCTTCCACTAGAGCAGCTTGCTCAAGACCCATCCAACCTAGCCTTCAGTGGGGCTGTTGGTCCCACCATGCTTTTGGAGTGAGAAGCCCTACTTCCTACATGACTGTTCTTAGACCCTTTCATGTTTTCCAACACATCAGGAGCCCTTGCATCTTTGCTGGCGTATGCATCTCCATCCTCTGCCTCCACTGAGATGGCAGACTGAAGGACCTGCTGGCCACTGTCCCCCCAACATCAGTGTGCTGCCCCTGGCTTACCTCTAGTGAGACTGGTTTTATCCCTTTCCCCCTTCAAATCTAGCTTAAAGCTCTTTAAATAAGCCCTGTTAGCTCTTGTTTAGTATGTAAATGTGTGCTCACATATAGGTAGCACAAAAACACACCTTCAGCTTTGTCGTGCCTCTTCTGAAATGCTTTACTTGTCATTTCTTACAGGAAGGGTCTATGATTCTGATAAGTACGAGAGATTTGAGTGGATTTTCCACCTTCTTTCTCTCTGGTCTCTTTTTAGTAACGGATTTGTCCTCAGTTTGAATGGGGCTTTCCCCCCCGTTGCTCATTAAGAGTCAGTTTTCACAAATAAGCAAGTGATGGCTGTGGGAAAAACCACAGCCTGTGGTGCAGGGAAGTGGCCTGGGAGGGTTGGTTTTGTCCCCTGCCTTTGTGCTTGCAAGGACCCAGCTCACAGCAGGGGCTGCGTCCCTGGCAGAGGAGCTGTTTTGCACCATGGCACAGCACATCCCTGCCAGGCAACACAGGCAGGATTAACTCATGCTTAAGCTTCTTGCTGCAAAGGCCAAGGGCTGAGGTACGCGACCATGGAGCATCTCCATCTGCGGGGAATGCTGGCCTTGCCTGCAGGATGCTGTGTTCCCTCAGCAGAGCAGGCAGAGCTCTGCTGGGCCTTTTCCTTTTGCTTTCATAGAACCCCAGCCTGGTTTGTGTTGAAGGGACCTTAAAGCTCCTCCAGCTCCAACCCCTGCCACGGGCAGGGACCCCTTCCACTGGAGCAGCTTGCTCCAAGCCCCTGTGTCCAACCTGGCCTTGAGCACTGCCAGGGATGGGGCAGCCACAGCTTCTCTGGGCACCCTGTGCCAGCGCCTCAGCACCCTCACAGGGAAGAGCTTCTGCCTAAGAGCTCAGCTCAGTCTCCCCTCGGGCAGGTTCAAGCCATTCCCCTTGGCCTGTCCCTACAGCCCCTGCTGAAGAGGGCAGCTCCCAAGCCATGCACGCAGAAGCTGCCCTCCCATGCAGACTAAAGCCATCTCATGAAGGCTGCAGTCGGTGTGAGTTGGTTCCTACCTTCCTGGCTGTTGCTGCCCTGGGTGAGGGTGATGCTGGCGGGGCTGGAAGCCCCCTTGGAGTTGTGCGCGGTGACCCGGAGGGTGCGGGCTCCCGGGGGCACCAGGACGCTGCAGCCCATGCTGGAGGTGTTGCAGAGCAGCACCGTTCCCACGGGGGTCTCAGCGGTCACGGAGTAGCCCAGGATCCTCCCGCGGGCATCCTGGGGTGCAAGGGGCTGTGAAAGGTGAGACAGAGCATCCATGGGGATGGGTGCGGGGTCCAGCACTGAGACACCCCCTTGGCTGGGCAACATGGATGGGTTATGCAAGGATGGAGAGATTTTGCCCCAAAGGACATGTTGGGGTCCCCTGTTCTCCTCATCTCTTTGGTCCCAGGGCTCTTTAGGAAGGGCATTGCCTTCTGCTGCCTCTTGGCGGGTGCTCTCCTAAGGGGAGGAGCAAAGCACTCGAAAACCGCGCTGTAGCTGCCAAACCCAGAGCTTACCTTGACCAAGACCGTCACCTCGTGGCTGCCGTTCGGGAACGCCCGGCCCAGGCGCCGCCAGACCTCGGGAGCTGCAGCGGGGGCTGCAGGAGGAAGGGTGGGATGAGCAGCCCCGAGTGGAGTCAGCCGGGGCTCCCACCCATCCGTGCCGTGGGGCTCCCATCCACGCACAGCCCCTGCAGAAAGCCCCACTTGGCTGGTGCCTCCACGCAGGGCTGGATCCCATGTGGATGGTGATGGTGAGGGAGCCCAGCAGCAGGGATGCGGGTTGGGAGCCCAGCAGCAGGGATGCGGGTTGGGAGCCCAGCAGCAGCAGCAGGGATGTGGGTTGGGAGCCCAGCAGCAGCAGGGATGCAGGTTGGGAGCCCAGCAGCAGCAGGGATGCAGGTTGGGAGCCCAGCAGCAGCAGGGATGCAGGTTGGGAGCCCAGCAGCAGCAGCAGGGATGCGGGTTGGGAGCCCAGCAGCAGCAGGGATGCAGGTTGGGAGCCCAGCAGCAGCAGCAGGGATGCGGGTTGGGAGCCCAGCAGCAGCAGGGATGCAGGTTGGGAGCCCAGCAGCAGCAGGGATGCGGGTTGGGAGCCCAGCAGCAGCAGGGATGCGGGTTGGGAGCCCAGCAGCAGCAGGGATGTGGGTTGGGAGCCCAGCAGCAGTCCCATTCCTGCACAGCTCTGCCACTGTGGGGAGGAAGTGACCCAGACTACAAAGAGCAGTGAGTGATGCTTGTCTCCAGCTTCCTCACTGTAACCAGGATGTGGGGGCATCGCTCACTGGGTGTCTCTGTTGCTGCAGGCTGAGGTATCTGGGTGTCTAAGCTCATCCTGGTGTTAGTACCGAGGATGCAATGGTGGAGGTTGACCCAAGACAACGGGTGTCTGTGGCTGGTGGGACACCTTGGATGATGTGGATTTTCCATCTAGGGCAAGAGGTGTTCCCTGCTGCTGGGGAGCAAGAAAGCTGCCAAAGATGGATAAGCAGATCCCATCCCTCTTTCTGTATGGAAAACCCTGTGCTTGCAAAGCCAGTCTGGTTTCTCTTCTGCTCCTACCGTACTGCAGCAGCCTCAGGAATCTGCCTCAATCACCACGACCTGCAGCATGCCACAGGGCCGGGAGTGCTTGCAGGGCATGAGATGAGCTGCCAGCTTGTGACAGTGCTCATCCCTCAGCTGCAGTGTGGGGATGGTGATGTGGTGGCAGTCCTGGACCACAGCATCATAGAATAACAGAATAGTTAGGGTTGGAGAGAACTTTAAGATCATCCAGTTCCAACCCCCTGCCATGGGCAGGGACACCTCGCTCTAAACCATATCACCCAGGGGTCCATCCAGCCTGGCCTTGAACACTGCCAGGGATGGAGCATTCACAACCTCCCTGCGCAACCCATTCCAGTGCCTCACCACCCTTACAGGAAAGAATTTCTTCCTTCTATCCAATCTAAACCAGCAGTGTCTCCAGGGATGCGCCGGCTCCCATCCCATGGCCAGGCTCCCACAGAGCATCCCAAGGCGCTGCCGGCTGCTTGGATAACGCAGAGCTGAGGCTGAGCTTACCTGCCTCGGGGGTGGTGTAGGGGAAGGGGGAGCTCCAGGCGCTCCAGGGGCTGTCGGCAGCGCTGAGCCGGCACCGGACCTGGAACACGTACTGGGTGTCACTGCGCAGGCTGTGCTGTGAGCGGGCCCCGGGCGGGGCCGGGCTGTCCCACACCTCCACCTGCAAGGGAAGCGGGGGGCCCATGGCTGCCGGTGCCGCAGCGAGCGGGTGCGTTTCCAATGAGCCCAGCTGCTCCCATGGGTGCCCCAGCAGGCCCAGCACCGGTGCGAGCCCTAGCGGGCGGCTGTGCCCATGGCGGGTTGGGGTCGCAGGCTCTCACATGCCACGCAGCGCTGCCCGCGGCTTTGTGCCGCTCCTCACAGCGCACGCCCTCCAGCAGCGTCCGCCTCTTCCAGTGGATGGTGGTGATGGGAGCTGGGCTCTCTGTTGTCTCCGCACCGGTGACCAGGGGCAGAGTGGGGATCACTGCGAGGAAAGAAGAGAAAGCACGGGCTGGGGGGCTGGCATCCCTCATGCGAGCTGCAGTGCTCATGCTCAGGGACCCATGGAATGGTTGGTGTTGGAAGGGAGCTTAAAGCTCGTACACTTCCAACCTTCCCTTGGTGCCCCTAAAGTGACATCCAGGGGCAGTGTCTGTGGCCATGCAGAGCCCCAGCACACAGAGCAGCTCAGGATGGAGGGACAGAGGGATGGGATGGACATACCGAGCTCCTGCAGGTTGAGGGGCTGAGGGGCTGAGCGGGCAGCACCCAGCACGTTGCTGGCCTGCACCCATGCTGAGTAGTGGTTCCCACCATGCAGTGTGCTCAGTGGTACCAGTGAGCCCGCAGGGAAGACCTTCTCCTCCTCTTCATCATCCTCCTCCTCCTTAGCATCCTCTGTCACTGCTGTCCCCACTCTGGGAAGAAGACAGCATAGTCAGAACCCATTCAGCATCATGCACCCATTGGAAAAGCAGCTACAGCTCTCTATAGGTTGTAGCTTGTGATAGGGGCACAGTCATCTCCAAAGCCAGTGTTTGTCATTCTTAAAGTGAACTAGAAAGTGACGCCCTCAGTTCTTGACGTGTCTGTGGAGCATCTGTGTTGGAAGCATCACTGTTGGAAGAGCACATTCTCAGCCCTCTCTGCACAGTTCAGTCTGAGCCCCAGCAGACTGAGGCAGGTGGTTAATCACTTCCCTTCACAAAGCCTCTGTGTGATGGGATTTAGTGCATTCGCTTCAACGACTGAGTCAGGCTGGCTTTGAAAGCCTGCCAGTCTTGTGTCACCGGGGCTTCGGTGGCAGAGAGCATCCCCGGCTGGGTAGGAAGGGCTGCGGCACAGAGCGCGGCTGCTTCGGGTTCAATCCTTGCACCCGGCTGCAGTTTCAGTCTGGGGGTTTGGGAGGTGCAAGGTGCATGCACGGCTGCACCCTCTGCACTCCCTGCAGCTCAGGTGCATTGCTGTGGTGTGCTCTGACGATGCAGCGCTCACAGCACTGAGCACAGAGCTCACCCTGCAGAATGAAACCCCCGGGTTAACATGTGGTTTGCAAGCAGGGGACCAGGAGCTTTAGGAAGTGTAAGTGGGGCACGGGTGCCAGCAGCAGAGCAGCCCTGGTGTCACCCATGTCTGTGGGTGATCGCAGCGCCATGTGCCGGCTCTGCCGGTTACCGCACTCCCTCCTGGTCCTGTCTGCACCCCATGGGCTCCCTCCCGGCTCCATCCCGGTGCTTCCATCCCAAGGGAGTTACCTGCGCAGGTGCAGGGTGTACTGGGTGGGCAGGTGGGTTGTCTGCCCTGTATCCCATGTGCATGCCATGTGCTCCGAGCACTCCTGGATGGCGCAGGTCAGGTTGCTGGGGGGGTCCGGAGGGTCTGGGGAGGCAAAGTCAGGCAAAGAGTGTGGAAAGCCCTGACTGGTGCTGCAGATTCCTCGGCGCTGGCACCTTCACAAGGGCCTGCAGAGCTGTGACCAGCTCTGGGGCAGCAGCACAGGAGGGACGTGGAGCTGTTGGAGCGAGTGCAGAGGAGGCCATGGAGATGCTGCGAGGGCTGGAGCAGCTCTGCTCTGGAGCCAGGCTGAGAGAGCTGGGCTGGGGCAGCCTGGAGAAGAGAAGGCTCCTGAAGGGGAGACCTGAGAGCAGCTCCAGTGCCTAAAGGGGCTGCAGGAAAGCTGGAGAGGGGCTTGGGACAAGGGCCTGTAGGGACAGGCCAAGGGGAATGGCTTGAACCTGCCCGAGGGGAGACTGAGCTGAGCTCTTAGGCAGAAGCTCTTCCCTGTGAGGGTGCTGAGGCGCTGGCACAGGGTGCCCAGAGAAGCTGTGGCTGCCCCATCCCTGGCAGTGCTCAAGGCCAGGTTGGACACAGGGGCTTGGAGCAAGCTGCTCCAGTGGAAGGGGTCCCTGCCCCTGGCAGGGGTTGGAACTGGAGGAGCTTTAGGGTCCCTTCCAACCCAAACCATGGACCCCTGTGGCCAGGGGGTACTCACAGCCGGCCAGGACGGTGGTGCCGCACACGAGCTGGTACATGTTGGTGTTGGGGCAGCGGGCGAAGCAGGTCACGCTCCCAAAGTGCATCCGGAACTCCTGCAGCCGGAGCCGGACGCTGCTGCTGTTGAGGGGGGCCAGGGTCCCCTCAGCGTGGCTGTAGTTGAAGAAGATGCGGAACTTGGCCCAGGGGCAGCCGAGGGTGGAGATGCAGTTGATGGAGATGTTGGTGCCCATCCGCACCACCGGCGCGGGCTCGATCCACACGTGTCCCGAGCACCTGATGTTGGCAACCCCTGCACCAGCATCCGCTGAGTCAGGGCAGCTCCGGCTGGGAGCAGGGGATGCTCCTGGGCTGCTCTGCTGGGATGCAGGCAGCAGCCGGGCAGGACCCGCAGTGGGGTCTGTCCCTTTGCTCCCCCCGGGATGGGGATAAACCCCTTTGCCTTCAGCACAACCCAGCACCTCCTGACTCCTCCCCTCTGCTCACCAACCCCTCCTTTCACCAGCGCTGGTTCTGCTCTAACGTTCAAGTGACTGCAGGGAAATAACCTGTTGTCTCGAGATCTCTGATCCCCTGAGATTAGGGCAGCAGCCCCTGCGCTGCTCCTCGCTATCAGATGAGAGCTCTGCACCGTATCCGGCTCCTTTTGCCTTCCTGGAACCAGGGTGCTCTGGCTCTATCTCTGCAAAGGCAGGACCAGGTTGCAGCTGATGTGACCCCACTCCAAGGATGTGAGTGGGAAGAAAAGGGTGCAATGGGAGCTCCCTGCAATGCTAACAAAGCATTCCCCCAAACCCATAGCTGTAGCCCCATCCTTTTCCTTCTCCCACTCCCATTCCCTGTAGGTGCATGGTGTTTGATCAGTGGTCGCTGGGGGTGATGCCCCTTACCTGCACACAGGCAGCAGAGCAGGATGTGCAGTGCCAAAGCCTTGCTGGACCCCGCCATGGCCTGGGCTGTGGTCACTGCCCACACGTGGCATAGTCTGGAGGGAGGAAAGGTGGGAGCTGTCACACCAGGAACACCGCAGCCCCGTGCAGCCGCTCCTGCCCTCACACTGGGATGCGCAGGGACCATCCCGGAGGTGGGAATGGGGATGAGTGGCGAGGGTTTCCCTGGGGCTCCGGGGTCAGGCAAGGCTGTGCTCTCAGTGGGAGTGAGGGGGAATGAGGAATTGAGTAACCCAGGGTGTGCCCGGGGAGCAGCCCCGAGGCCACGCTCCCCATCCCCAGCGCTATTCCTCTTAGTTCTCCTGCCTGTGGAATTCCCCCGGTCCTTCACTTCTGATCACACAGGAGCACATTCCTGCAGCCTCCGGTAATCCTGGGCAGGGAGAAAGATGCAGGGAAGCATCCTAGAATCAACCAGCTTGGAAAAGCCCTTCAAGCTCACCCAGTCCAACCATTCCCAGCCCTGCCAAGGCCACCACTAACCCATGGCACTGAGGCCTCGTCTCCACGGGGTGTGAACCCTTGCAGGGCCGGTGCCTGCAGCCCTGCCCTGGGCAGCCTGTTCCAATGCCTGAGCACCCTCTGGGGCAGGAATTGTTCCTCAGCTCCATCTAAACCTGCCCTGGTGCAGCTTGAGGCCGGTTCCTCTGGTCCCATCCCTTGTTCCTTGGAGCAGAGCCCAGCCCCTCCTGGCTCCATCCTCCTGTCAGGCAGTTGGAGGCAGCCATCAGGTCCCCCCTGAGCCTTTTCTTCTCCATCTGAACCCCCCTGGTCCCTCAGCCCTTCCCCATCACACTTACACAGGTGTCTGATGGTGGGAGCCAGGCTCCTGTCAGTGGAGCCCAGGGACAGGACAGGAGGCAAAGGGCTCACACTGAAGATGTGGATTTCCCCATTTCCCCAGTTAAACACAAGGAAAGGCACTTTAAGGGTAACCACCCAAGGGGCCGGCTGCCCTGAGGGCTTTCCCTGCAGTCTGCACCCCTGGAGATGCTCAGGCCTCAGCAGACATGGTGTTGTGGAGCAGCAGCTTTCCCCATTCCCACAGCATCCTTCCCACCCCTTTGCTATGGCAGCTCCTGCCCCAGCCGAGCCGTGCCTGTTTCCAGAGCCCCATGCAAGGAATTCCGCTCTTTCCCAAGGAGCCACACTCCCATCCCACATCCCACCTGAGGTTTTCTCTGCTCCCTTCACCTCCCTCCCCAGCCTCTTTGGGTTCACCCAACAAGGTGAAACCCCCTCAAAGGGGAAGCCCAGCCCCATGGGGCTCAGGGTACAGGTTATGGGGCTCAATGGCTTTGGAGCAGCCATGGCACAGCCCAGTGGGGTGCAAGGACACAGCTCCTGGGGCTGAAACCAGAGCCAAGCCTTTTGTAGTGCTTCCATAGTTCTCTTTTTAAGCCAGCAATAACTAAAACCATAGAAGCAGATTGGTTTGGGTCGGAAAGGACCCGAAGCTCATCCAGCTCCAGCCCTCTGGGTTGGATGGCAGGGATGCCTCACACTAGAGATGGAGACTAGAAATGACTAGAGCTATAGCCCAGCACTGGAGACACACACCAGCAACAGCCCCCTGCCCCATCTGGGGTTGCAAACAGCGAGTTTCCCCTTGAGGAATGCACTGAGCCATGGTCACACCAGCGGCAACGGCTTCCAGATGCTCTTGGTCAACCCACACCAGGCTCCTAAGGCCAGCGAGGGCTGCTGTGTTTCTCTGCTCTCTGAGCTGACCCCATTTGGTTCAAGGGCTGTTGAAGTGTTCATGAATGAGTCAAATTTCAAGCGCTTTCCTATTACCTGACCCACTAAAAGAGCTTGAAGGGCCTCCCAGTTGCCTGCAAACGTGCAAGTTAGAACAAACGGGGGGGGGAAAGCATCAACCCCAACCTTGTGCTGTATGAAAAGAGCTGGAAATCCATCAAACCTGCCCCAGTGCCAGCCCTGGGATGGGATTGCAGCTCTGCCCCCCGGGATGGCTCACACGTGGGGCTGTGTTCCAGTTGATGGGCACGTGCAAGCTCCGGAGCCAGGTGGAATGAGACCATTCCCCTTGTTGGAGCAGTGACAGGCTGGTCTCGTCTCTGGGAAAGGCTCCTTGTACACCGGTGCTGAAGGAACGCAAGCTGCACAAGGAAAGAGCTGTCCCTGGTGCATCCCAACCCATGTGCAGCCCCCGCTTGGCAGCAGCACACAGAAACAGCAGCAGACACACACGGAGTGGGGCTTCGGGGCTCTGAATCCAGGTGGGAGCAGGCTGGAAGCTGGGAAGAGCAGGGAGGGAGGGGGGGTTCTTACCTTGCTGGCGCTCAGGATGCGCTGCCGGGCCCCTCTGCCTGGGGCTGGGGCTGCCGAGCGCTGCGAGGAGCATCAGCGAGTGCGAGCCTGACCTAGATAGAGAAGCTGAGAGTTTCCAGTGTGAGTCAGTCCATGGGGAAACCCAGCATCCCCTAGAGAGGAGCCCCAGGGGGAAGGGCTTCCTTTGCTCCTTCGGTGTGCAGAGGATCTGGAGCCAGCCCGGCAAAGTGAAGCCCATCCCAAGTGGGTTTAGGATGGAGCCAAGGAGCACAAGGTGGCAGGAGCTCAGTGAAGGGGTTCTGGGGAGCCCCACAGGTAAAGGAACGTGTTTCTGCTAATCCCAGGAGCACACAGTGAAAACCTCCTTAAGGGGGGAGGTTGTTGTCACCCCCTCTGCTTGTGCTGGTCCTCAGGGGATGCTGATGGACCACAGAGCCCCTGCTCCCAAACCAGCCCCACTGCAGAGCCTGTGGCTTCCTCTTTCGTGTCGGTTGAAGAGTTAACCTCAGTAACAGTGTTAACCTCATTAGAGTGCTGCAACCACAGGAAATACCACACTGCTCACCCGCCTCTGCCCTCAGAGGAGGAAACACTGGGGAGCTTCATTCCCCCCTCTCCCAGCAAGGCAGAACCCCCCCCTCTGCCACAGACCGGAGCTGCTCTGGGTCTGGAATGATCCATGGGGGTCTCATGCTGTGGAAGCAAAGGGTGGGTGAAAGCAAGAGCATCCATCTGCTGCCAGCATGGCATTGGAGCCTCACCGTACCCTGGAACCATAATGTGGAGTTATAGGAACACACATAACCCTGCTGTGCATGGAGTTGTACACACCCCAAGCAAGATGGGGATGGGGGGGGTGGGTGGGAATTCTTTGTGTTCTGGGTGTGTTTGATGCCTGTTGCAAGGAAAGGATTTGTATGGACCTCTCAAAACCAGTTCGGGAGGCAGAGGGGTTGGGCTTTGCTGTGGCTCGGGGGTGTTGGCATGGAGGGGACTGAGCCAAGGAGAGCCCCAGGGGAATCCCAGCCCCTCTTCAGGGCTGCTGGGGCTGGGGAGGAAACCCTTTGGGGCACACATCTGGAGCCAGGGCAGCACATCTGGGCCTGGAACAGCACGTGCAAGCCATGCACATCATCGGGATCCGGGGCGGCACTGCGGGGATGCACATCTGGAGCTGGGGCGGTGCCAAGGGTGAGCACATCTGCCTCAGACAGCACGCTTGGAGCCAGGGGGATCTGGGTGCAGGCATCTGGAGCCAGGGCGGCACATCTGGAGCTGGCAAGACCCATGTAGTGCTGGCACAGCACATCTGGGTGTGCTGCTGCGTGCCTCCAGCCATGGAGCATTGCAGCTGCTCCCCATAACCCATCCAGCCTCAGCCCTTCCCCAGCAGGGTGTCACAACCCCCCATGCTGCTGGTTCTGTGTCCCAGCCCATCACCGCTCTATCTGGTGCTGGTTAAACTCATGTCTCCTCATCGCTTCCTGAGCGGCCACAGGGAGCTGCGGCTCCGAGCCCCGATGCAGCCAGGCCTTGGGCAGGAGGGGAGCAGCAGGAATGCTCCTGCGGGGCCCTTTCCCATGGCTTTCTCTTTCCCATCCTCAGAAATTCTGGCTTTCCAAACCCCATCGTGCACCTGGCTCCCCTTGGGGCACTCGGTGATGCTCTGCTCAGATCCTCTTCATAGCCTGGAGCCAGGCTGAGAGAGCTGGGCTGGGGCAGCCTGGAGAAGAGAAGGCTCCTGAAGGGGAGACCTGAGAGCAGCTCCAGTGCCTAAAGGGGCTGCAGGAAAGCTGGAGAGGGGCTTGGGACAAGGGCCTGTAGGGCCAGGCCAAGGGGAATGGCTTGAACCTGCCCGAGGGGAGACTGAGCTGAGCTCTTAGGCAGAAGCTCTTCCCTGTGAGGGTGCTGAGGCGCTGGCACAGGGATTCATGGCTCTGCATCCAAAGATGGGAATGCTTCATCAGCATTTCACTGCCATGGAGTGTCCCTCTGGAGGCTGGCACGGCTCAACACGGCACAGCACAGCAGGGCAGGCTTCTCCCAGCACCCCCGGGAGGGTGCCTTCACTGCTCAATGCCTGTTTCCATCGGGATCCAGGATGTTCCCAGCCTGTTTCCAGCTTTCCATGTGCTGGGGTGCACCCAAGCAGCAGAGAACACGGGCAGGGGAATGGAGCGGCTGCACAGCGCCTCTGCAGCCGATTGCATCTCAGACACTTCCTCACTGCCGGCACAGACCTGCCTGCTCCTGGCCCCGCACCAGCACCGGATCCAAACCCTCTGCCTCACCCCGCCCTGTGGAACCCCTTTTATCCCTCCTCACCCTGGGATGTGCACAGCACCCCGGGGTCACAGCCAGTTTGGCACCGGGGGAGCCCTCTGCCTGCGCCGGTGGCCAAATGGGATTAAGATTAAATGGGATTAATGGAACGTTTGTGATCCGTGGTGGGCTTGCCGCTGGATGGGAACACTGGAATCACTGCACTGAGTCACAGGCTTGGTTTAGCAGGAAGGAAAGGTCGGGCCAGGGCAGGATTTGCTGCCAAAGTGAACACTTGTGTCATACCCAGAGTTGTGCTTGGCACAGGGGATGAGGTGACATGGGTATGGCCATCACAAGCACTGGGCATGTCTCCTTCTCACCATGTCTGCAGCTGCAGCTGCATCTTCTGCTACCAACCGAACCCAAAGGGTCCAGATGTTTGACCCTAGACCCACCATCGTGATGCTTGTGCTGTGGATGCTGCTGGAGGATGAGGGTGCTGCTCCCATGGGGGGCTCCCCGCACCCTGATGGGGTTCCCCATGTGCCAGCAGCTATGTCAGTCACTGTGGGGTCACCAGTGCTGCCAGTGGGGATGGACGTGCTGGCGAGAGGGCAGGCTTGGGAATGGGGGCTGCTTGCGTCAATCCCTTTGGCACTGGGGCCCGGGCAGGATTAGGTTCCTCTGTGCTGCTGGAGGGGTAAATATGTCCAGGTCCAAGCCCGCACTGCAGCTTGATAAGGATGGACAGGGCCTAGTGCAGGAATGAGGAAGGTGGTGCCAAGGAGAGAGGCTTTGAGTGTGGTTCTTGGCTGGGCTCAAAGGGCATCCTCGGCATGGGAAAGGTGCTCCTGGGGGTTAAAGTCACCCTTGTTCTTGCTGCAGCTCAGTGTGAGCCATGCTCCTCCTGCTCCCCTTTGCTGGGAGCACGGTGGCAGCAGGATATGGGATAAGAAAGCAGTTTGCCAGGAAAAGGAAAGGGAAGCTTGGGCAGAGGTTTTGCTTTCAGCCCACAGTGGCAGGGAGGGGAGCGTGCCGGGGCGAGCAGCAGCTCGTGCCATGGGGTGATGATGCTCCATTTGATGCTGGAGGGCTGGTTGTGCCCGGGCAGGTCTGGATGAGCAGGGAGATAACTGGGAATAGAAAGCTTTCCAAAAGGGGATGTTTTCTCTGCCAACAGCGCCATGGCCAAGGGCAACAAATACCTGCAGCCACTTTACCTCCAAAGCGCTGCGGCCGCTGGGCTGGGCCCATCCGACTTTAGTTCATAGAATCATGGAACGGTTTGGGTTGGAAGGGACCTTAAAGCTCACCCAGCTTCAACCCCAACCCCTTCCACTGGAGCAGCTTGCTCCAAGCCCCTGTGTCCAACCTGGCCTTGAGCACTGCCAGGGATGGGGCAGCCACAGCTTCTCTGGGCACCCTGTGCCAGCGCCTCAGCACCCTCACAGGGAAGAGCTTCTGCCTAAGAGCTCAGCTCAGTCTCCCCTCTGCAGGTCCAAGCCGTTCCCTCCAGCAGAGCCCCCCCCGCCGCTCTCCCCGTGCCCCCCGCAGGGCGCTGCTGCTTCCCCTCCGCGCTGCCCCGGTTCGGGAATTCCCCCCCCCCCGCGCAGCCCCGGGGGCAGCCCCAGCGGCTCGGGGTCACCCGGGGACAGCCCCGGCTCGGTGCTGGTGACTCAGGGCAGCCGGGGGGTGGCCCCTTGTGTCTGTCACCTTGTTCCTGCAGGGACCCCACCGAGCAGGGCCCCCCGGTGTTGTGCCCCCCCCCCCCAGAGGCCCCTGTGCAACGCTTTCCCCCCCACCCCGATCGCTGTGTGATGTCCCCCATGGAAAGGCTTAATGCAATGCCCCCATGCAATGCCATGCCCCCCATGCCAAGCCCCCATGTAATGCCCCAATTCAATGCCCCCATGCAATACCATGCCCCCCAAGCAATGCCCCCATGCAATGCCATGCCCCCATTCTATGCCCCCCATGCCATGCCTCCCATGCAATGCCCCCATGCAATGCCCCCATGCAATGCCATGCCCCCATGCAATGCCCCTCATGTAATGACCCCCATGCCATGCCTCCCATGCATTACCATGCCCCCATGCAATGCCATGCCCCCCAAGCCAGACCCCCGTGCAATATCCCCTGTGTGATCCCCCGTGTGACACCCCCCATGCCCCCCACACCAGACCCCTGCCCAGTGACTCCCAGTGCAATACCCCCCAGCAGACCCCGGTGCCGCACTCCAGAGGGAGCGCGATTCCCTCCGCTATTCCTTACTCCCACCACCGAAGATCCCCACGGAACGCTCCCCCCGTGCCGTGCCCCCCCCATGCTATACGTGCGATGCCCCCCGACCCCATGCAATGCCTCGCTCCCGCTCCATGCAGTAACCCTGACCCCAGCCCCAGCTCCCCGTGCAATGCCCCCGGGCACCGGCTCCCTGCTCGATGCCCCCCCCCCGCGCGCTGCTCCCCATGCTCTGCTGCGCTCCCCCCGCCCCGCCCCCTCTCCCAGCACAGCCCAAGCCCCGCCCCGTCCGACGCCCCAAGCCCCGCCCCCGGCCCCGCCCCAAGCCCCGCCCCCGCAGCCATGCCGCCGCGCAGACGCCCGGTGTCCGGTGCCGAGGGGGGCGCCCCCGCGGGAGCCCCCGCGCGCGGCGATGCGGAGCGGCGCATGGCGCGGTGCGCGCGGCCGCTGTCCGCGGCCTTCTACGGGCTCAGCTCCTGCCTCATCGTGGTGCTCAACAAGAGCGTGCTCAGCACCTACCGGTAACGGCGCCAAGCGGCCTCCGCCCGCCCGCCCGGGCCCGGCCTGCGCCCCCCGCGGCCCCGCTCCCCTCCCTTCCGCTCCCCGGGTACCGCTGCGAGCTCCGCCCCGCGGGTCTGGGGGTGCTGCTCCCCCCCCCCTTACCCTGTGTGCACGGGGGGGTGCGGGGCTGATGGGACCCCCTCGGAGCGCGTTCCCCCCATGGAGGTGCTCCCCTTCCTCCCCCATCCCAGTACGGGTGACCCCTTCCTTCCCTTCCCTTCCCCCGTGTGTAGGTGCCCCCCTTCCTTCCTTCCTTCCCTGCTCAGTGCCGGTGTCCCAGTTCCTCCCCCCCATCGCTGGTTCTCCCTTCCTTTTATCCCCCGTGATGTCGGTGCCCCCTTCTTCCCTTTCACCCCAATGCAGGGGCCCCTCTTTCTTCCTTCCCCCCCCGTGTAAGGCCCCCTCTTTCTTCCCCCCAATGTAGGTGCCCCTGTTACTTACACACCCAAATGTAGGTGCCCCCTTCCCCACCCTCATACGGGTGTCTGCCCCCCCCCGATGTGGGGTTCCCCCCCCCGATGTGAGTTCCCCCTTTCTGCCCCTCCTAATGTAGGTGTCCTTCTTCCTTTCCCCCCCCCCTTATATAGGTGCCCCTTTCCCCCCCAGTGTGGGTGCCCCCCTGACGTTTGCTTTCTGCCTGCAGGTTCCCCTCCTCTCTGTGCGTGGGGCTGGGCCAGGTGAGTGGGGTCCCCCTGCGTCCCCCGTACCCCGATCCCCCCCATGCCGGGGTTGCCATGGGGCTGACCCCCCCTGCTCTGTTGCAGATGCTGGCCACGGTGGCGGTGCTCTGGGCGGGCAAGGCGCTGCGGGTGGTCAAGTTCCCAGACCTGGACAGGCACATCCCCCGGCGGGTAAGGCCCGGCCGTGCCCCGAGGCCACGGTGATGGCCTCAGCCCCTTGGCCTGCCCTGGGCTCCACCGGGGTGATTGGCAGTGGGATGCTCGGTCTCCTTGTCCTGGGAGCCTGTGGCAGTGGAGCTGGGGGGGATAATACATGTTGGTAAGATAGGGGTGCTGCTGGCTTCTTTCCGTTGCTCACCCGTGTGTTATCCCTCTTACAATGTTCTAGACGTTTCCTCTACCTCTCCTGTATTTTGGGAACCAGATCACAGGACTGTTCAGCACAAAGAAGCTCAAGTATGAATGGCTTTTCTCTATGTGGGGGGAGTGTGTATAAACTGGGGTGTTTGGGGGGGGCCTGGTGTTTGTGGGGAGCTGCTGCCAGCCCTGAGGCTTTGCAGGGGTGAGGGTCACCCGAGCAGGAGCCACTCAGGGCGATGTGGCTCCTTCTCTATCCACATTAAAAGGAGCCATGGGTGCATTTCCATGTGCTTTACCCCAACCAGAGGCACTGGGTCACCCCTGGGTGAGGGCTTGCGGCTGTCCCTGGGGTCCCCCACACTGATATAGGGGATATCTTTTGGGGAGTGGGGGTAACACCGTTTCCATAGGGAAGCTGCAGGGTTTCCAGTGCCTCCGTGCTCCTGAGCTGCATTTTGCTGACCCTCGTTCCTCCTGCAGCCTGCCCATGTTCACCGTCCTGCGACGCTTCTCCATCCTCTTCACGATGTTTGCCGAAGGGTTCTTACTCAAGTGAGTGTTCCCAGCCCCACTCCTTGGTGCCGGGTAGAGTCAGAGGATAGGGGTAGAGCTCCCAAAGCCTGAAGGTGCTGGGGTGATGTGCGGCCTGTGAATGAGCTCTTGTGTGTTGGGATATCCATGTGGTCAAGGGGTTTGGCGCTGAGCCGGGGTTTGGGAATGACGGCGGGAGGAGGAAGCGGATGCTGGGAGCTGCAGTGTGTTATGTGGTGTGTTACTTGCCTTGATCTGCTCAGCCCTTCTCTGGTGTGCCTGGAGGGAGCGGGGTGAGGGGAGGGATGGATGCACTCTGGGTGCGGAAGCAGAGGGTGCTGTGTCAATCCACCCCATCTCATGGCTCGCCCCTGCCCTGTGCCCAGTTGAGCCCCTCTCTGCAGCAGGCAGTCCTGGTGCTCTGTGAGTGCTGCTTTACTGGGCATGTAAGTGCTCAGCTGGTGGAGTGTGGCCAGAGAAGGGCAGCGGAGCTGGAGCAGGGCCTGGAGCACAAGTGTGATGGGGAAGGGCTGAGGGACCTGGGGGGTTCAGTGTGGAGAAGAGAAGGCTCAGGGGGGACCTGATGGCTGCCTCCAACTGCCTGACAGGAGGATGGAGCCAGGAGGGGCTGGGCTCTGCTCCCAAGGAACAAGGGATGGGACAAGAGGAACCGGCCTCAAGCTGCACCAGGGCAGGGTTAGATGGAGCTGAGGAACAATTCCTGCCCCAGAGGGTGCTCAGGCATTGGAACAGGCTGCCCAGGGCAGGGCTGCAGGCACCGGCCCTGCAAGGGTTCACACCCCGTGGAGACGAGGCCTCAGTGCCATGGGTTAGGGGTGGCCTTGGCAGTGCTGGGAATGGTTGGACCTGATCTTACTGTTCCTTCCCAGCCGAGCTGACTGCATAAACTTGCACCTCACCGATGCCAAGTTGTGTTTGTTTTTAAATCAGAGATAATTGTCTAAAACCGTCTTGTTTTTACTTGCTGCAACGCTTTGCTTGGGGTGCTCCCCCCTCTGTACATGCCGGGAGGAAAAACTCCCTCTGTTCTCCCAAGAATTCAGTGCAGGTTTGTGCTGCTCTGCTTTAGGAAGAAGTTCTCCTGGGGTATTCAGATGACAGTATTCGCCATGATCATCGGCGCCTTCGTAGCTGCCAGGTGAGCTCCCCGTGTGCTGTCCTCTCTCTTGGGGCTCTGAAGGGTGCCAGAAAGCAGCAGCAAAGGGAATCCGGCACCACGGTGTGCTCCAGGAATAGACAGAGGGATTGCTGACTCCTTCTCTCCCCCCTAGACATGCTCTCTAGTAGGAAAGAATGTTTCACCAACCCAAACCCCAGCCCTTCCTCCC
The DNA here is from genome assembly GCF_033783945.1 of Neopsephotus bourkii. Classification (NCBI taxonomy): domain Eukaryota; kingdom Metazoa; phylum Chordata; class Aves; order Psittaciformes; family Psittacidae; genus Neopsephotus; species Neopsephotus bourkii. Next base: position 4,793,645 of record NW_026901735.1, read on the forward strand.
ATGATTAACTCCTTCTGACAGCTTGCTGGCTAAACAGGAGGTGGAAGGAATCTTGTAAGTGCAGCTTCCAGCTTTAACTTTGGGTTTTTTCCCTCTCCTTTCCCAGTGCTGACTTGGCATTTGATCTGGAAGGATATATTTTTATCCTGATTAATGATGCCTTAACAGCTGCAAACGGGGCCTATGTGAAACAGAAGTTGGATTCAAAGGTAGGCTGACCTTTGGCGCTGGGCACTGCAGCGTCGCTGCTTGGTTCGGAGAGCATTAGTTACCCCGTCCCTCTCCCAAAATCTCCTGTCCAGAAGGTTTGGCAATACCTCCCAGTGCCAGTGCTGCCAAACAGCACCAGGCAGAGCCACGTCCCTGTACTGGTTATGACCACAGCCTCTTGTGACAGCAAAGAAATGGCATTTTGATGGATGCAGACCATAAAGGCTGTTGCAAACTTGTTACCTAAGTCTGTTATTTATATATATATGTGTGTTGTGTGTATACACACACAGAGCTATATTAATATGTATCTATTAAAATATGTAACATTATAAATATCTGCATTTATGTAGAGAATTATGGAATGAATCAGAATGGTCGGGGTTGGAAGGCACTTTAAAGCTCATGTAGTTCCAACCTCCCTGCCTTGAGTATGTATATGTATATGTGTATATATATAATCTATAGAAATCTCTATATGTGTGTATATAAACATTATCTATATGTGTATCTATATAGTCAAAAAAACATATCTATATATAGATATTTATCTATACAGATAGATATCTACATAGCTATGTAGCTATATATAGTTATATAGCTGTATATTTAGACAGATCCATATAAAAGCACCCTCCAACTCTCCTGTCTCTGAGAATCCCCCATGGATTCAGCTCACAAACCCAGTCTTCAGCAGCACTGTGAATCAGGTTTTATGTTTCTGGTTGGAACCAGCTTAAACACACAGATGTTTCTTGTTTCTAGGAGCTGGGGAAATACGGTCTGCTCTATTACAATGCACTGTTTATGATCCTGCCCACCTTGATCATTGCCTACTTCACTGGAGATGCGCAGAAGGTAGGATTCCTGCCCCAAAAGACTATCATCTTTATTGGCACAAGAATTTAGGGGCAAAATGGGTTGCTGAGGAGAATGTTTTACTGTTCCTTATAATGTGCTTTGCTGTAACGTAGCCTTCTTAGAAAAAAATGGGAAATACTCAAAATGAGAAACTGTAAAGTTATTAGCCCCAGTTTGCTCATAGGAACCACTTAGTGCCTGAGGGAGGAAGTCAGGGCAAAGGATGGGAGAGTAACGACCCCAAAACCACATAAGCAGAAAGGAACTCAGCCTTACACTGGACTTACTTAATTCCACAGAGTTGCTCCATTCCAGCATTTTGGGCACGTTTGAATGGGGAAGTGGGAGAGCAATAGGTGAAACAGTGTTATTCAGAACACAGAAGTTGGGTGTTTTCAGGATAAATGAGCTTCTTCAAACTCCCCTGTGCCCTTCCCTCTTGCTGAGACAGTTGAGGTGCTCTAGGAGTCAGTTTGCTGGTGCTGCCTCATCAGGGCATGATCTGATTTACATCTGGTTACATATATGTGACATTTATATTGTAGGATAATATGAATGATTTCACATTAATTATTAATAGTAATAATTATTCATAATTATTATGAATAATTATTGCCTTAGCTTATGTGCAGTCCTGCTCGGTTGCCTCTCCTGAATAAGAGCACTCCTTTTTCACTCTGCATGGGTGAGCATCCCCCTCCATGGCAAGTTTTGAAGGCTGGAGGTGTTGCTGGTGCCCCGTAGACACCCCTGTCTGTCCCCCCAGGCTGTACCCAGAGGGCTTTTCTCTCACTAGGAGCTTAAAGCTCTAATGATGGCCCTCAGTAAGCAGCCACTGAGATAAGGAGCTGTGATTAGTGGGGAGAGGTGATTGCAGAGGATGAAGGGAGCTCAGACCCTGCCCTAGATAACGCTGACTTTGCCCGAGGGGAGACTGAGCTGAGCTCTTAGGCAGAAGCTCTTCCCTGTGAGGGTGCTGAGGCGCTGGCACAGGGTGCCCAGAGAAGCTGTGGCTGCCCCATCCCTGGCAGTGCTCAAGGCCCGGTTGGACACAGGGGCTTGGAGCAAGCTGCTCCAGTGGCAGGGGTTGGAGCTGGATGTGCTTAGGGTCCTCCCCACCCAAAGCAGGCTGTGATTCTATGATAAAGTGCTCATTTATAGGCAGAGCTGGCGGGCAGGGAGCAGGCCGTTGCTCTGGGCTGCACTGTGCAGCCTCTGTTCAGCCCGTGGAGAAATCTCCTTTATTTTTAGGGTTTTTTCCTCCCCTGAACAAACTCCTCTCTCCCTGGCCGAGCTCCTGGCAGCCGGAGGCAGACAAAGATGCGCTTGTTGGGGCTGCTGCCAGGAAACCACGTTTGCAGCCTCATGAAAACCCCCCTTGTGCAGGGCGTGCAGCCGGACATGTCCCGGGGCAGAGCCGGGCTGGGGGCTGCATCGTGGGGGGCCACACTGGGGAAACTGCCCCCATCCACGTGTTAACTCTTGTAGTTCATTAACAAGCATCAGAGACAACGATTGTTATGGGAGAGGCAGAAATGGGGGTGCTGAGGGTGGCAAGCAAAGGCCTGTGTATAAAAGATAACTCCTAGGGGTTCCGTCCTCTGAGTCTGCTCTGCTCCAGGCTGAAGGGCCCCATCTTGATGAGCTTTATGGTCCCTTCCAACCCAAACCAGTGTGTGATTCAATGGTACTGTGGTTTATAATGTATGTGTGAAATCCTCCTTCATGGGGAGGTGCAAAAGAGCTCCTTGATTTGGAGGTGATGCTGACGTGGACAGCCCGAGGACATCACCCTGAGCCATGTTAGGGTTTGTTTTTTCCTGCTGTGACGTCAAAACCAACATCAGGGACTTGTTTCTTGTCTTGCTGTGAATGACTGCATTTCCTTTTCCTCCTCTAAGGCTTGGGGTGTGTTTCTTGCAGGCAATGGAGTACCAGGGCTGGGCAGACACGTTCTTCATTGTGCAGTTTATGCTGTCGTGTGTGATGGGGTAAGGTCACCCCCTGCTGTGGTGGTGGGTGCTGCCATTTGGTGGTCTGAGCCATTCGGGGTTAAAGAAATAAGAAATCCTTAGTCCTGATGGGGACAATGTTGCTGAGAGCTGTGGCAGATGGAAATCATTTCCTACCCTGCTTCAGTGCAGGTTTAGCCCAGAAAAGCAGTGGTATAAATACCACTGTAGAAAAGAGGGGGTGAGATGGGTGGTGATGCACAAAGCGTGTCCTGAAAGCTGACGTTGGCTCTTCCTCCTGCAGGTTTATTTTGATGTACTCCACGGTTCTTTGCACTCAGTATAATTCTGCTCTTACAACTACAATAGTTGGCTGCATTAAGGTAAGTGGCTTTCCCTGCTCCTTGTCCATCCAGCAAGAGCCCTGAACAGCCTTGGGGCATCCACAGCATCCCTGCAACCGCTTCCACTAAGCATCCCCATGATGCATCCACACTGTGCATCCCCTGGCTCTGCCTACACAAGCACAGGGGCTCTGGGGCTTTCCTCAGGTGCTGCGCAGGGGGCAGGACAGCTCCAATGGGATTCAGTTTTTAATGCATTCATTTCTTTGCTGCTGTCTGGAGTACAGGAATACTCTGTGCATGGTTGCGTGGCAAGAGGCTGTGTGTGGCGCTGAATGTGGTTGGTGCACTCAGCTTCCCCAGGGCTAATGATGTGGAAACCAGCCAGAAACAGCCACAGTCCCTGTGATCTGCTGGGTCACTGTGGCCCAACAAGCCCATTGCACCAATAGATGGGTGCTCCTGGGTGTTACTCTGGGTTTCAGTGCCCAGCAGTGTGTGTGAGGCTGCTCTGGAGTGGAGCCTCTGTTCAGCAGCTCTAAACCTGCCCATCCCTGGCAGTGCTCAAGGCCAGGTTGGACACAGGGGCTTGGAGCACCCTGCTCTAGCAGAATGCGCGCAGCATGGGAAATAAGCAGGAGGAGCTAGAAACCTGTGTTAAGTCGGGAGATTATGATCTGGTGGCAATTACAGAGACGTGGTGGGACAGCTCACATGACTGGAATATAGTCATGGAGGGCTATGTTCTTTTCAGGAAAGACAGGCCAGCCAGGCGGGGTGGTGGGGTTGCTCTTTATGTGCGAGAGCAGCTACAATGCGTTGAGTTCTGTCTGGGGACAGATGATGAGCGAGTCGAGAGTCTGTGGGTGAGAATTAAGGGGCAGGCTGGCAGGGGCGATGCTGTTGTGGGGGTCTGTTACAGGCCACCGGATCAGGGTGAGGAAGTTGACGAGGCCTTCTACAGGCAGCTGACAGCGGCCTCACAGTCACAGGCCGTGGTCGTCGTGGGGGATTTTAACTTCCCTGATGTTTGCTGGAAGGACTACTCGGCAACCCAGCCGCAGTCCAGGAGGTTCCTCCAGTGTGTGGATGATAACTTCCTCATGCAAATGGTGGACGAGCCAACCAGGAGAGGTGCGCTGCTGGATCTCATCCTCACTAACAAGGAGGGTCTGGTCGAAGCAGTGAAGGTTGAGGGCTGCCTTGGTTGCAGCGACCACGAGATGGTAGAATTCAGGATCTTGTGTGGTAGGGTCAGTAGAATAGCAAGTAGAATCGCAACCCTGGACTTTAGCAGGGCAAACTTTGGCCTCTTCAAGCGATTGCTAGGGGAAATCCAGTGGGCTAGGCTGCTTGAAGGGAAAGGGGCCCAAGATAGTTGGTTGACGTTCAAGGACTGCTTTTTCCGAGCTCAAGATCGGAGCATCCCGACACGTAGGAAGTCGAGGAAGAGGGTCAGGAGACCTGCGTGGTTAAATAGGGAATTGCTCGGTATGCTCAAGTGGAAGAGGAGAGTTTACAGGTCATGGAAAGAAGGGCTGGCCACTTGGGAAGAATATAAGGCTGCTGCTAGAGGATGTAGGAAAGCTGCTAGGATGACTAAGGCCTCCTTGGAATTAAAGCTGGCGAGAGGGGTCAAGGACAGCAGAAAGAGCTTTTTCAAATACATGGCAGGTAAAACTAACACCAGAGGCAATGTAGGCCCGCTGATGAACGGGACGGGTGCCCTGGTGACAGAAGATACAGAGATGGCAAAGTTACTGAATGACTTCTTTGTCTCTGTCTACTCTGCCGGAGGCAGTCCTGAAGAGCCCTGTACCGCTGAGACCCCGGATGAAGATAGGTCAACGGAGCGGTCTGCCTTAGTCGATGAGGAATGGGTTAAAGACCAGTTGAGCAATCTGGATATCCATAAATCCATGGGTCCAGATGGGATGCACCCGCGGGTGCTGAGGGAACTGGCTGAGGTCATTGCTAGACCGCTCTCCATCATCTTTACCAAGTCTTGGGAAACGGGAGAGGTGCCTGAGCACTGGAGGAAAGCAAATGTCACTCCTGTCTTCAGAAAGGGCAAGAAGGAGGACCCGGGTAACTATAGACCGGTTAGCCTCACCTCCGTTCCTGGGAAAGTGATGGAACACCTTATCCTTGGTGCCATCTTAAGGCATATCAAGGATAAGAGGGTTATGAGGGGCAGTCAACATGGCTTCACCAAGGGGAAGTCGTGCTTGACCAATCTCGTAGCCTTTTATGAGGAAATAACACAGTGGATGGATGATGGCAGAGCGGTGGATGTGGTCTACCTTGACTTCAGCAAAGCGTTTGACACAGCCTCCCACAGCATCCTTGCGGCTAAATTGAGGAAGTGTGGTCTGGATGATCGGGTAGTGAGGTGGACTGTGAACTGGCTGAAGGAGAGAAGCCAGAGAGTTGGAGTCTATGGGGCAGAGTCTAGTTGGAGGCCTGTATCTAGTGGAGTGCCTCAAGGGTCGGTACTGGGACCAGTATTATTTAATATATTCATCAACGATTTAGATGAGGGAATTGAGTGTACTATCAGCAAGTTTGCTGATGACACTAAGCTGGGAGGGGTGGCCGACACGCCAGAAGGCTGTGCTGCCATCCAGAGGGACCTGGACAGGCTGGAGAGCTGGGCGGGGAATAACTTGATGAAATATAACAAGGGAAAGTGTAGAGTCCTGCATCTGGGCAGGAACAACCCCAGGTTCCAGTATAGGCTGGGGAACGACCTGTTAGAGAGCAGTGTAGGGGAGAGGGACCTGGGGGTCCTGGTGGACGACAGGGTGACCATGAGCCGACACTGTGCCCTTGTGGCCAAGAAGGCCAATGGCATCCTGGGGTGTATTAGAAAGGGGGTGGTTAGTAGGTCGAGAGAGGTCCTCCTTCCCCTCTACTCTGCCCTGGTGAGACCTCATCTGGAATATTGTGTCCAGTTCTGGGCCCCTCAGTTTAAGAAGGACAGGGACCTGCTGGAGAGAGTCCAGCACAGGGCAACTAAGATGATTAAGGGAGTGGAGCATCTCCCTTATGAGGAAAGACTGAGGGAGCTGGGTCTCTATAGTTTGGAGAAGAGGAGATTGAGGGGTGACCTTATTAGTGTATATAAATATATAAAGGGGGAGTGTCACGAGGATGGAGCCAGGCTCTTCTCAGTGGCAAACAATGAAAGGACAAGGGGCAATGGGTACAAATTGGAGCACAAGAGGTTCCACTTAAACCTGAGAAGAAACTTCTTCTCAGTGAGGGTGACGGAACACTGGAACAGGCTGCCCAGGGAGGTTGTGGAGTCTCCTTCTTTGGAGACATTCAAAACCCGCCTGGACACGTTCCTGTGTAACCTTATCTAGGTGTTCCTGCTCCGGCAGGGGGATTGGACTGGATGAGCTTTTGAGGTCCCTTCCAATCTCTAACCTACTGTGATACTGTGAATGTGTCCCTCCCTGCCCTGGATGAGCTTTAAGCTCCCTTCAACCCAAACCATGCCGTGGTTCTATGAATCCAGCCTTGCCTGCACTTGCCTGTTCCATGCTTCCTGCACCGGAGGTTTCCTGTTTCCATAGTGGTTAATGCATTGAGCACAGGCTTGTCTGGGGCTGTACAGAAACTTGTGTTCTTGCTCCTCAAATCTTGTTCCTTTGCAGAATATTTTAGTAACCTATATTGGGATGTTTTTTGGAGGAGACTATATTTTTACATGGATGAACTTCATTGGTCTAAATATCAGGTAAGAACAACTTTGTTCATAGTTTTTAGTTATGATTTTAAGTGAAAACTGCTGTCAAACTGGAATGGTTTGACAGGCTCCAGGCTTCTTTCAAGGAAATCCCTGTGGAATTGTCACCTATCTGTGCTGCAGCAGAGGAGCCAGCATGGTGTCAACCCATGTCTTGGAGCCTGAGACGAGCCTAGCACCACTCGGTCCCTGCTCCCAGCTCAGGCTGGAAGAGCTCCTGGATGGACTTGGGTTGTTTTAAAGCCTAGAGATCACATGAACATCTCTTAGCAGCAAAGTGAAGCTGTTCCCAGTGTTGCAGTTGGGAATCCTATCATTAAGGCAGCAAAGGAAGCACTCTTTGGTTTATTTCAGCTGTGTTTTACCACAGCCTTTGGGAATGTTGCCTTTCTGTGTTGTGAAAACTCTCCTTTGTCCTTCAGCAGGATCCCTTCAGCGGGTCCAGCACCAGGTTAGGAACTCGGGGTAGCAATGTTTGGGCAGGAATTAGACCAAATACCTTGTCTTAGGAGGGAAATGGAGAATTTACTTGCCAGTTGATGCTTGTGGCAGATCCTTGGCCAGGGTTTCTGTCTCCTGATGTCTCCACTCGTTTTGCAGTATTGCTGGAAGCCTGGTGTATTCCTACATCACTTTCACGGAGGAGCAAAAGAGCAAGGAGTCCGAAGCTGGCAGCAAGATGGATATTAAAGGGAAAAGCTCTGTGTGACCAAGCAGAGGCTTTTTTTGGGAAGCAATCTATGTCTGTTCGGCTGATCACGGGCAGAATGTGGGAAGGAATCCAGGCATCTGCCACGGAGTAACAGTGATGCTCTTAATTTGCACAATCTTGATGGCTGCCTTTACAAATCATTGGGAAGATAACTACACGGTGAAGAAGACATCTGATTCAGACTGATCATGAGGAATTAATGGGGTTTTAATCACGCTGATATTTGGCAGAAGTGATTGGCACAAGCAGCATGTGTTTGAATCATGGAGGACTGTGTTGGCCCTGAGGGCTGTACCTCAGCATCCTTGACCACATCCCATCTCAGTGCAGCCACCACCAGGGTGGATGCTGGGTCTGCTGATGGTGCTTTTAGGAGGCTTAGGGACATTCCCAACAAGAAGGTTTTATCTCCCACCAGTGTGCTTGGCAGGGCCACAGCCTCCCTCAACCCACCCCAGGATCAAAACGCTTTGGATTTGGGAAAGCTGCTGGCTGTGCTGGGGCAGGGACCCTCACAGGGTGCTTTGGATCAGTGTGGAGCAGATCCAGAAAATCCACTGCTCCTGCCATCCTCTTCCCACCCAGAATAATCTAGAAGAGGCCCAGAGACTTGGAATTCTAGAATCCCAGCCTGGTTTGTGTTGGAAGGGACCTTAAAGCTCCTCCAGCTCCAACCCCTGCCACAGGCAGGGACCCCTTCCACTGGAGCAGCTTGCTCCAAGCCCCTGTGTCCAACCTGGCCTTGAGCACTGCCAGGGATGGGGCAGCCACAGCTTCTCTGGGCACCCTGTGCCAGCGCCTCAGCACCCTCACAGGGAAGAGCTTCTGCCTAAGAGCTCAGCTCAGTCTCCCCTCGGGCAGGTTCAAGCCATTCCCCTTGGCCTGTCCCTACAGGCCCTTGTCCCAAGCCCCTCTCCAGGTTTCCTGCAGCCCCTTTAGGCACTGGAGCTGCTCTCAGGTCTCCCCTTCAGGAGCCTTCTCTTCTCCAGGCTGCCCCAGCCCAGCTCTCTCAGCCTGGCTCCAGAGCAGAGCTGCTCCAGCCCTTGCAGCATCTCCATGGCCTCCTCTGGACTTGTCTTAACAAGTCGATGGGGAGCAGCCTGGGGTTTTGAGGTGTGGAGTTGGTCCCTCGAGCACTGAGCACCAGCACTTCTGCTTTGGCCAAGCCCCGTCCTGCAGGTCGCAGGGTTTTTGATACTAAGTTGTTTTTGGTTTGTGACCCATAAGAAGAATGGGGTTTTTAATATGTTGGGCAGTGTTAGCTGATTTTTTAAAGGTTGTTTTACACAGCACTTCTTTCTAGGTCTCTTCTTGGATTGTCTTTTGGTTTAAAAAGGATTGTTTATAACTTTGGTTAAAAAAACCCACAATTTTGGTAAAACAGTATTTATGAATTATTTTGTATATGCTGCTTTGGTAACCAGGAAAACAGCTTCTACAGACACCAGAATTTGTTTCTGGAAGACACTTGCTAAAAACTTGCTGTTGGGCAAAGCTGCATCTATGGGGGTGCTTAACACTGAAATCCTTACACGTGATGTGGATTTCTGTAGCAGTGCTGCAAAAGCCTCACGTGCTGGTATGAGGCTGCTGCTGCCTGCTCCAGAATCCCACTTCACCTGCGAATGAGTTCCTTCTGGTTTTGCCACATTTGCTTGTCATCTGGCTGTGCTGAGGCGGTCGCAGCCAGGATGTCTGTTCTGGCTAAAGCTCTGATGGGGTTGGGGGTTGTTTCTGGAATCTGCTGGTTAGATTTGTCGGTCCAAATGGGAAGATATTTTTTAATGCTTATTTTGTCTGTGACCAGGCACCCTTCAGTGCCAGGCTCTGGACGGTATTGCATACACTGGGAAAGCAAACAGAGTTCCTACCACACTATTTTCTATGCTATTAGTCAACTAAAATTGTTTTCTACATAGAATCTATTTACAAAATGACCATTTTAGTGATTAAAAGGCTGACCTTTTGACTTGAATGTATGGCAGGCTTTGGATGTCAGTAACGAGAGCAAAGTTTATATGCCTATGTATTTTTGTACTGGCTTCAAATAAACCAGTGTCCTTCCTTCCTCCTACCCTGCTCCTCCTGCCTTCTGCCACGGCCTGGCCTGTGCTTCCCTGGAGCAGCAAGAAAAGGCTGGAGATGGTGACAGTAACAGGGACGCAGCAGGTTTGTTGTCCCTTGTGTGTATGGGTGGAGGGAGGGGGGGTGAGGGAGGTCTCTTGGGTTTTCAGCTTTGACTCAGAAGTTAAAATTAACTAAGTGACAACCCACAAAGAACTAAGTCATAACCCACAGCTCACCCCTTGCTGCCTCTCCTTGGTGTCAGCACCAGCCTTCCTCTCTTCGCTGCCTTCCTTTATGTGATGCTGCCTTTACATTAAAGCCCACAGGTCTCTGGGCTGCCTCTTCAGCTGCTCATCTACCACCAGTCCTGGGCTGCTGCTGCCCTGGGCCAGTGCTGGGGAAGATGGATTCAGGAGCAACCTTGAAAGAAAGAAACAGTGCAAAGCTGAACCAGAAAAGGGTATTTTGTTTCTGTGGTTTTCACCAGGCTGCTACACCGGGGTGGGTTCTTCACCTCCTCCCCAAGCAGAAACCCTCTATCCCACGCTTTGAGCAAAAAACTCAGGAATTCTTTCTGCAGACAAGTTAGGTTTAAAAAATAGTTTAATAAGCTTTTTCAGAATTGCAGACAGAGGGTGGGGGATCAGAGAGGGAACTGCCAACAGTGCAAAATTACAATGTGTGGAAAATGTATAAAACTAACTCGTAAGTTGTGTGTGTGTGGTTGGTTGGTTTTATAATATCCCGCTTAATCCTTTAGGAAGCGCAGCAACGAGGCTGACTCTGTTGAACTGGGCTTTCCATGCAGGCTGCAGTCTTAAAGCACTTCATCATGACAGCACTTCCAGAACACATCCAACTCGTGATGTGAGGCTTCAGCGCAGTTTGGAAACAAGGCTCTGAGCTCCAAACTGCACCAAAGGCTTTGCAAATGAAATCAGAGTTACTTTAGTTCTAGGCTTTTAAATAGCTTTAGTAGTGCAATGACTTATCAAGTTATAGTGGCTGCGGGCTGAGGAACAGGAACAAAGTCTTGTATAAAACACCAGCATAAACAAAACCTAAATCAGAATTAAATCTTCTTAAAGTCTAGCTGAGCATTGCAGAGCTGCTGATTATGGAATGTCAGGTGCCTCCTATGCGTCACCAAAAGGAAGGTAAGATAAACCAAAGCAACAGTCCTGAAGATACACACGGTGCTGTATTTCACACACAAGCCTGAGCCAATTGACTTAGAAACGTTCCTATCGGGTTGTGGAAGCAAACAAAACTGTATCAGAATAAAAGTGAAAATAGGACTCTAGTTGCAAAAGCGGCAGTGCACCACCGTCAGTCTGAAATGGTCTCAAGCCCATCTTTGATCCAAGGCTGTGATGCTTTGGGTTTGATGAACCAGATTGGGAAGTTAACAGCAACCTCTTACTAAAGCAATCCCTTCATTACTTGATTAACGCAGGCTGTAGTTAGCAAACCTCTCTGCTGTGCCTCTCCATGTGAATTGCTGGCTAATTCTAGGCAGATGTCACCTTCCACACGTCAGCTGGACCAGTCAGAGTGGATCATTCACAGCACTTCTGGGAACAGCAGGTTAACAGCTCCTGTAACCCATCATGGTGACAGAACCAGGCCGGATCCAGAGGATTTGGCTCGTTAATGACCATGGAGTCCAAGTTCAGGTGGTTGAAGAAGAAATGAAACCAAACAAAACCTTTAGCAGTTGGGTGTTAGGGTGATAAATCAGTTTCAAACCATAGGACCATACACTTAAAACCGAAATTATACAGACTCATAAATGTGAAAATAACCCATTAAAAATGGCCAGCATGCCTGTAAGCCACAGGAGGAGGAGGACAAGATGATAAGTTATACAAATGAACAATTTTCCTATTTTTTTAAATATAGTAGATGTGGCTTTATAAATAACAATAAACCAAAACACTGCTATTAAAAAACTTTTCCTATTTCATGGATGTGAACCCTACCTGAAATATTCTCACATTCTGCTAGTGGGATGGTGAGCATCACGCCCTCCACATACACTACAAAGAATCCCCCTTTCTCCCACCTTAAGCTTAAAATCCATACCTACTCTCACTTGTTACATGTGAAGCTCTATACAATGAGTGTATCTTCTGTGCCAAATATGTGTATATGATGTTCCTGCTCCCACTGAAACACCCATCCAGACAAGGCCCACTGGTTGTCAGACATTCCAGCCCAGGTTCCTGGCTGCATGTCCATTTTCAAGCTGTACAGCCAGAATCCCTTTCCACTTCCCTACCCTTCCTGTGCTTGGTGAAATGTGGAAGATGACAGCCTGCAAATAAAGCAGAGGATGAGCTAACACCTGATCTTGGTGAAGCATTTAGCTGAGTTCAAAAAGAGACGAGATGATGGCTAAGGGAAGCGAGGGACTTTGTGCAACGCAAGCATCATGCTTAACACATCCTTAGCATTGCTATTTGCCATAAAAAGTAAGAAAAATCATAGTTTTCAAAATCAAATGACATGTAACCATTCTTGATGTCAAGTGTTGACTGTTCTCTGAGAAGAAAATAACATGATGGTGGCTAAAAAGCATCTTTTAAGTCGATTGGTTTGGTTTAGGGGTATTTTTTGTCTTTTTTTTTTTCCTAGAAAAGACTTCAGCAAAACAAAAGGAAGCTGACATTAGACTCAGGATATCAATTCTCTCATAAAAGTTTACCAACTGTACAAGTTAAGAAAATTATACAAGCTTTAGTTTTAAGAAAGGACAGTTCAATCAAGACATAAGTACTGTAAAAATCTTTCAAAGGCTACAAAGGAATCTGGAAAAATACAGAACGTATTTCTTTAGCCCAGATAAAGAATATGGAAAGACATCATTGATGTCAACAATTTTACATAGACAAACCTGACCTGGTTTATTTATTTACCTTTTAAAACTTCTATATATAAAAATAGTTGTGCTCATAACTTTCAGGATTCACACGGGTTCCTTAACAACGGGATGGTGCTTTCCTCTTGCTCTCGGTGCCTGCTCTGATGCACGTCTTCTATTTCATTTTAACCTCCTGCAAGGTTTGAACCAGCCCCTTGCTTCAAATAGGATGCTTTGTTCACTTGTACAATGCTTACATGGTGTGTTACACACAGAAGTTTCTTTAAATGGATTAGGCTGGGAGTATTTTTGTACAAACTCACTGATTTGTTTCACTAATGTTTTTAAGAGCCTTACTGTTGCTCCCAGAACTGCAGTTGCCAGCTCTGAGAAACAAAATAGTCTCCTAGTGCTCTTCAGCACTGAATAAATCCCCAAAACTCATCAGATCTTAAGAGCCACCTAGAAGGTAATAGGAAAAAAAATCTCAGCAGATTGCTTTAGGGAGCTGGATTTTGCAAGGTAACCCATCAACCCTGAAAATTTTAGACACCCCACATTTACTCCAAGGAATAAAAATCAGCTCCTAGCACTCAGTCATCCAAAGTTTCTAGTTCTTCAAGCTTCCCGTGTGAATTTGATTCTTGGAAGAACTCTGAAGAACCTGGGCTCTCTTTGCCATTGCTGTTAATTCTTCTTCTTTTTAGAGGTCTTTCATTTTTTTCTTCAAAATCATTCTCGTTTCTTGAAGCTGAATGAGCAAGTTTTGGGTCGATGGAAAGGTTCTCAGTCTCATACCCATTTGTATCCAGATCCGTGTGAGGTGTTTTCTTCCCACTAGTAGGTCCATTTACATGCAATCCTTCAGTTTTTGCTTCATCTTTGTTTGGTATCTCACCTGGGCCATTAGCAGACACCCCTGTGTTCCAGAGACACAGTGTAAGGCACACAGTAGAAGCATCACCAGTAACAGTACAATCTGAGACAGGTCAACAAAGCAGAAGTGTAACTAGCCCCATTCAACTAAAAAGCCAGTATAGCTCTCCATACCCTTGCTGTGTGATGGACAAGTGATTTATTTGCATACAAACGACAGACTTATCACATCAGAGTTTCTGGAAGCCTTTACAAGCCAAGAAAATGTCCTGGAGTCTCCTAACTGTACAAGCTGCAGGTGGACTGTCCTCACCTGGGCACTTTCCGTAGCTTCCTCTTGACTTTCACAACCTGAGCCACCCCCAAGCTCCTCCCTCCTCCTGCTACTGCTTTCACCAGCTCCTTTGGAACGGCTGTCCCTTGCTTTTGAGGTTTTCTTCGCACATGAGTTATCCTGTCCTGGCTCTTTTCCCATTCCTAACTGGCCTTCAATGCCCCATGCCTGGTAAGAACAGCCAGTGGTGGTCCTGAGACAGGCAACACAGTGGCACTAGTGCTACACAACAGCCGAGTTCCCATCCTGGTCTCTGCACTGGCTAAATGCAAATGTGTAGCTGTTTCAGAAACATTTTGAACTTGAAGGTTCTAGCACCTTGGAAAACATTCAAACTAAAGGAGGTTTGTTTCTCCCACTTGGCTGTGATCATCTGGCAACTGTTTCAGAGGGACAGGGCAGGCACTCACCATTCTGATTGCTGCTGCTGGTTGTGCTGTCTTCCCGCTCAGACTGGCTGGTGCTGCTGTTGGAAGTTGTAGGAGGAGGGGAGGGAGCTCTACTGGATGCAGCACTTTCACTTTCATCCAGGAGACGGTCCATATAATCCCTACACAACAGAAACAGCACATTCAGCTTCACCTTTGCAGTGTAAAGTATTGGAGTTATTTGCACATAAATACTCCCTGTACGTACTGCAAGTGTGACCAAGTCCCATTTCAGATCTGTTGATAATGCACAGGCTTATCTTGCAAAGTTGACAGCTTCAGTATCTCCTGGGTTAACTTCCCCAGGTATGGTCTGTCCACAGCAACCATGTGGTTACTGACCAACCTCACAGCCAGCTCCTATAAATTCAGCCTGTGCTTATGCTAAGCCCCATAAGATCATGCACAAGCAGGAACTTCAATCTGCTGTGACGCTGTGGACTGCTCTCAAGGAGATGCTCTCAGGCAGCTTTGTACTAAGTTCTTGCAATCTGCTGCAGCAGCAGTAACATACCATTAAGGTATAAAGCAACACCATACCATTAAAGTAAGTAAGTTTTGTGCACGTACAGCCTCAGGAAGGCCAAAGTTAAAAGGAAATTAAAAGCTTCAGAGTGAAAGACAATTTCCATATCTGAAATCTATTACAGTCCTACAATTTAGGTCACTAATGGTAAATCTCTTATGAAAGATTTAAACAAACAAAGCTGGCTGGTAAAGCCCTTACAGTAGCCTGGATTAGCTCCAGGAACAGCACAGCCTCACACATAACTATTCTGGAACTGATACTGCACCTAACTTCCCACATCTATCTGCAAAATCAGTCAAGAATAGACAAGTACAATCCTTAATGGCACTTTAGATCACCACATGCAGGTAACTGCAAAGGGATCAGACAATGTTTGAAGTGATTAACAACCCAGAATGTCCATCTGGAAAAAAAGAAGATGGAAGAAAAGGGGGAGACAGACAGTCCCTGACAACCGGTTAAGAAACTAGCAGCTTCTTTGTAACAGTTTGCTTTACAAAGCTACAGATGGCAACTCTCAATGTCATACTGCAAGTTCACTTCAGTGGTCCAACAGAGTTCAGAAACACTGATATTACACAGAAGGATCAACAGAAGCCAGGAGTAAACAAGGAATAAAAAAAAATAGTAGGAAGACTTGGAAAAAGTCAGCGGAAGGAGTGGGATAGTAAAATCATAGAATCACTGCACTGGAATGAAGGGCAGAAGGATATGTTGGCTCACTTGCTCAGATTTGAGAGAGGAGAATACTCAGTTACAAACGTCCCCTCTCTGCCTGAGATGTGAATGGGGAAAGGAGCTCTGTACACCCAAAAAAGCTCCAATACAGAGCACTGTGTTGGCCAATTCTTGCCAAACAACACATTCCGAGACTATAGTATAGCACAAATCCCCCCTGAAACCTGTGACTAATGCCTCTGTATAAAACATGTCTTTAAAGTAAACCAAGCCTTTAAAAATAAACCCACATATTTGCAGAAATGCTACATTTGTGAAACATTTCAGCAGCAAAGAAGCTAAATTAAATAGCTGCTCAATGCAAACTGTTGGCCTTACTCCAAATAAATCTACTTTAGAAGCCAGATTATACTTTTCTTACACCTTGTCTGGTTTCCTGCTGCAAACTGGAACTATGGAATCCCCCTGTTGTGATGCCATTTCAGATTAGAGCAGTATAAGATGAAAGATTTAGATGCAACATGTAAAAGCACATAGAAATAATGCACATCTTACGTTACACCAGGGTGAAGATTGTATTTCTTCTTTCCAAATCGCGTCTGCTGCGCAAAGAAATCATAACGCTCTGATTTCTTCCACATGTAATAAAATGCTACACACTCACCAACTGATCGTGTTCGTACCTAGGAAATAGGTGCCATGCAAGTTTGGGTGAATTTCAAGATCTTTTTTTTTTTTTTTTTGCCAAAAAGCTACCATTTAAATCAAAAGGTGTGAAATTCAAAGTCAATGCTTCTTTACACAACGAGGAAAGAGTGGAAACTATTGACTCAAAATTCCAGAGGCCCAGAAATGGAGATGTAAAGTTTAATAGCATTTTGGAGGATAATGAAGATATCCTGAGGTGCTGCAAGCAACAGCTTCAGGAGCAATATTCAAGCCTCTTTCAGCAGTCCACTCAAGATCCAAGTTAAAGACCCTAGGGATGATGTATGCACAGCAGGATTTTTGTACTTCCCTGAACTTTGGGATCACAGGCACAGTTATAAAGGATTCTGGACTTTGAGAAACCGATTTGGACATATATGTAGGAAAAACAGAAGAAGTAAATAATTTGTGAAGGAAATTGAGGGTAAGATTTCATTCATTATTGCACTGCTTTAAATAAAATGCGAGAACTATGCTTAAAATCAGTTTTACCTTATTTGCCTGAATCACATGAAAATCCTTGCCATAGACTTTCAGCCCTTGTTCAAAGTTCCTGCATTCTTCTTCTGTCCAAACAGATAATTCTTCTAGAGGAAGAAAATGCAATAAATAAAACACTTAACCAAAAAGCATATGGTCAATAGAAGAAAATTTCAGTGACAGTTTCTTATACCATCTGCTGACTCAAGGAGAGCCACCTCCAGAAACTTCACTTACTGGTACCAAAATGAAACTCTCCCTTCTAGTGAGTAGGTGGGCAATTTGTCTGCCTTCAACAGCTTGTCAGCAGGGACTGTTATAAACCTCAGCCCTGCCACATGGGGAAAATAATGAGGCAGCAGAAAAGAAGAAGAAGGGGGTTGAAACCTGCTCTCACCATTCCGCCTCTACAGCCATAGGAAGCAGGTATCCCTCAAGCCAGGACACAGCACAAAGGAGTTCATGCTGTGGACTCAGACTGATTGCTGGTAGTTGGAAGAAGCAGGAGGAAAGGAATGAAGAGTGAGATCTTCTTTAGTGCTGGGAAGAGCCAGCAATGACAGGCTGCTAAATCCAGGCAGGTAGTATAGGAAACTGTGTTGCTCACACTATTGGATGGGAAAACTTGGTCCCACTGAAGCCAGAATGAACCCCTAATAACTTTCAGCTACACTTCTAAGAACTTAATATAATTTGGCCTTATTGATTGCTAAGGTCAAGAATAAATAAGGTTTAAAATAGTGGGAGAACAAACTAATCTTCTCTATTTGATCATTCTTGTCTTGTGATTTGCACAGGTTTGAAAGCAGAATCAACAGATCAATGTGCAAGGAAAATAACTTGTGTCTTCTCTTAGTTTCTTGTTCCTTTGAGTGTAAGGATCAATACCAAACCAGGAAATGCTGAAGGCTCCCAAAGCATCTTTAAGACCAGGGTCTTTCTATTGTTACACTTTGTTAAACAAAAGGTTTAGATGCTCGTTCTTCTTTATTTAGAATTGTGCATTATTTCATTTTCTATTACATGGTTGTTCCATTAACTTTGAAGAATGAAAAGGTCTAGAAGAACAAAGAAGAAATGTGCCCAAGGAACGCACAATTCAGTTCCTAAGAAGTTGTTTTAAATTTTAGCCTGTTATTAAAGTCACAGATATAAACCCAAGCTCTATTGGCAGGAAGCGAATTTACAAACCCGCTTTGAGCAGGTACCTGCTCATACTACATCTGCTGATTTCAATCTCCCAGAGAGTAATAAAAGATTCACTGAAGATGGCATTTAAATGGGCACTGGTATATATGGCTTACAAGCAGTCAAGCTCTAATAAAACTTCTCAGCCTGCTGACAGCAACACCTATCAACAAATAAAACCAGAGTCTAGCAATATAAGCTTAATTCTCAGTGTACACCCACCTCTGGCTGCTTTGACGTTAAATCTCAGCCTTCGTAATGATTCTTCGGTATCAAAATTGCACTTAACCAGCTCATACAATGCCTGGAAAGATGAAAAGACACACATTTAACATTCCAGATACCACTCCATTTACATTGTGCCACAGAAGCATACTTAGTAAATCACTAATACTTATTAAGAATAAACTCTTTGAATGAATGAAATATAATTTAAAACAGCACAAAGACGTATTTTGCCTGTTTCAATTCCCGAATCTCTCATTACTTAACCAAGAATATATTCAGGCAAAGGATTTTAACATTTTTACCCACTGCATACACTTGGAAAATTTATGGTTTCTTTGTATGAAGAAAACAGTAAGTATGCATTCATAGAGCTTTAAAAAGATTTATAACTGAAAGAAGCCATACATACACAATTATTTATAGCTAAAATAATGCACTGATGCATAAGGCAACATTAAGCCAAAGTTAACAGTTTAATATTTATGGAGAGGTAAAAAACCCATCACATTTCCATTTCCACAAGGAATAATAAAGCTGTTTCAAACACAGTTTTAGTTCTTGGGAGTGAAATAAAAAAAAAGGGATAATTCATTCTGTGATATTAAACTACAAATCCTCATTATTCTCATATACCTGCTCATTGTCTTTAATATGTGATCCTTCAGGAATTGCATCCAGGCCTTTCTCATCACCCGTACGCCTCGATGCCTCATTTAGGAACTCGATCACTTTATCTTCTGGCAAGAAGTCAGGATTCCAGAGCAGCTGGTCATCATTTTCATACACTGAATTAATCACAGGGGAAACACAAGCAAGTTAGAACAGTATGGAAGTGTATTCTCTTATAATGCTAGTGATTATGAAACCTTGGAAGACCATTAGAGCACCAACACTGATCCAGAACACACATAAGGACAGGTAAAAGGGAGTGTCAGGAATGCTGTGATCCAAGTGACTAGGATACTATACCCTAAACTGTCTTCAAATCTCTGGCATAATCCATGCTCTAGTTCCTAGGAACCATTTATGATACTCCACTTCCCTGTCCTTCTCCTGCAACCCGGAAGTAGCAGCACTATCTGACACAGTTCTGAATAATCCATCCATCCATCCATCCATCCATCCATCCATCCATCCATCATGCCTTTTCCTTAGGCAGCACAGTTTTACTGCTGGCAGCCAAGAGGCATGGAAAACTGTTTCAGAAACTAATCATACCTGTTTTCTTGCAAGACTAGTGGGATCAGTCATATAAAACCAAAAAGCACGACACCAAAAATGACGCTAAAGAGAGTGACAGGTGTCTGGACCACTAAGTATCAAAGGCTCGGCTAACATGGCTGGCAAAGCCAGCAACAAGGTCCACTGCTTCTCCAGGGAAAATGGCTCCATCCAGATTCCAGACATTCTGAAGTCAAGCAGCTCCTGAAAAGAAACTTTGCTAAGACCTTCCTACTACTTCCAAAAGATACTTTCTAAACCAGAATCAGATCACTGAGTTTTAATATTACCAAATCTCTGCTGTTCTGTCAGACCAGGGAAGCCACAATAAACAGAAATTAACTGGAGAAACACGGCCAAATGATGTATCCTTGCAATTCTCTTCCATTTTTAGTTCTAAAGAGCCTGCAAGCTTTGCAGGATTAAAATACAAGTACAGCTAAATCAAAGCAAATTCAGGTTATAAAACAACTAGAATCAGGAACCTTGCTTGTGGCCCAGTCTTCAGTGAAAGATAACCTTACAAAAAGTAACTTTCACATAGATACTATCAGCTTGGTAAGCACCTCTGACAAAAGGAAGGTGGGAAAATCATGGTCACCATGGAAAGGGAAGACACAGCAGCATTCTGTGAAGGTGGAAAGGTCAGAGTGGTGGCTAGACACTACTTGACAAGAAGTATTTTTAACAGGAAAACAGACTACAGATAAAAACCCAAAGCTGGTAAGGAGAATTATGAAGCGTCTTGCAAAGAAGACAGTTTCATTTCATGAACAACCCACTCTTTGGCACCAGCTCCCAACAATTTTCTGGGAGCTTTTTGCTTCAAAGGCATCAGTCCTCCTCTGATGTTTGGTTGCTCATTCAAGAAAAAGATTCCAGGTATCTCAGGGTTCAAACTCCAGGGGAAACAACAATTCTTTTCAGGAGGTAACTGATAATCAGTTCTAAGGCTCCCTTAATGATGAAGCTACATGGCACGGTGATGCTTATGAATGACACCAGTCGGTAAGTCTCAAAGCAACTTTGAGACTGGCAGTTTTCAGAGCTATCCTCTGATTTTTCAAGCCCAAGCCTTCTGAAAACTTGTATTTGAACTCCATAGATTTACCATAACCTGCATTTGTTTAGTAGCAGCTAATTTGGTCTCCAGACATACTTCTCAGAGAGCCAGTTCACTGTAATTAGCCCAGTGAAGATCCCATGGTCGTGCTTTCCTCGCACCAGCATGCCAGAACACATTCTGAAAAGCAGTGTGGTTATTCCTCAGAGTTCCAGCATTTTTGTGCTGTTGCTTACAGGACTGGATATGTAAGGACTAACCACCTTGGGAATTTTACTGTCTGAATTTCCCCTTCATTAGCGAACAACTAAGATGTACATGAAAGACATACTCTCAGACATTTATTTTCCAACTTTTTAAGCTCCATTATTAATATTCCAGTTGGAGTCCTGTCAAAGATTACATCCAAAGCACAGCAGAAAGGAAAGAAGTGTCTGAAGATATAAATATATATATATGTGGTATATAAAAGTGGAAGAGCCCTAGTATGATTAGTAAATATATAACTTTTCCCCTCAGTGGTTTTGCCCATGACGTAGGTTCTTTGTTCTGCAAAGAGCAGTGTGCAAGCCTATGAAAACTGGTTTATATGGGTTCCTGCAATGCTCAAAGCAGCTATATCTTTTTTATTGTTGAAGGCCAGAAGCCATTTAGAGCTGAGTAAGTACCAGGAAAAGCAGGTGACCAGTAAAGCATAATTTACTGCATTTAGGCAAACAACATAGTTTGAGCTCTATTTTCAGACAAAAGCAGGAAAGCTTGTAAATAGCAACTTCTTCACAGCTAAAAGGCAGGTGTTTGCTAATCTGTATATTCAATGGAAGCTCCTGACTTCTTGCATGGCTTTAAATTCCATTCCCTTCAACCTCTCTGGCTCTCCAGAGCTGACAGAATCCTGCTCTAAATCAACAGCAGGAGTGATGCTCTTCCTACTCAGTTTTTAGCTGAATCAGTCTATAGTGTAGCTACTGCAGCCTGGCACCTGGAGCAAGACAACTACTACTACCCGAGTATATACTCACATACCAGGAAGGCACTGAGTTTTCTGCTGGTTAAAGAACTAACTTATATAAACCTACAAAAGAAGAAGTCTCAAACTGACCCGAGTGTAAAGAAATTCTTACTAATGGGCTGAATAAGGAGGGAAATTTGCTTCTTTTATGCTCACAGCTGGGTTTAAACTGGGTCTCCCCTTCCTGACTTGATTATATTGACAGCATACTGCCAAACACTCTGGTTGTGAGGGGGGAAATGTTGGCAAAAAACCCAGAAGTAGAACAAAAGGTTCTTTAATACTGATTGAAGAGTTATAAAATGTGAAGATCAAAGCTGCTGGTACCATTTTGCCTCTTTTAATGCGTTAATCCAATTCCAGCAATGCAGTTTCTTAACTATCTATTTTGTTTTCCATAAACTAGGTGAAGTGGTTAACTGTAAGCTATATAAGAAAGCTTGTGTACATTACCAGATTAGAATGTAAGGGTTCAATAAGCAACAGGCCAACAATATAATCTTTCCTTTCCCCATCCATGACTCAAGCTTTGATGGTGAAGTACAGGATGAACTATAGCTTGAGATGATGGCTCTATTTTCCACCTGAGCAAACCCTCTCATTTTGCAAGACACATAACATCAATCAAGTCTTTTATTTCCTCCCATTAGGAAATTATCTTAATGGTAATAATGCTAACTCTCACCTTTCTCATTCTCTTTGTATTTGCATGTGCCAGCTGGAATTTCAGCTTGAAACATCGAGCCCACCATGATTTCCTGTTTGGAAACAACAGAAACAAGCAGTTAAGCACAATAGCTGTGATATTTTGTTAGCAAACAAGAGAATCATCACATCTTTTTTTATCCCTTCAAACTTCCATTGTTCAAAATCTAAAACCACAGTTAACAGGCACTATGTGGAAATGGAATTTTTGACTTTTTGGGAGGTCTCTAACACTTCTTACTGTCAAAACTCTGATATTTATGGGGAAAAAACTGGAGAGGATTTGGGTGATCTATAGAGCTCAGAGTTACTAGGTAACCGATCAAATTATTATTCATGAAATACAGACATTTTTTCACAGCCCATAGTATTTACCTTTTTCCAGTCTTCTGAGGGAATATAATCTTCATCTTCTTCAGATTCCTCTTCTATTTCACTGTCTACAAGAAATAGTTCAACCATTAACACAAAAACGAGCTGTGATAGAGCTCGGGCACACCAACAGCAGCCTCCCCCCATGTGGGCTGAGAGAGGGGCCTGGAAGGTCAGAGTCAGCTCTTGAGAGTACCCCAGCAAGGGTGACAGGAGAACACACCCCAGCCCCTCATCCCACAGCCTACAGCCACACGCAGCCCTGCTCAGATTCAGTGCCACCTCATCTAACACCATGCAAGTGCAATTGGCAGCTTTAGTGACAATGATGATGCTTCACTATTGATAACTTTGGAGAATGACCCACAGTAAGCTCACAATTAGAATGGATTCAGATACAAAATGGGTGCTGAAAAGTTAAGGCACAAATGAACCTATCAATAAATTTTACTACTAAATAAGTAGTAGTAAAACACAAAGAAGGAGCTGTTGGAATGAGTGCAGAGGAGGCCATGGAGATGCTGCGAGGGCTGGAGCAGCTCTGCTCTGGAGCCAGGCTGAGAGAGCTGGGCTGGGGCAGCCTGGAGAAGAGAAGGCTCCTGAAGGGGAGACCTGAGAGCAGCTCCAGTGCCTAAAGGGGCTGCAGGAAAGCTGGAGAGGGGCTTGGGACAAGGGCCTGTAGGGACAGGCCAAGGGGAATGGCTTGAACCTGCCCGAGGGGAGACTGAGCTGAGCTCTTAGGCAGAAGCTCTTCCCTGTGAGGGTGCTGAGGCGCTGGCACAGGGTGCCCAGAGAAGCTGTGGCTGCCCCATCCCTGGCAGTGTTCAAGGCCAGGTTGGACACAGGGGCTTGGAGCAAGCTGCTCCAGTGGAAGGGGTCCCTGCCCGTGGCAGGGGTTGGAACTGGATGTCACTTCAACTCAAAACCATTCTGTGGTTCTATGAACCATCATTTACTGTGCTTGAACCCTATGTTTGCAGGATGATAAACTGCACTGTTACAACAATCAGAGCAGTACAGTGGAAGGATTCACATTGTCTGAGAACCTGCTTTTTTCAAAACTGTAGAAATCTAAATTTTTCCATAGATTTAGTCTTTCAAGAAGAGACCCTCCTTTCACAGAGTCCCATATCTGCAGAGATTTAGCATTCAGCAACAAATAGGGCTTTTTTTTCCCTGTTATTTTGAGTATAAAACAATAAAGAGCAGTGTTATGAAGGAGATTACACACGGGTTTATGGGTACCAACAGGTGTATTTCCGAACCAGAATCCCACATCAACTAGAGCTGTTCTTAAGCCAAGGTCAATCCCAGTGAGATGACTCTGCTTAGAGCTGAACTTTACATACTTGTATCAAAATATTTACATCGACGAGGGCGAATTATCTCCTGTGGATCTTGAGAAGCAACAGATGGTGCTGGGTCGTCATTAGATGACTGTGTCTCATCCTCCTGCCCTGATGAATCTTTTATGGTCTCCTCCTTAAGTACAGCAAAATGAACAGGAGATCAGTTATTCCTTGTGACAGACACTGTTTTGAAAGTATTTTCACCAAAATGGCCTATGTATCAACCCCAAATATCTGTTAGGTGACTTGAAGGGACTGCGTAGATTGTGGCCTGTCCAGACTGAGCCACAACAGAAGTGTAAACACATTGTATTCTTTATTGACCAGGATTTTAAGCAGATCAATTTAAACCACTCAGACTCCAACCTCTGTATCAGAAATGTGAACCACCATTAAATATCACCCCTAGCTTTTTAAATCAGGCAAGCAAATCCTTGTGGGTTTCATTTAACTTGAAATTCTACTTTGGTCTTTAAACCTTTCCTTATGAATTTTCAGTAAAAAGAGGAGGAATTGTTAACTGGTTCTAGTTTTTGCAATCAAATGGAAATGTTACTTTCTATAAATATTAATGGCAATTTTGTGGTTCAGCCCCACAGAAACAACGTTTCAGTAGACCCAACTATGTACATGGAGTCATTAAAAGAGGAAAATCAGAATCAGGTTCTTTATTAGAAGATAAATCACAACAGCTATGGGAATTATTACAACTAAGGAAAATTAAAATGATAAAGGTTAAAATATATTAATGTTTTCTATTTCAATGCATGTTGTCAGTATCTTTTCTGTGGTTTATGTCTATGCTGTAAGCACTCACACTCGCTAGTTCTAGCACAGAAGCACTGGGCACGGCATGTGTTTATGTCTACCTTTACCAGCAGCCAGAGTATTATCACATGTACAGCTTAAAGCAGCTTAAAAATAGAAAACAGCTAAGTGCAGTATAGCCAAATAAGCTGTAGAAAGATGAGCACTTGCAGAGAAAGCCTGAATGATTTATAAAACCATTCCACCCCCGCAGATGTATTTTACTGCTTCTCTGCTAAGAGCACAGAAGGATTTCAGAGCTCTCATTCTTCTACCCTGAGGCAAACAACCACCACAGCTTAGGGGCTCTCTCTCTGCCCAGTCCTCCCCACCACCTTCATTCCAACCCTATCCAAACTGGGGCAGAACTGGGGAACACACACGGACAACCCCTGTGTCAGGTCTGCAACTGGGCTAAACCAGGGGCTGTGTTTGCTGGGCTAGATTTCAAACTGTTGCTGCTGATGAGAGGAATGTGCTTGCTTCTGCAGCACAACACAAAGGGTTAGTGCCTGATAGAGGGAGGAAGATGACTCTTTTTGCTGCTCGGAGAAGGCGAGACACTTGAGATTTTACCTACTGAAGAGCAGATAGGCAGTACCTTAAATTAACTGGTAACAGAACTGGAGAACTACAGAGGAAGGAGGTCATGGGAACAAAGAAGCTGGAAGTTGTGTCAGGAAGTGATGAAGAAACAAGGACATAAGAAGAAAGTGAGTCTCCAGGAAAACCACCATGCACAACAGCATGCCCAGAGGAGCTGTGGCTGCCCCATCCCTGGCAGTGCTCAAGGCCAGGTTGGACACAGGGGCTTGGAGCAAGCTGCTCCAGTGGAAGGGGTCCCTGCCTGTGGCAGGGGTTGGAGCTGGAGGAGCTTTAAGCTCCCTTCCAACACCCAAACCGTTCCATGATTCCACAATTTTCATTTTGCATACTTCATGTTATGCACGTTTCTCGCCTTCTCCGTCTTCTTGAAACTTTCCTGATGTAACAGAACTAAGAATCTTCCTTCTTTTTGAACTCCTCAACCCACACAAACGGCAATCTTTTACAGCATCTGTCAAGGGAGTTTGCAAATCCTAAGAACCTCATTTTCTGAATCAGATGTATCATCCCTCATCTCTGTGTCACATTCCAGAGATTCTGTAATGGGTAACATAAAAAAGAAACAAACCAACACAGCCTTTTAAAAGCCAGCTTAGATAATGCAACTACCATTAGTGCCTGAGCTTTTTTGTTGCTGACAATACAAAGGGGTTTGTATTTTAATGGATCTCAGGATGCAGCTCTGAATGCCACCAGTAATGGAGAAGTTAGAGCTGTGCCCATGACAGGATTGTTGCAAATACATACAACAGGAGGAAGGTCTAAAATCAGAGCATTTCTTTTCAGAGCACACAGAAAAGGCTTTTAAAGAAGCTAAGTTCAAACCTATACATTTGGCAAAGATACTTGAAGCAGTATCCTCAGTTAACAATTTAAGTACAACCAAGGCTGCCAGGCTGAAAAATACAATTTCAAATGCTAACGAGAGGAAACTTGCAGCAACCTCCAGTGCTCTGAGACACTTTTAATTCAGTTCCACAAGGTCAGGTTCAGTAGAACAGCTTTTCATCTTGAAACAAGTATTCAGCCATCTACTAAGGTGTCTTCAGGCACTTAAACCTTCAGGTTTGAAGTCTTACTGTTCCTGAGGGACAATTACAATCCCCTCTTACACGATGCTGCAGGTATACATGTACTTTAATTTGCCTTTGCAACAGTTTGGAATGATACAGATGAAATTACTGCAGCCTTTCAATATCTTAAGGGACCTGTATGAAACCTGGAGAGGGGCTTGGGACAAGGGCCTGTAGGGACAGGACAAGAGGAATGGCTTGAACCTGCCTGAGGGGAGACTGAGCTGAGCTCTTAGGCAGAAGCTCTTCCCTGTGAGGGTGCTGAGGCACTGGCACAGGGTGCCCAGAGAAGCTGTGGCTGCCCCATCCCTGGCAGTGCTCAAGGCCAGGTTGGACACAGGGGCTTGGAGCAAGCTGCTCCAGTGGAAGGGGTCCCTGCCTGTGGCAGGGGTTGGAACTGGATGAGCTTTAAGGTCCCTTCCAACACAAACCAGGCTGGGATTCTAGGATTCAAGTCTCTGGGCCTCTTCTAGATTATTCTGGGTGGGAAGAGGATGGCAGGAGCAGTGGATTTTCTGGATCTGCTCCCCACTGATCCAAAGCACCCTGTGAGGGTCCCTGCCCCAGCACAGCCAACAGCTTTCCCACATCCAAAGTGTTTTGACCCTGGGGTGGGTTGAGTGAGGCTGTGGCCCTGCCAAGTGCACTGGTGGGAGATAAAACCTTCTTGTTGGGAATTCTGTGATTCCATGAAGTTAAGAGCAATGAAGAGAGATACAGACAGTTAATCAAGAATGAACATTAGAATTCAGCACACAAAGCATCTGAAATCAACTACATTACAGATTACTTCTGCCATGATCTGGCATCCTGAGGTGTTGTCCAGTACAGAATGGTTGTAGAAAATCAGGTTCAAATGAACGTAAACCCTTACTTTGTTTTCACCACTACAGCCACTGTTGTCATCATTATCAACATCATCATCATCTTCTCCTTCCTCCTCTTCCTCTTCCTCATCTTCATCATCATCATCTTCTTGGAGTGGAACGGTACCGTCGTAGCCGTAACGGCTCAGTAACTCCTGGATTGGCATGTCGCTTTCCTGGTAAAGAGCCAAACAAAGTTCAAGGTTTTAATAGGAATAGTTCACATCCCACATCAGCTCTACAGCTTCAAGGTACGCACTTTGATGTTAACACAGCAAAGCAGCTAGTTGATGATCACCTGCATCAAGAATGGCCACTCCAAAGTGAATGGACAGTGAAAACATGAAGTTTTGGCTCCTAAGAAAAATGTGTTTTCTTATGCACGGTTTTTCTTTCAAATCCTTTACAAATTCACTCAGACATCACATACCAACAATCTCTCTGAGGGGCCATAAAGCTCATTAAAAGGGCACCAAAGGGCTGTATGCCCCATCCTTCCCTTGGTACTTGTCTACTACTATTCTACCAAAGCACAAGCACTGCAATGTGGCAGGTTACATCTGGTTACACCGTATCCCCTTCAGTACATGGAACAAACATACTCTTTCTTGGGATATATATTGTTTTCCCCTAAACTGCCTGAAAAAAAAGTAGTATTTAGTACATATTTATAGGAGAAACAGGTAAAATGTGTGTCAGCAGCAACTGTTTCACAGAGACAAGATACTGACAGTTTCGGCAGGCAGGACCTTGTTCTAGTGCATGGCAGTGATTTTTGCAGTGTCTCCAAGAATTCAGCAAAACAAGGACCAGAACTTGCAGTATCTGCCTTGAACATGGAATTACATCTTTCTTTGGTGAGTTTTGCTACAGGGACAATTCCACAGAGTTCTTCAACCCTGGCTTTGAAAACAAAACTGCACCAAAAATGCACCTCTTTACCCTGTACCTCTCCTCATTCTGGGCAAAACTAGGAACTGAGGGGTTAGATGGGGGCGAGGGTTCACTTTATACTTAGGATCACCTGAGATCCAGGCAAAGACAGTAGCAATGTTTACAGATTCCTACACATTGTAAGTCAGTTGTCTACAAAACTACCCACAGATGAAGCAAATCTGCTAAAATAGGTACACTATTAAAAGCCTTTATCCTTCGAATGCTGGTCCTCTCTGCCACTGCAAATAATACAGCTGGTTCTCAAACTCAGTGGCTCCCAAACTGTTATCAATTGCATTCACTTTATTAATATAAATCATTCATTGCCATGTTTGCAAATTACTTAATCCCTTTTAATACCTTCATCCCCAGCCCTCAGGGGCAGTATGTGGCAGCCCTAAGGAGACCTTTCAGCGCAGAAACTTTCAGAGGACATTTCAACATGATCTCTCTCACAAGATCAAATCTTCTGTTTGCTATTTAGAGCTGTCTGCCTGCTCTAAGTATTTCCTCTTAGTATGCAATGTGCATCTTGGCTGATAATCAGATTTTGTTAGTTACTGTCTGGCCTTAGGGAATTCCTGTCCTAAGGCCTTCACTCAACAACACAGCTCTAGTTTCTGGAAATGTAATAACAATACCAATGACAAAAGGCATGTGTAGTTAGTTCTGCTGTGTAAGAGTACAAGTAACACGGGTCAGGAGTACTCACTCTGTATTTTATTTTACTTCAAAGAACTAAGCCATTCTGCTACTCATTGGTCTACTCTTTGGTTAAGCTATAGACACAGTAGATGCAGACCATGTGCACCTGAATGTCCTCACGTTCCTTCTTGAATTATTGGTCCCTATCATATCTAACTGTTAGAAATGGGGAACTATGCAACAGGCTTATTACTCACTACATGTCACGTAGGAAAGTGGTCTTGCACTAACAACATTTTTCTTAGATAGAGCCTCCTAACTTCAAATAGACCATTACAACACAAAATGCTCCAAGGGCCAGAAACTCTCCAAGATAAATACAAATTGTGATTTCTGTATTGCTTCAGGAGACTGCAAAAAGAGAAAAGGCTGAATAAGGAACAAGGATTATCAAAGACATAGGAATTTCTTACGTGGAAGGTGCTTAATAACAAGAAATGAATTCTAACGGATGTGTCTGGAGTAGAGGTGAGAGGACTGGTATAATGGAGAAGTGTGTCATAAGCAAATACAAATGACTTTTCTAATGGAAGAGCAGCCACTGAAATGGACATAGAACAGGCTGAAAACCCAAACATGTTTCTCACTAAATGAACTGTGCAACACTGCACATCCCTCTTGGACACTATGGTTACAGAGACTAAAAATCGAATAGATAAATCCACAGGAAGAGGAAAAATAAGACTAATGGGCATTACAGACATAGAGACAACATCTTTTTCATATGTGCCTGAACTATTTCCTGCTAGAGGCTGGAAGAATGAAACAGTGGGCTCCCATGTATGGTTCTTTCATTTAAAGACAAGAGATGCTGGTGCATAATCCTACGAAAGCTAAAAGCCCTCCCTCAAAAGGGGGACCCCAAAAAGAGAAACCAAAGGATTATATGGAACAGATGGGAAAAGGGAGGAAAAAAAAGGCTTACAAATCTGTAAGTAACAGAGGGAGGCACCATGCACAGCGCCCTGGCAATGCTCACCCCATCCTAGGGGCACCCAGGGAGCCACACAGCACCCTGTAGTGCTCTGCCCATAGACAGGGCAGCACAAAGGTGAAGAACCTGGCCTCACACTCATCAAATCCTTCACGTCATGCTACCTCCAGCTTAGCTGAGAGCAGGAGGAAATCAAGTCTGCAGCTTGCTGGGGCCTGGTCATTTATTATGTCTGAGATGGACTGTGAATGCAGTTTCCTACTACCAAAATCATGCTGCCAAGTTTCCATGTGCTTTGGGAAATTGCAGCATCAGCATATGCCCAGGACACTGAGAGATGTGCCTCATCCCAGCACGCATTCTCTGGAGCTGCTGAAGGAACACTGGTTAGCCAGGATGCTGGTCACACCTGCTGTAGCTGCTACTACATACAGAAACAGTATTACTTGAGTACATGTCTGGATACAGAATCCTAGAATGGTTTGTGTTGGAAGGGACCTTAAAGCTCACCCAGTTCCAACCCCTGCCACGGGCAGGGACCCCTTCCACTGGAGCAGCTTGCTCCAAGCCCCTGTGTCCAACCTGGCCTTGAGCACTGCCAGGGATGGGGCAGCCACAGCTTCTCTGGGCACCCTGTGCCAGCGCCTCAGCACCCTCACAGGGAAGAGCTTCTGCCTAAGAGCTCAGCTCAGTCTCCCCTTGGGCAGGTTCAAGCCATACGATCGAGGTTAGCTGCAGCACCACCTCACAGACAGCTTTCCTGCCCATGAGAAATTCCATTCAAGAACTATCACTGCAAACCACAAGTTCCAATACTTCTGACTCACCAGAGCTCACCCAGTAAGAGAAAAGATCTTTACCCTCAGAGGAACGTGTAATTCTTATGAGAGTCAGGAGTGAAATCACCAAGGTTCAAAAATGCTTTTGCAAAACCTGACTGCCACCTCGCCTCTGAAGGAGCTGAACTAGTAAATCAGGAACATTCACAGCCCGGGGGGAATCTGAAATAATACATGTAAATGTTATTGGGGGGGAAAGAAAAAGACAGGATAGCACTTGTCTTGACAACAGTCTGAGATTGAGACTGCCTACCATCCATGACAAAAATATCCCATACAAAAGTGAGCACTGATGTGCAGCCTGCCAGCTATCCCACAAGCAGAGGAAACCACAGGTCTCTAGCAAGATTCTTCACTAGAAACTCTTCCCTGTGAGGGTGCTGAGGCGCTGGCACAGGGTGCCCAGAGAAGCTGTGGCTGCCCCATCCCTGGCAGTGCTCAAGGCCAGGTTGGACACAGGGGCTTGGAGCAAGCTGCTCCAGTGGAAGGGGTCCCTGCCCGTGGCAGGGGATGAACCTTAAGGGCCTTTCCAACACAAACCGGTCTGGGATTCTAGGATTCTGTAAGATCCTATGGGCATGGAAGCATCTGAACCTCAGTGAAAGCCCTACCTGCAACACACACACAAAGTGACCACAAGATACTCTGCTAGTCCGTAAGAGCATCCTGCAGGGAAGAGCAGCACAGGAGCAATGTGAATCTGCTGTACCACTGCTCACTGTCTTGATCTCATGAGAAATGACATGTGAAGGAATAATACACTTGAACAAGGATACGAGGGAATAAACTGATAGCTGAAATACAGTTATAAAAGACGCACTGTAATGTGGTGATAGAATTACATAACAGATGTTGACCCTTCACAAAATATGAGAGGGAAAACATGCCATAGGTATGGAGCTCCATTCCTCAATTAATCTAAATGAAGCATATTTAGGTCCACAAACTATTTATTTATCTTTATGTTTACCATTTAATATCAAACCAAGTTACCAAAAAGAAATTATTGCTTACATGTGAAATGTACTAAATTAAAGTCATACTGACATAATCATTTACACTGAACAGATTTATACATCAAATATGCATCTAAGAATCATTGATGATCCTAGGTTCAGGAAGCCTTTTCAGCCAATGAGGCCACAGACAGTATCTAAATTACTTTGTACTTATAATGAGCCTAGTTTGTAATTTAAATATATTATTTCTGCCTGAGAAGTGATTTAAGACAATACATAAGTCACCCTAAAATGCCAAATAAATCTTATATGCAATTATTTCAGGAGACACGTGTTTTAAGATTTATTTCTCACTACTGATCATAGTTCATAGTGAGAAACAGATCAGGAGTTCTGATCTTAGGTCTGATGACAACTTTTTGCTTTGAGCCAATCATTGCATCTCTATCTCCATTTCCTCTACCTTAAAAAGGAAGACACCCCTTTATGCTCCACTAAAGTACTATACAAATGTTTGTATAAATATGCAAAAGAAATGTAAGATTAGGAGATTTTTTATAAATCAACATCTATCTGCACTAATCAAGTGCATTAGAAAATAATACTGGAATATAGTTTAGTGAGAGCATGCTTTAACCTATATTATTAGCTCTAAAATGCAAATCCTATAGCAGCACATATATGCAAAAAGAAACCAAACAAGCACAGCATTATATATTATTAAGTATTTAGGTACCAGTTTCCTTTTCCCACCTTTTGAGACCCTCACATTTAGTTCAGCTGCTTTCCCCCATCAGTGTTATTTACCTATTAGTGATTTTGGGGTGTTTTGTTCTTTTTTAAAAAAAATCCCAAATATAAGGAGAAAAAACCTGCGTATGTTTTGTGTGAGGCTCTGGGCTGTGGTTATGTTTTACGACTATTTAAGGCTACCTACCCTGTTAAGATCCTCTATTTCAGAACTGAAGTTTGTTTCTCCTTCCATCATTTCCTCCTCTTCTAATGTCCGTTCATCATCAAAGTCATGCACCAGCATATCAGCTGATGGATCAAATTCATGGTCATCAGATGTTGCTGAACCTCCTGATAGAAAACATTTTAAAGAATGTTTTTAGTTAGATCATGGCCTCACAGAGTTTAAGGTTTTTATTTTGGTGACATTTTAATACTTAAATTATACTCAGAAATTAAAATATCCTCAAAATCCCTCCATCGTTTAACTCAGGGAAAGCCAATCTTGTTATTCAGAGGACAGTAAAAGCTGCCCTTTGAGTGGTAGATCATGGGACAAAGAAGCAGGAGATGCTGTTTAACAGCCAGATCTCAAAGTCCTGTATATCTGGACATCAGGTCCCTAGTTAAATGCTTGTAAAACATTCAAGTTCTGAAGGCTTAATTCTAAATCATCATAAACCTGCCTGAATCAAGAGTTCTAGTGGGAGCAAAAACACTCATAAAATATAAACTCAGGGCAGTTGTTTCCTTTACACTTTGGAAGCTTTCTTGTTTTGCAGTTACAAAGACAGTCTAATGACTTTTCCAGACTTTAAGCTTCAAGTAAGCTTCAGAGTTATGCAGATTTTATTTATGATGCAGAATCCTTAGTTATTTCCCCCATGCCTTGTTTTTTCATGGCTCTTTGTAGAGAAGTCTGGTTAGATTTTGTGACAATGAGAACTAAATGGATGGATGAATGGTTTGGCAGATGTAATTTAGCAATACCTGATTTCTAATTCCAACCCTGCTAACATTTTTCCACTTGTCTCCATAGACAACTTCAATTCCATTTTCCAAAGCTTGTACAGCTTGCATGTGAAGGGTACAAGAGGGAGGGCTTGCCTATAAGGGTTAATAATACTCTGAAGTGTTAAAAGCAACTGATTGCTTCTCTGCAAGAAGAAGAGCTCAAGGGACAAGGGCAGTCCAGCTGAAGTAACTACGGGAAAGCTTTTCCACAGTAGGATGCCAAAAAGCTTGGAAATAAATAACACTAAGTACAGTGGGACCAAAGTGGACAGAAAAAAGCTTCCAGTTAGTCATAATTTACACTTAGGCTGACTACTGGATAGTGACTACTGAAACCAGTACTGCCACCAACCTATCCATCAAGTGGTATCCTTAGATTACTAATAGCAAGAGACCAGCAAACCTCATTTTTAAAGGGTGCTTAGAAGTTTAGGAACCATTAAAAGTACCTACCTGGGCTTGAAGACTCAACAGAAGGCTAAAAAAGAAAACATAGGAAATGATTAGTTCCAGGTTGAACCTGTACAATTGCAATCCAATAATTCATCTGATACAATGCAAGTCACAGCAAGTGATGTATTCACAAATAAAGCACCACAAACAGGCGGAAGCAATCTGAGGTAAAGAGTAGCCATTTCATCCTGTATGTATCAATACTGCTGCATGATTTCAGCAACAATAACTGGAAGAAATGCCCTTTTTGTGATGCAATAGTTGAGTTGAAGGTATAAAATAAAGCAAACCAATTCATACTGAAAGCAGTGTTACAGT
The DNA here is from genome assembly GCF_033783945.1 of Neopsephotus bourkii. Lineage (NCBI taxonomy): Eukaryota > Metazoa > Chordata > Aves > Psittaciformes > Psittacidae > Neopsephotus > Neopsephotus bourkii. The sequence continues at coordinate 4,827,821 of NW_026901735.1, forward strand.
TCCACAGTCAGCTTTAGTGTGGCATAAATCAGTGCTGGGGCCAGAGGGGGCAATGCTACTTTCTCTCCATCTCTGCTCATTTTCAGTTCTCCCTTTATGCCAGCACAAAACTGGAGACTAACAGTAGTGATAGTTTAGTTTTTAACAGATCCAGCTTTGATTTAATGCCATGTATTAAATCCCCTTTTCCACAGCCAAGGTATATGCCAGATTACACTGACTGGAAGCACGGTTTAAGAGAAATCATTCTTCCTATTTGAAACTGCACGTTATACGATACACAAATTCCCTGTTCTATTTAAATGAAGGTGCACACTTAACAGGTAATTACAAATTACAATGAGAATTCCTCATAGAACAAAAGGAAAAAGCCATTTAATCTTGTGCTTAAAAACCCAGCTGTGAGAAAAACAGAATAACGTGACTTTGTAAGCAAGACTTTCTTCCCAAGTACCTTTTAACACAAATTAATATGATCACAGACTACAAAACAAACGTGTATCTTTTAAATACAGGGGAAAAAAGAGACTTTTACAACAATTTCTATGTAACAGAGACACCCTTTGGCCTACCACACTGGGTAACTTCACGTTTATAATGAGAACAAACGTCGCCTTCCATGGAATCCTGCTTTCCTTGGCTTCTGACTTTGACAGCCTGCAGCCTCCTGGGCTGAGATTTGCATGTCAGACATGCAACCCTCATTTGTTTTGAAAATGCAAGCAAATGGCGCAGCTATTTTCAGGAACAGCCCCAGTGAAGTGGGTTTGTCAAAGCTGGAAGATGGATTTTGGCTTCGGAGAGCTGCAGTAGCCCTTTTCCCTGCCACCTCCTGCAAACTGAGATACTGTTTGGTATCGCAGTTAAATCTTAAGCAATAATAATACACAATATGTGATGCTGTCTTCATGGAAAAATGCCTGGGTTTGGCCAGGGAATAATTGGGAAAGCTTCAATTTGCAGATTCATGTACTTTTGTGCATGTGTAATACTCTGGCTTGATTGTACTCCTACTAGAACTGCAGGAGCTGTACACCCTGAAGCACATGCAAAATTAAAACAAGATACTATGTTAGAAAATGGGAAATTCATACTCAAGTAAAACCTTGTGCTATTACTCCAAGATTTTCCTTCTCCTTGACTTCATCTCACGAGGCACAAGCTGCTTCCACCCACAACAGCCGGCCTAGATGTGTAATGAAGCAAAAACTAGAAGTTAAAAAACTCTCTGTAATTATAAAGTTCTTTTCTATTAGCATCTCTACAAGGTGAGAAAAAATACACCTCCTTAGGAATCACTGACCAAAAGTCACTTACATGTCTGCCTATACTGAGTAAGAGTTTACAGCGCACAAGTCCCTCATCAATAACTGTAGTGATAGGACAAGGGGGAACAGGGGAAGTTCAAGTTAGATCTTAAGCAGAAGCTCTTCCCCTGAGGTGCTGGCACAGGGCGCCCAGAGAAGCTGTGGCTGCCCCATCCCTGGCAGTGCTCAAGGCCAGGTTGGACACAGGGGCTTGGAGCAAGCTGCTCCAGTGGAAGGGGTCCCTGCCCGTGGCAGGGGATGGAGCTGGATGAGCTTTAAGCTCCTTTCCAACCCAAACCAGGCTGGGATTCTATGATGAGACAGTATTTGGATGCAAACTATGCTGAGGCTACTGTACTAGGTCAGTTCCATGTTAAAAGGGGACCCTGGGATTCCAGGAATACCAGATAGGGTAGCACTTCTGCGGAAAAGGGAGCGCTCACTCCACTGTGAATTAAGGACAGCAGGAGTTCAAGTAGACAGCATCTAGCATGGTGCAACAGCAGCAGTTCTGCCCTCATGGGGGAAAAGCCAAACCCAACCCCCAAGGCACATCTTGGCTTCCAGACACTGTTAAGGATCTGCCAACAGCCAGAAAGACTTGGAGGAGCCCTCCTGGACCATGAGCCTTGTGTAAAGGGGAACAAGTAACTCCCCACCTCGATTAAGAAAAGCAGGTTGGAGTCTTCAACAAGCAGAACAGGGTCTGCTCTCAACTCTGCCCTGCAGCAGGGCAGCATCCTTTGGATTCAGATATACCTTGTATGGGTTTAGGAGCATGGATTTTTACATGATCTGTGTAGAAATATATAAATGTTGGAGCCTGTTGTTTCAGTCCCACTTGAGGCTCCTATCACCCTTTACAAGTTTTCAGGATGGCAAAGGTACCATTCCCATCTCCAAAGACAAGGATACAGAGACAGCCTCAGCCAAGTGATGGAGCAAACATGAATGAGGACAAGGAGGTGATGGGAGCAGTCAGCATGGATTTACAAAAGGGAATTCATGCCTGACCAGCCCAAATGTCTTCCTTCATGAGAAGACTGGCATGGTGGGTGAAGGGAGCACAGGGGATGCTGCTTGTCTTCACTACAGCAAGGCTTTCCATGCCATCTCCCATCCCACCCTCACAAACTGATAAAGTAAGCCTGGACAAGCAGGGATGTGGGTGGAAAACTGTCTGAAAGGCCCAGCTCCAAGGGCTGAGGGACTGGGTCCTCTGACAAAGGAGAGGCTCAGAGAGCCAGGGCTCTTCCTGGAAAAGAGATGGCTCAGGAGCATCTGACCCCCTGTCCAGTATCTGATGGAGGGCTGTACAGGAGACTGAGCCCATCTCTTCCCAATGGCATCCAGCGATGACTCAACGGGCACAAACTGGAATACATTTAAACATAAGGAAAAGCTTTTCTCTCTCTGAGAGAGATGAAACATGGGAACACGCTGCCCCAAGACACTGTGGTCTCTGCACTGAAGGCATTCAAAACCAGACTGGCAATGGTCCTGAGCAACCTACTTGAGCTGTCCCAGCTCTGAGCAATGGATTGGTCTTGACTATCTCAAGGTATCTCCAGCTTCAACAACTCTGTATCTAAACACTCCAGTACACACCACAATGGAGCCTACTGCACTGAAGCACTTTCCTGTTCAGAGTACACACTAAACCACAGTGGGGCAAAACCCAATCTCATACAAGTCACTTTAAGAAACAAAGTTCAGCTTTCAGTACTCTGCAATAGTATGGAGAAGGCACAGGAGCTCAGGCAAGCACACAGCCTGGCCTATAGGCTAAAGTAGTGCAAAAGCAGTCTCCTCTTTATCAGCTTCAACAGCGTTGCTAAAACACTGCAGTGCCAATGGAGCTCAGCACGACCCCCAGGACTCCTGAACAAGTCCAAGTACATAACCAGTACAATCTCAGCCTATAGAAGGGACAAATACAACCCCCAAGCAGATAATGTTCAAAACCCAATCACCTCCAGAAACATTAAGTCCATTTCAAGCTACCTCCCAGAATTCATCTATCTTTTGGGACGTTCTAGCTCATTCTTCACCACAGACTCCACAGCCAGCTTTCAGAACAGCCTCTGGGTCTCTATTCTTTTCTCCTAAGCTTTACCTACCCTAACTACCTAGTCTGTGGATTACCATCTCTGCCTTTCATGTTTCTAGTCCAAGTGATGCAACGTCCATCATCCTCTGCCTTCTATTCCTAGCTAGATGCAGTGTTACATTACATCTCATCTATATTAATGGCCAGCTGCTGCCAAAAGTAGTATGTGACCTCTCCCTACCACTCCATGCGCTTCTGCTGCTTGTGCCAGGTCCAGCAATGAGGAAGCTGCAGCATGTGCTGGGTCAGCAAACCAATCTCAGAGAAAACTAACCCTACTTTCTCACCCTATGAGTGAGCCAAAGGGCTTCAGCATGGGCCTCTGCAGTCCCTGCAAACAGCCCAGAGCACAAGTCTGGAGCTGTGGCAGGAGACCAGGAGTAACCCTTTCAGTGACCATCTGCTGCATCCTATGATTAAACAGTTGAGACAATTCCTGCAACAGCCCATTATTCAGCCCTGTTTCCTTGCTCCAAGTGATCATGACTCTGGACAGGGCAGGACAGATGGCTTTGAGGGCATTTTCTTATGAGAATTCCCTGGCAGTCATTAAAGATCATATGGCTACGTTGGTGCCATCAGATCTTAAGTCCTAAGCTATGGTGTGTCAGGATAACAGGAATTCCTGTGAAAAGGATACCCCTTGCACTTCAATGGCTTTTCATTTGCTGCTGCAGCAATTCATAGAGAAGTACAAAGCATTGTGTTTTGGCTCAAGGACACTCATGGGAACAAAGAGCTGCTACCTACAGAATGGTATCCAAGGCCCAGGACAGAAAAACTATGGGATACTTACAATACCCAGGCTGACACAATCTGATTGTTCTATGCATTTGATTCTATTCTCAGAAAAGATAACAGTGGCCATTTGTTGTGGGTTGAAAAGAATGAAAAATCATTCATTAACTCTGAATTCATGGAAAAACTCAAGGGACTGATGGAATCCTACTGCACGGCCACACCACTGAGCACATTATTAATGCTCCAGGTGAACAACAGGAAGGAAATGCCAGTTCTAAGATAGGAAGAATATAAACCTGATGGTAAAGAGAAAAAGACAAGACACTGAGCAGAAACACAGCAGACTTGGGTGACACTAAAAGCATATGTCACTGGTTTTATTCCATGTGTATTTTGAGGAGTCTCAGGAAAGACATGCAGAGTAGGTGTTTTCAAAAGGTCAGCAACCAAGATCATGTCCGACACATTCTCCAGTGTGTGGATACAGGAATAGATGGGACTGAAGTCTGTCAGTTTTCTTCAGACACCTTTGGACTGTCAAGGGATGAACCCAGCAGACATCTGAAGTGTTACTCCAACAACAAAAACTCACTGGGCTTTTGGATGCCTTTATTACTGTGTTTTGTGATGGAAGCTATATGGTAAAAGTAAAGCTGGGCTGGCATCATTACAGGTTTATTTAATGCAAACAGTTTCGGAGACATCACTTTTGCACAGTGTATTTTTGAACCCACTGCTTCAGAACAGGGGTGGGCTTCCAGGCAATGCCATTTCCACATGCTGGCAGGAGATATTCCTGTTTATTCATAGCTTCATAGCTGCTGGGACTGGAATGGGATAATCCAAAACATGAAGGCTATGGAAGCAATGCACTGAGTTTTCTCTCTTTACATTTCACCTATATCAGGCAAAGAAGCACCTGAACTGTCAGGACATGATACAGCTTCCCTCCTACCCACAAAACTACTCCTGTATTTGCCAACATCGCTTATGCTGTTTAATATAATCAATTCATAATGAAACATCTTTAACAGTATCTGCAGCCTCTCCAAGACAAATATAACTGAGTAAATTTGAACAGGATGGATCTTTAATAGCTCTTTAAGTGTTACAGAGAACAGCTTGAAACTAAAATTGAATATTGCCTACACTGAAAGCAATAAACCTGCCAAATTCATCAAGCAGACACTCAGGTCTTTTGAACTCTGCTACAGGAACATATCAAACTTTACTTCTGGGTTGCAATGCCTTGTTTTAGCCACAGAAAACTCGCAATAACCTCACAAGTATTCATGTATGTGGTGTCAGCATCACTAAAGCTCCATTTCACTAAGCAGACTAAATGTAAATCACTGATCTGCAAGTGGTAGTATGCATTCTGCTCTTAACAACTCACATTTATCCCCCAAAATGCAGACATACAGTTACATGAATACTATTCAAAGAGTGAAGTTTTGAATACAGATGGTTCAGGCACTAACCCTGCACTTCAAACTTAGAACAGGAGTCCTCAGCTAAAAGAAGGGTGTCTAAAATCCCCACCTGAGTAAGCGGCAGCCATTGAACAGCGTCTCCAGTGAGCAAAACTAAATGTTGTTCTGGAGAAAATGTCCAGTTAAAATGGGGGAAAACACCCTTTTCTCAAGAGGGCACATGTCCCTCCTCATAGGCTGCGTGGAGACCTCATAGCAGCCTTCCAGTGTCTGAAGGGGGCCTACAGGGATGGTGGGGAGGGGCTCTTCATTAGGGACTGTAGTGATAGGACAAGGGGTAATGGGTTAAAACTGAAACAGGGGAAGTTTAGATTGGATATAAGGAGGAAATTCTTTCCTGTGAGGGTGGTGAGGCAGTGGAATGGGTTGCCCAGGGAGGCTGTGAATGCTGCATCCCTGGCAGTGTTTGAGGCCAGGTTGGACGAGGCCTTGGGTGATCTGGTTTAGTGTGAGGTGTCCCTGCCCATGGCAGGGGGATTGGAACTGGATGATCTTAAGGTCCTTTCCTAACTATTCTATGATCCTATAAAGAGGGATTGCAGTGCAAAGCTCACAGCTCCAGCCTGTCCCTCTCTCCTCATGCTGCATCAGCAACATACTGAAGCACGGAAAAAACACTGATACCCCTCATTGAACAGTTTCATATGTGAACACTTCTACAGCCAAAACCTAAAGGGATATTTAAGCCCTCTGCTCATGAAATGGAAGCCTTTCTATACACGGAATTTTTACTTGATTTTAGTTTGGTTGCTGAAGGAGGAAATTCACGTAGAAGACAAAGATCAAGTGCAATGTTTCAACTCAAACATGTCCACCTAAGCCTTGAAACTACCACAGCATAGGTGCCCTGGCTTGACCATTCCCTTCCTACACTTGATTCCACTTAAGAGTTTAGAGAGACAACTTTGACCCCCATGAGCCTCTTTGCTTGGAGGTTTTGAAGACCGGACTAAAGACAGCCCCAAGCAAGGTGGTCAGACCTCAGAGCAGACCCTGCTGTGAGCAAAGGTTGGACCAGAGACCCCTGAGGTCCCTTCCAACCCAACTTATCTCATCATCCCAAGGTCTGAGATTTGCAGGTAGCCCTGAAAAGCTACTTATTTGCTCACGTCCCTCTCCCTGCCTGCTGCTTCTGAGAGCAACACTAGGTAAAGGTTTGGTTTCTTATGGAGAGGCTGCCCATCAAAGTGCCTGACTGTAAGAGCTACAGGTGGGGTTTTAATGCAGCTGGGTCAGTCCTGTATCACTCTACCTGCATCTCTGCACCATGAAAAGACTGGAAAAGGGAAGCAGACGATGCACAGTGTTGCACAGGGGACAGTGTTCATGAGGATCTTCCAGACATTTGGTTTGCCAACATGGCTCCGTACATCTGCAGTGGGAAGGACGCAAACTGCAGTCTTTCTAAGTCACTGTACCACCTGAGGGCATTTTTCATATTGTAAATACTAGTCAAAAGCCCTAAACAGAAAGGGATTTCAACTGCAACTCTAACAAGAGCAGCGGCTGGTGCTTTAAAGGACTAAAACCAAGCTTGGATTCAGGGGAACACAGCAGGATGTCAGGTGATGACTCTCCCTGGGGGGATTTACCTGCTATCTGCTTCACACTCCTGTCAGAGGTTATCACACCACAGCAGGAGCAACAAAGTGAAGGTGCAAGCAAAGAGAATCTGCATGAACTTACAGGTTTCCAAAGGGTGATGCTGTCATGCTTTGCTTTCTGCCACACTTACTGTAGAAGAAGTAGCTTCCAGCAAGAGTAAATAGCACCTTGAAAGTCCAGGAGGGAAAACACAGCAGGACAGACAGATGGCAATGACATAAAACTGGCAGGGAAGCTTCCAATCACCCTTTTGATCTCTGAACTAAAGGGAGTCATTACCTCACAGCACAACCTCTGCAAGAGGTACTGAAGGGAAGTCTTAAAATCATCCCAGACTGGTCTGGGTTGGAAGGGACCTTAAAGCTCCTCCAGCTCCAACCCCTGCTACGGGCAGGGACCCCTTCCACTGGAGCAGCTTGCTCCAAGCCCCTGTGTCCAACCTGGCCTTAAGCACTGCCAGGGATGGGGCAGCCACAGCTTCTCTAGGCACCCTGTGCCAGCGCCTCAGCACCCTCACAGGGAAGAGCTTCTGCCTAAGAGCTCAGCTCAGTCTCCCCTCGGGCAGATGTAGCCACATTTTTCAGGGTTCTAAGTCAAGAGACAGCACATTTTAGGGTGGTAAAAGCAGCTTCTATCCAATGGCTCATGACCATGCTGCTGTTGAATCATCTGTTGGAATCCCATGCTAATATATTTACAATAAAGTGAAACTGATTCTCATTCTCCTTTGAGCAAATGACTAGAACCAGGAACCATCAACTATATCCCAAGGAAGTCCTCCCTGCTCCAAAACCAACATGCATTACTTGAAGGACTGAGGACTTGCACTGGAGCTGAGAGAGCTGGGCTGGGTCAGCCTGGAGAAGAGATGGCCCCTGAAGGAGAGACCTGAGAGCAGCTCCAGTGCCTAAAGGGGCTGCAGGAAAGCTGGAGAGGGGCTTGGGACAAGGGCCTGTAGGGACAGGCCAAGGGGAATGGCTTGAACCTGCCCGAGGGGAGACTGAGCTGAGCTCTTAGGCAGAAGCTCTTCCCTGTGAGGGTGCTGAGGCTGGCACAGGGTGCCCAGAGAAGCTGTGGCTGCCCCATCCCTGGCAGTGCTCAAGGCCAGGGTGGACACAGGGGCTTGGAGCAAGCTGCTCCAGAGGAAGGGGTCCCTGCCTGTGGCAGGGGTTGGAGCTGGGTGAGCTTTAACGTCCCTTCCAACCCAAACCAGTCTGGGATGCTATGATGATCAGCAAAACAGGATGGAGGAAGCTGCAGCTCAAGGGGGATGTCTTGGTTGACAGGACATTTTGCTCACTACAACTTGAGCAAGAGAACTTCCATTTTCTAGGAGTATTATGAAACACAACCACAGTTACTCAGAATGTCATCTGTCTTATCTGAAGAGCACACTTCAACTGGACATTTTCTAACTCTTTATTGTTCATTTCCATCACAAAATACAGCATCAGCCTCAAATTCTTACAATAGTCTGAAATCCCTCCCTAGAAAGTTTGGAAGTCTCTGGAGTGATCACATCCCACTGTAAGATTTCAGATGAAACCAGACACACTCATATGCCAAGCAGCGCAAGAACACATCCTTATACACAATTTATGACATGACTGGATTAGCAGTGAAATATTAATACAGACTGAGGCCTCTGGCCAGGAACAGGCTCCAAAAGAAACTGAACTTTGCAACAATTCCACTGCCTACCTTAAATCCCTCTGCTGCGTTTGAAGGAACTCTACACCCCAAGCAGTAAGCTCACAAGCATCAATATTCTATCACACACCAAGAGAGTCCACAAAACTCTTCTATTATAACAGACAAAACCCAACTCTTATCCAAGATCAGAAACGCAGAATGCTAAATGCCGTTGTTTTCCCTTCAAAAGCTTGCCAGGAAACCTGAGGGAACACAATCAATAGATTATAACCAACGACTTTGGAGTTTATACTCTTACCAAGGAAGTGAGAAAAGTGGATTCCCCAATTTGCATTAGGTTCACAGATACCTCCGTGAAATATTGAACACAAACTGCTCCAAAATGAGACAAAGCAAAGTTAAAGCTAAGATCAAATGAGTTAAAAATACTTGTGCTCAACAGGGTGGCCTGATGTGAATCACCAATTTCAATCAGGGTTTAGAGCAGTCAGAAGGAATCCTTGATTTCATCTATTTTGACTTCATTTTGTACCCAGGTGTTAAAAGCTGTCCTCCCTCACTGCTAAAACGTATCAGTTTGCAACCCATTAGTGATGGCATTTACTTCACTACTGCTTCAAGCCTATTCCATAGATATGCATATTGCTTTAAAGTAACAGCATAGCTTAATAAAAATACTGAGACTAAAAATGTAAAGGAGGTCATTAGGAATGGTTATTAGAGAAAGTATTTCTTAAACATTATGTCCTGAAGTTGTTTCAAGCTGCATATCAAAATGAGAATTTAGCTACATTCATAACGTTTAAAACTCTTCAGCTGAAAGAAGCTTAATATTCAGGAAGAAGTTTTACCAGACATTATGAATTTATAGGTGACTTATTAAAGCACTGACACACGGTATTAATACACTGGTTTTTTGGTCAAAAGCAACAGAACTTTGAGAAACCCAAACAGCAATAAAATACACTCAAAGACATCAGGCTGAGTCAGTCTAACTGTCCATGGACATGAGAAGTGGTCCTGCTCCTCTCAAAGGCACAGAATCCCAGACTGGTTTGTGTTGGAAGGACCTTAAATCCAGCTCCAATCCCTGCCTTCCACTGCAGCAGCTTGCTCCAAGCCCCTGTGTCCAACCTGGCCTTGAGCACTGCCAGGGATGGGGCAGCCACAGCTTCTCTGGGCACCCTGTGCCAGCGCCTCAGCACCCTCACAGGGAAGAGCTTCTGCCTAAGAGCTCAGCTCAGTCTCCCCTCGGGCAGGTTCAAGCCATTCCCCTTGGCCTGTCCCTACAGGTCCTAATGAAGAGTCCCTCTCCAGCATCACTGTAGGCCCCTTTCAGATACTGGACGGCTGTCCTGCTTCTTCCCGTATTTGACAAGTTAGGATGACAATTCCAATTTTTATCCCCACAGAAATTCACTCTGCAGAAGAGAAAACTGAAGTTCTCACTCCAGAAAGCTGAATAACCTCATTGCGCGGTGAGAAACACCAGGAGCTGCCATGAAGGTGGTTGCCTGCCTGCTCAAGGGATGGGAGAAACAGACTGTATTTATCCACAGCAGTAACGATGAACAGCTTCCTGCCGTCAGGTCAGAGCTGCACAAGACAAGGACATAGGCTCAGGAGAAGCTTAGTCAATGCCATAGCTTGAGGTCTTTGGAAGGAGGAATATAGCACCCTCCTGCTGATCCCCACAACTGGCTCTGCTGCCTCACATCACCCCTCATACCCACTCGAGTCTGCTGGATCTTTCCATGAGCTGATACAACTGGTTACCCCGCAGGAAGCTCTTCACTTCTGAGCCAGTGAGCTGGATGAACCCACAGAAGCTCTGGGAGCACCTACACAAAGGCAGCAGGAGGAGCAGGGTCTCCCCTTTCAGGCAGCTAGGAGCTGCTAGACACCTCGACTGTTTCCATAGCCCCTCAAGCCATAATTAACATCTGCTTGAAATTTACACCAACCTATGCCAATTAAAGGCAACAACAAAATCTGGTTGACAAGAAGCTCCCCATGAGCCAGCTTCAGTGTGTGTTTGAGCCCAGAACACCCCTGTGTGCTGTGCTGTACCCCCAGAGTGTGAGCAGCAGCTCAGGGAGGGGATCCTGCCCCACTGCTGTGCTCTGGGGAGACCTGAGAGCAGCTCCAGTGCCTAAAGGAGCCGCAGGAAACCTGGAGAGGGGCTTGGGACAAGGGCCTGTAGGGACAGGCCAAGGGGAATGGCTTGAACCTGCCCGAGGGGAGACTGAGCTGAGCTCTTAGGCAGAAGCTCTTCCCTGTGAGGGTGCTGAGGCGCTGGCACAGGGTGCCCAGAGAAGCTGTGGCTGCCCCATCCCTGGCAGTGCTCAAGGCCAGGTTGGACACAGGGGCTTGGAGCAAGCTGCTCCAGTGGAAGGGGTCCCTGCCCGTGGCAGGGGTTGGAGCTGGAGGAGCTTTAAGGTCCCTTCCAACAGAAATCAGTCTGGGATTCTATGATACTACATCCCTAACTCTCCCACCCCACCTCTGACCAAACAAGACCACCCTCCTTCCCATGCAGCAGCCCTGGTACTCTTCAGATTTAGTAAAACCAACCAGCACAAACCCTCGCTATTTTCCCATGACTTTTGCCTCTTCAGTATCCTGGCAAATGCCTGCAGTAACCTGACTGATGCATCCTATCACGGCACGAAACAAAGTAACAGCAGGAATTCAGCACATCTGGAAATTATAGGCATTATTTAGCTGCCCGCACCTCCAACACAAAAGTCTGACCTGGGTTCTGCAAGTTCTTTGAATCAGAAGATCTCATTCTGACAATTTATTCAGACATTATAATGGCTGAATAAACAAAAAACCCCATTCGCTTTCACCTACCAAGCTTTTCAGTCCAAAAATCTTTTCTTCTCAATAGGCATTAAAACACTCGTGCTTGGGAAAAATATGTATCAGCATTCACTCCTCCACAAAGACTAAATAAGCAGCTGAATACATGATACAGTGATATTCACAAAGCCTGAGCTGGTCGTAAGTTCAACATGTTTTCTGTCTGATTTAAGACTCGAACAATCTTCTAACGTGGTGGAATATGAGGACTCAAACCAGTCACGTGAGCATGCTTTGAAGTAAAATGAAGCTCTAGCACAGGCCATTAACCCCAAAGCTAAAACCAGTTTAAGATATAATCAAAATCTTTTGGGTTTGGTCTGTCCTTTACTCAAACTGGTGTTTCTGTGAAAGTGAAATGCAATTTTTGTTAATTTAGTTTCAGTTTCTGGCTCATATACTCATTACCCGGGTTCAGAGCTCCTGTCTGAAGAGCCTTCCTGTCAAAGGCAAAACGGTTCATATTGGTATCATTTAATTGCTGATGTTTGTATCTCCAGCATTAAATCCTGGCTGATTCTTTACACCTAAAATCATTTTCCTAAGGGATGAGTTCCTGTGCATCCCTTCAGAAGAGCTGGAGTGATACTTTCCACTGGGAAGCAATGGGAAGAGGGCAGGAGACACAACAGCAGCATCATTTTTCCACCCACATTTTTAACCCAGGCTGATCCCAGGCTCCTTGTGTGCTGCAACAGGCAAGTCCTAGGGCTGCCTGAAGGATCAGTTTTCCCTTATTCCCAGTCAACATAGCATTATCCCAACACCCCCTCCTTCAGCACACCACCACGTAGCGGCAGTTGCCTTCAGTTCCTCCAGGCAGATGGCTGACACCATTCACTGAGACTTCCCATCCTATCCCTGATATTTCCCAAATTGTGCTAGGAACCATACTGAGGACATTGCTCCAAGCTTAAATCACTGACAGAAAGCCTTATTATCTTTCAAATTCCAATTATTCCCAAAGCAGAAGGCAGAGCAGCCATGCAAACAGTTGTGTCCAGGGCTCAGTGGCTGTGAAGGAATGTCAGCGGAGCTGTTGCTGCCACCCCTGTGCTACTGAACTCATCCCACAGGTGGATCAAAGCTCTCACAGCCCCTTGATGCTGCTCCTGCCCCTTAACCTCAAATCAAGAAGCCAAAATAGGACAAAGAATTTGCCTTTGCTTTTCTTCACAGAAGCCAAATGCTGAGGGGGAGGGGGGAAAACCACAAAACTCTTAGTTTCTTAGTAAAATATCAAAACCAACACATAATAGAAGCCTGACCTGTTGGAGCACCATCCACGAGGTGAAACCCAGAACCTGCCTGACCTCCATAACCCATGGACCTTTCACTGCTCTCTGCAGCACGAGGCCCCTCCAACTCTCAATGCTATCAGTGCTGCAATGTCAGTGCAAGTACGTGACAACAGAGAATAGGAAGTACTGCAGCGTCCTGCCCGTGCCTCTTCAGCAACATGGTGACTTCAGCTCCCCCCAGAAAAGAGCTAAGCAGGAGGATTTCACAATAACGCTGCGTTTAATTAACTAAACTTACAAGCAATTGGTGAAACTTGAGACTCAAGCCCTGAATACGACGATGCCTACACCAGCACGGGCCCCAGTGCGCCTCCGCCACTTCACAGAGCACAGGGATTTAATAGCTATGGGTTTTTGGCCAAGGAATAGCTCAGAGATCAGACCTGTGATTCTCTGCCCCTTGAGATACAGTAAAAAAAAAGCCCAGGCAGATCCTTTAAACTTCTAAGATTAGATTAGTACATGCTGTACAAATAACAGGAAGAATGCTTCATTATGGTTTTCATTTGGGGGGGAAAGATAAAATAAATCTCAGTAAAAAGCCATACATATTCAGGAATTTCAAGGGAAGAAGGAAAAAACCTCATCTATAAAATATTCTGAACCCAGCACCTTGAACATCCCCCCAGCCTGGCTGGAAGAAACTCCCGTCCCACACAAGCGAGGTGTTGGTTGTTGTTGCTTTAACAGCATACCTTTCAAACAAGCATTTCCAATCCATTTGTCAACACTGCTCAAGCAGCAAATTACCTTCAGATTGGAATCTTGGGATCATTTGAAGAAAACTTAATGAAACATCTATTCATCTGTCCTAACTTGCCTCCTAAGAAGCAAAAGAGCTGTTCACCCAGATCCTATCGGGATGGACAAATCCACACCTCAATAATCAAACACGTATCTCGCTCTGCCTCCCACATAAGAAAAGAGGTCAACAAGCCTTTTCCCATTTCCTGCAACCCCTCTGAATAGCCCTTTTGCCTTCTTCAGGAGAAAGGTCTCCCCTCCCAGGAGACACCGTTCTACCTGTAAAGGCAATTCCCCTTTGTTCTAACGACTACAAGAAGGTATTTAAATATACGTTTTAACCTCAAGCAACGGTGCTCTTGTTAAAGCCTGGGAGAAGCGATTCTTTCGCGCTGGGACAGACGGCCGGAGCCGGCAAGAGGCGCATCCCTCTCCACCCCGAAGGGCTCGCACTCCCCCCGCCACAGCAGGTAAAGCTGCCCCACTTCCCACCGCAGCAAAGCTCAGCCCCGTCCCGCGGGCGGCACAGGCCCCGCTCCCCCCTTGCCCGAGCGCGGGGCCCCTCTCCAGCATCGCCCCTCGGCCGCTGTCGCCCACAGAGCCTCGCCTCCCCGGCTCGCGGACGAGGCGCAGACCCCAGCCCGGTGCCGCCCTGGGGCGGGAGCCACCGCCTCCAAGCCCCCGGCCCGCTCGCCCGGGCCGCGCTCAGGTCCCGCCCGCGCCCCGCCGCCGAGGCGGGCCCGGCCCCCCGGGGCTCGTCTCCCCGTCCCGGGGCAGCAGGCCCCGGAGGGGGGTGAGCGGGCGGCCCGGTGCCCGGCGCGGCCTCCCCGGCCCCACAACTAACTTATGGGACGCTCCGCCCGGCCGCGGCCCCGCGCAACAAGTTCCCGGGCGGGCCCCCGCCCCGCCGCGCTCTCACCTCCGCCATGTTGGCTGCGCGGGCGGGCGGCGGCGGCGCGGGGGGGGCAGGCCCGGGGAGGGGTCACATCGCCGCCGCGGCGGAGGAAGCGGCGCCGGCGGGTCACGGTCTGCGCGGCGGCGGAGCGGAGCGGAGCGGCGGGAGGGACTGGAAGGAGGGGGCACGCCACGCACGACGTCACCGCGCACGGGCGCGCGCCGCCAGCAGCTGTCACTCAAGGCGCGAAGCCCCGCCCCCGGGCTGTCAGCGCTGAGGCGGCGGCGCCGGGCGGGACCCACGGAGGGACCGGCTCCACAGGCGGGGTCCCCCGCACCCGGTGCCGCTGCCTCCCACCTGGCTGCTGTCCCCCGGCAGCCGTACTCACGCGGTGAGGTGGGGGAAGCTGTCCCGGCGCGCTGCGAGGTCCTCAGGGAGCGTGGTGGGGGGCTCCCGGCGGGGTGACCCCGGCAGCGTTATGTTGGTCCTATGTGAAGGAAAACACTAAAAACAAACCCCCAAACAAGCGCCCAGACCTAATTCTGCTGCTTTTTTCTCCCTAAATCCTCCCCCGGCTGCCTCACCCGCCCAGGCTCGGTTCTGTCCCAGCGCTGGCGCAAGGACAAGCACGGTCCTGCTGGCAAAGGGGAAGAGAGCTCCTGATGCAGCAGTCCGGCATCACAGCGCCGGTAACGGCAAGGAGCGCCTCGGGGAGCCCTGCCGGGCCTGCGGCGGCTCCGTCCCGCTCTGCCCGCGCACAGGTCACTGACGACCGCGGTTCTCCCGGCAGTTTTCCCGACCAAACGCGTTTCACGCCCTCAAAACGCGCCCGCGGCACAGCAACTGGGCCACCTCATCCCCCCCAATCCTCCCCCCTCCGAAAGCCCAGACCTGCTCCGATCCCCGCCACCGGGGCAGAGCTTTACGGAGGGAGCTCCAGTCTCCCCCGGGCCGACGAGGACCTTTGTGCTTCAGTGACAAAGGGGGCGCGGGGGCTGGCGGCAGGGGAGGAGCCCCGGACTGGGCGGGGGGCGGCGGAGACCTGAGCCGAGGCCGAGGCGGGCGCGGAGAGGGGCCCAGGCACGGGCAGGCCGCGGCCCCGCGGGGTCCCTCCTCAGGCGGGCGGCCGCGGGGTGGGTAGGGGGGAGCACAGCGCAGCCCGCGCTGCCGCACGGCCTATCGGCGGCGCCGTCCTTGGCAGCCAATCCCTGCGCCGCGTCTTGGGGGCGCGTTGCCGTGGTTACCGCTCGACGCGGTGGCACGGCCCTGGTTGTCGCCATGCAGGGCCCCGGCGGAGGCCGGCGGGGTCCTACGTGAGTACGGGGCCAGCGGCTCCAGGCGTGCCGGGAGGAGGGGGGGAAGGAGGGCCCTGGGCACCCCGCCACAGCAGCCCCACTCGCTGCACCCCTTGCCCCTTCATTGCCACATCAGTTCCCGTCAATAAGCTCATCCAGTTCCAGCCCCCTGCGAGGGGCAGGGACACCTTCCACTAGAGCAGCTTTCTCCGAGCTCCGACCAACCTGGCCTAGTTTGAAGATTCACGTCCCTTAAACCATTCCTGAAAGTTAAGAGATGAGTAGCTCAGTGCTTGTGTTTGCCTGTTCAGGTTTTACTGATCGAAACAAAACTTCTGTGGCCAATTCCAGGCTCAAGCAACCTTCGAGAACAAGTTTTTACAGTTACAGACAGGGGAGCATCGCAAGCAGCATCTACAGGTACAGAGCGGGGAGCTGCAGAAGCCAGTCCACCACGTCCGAGAGGACTGCAGACAAGTACATCATACGGGTGAGGAGACAGTTACACTACTCCCAACAGTTAGGAATATTTATTTATGGTGGGTGTTAAAAGCTGTCAGGAAGTGGAAGAGGGAAGAGGAAAGGAAAGGTTTGTCTGAACGTGAGCTGTGGAGGAAGAAAATGATCAGAGAGCTTAATCTGTTCTGAAATGGCAATTATGAGTGTCCAAAACTAATCTCCAGTAGTAAAAATTTAAGAGTAACAGCCCTCATCCTAATCTGACAACTACTGGCTTCCAAATCCATGTGAGACGTTGCCTGTAGCACTTCTCTGTCTTCACCTAAAACCGTGATCTGTTGTTTAAAGACCTTCCTGAATACTTCCTTACAAGAAAATAATCTGAGCAGTACAATAAAAATTATGCACAATTGTTCCTTTGTTGCTTTTGCTGCACTGTTGAGGACACACAGTCCACAAGCCAGTTGGTAGTCATTACAGACTAATACTATAGAGATTATAGAATAATAGTCATTTAAATAATAATAATAATAATAATTTGAAAGAGACACTAGTGCTGACCAAGGAGAGGAAGTGGGTCTGACATCCAGACAGATACAGTTTTTCCAGCTATTTGCAGCCATTTCTATAGAGAGAGTTCCAGAGGGCTCTCCCATCCTTTCTGCCAGCTTCCTGCCTGGACCCAGGCCATCTTCCTGTTCCAGATGAGATAAAATGTTGCAAGTGTCATCACTGTCACTTGTTGTGGGGAAACAGTGGAACTATTGTAACTATTTAAGTATTTCTCCAGGTTTTTGATGAAGGAAAGGATGTGACACCCCATCCACTCTTCCAGTCAGACCCAAGTACTGCTGCACTCAGGCAAGAAAAGCTCTCTGGAGCCACAGGATCCATTTTGCTTGCTCTTTTTCCCACGCAGCAGCTATCAAGGACTAGTTTAGCCTCCCTCTCATGGTAAGTCAATGCACTGGTTCTTAAATCTGACTTCAAACCTAAAGCAGCCACACTCCTGCTCTTCAGAGAGCTCTGGAGCTGGAGTTACTGTGCAGGGCTGTCCAAGTACAGAAACACGCTTGTCAGTCTTCCCTTAAAATCTGGGGACTAGCACAAGTACAATGAACAGAATTTGTCTGTATTCATGACTGTGTTGGAACTCCTGCTGAAATGCTCAGAGGTGGAAGCAGACTGGGGCACACACTCCTGTGATATCTCTAATTTCACTCACATTCTCCTTTGATTCTCCTCCTCTACTGCAGAGACCCTGCCTGCAGCCCTGATCCAGCTCTGGGGCAACAGCACAAGAGGGACATGGGGCTGTTGGAGTGAGTGCAGAGGAGGCCATGGAGATGCTGCGAGGGCTGGAGCAGCTCTGCTCTGGAGCCAGGCTGAGAGAGCTGGGCTGGGGCAGCCTGGAGAAGAGAAGGCTCCTGAAGGGGAGACCTGAGAGCAGCTCCAGTGCCTAAAGGGGCTGCAGGAAAGCTGGAGAGGGGCTTGGGACAAGGGCCTGTAGGGACAGGCCAAGGGGAATGGCTTGAACCTGCCCGAGGGGAGACTGAGCTGAGCTCTTAGGCAGAAGCTCTTCCCTGTGAGGGTGCTGAGGCGCTGGCACAGGGTGCCCAGAGAAGCTGTGGCTGCCCCATCCCTGGCAGTGTTCAAGGCCAGGTTGGACACAGGGGCTTGGAGCAAGCTGCTCTAGTGGAAGGGGTCCCTGCCCATGGCAGGGATTGGAACTGGATGAGCTTTAAGGTCCCTTCCAACACAAAACCAGGCTGGGATTCTGTGATTCCTAAACCACATATGTTTAGGTAACATACCACAATGGACCACTTTTAGAGATCACAATGAGCACCTCATGGTTCAAAACAACAGCTACCAGAACAGCAGGCTTTGTACGGGTGAGGGCTGCACACGAAGTTACAACAGAACCTACACAGGCACACCATAAAACACTGTTTAGACACTGAAGAGACAATGGTCTGGTTGGGTTCTGGTTGTCCAAACAAGGCTGTGCAGTGGAGGTGGGGCACCTGTAGCTTGTTAATACACTTCCTTTAGCTACTTCAGATCCTTTCTGCCTTTCATAATCTTGGGTTGGTTTTTTTTTTCAAAACTGGAATATACCAACACCCTCCCATCTGTGGGATGGGAAACATGATGCCTGGTTTCAGTGAAGAGCTGCAAATTTATTGTATTTTGTCTGTTTTAATGACACTTCTTAAATACAGAAAGTCCTTTTTACAAACTTGAACGTCTCAGTTCAAATACCTACACACTGTTAACACAGTAAGAATCCTCTATTTGAAACCAATTTAAGCGATTTAACACTCTGTGATTATGTGCATCCATTTCAAAAGATGCACTCACACAAAAACATTTGAGTTAGAGCTGCTGAATTACATGTTTCACTACTTAGGAGCTTTATTTACAAACCTTCAGTACAGAGGGAATAAACAAAGTCAATGGACTTAAGCCATTTTCTCTTGGGGTGAGAGATTCAATTAAGTAATGCAAATGAAGGTAAAGGACTATTTGTGTTTCAAATGAAACATAATGAAGCACATCAGTGTATCAAACGGTGTGTGCTCGCTCAGACTGCACAAGAGAAGATGTTATGTATTTAGTCCAAAGGGACTAAAAGACTGGTGAAGTCAGCACTGGGGATAAAACACAAAGAAAAGCTTTATTTACTGTTTTCTTTGGCAAAGTTAATGCCATGGTGATGTCTGAGAAGGAGGGATTGCAATTTGGGAACTCTCTCCTTGTCATGTTTCCTAGGCTGGCTGTTAGAAAGGATAATCCCAGAGGAGGGGATATTAAACAGGAGCAAACAGACACAAAAAATTCGACCGAAGAATAAGAAGTGTCTCCTGAAAACTAAACACATCGTTTTTGGAGACAAGAGGGCTTTATTTAACAGGCAAAATGAAACTATTTCACTTTAGTTTTAAATACAAACCTTAAAAACTGTCTTTT
Organism: Neopsephotus bourkii; assembly: GCF_033783945.1. NCBI lineage: Eukaryota > Metazoa > Chordata > Aves > Psittaciformes > Psittacidae > Neopsephotus > Neopsephotus bourkii. Next base: position 4,847,262 of record NW_026901735.1, read on the forward strand.
TCAACTGCTTTTGGTGTAACTGCTTATGCTCAGCTGTTGAGGCAGACAAAACCTGCTGACAAACCTCCCAACTGTACCAAGTTTTGAGTTTTACCTCTCATTCTCACACCTATCCCTTCTGTGATCACCAATGGTTTTTGAGAAGCTGATCCCTTCAAAATAGTTTCTGGTGCATTTCAAAGACTTTTCAGTGCATGCAAAGTACCAAAGGATGTGAATCCTGGTGGAGACAGGCGCTGTCTATGGGTGAGCCTTATCACACAGTGGGCAGCCAACACTTCATGTTCCTATATGATAGGGCTGAATCCAAGAGCTCAGTAGCTTCTTTTTCAGCAGCTCTTTAATTCCTCAGGACTTGCTGTCAGAGGAATTCTTCCTTTTTAAGTCTTCTTCAAACCATTTATTTTCTTTTCTAAGCCTTCTGCAACTCCTTTCACAACACAACCATCACCGTATGTGCTTACAGTCTTCGTGGTTCATCCTGGTAACAACACTGCTATTTTTGTGGCATTTTGCTAACTGACATCTGGACCCTCACATACTATTTCTGCTTATTTCTTTGTTACTGAAGGACATATGGAAGCAGCACCACTTCTACATCAAACGCCTCAACGGCTGAGTCCATACTGGATGAAACGTCAGAGCCTGGCTCTCAAGGGGACACAACCGTTAGTTTCCCTGGTAAAGAACATAAGCTATATAATTAAAGGCTTAATTCTTCTTTGGAGCACTAGTTACCTGGTAAAGAACATGTGCTGTATAATTAAAGAATTCATTTTTCTTTGGGGCACTGTGATTTGTGAGACTGCAGTCTGTGGGTGTGAGATGCCTGGCACTTCACTCAGTGCCTCACAACTGATCATTCAATACTATCAGAATTAATCTGTCTTCTTTGACATTTAGAGCAGAAAAGGTCTCACTTATGGATCTCATCTAATTTTTCAGATGTGCAGGTGAGACAAGAGGAGATAAAAGAAGAACTGACAGAAGCAGACTTAGATAGGAGAGTGGATATTTACCTCACAGAGACAGAAACTATCTGGATACTGGATCTGCCAGCTGTTGTGGTGTCCACAGAGTCAGAAGATGCTGAAAGAGTTCTGTATGTATCTCTGTAGTTGCGTACACACATATATACTCAGCACACTCAATTTCTGCTGGTGGCAAAGTCCTGGACAGACTGCTTACACACAGATTCAGTACTCTGACTACCAAAACCAGTCATTCCACTTTTGTTTAAAGCCATATTGGGCTCGAGTCTCTCTTTTGATACAACAGCTTAATACTCTTACAGCTCCATCTTGTTGAGTAAATTAGTTCTCTCTTTCACTGGTAAAAGAAGGCAGATTAGCAAAGGCAGGGGATGGTAACCAGAGAACACACAGGTGACAGGGGAAAGAGGAGATGGAGAAGTGTGGAATACAGGAATTACAGGATTTAATTTTGGTGAAAACAGTATGAAATTGTAAATATTTGCACTGATTCTTGTGTGTAGCTTTACAGCCATTCATGTATTAGTAACAAAAATACAAACTCTTCAGGATTCCTCTGAAGCTCTTCACAGTGCTCCTACCTAGAAGAAACCTCACCTCACCACAAGTGACCTCGCCTGTTAAAATACTGTGTCCCCCCCTTAGTTGCATCTGGTGCATTTCTACTCCAGTCTCCTCCCTGGACTGCCATGACCTTTGACAGGGAGTTAACACAGAGAACACAGGGGTTTGGCTTACTCCCAGAAGCTGGCTGGGACAGAGTGCAGCAAAGTTCTCTCCATGATGGATGTCAGACTGCTAGATTTGTCACATGGCTTTTGTAACTGGCAGCCCTAAAGCCTGGGATGCACTGGTCTGCAGCTGGCAAGTCAAATAACTGACCTAAGGGAGGTTTTTCTGCTAGTACAGAATCCCAGACTGGTTTGTGTTGGAAAGGACCATAAAGCTTATCCAGTTCCAATCCCCTGTCACAGGCAGGGACCCCTTCCACTGGAGCAGCTTGCTCCAAGCCCCTGTGTCCAACCTGGCCTTGAGCACTGCCAGGGATGGGGCAGCCACAGCTTCTCTGGGCACCCTGTGCCAGCGCTTCAGCACCCTCACAGGGAAGAACTCCTGCCTAAAATACTTAATATATATATATATACACACACACATATACGCACACACACACACACAATGTTCATGGTAGGACTCCAACCCCTGCTGCCTGTGAATCACACTGGTGTGATTTTGGGGAAAAGGGAAGAGGAAGAGCACCTTATGAATCAGACTTAGCCAGTGTACACAGCACACAGCGCCAAGTATAGGAACAGGCAGGGACTGCTCCTGAGCACAGCAGCCTGTTTGCAATCTAAGGTGGGGTATCACCTCTATAGGCTGTTAGAATATTTAAACCAGAACAGCAGAAAAAGCTTCACAATCTGCACTGACCATTCCTAAGAACCTGAGAGCTGGATGAAACAGGAATACTCTAGTTTCATTTCTGTTTCTTGGATGCACTGCCCTTCACCCTCAAGCGATGAGAGCTACACACTTCTGAACCCCTCCGAAACCCACCAAAAGTAGCTGGAGTAGCTGATGTCTACCTTTGCAGGCCATTTCTGGTTTAGAACAGCATCACAAGATCACAAATAGCTGCTGAAAGCCAATATATGGAGTGAACTAAAATCTAGCAATCAGAAAAAAACCCAAGCAGTAAATTTATGCCATGGAGTATCCTCTCCTGTCCAACCTTAGTTAAATACAGCAAGAAGCTGAATGCAAATGGTTTTCAGACTGTCAATGTACACTTTTTTCCCTTCTTTCTGAGGGAGCGGAACAAGGTTTACACTGACAGATGCAAGAGCAAGGCCGACAAAGATCGCTTTGTGGAAAAAACAATGCAAACCCTCAATGGATACACCAAGAACAAGGAGGTGCAGTGTGACAGAATCATCATGGAAGACAAAGGTGAAGTTCCCAAGGCCCATATAGAAAGGGTATTTAATAAGAACAGGCTCTCACTGATTGTACCCTCGGCAGTTTATTATTAGAATCATACAATCACAGAATGGTTTGGGTTGGAAAGGACCTTAAGATCATCCAGTTGCAACCCCCTGCCACAGGAAGGGATGCTTCACACTAGATTATGTCACTCAAGGCTCTTTCCAGCCTGGCCTTGAACGTTGCCAGGGATGGCACATTTACCACTTCTTTGGGCAACCTGCTCTTCACCACCCCCATAGGGAAGATCTTCCTTGTATCTAACCTGAACTTCCCCTGCTTAAGTTTTAACCCATTACCCCTTGTCCTATCATTACAGTCCCTGATGGAGAATCCCCCTCCAGCATTCAGTTTACTTACTAAACATTTATCTGGGCAAACTCCACCATTACAGCTGTACTGGGGACCTCAGCAGACTCTCTGTGCACAGTTCAGATACTGAGGGAACGGTTTTCTTTCCATCTTCCACTTCTAAGCAGAAGATGTCTCCTCAACTTCAAGAGCCACTTTGATTTGGGGTGGCCTTTTCTGTCTTGCCCAAAACTCAAGCACTGGTTTTGGTGCACTGTATCTGTTGCAGTAAAACAGGCACTACATTAGCAGAGAGCTGCTGTGTCCTTCCTGCCTCAGCACCCTGCAAGCAGAGTTTGCTGCTCAGGAGGCAGAACTTTCCCCTAATACTCAACTATGCTCCTGAAATACGAAAGGACAGTTCCCTTTTTTCCCCTTTGATTCTCAGTGATGCTGATTTCTATTTCTATTTGTCCTAATGCAAAGAGAACCTCTGGTATGAGATTGAATGTCTTGGGGAAAGCAGAAAATCTTGGCAGTCTCACAAGAGAGATGCAATTTTACACAGTGCTCAGCCTCAATGCTCTAAAAAAAGGCTATAGGGGAATATCAAGGTTTTAGATGCATGTGCTGAGCTTTGCTTCACTAAGGGCATGTTTTTTGGTGTAGGAGGCCAAAGCAAACCATGGGAATTGTGACTGCAAACATTTTTCCTTTGTTTTCATTAAATGTATGTAAAATGGGGGGGAAGAAGTAGAACAGATATTGATCTGATTTGAATAACATATCTTCCCCCTTTCTGCGTGCCTTGAGCATCAGCAGAGCTCATTCCAACCCACACCTGAAAAGCTGAACACGCAAAGGGAAGGCTATCGAGCATTGTTTGACCCTGCTGAAGGGAAGCCACATACCCAGGAGACCCCACTGGAGTTGTTGCAGTCACACAGCAGCTGCTGCTACAAGCCTTGTCTGACCCACAGTTGGTTTCAAATCTCCTCAGCCAAACAGTCGGGAGCATAGTATGGGAAGTAAATCTTTGCTCAGCTGTACATAGTCTTTACCATAGGGAATCATGGAATGGTTTGGGTTGGAAGAGACCTTAAAGCTCACTCAGTTCCAACCCCTGCCACGGGCAGGGACACCTTCCACTGGAGCAGCTTGCTCCAAGCCCCTGTGTCCAGCCTGGCCTTGAGCACTGCCAGGGATGGGGCACCACAGCTTCCCCATTCAATCCATTCCAGTGTTCCACCGTCACAGGGAAGAACTTCTGCCTAAGATCTCATCTAAATCTACCTTTATAGTAACATACTGGAACAAGAGGCTTGCGTAACACAGTGTAATTCATTCCTAGGGGAGATGGTCACTTCCTGGGACTTTTATGATACATTTCATGCACCGGAAATAGAACCAATGTTCAAAACAGAAGGCAGCACAGACAACAAAACAGAGATGGCAACTGAAACAAGCAGCAAACCTCACACCACTAAAAAGCAGGATCAGACTACCCCTGTCTCTTCTACCAAAGGTAAGATCCTTCCAGTTTGACATTCCTGCCATGTTTTCATCCTTCTAAACCATGCACATCTCTACAGTGTGTGAAGAAAATGCTTGGTCTGCTTGCCTGGCACTTGGAACACAGTTTGCCAAAGAGTCTGGGACAGGTCTGCACCGAGACTGTCTGTGAACTGCCATCGTATCTTAAATCCATTTATCTTAAAAACAGATAAATAGCCAGTGACAAAGTTTGCTGGTATTTACTTAGGACAGTAGAAGCAAAACACCAATTGTGAGTAACTCCACTAGTGTCTCATCATGATACTTGAGCATGAAAATACTTAACAAAATTAAAGCCAGAAAAAATTAATAGTGGAAGTATTTTTTGATGATGACATATTCTTCTATGCTTTTTGCAGGTGGAGGAAGATGATATTTCTTATCCCCTTGATTTTTATGTGCTAAATATTTTCATGTTCAAACTGGCTTTTCCTGTGTTATCTGTTGTCAGGCAGCACAACTTCTGTGGCTTCGGGAAGCGCTGCTGTTGCCAAGAACCAAGAGGAGGAGAAGAAGCAGGAGGAGTACCAGTCAGAAGCTCTCCCAGTACCAGAGAACCTTCAGAAGTGTTTATTTTTCATGGAGAGGATTGTAATGGAGAATATTTTCCAACCAAAACTTGCAGCTTATCGGCAGTTTCCCATCCTTATAGGTTTGATTCTTATTGACTACCCTGTTTTCAGCACAAGGCTTTGCATGCTATTGAGTCAAAGTCCTGTTCCTCATCCAGTGTCTTTACAGACAAGTCATTTAAGAAGTAGACAAAGGAAAGGAGACTTTAGGAGATGGCAATATGTACTTTGTAGTTTGAAACTCACTTTAACACACATCCCTACCATAATTGGTACAAAAACTGAACACGAGTCCTCCCTCTTCACCACAAACTGACACTCAAAATATCAGTCAAACTAGTTTCCTGACAGTTAAGATACAGATTAATTCTGCTATTTCTCCAGCTACCTGTTTTCATTGGAATGTCTTTTACAGTTTGTTTGGTGGGGATTTTGGGGGGTTTATTTTATGAGGACACTGACGGTAAACAGAAGTTTTAGCCTGATGGATGCTCAGTGCCTAACAACGTACATTCATTGCAGACTGTAAGAGGCATACCCTGGGCCGATGTTCTAAGTAATATTTTACCTTGTACAGGAATTCCAAGTTAACAGAGGGATTAAAACAAAAATCAAACGCAGAGCCACACTGCTAATATTGTATGGTACCTCCACGTCCTAGAGTTACAGGTTCTCAAGCAATGAAAGTGTTATATCCTGTTGCTCTTCAGGAACTAACTACAGTGAGAGCACAATAAAGGCGAGGAAGACTATAGCAGTTTACCATGTTCTTACTCTGTTAGCAGTGATCTGAGAGCAATTTATGATTTCTACATTATATAAGGGGGTGACTAAACAAAAATACTTGGCAAACATAGTCTAAAAACATGGCCTACACTTGATTTTCCCAAGTAATGAGCAACTTACCACAGCACCACGTAACTTAGCTATGGTGTTGCAGCATCAAGGTATAAGTGTGGCACTCTAAAATTTGGCTTCTAGAAGAAAATCCCTGTTTAGACACATTTTTAAAGATGAGAGATTAGAAATATTCCTGGCAGGGGGTGAACATACATTCCTAACTTGTTGCTGGTAGCTAAACCCACTCATCAAATCCCTGGAGTATCTGGCACACCACAGCCCAATCCAGCCCCATCAACATTTTAGTTATGGTTTTGTAAGTTAGGATGTCTTAAGTCTTCAAATCTTTACTTCATTTTGGGTACTTTGCTACTAAATATTTGCTGAAAGGGTAAATATCTCTTCTGATATGAATGCCTGGAGTTGGATGAGTGAAACATTACTACCCAGACTCTACCATATTGGTGTGTTATAGATCCTGGAGTTACATCAGACAGTAGTGGTACAGACGAAGACAAAAAAGAAGCTAAACAGGAAAAGGTTGACAGGCAAAAGGATGAGCAAGAGGCAGCATTCACTGATCCATCAGTTCTGTCAGCTCTAAAAGAAGAAACTACACCAATTCCCACATTGGAATGGCTGTGGTCTTATGCATGTGGTTTAACTAATGGTCACAGTGTGAGCAGTACGGCCTGGAGCAAAGTAAACCCTGTGAGTTCACAAATCTTCTAAGCTGTTTCAAAATGGCCTAAGCCATTGTTGGTATAAAAATAATGCCCTGATTTTGATGTACTTTGTTGGGAGGGGATATCAGAGAGACGGATTCATCTTTACAGTCAGGTGGGCTGTCTTTGCATCTCACCCTCTGCATTTTGTCCTTTCATATAACAATACTGCTACATTATCCTACAGGCTGGACCACTGCAATACACTTTTCCTACAAAATCTGTCACAACAGCTTTAACTGGTTCAGAATTGAAGTTAATTGGTCCTGTTTACCAGGGGCAGTCACCTGAACAACAACAGCATTAAGATAATAGACCTGGTCTGTTATAGAATTGGAAGAGTGAGTTTAACAACCTACTGCTAAACTTTTTTCATCACAGTTTATCATAGAATCCCAGCCTGGTTTGTGTTGGAAGAGACCTTAAAGCTCATCCAGTTCCAACCCCTGCCACGGGCAGGGACCCCTTCCACTGGAGCAGCTTGCTCCAAGCCTCTGTGTCCAACCTGGCCTTGAACACTGCCAGGGATGGGGCAGCCACAGCTTCTCTGGGCACCCTGTGCCAGCGCCTCAGCACCCTCACAGGGAAGAGCTTCTGCCTAAGAGCTCAGCTCAGTCTCTCCTCTGGCAGGTTCAAGCCATTCCCTTGTCCTGTCCCTACAGCCCCTTGTGCAAAGCCCCTGTCCAGGCTTCCTGTAGCCCCTTCAGGTATTGGAAAGCTTTTATAAGGTCTCTCCTGAGCCTTCTCAGGATACCCCATCTTTGTTTTGAACTACAATCTCCCAGGAAAGCAGCATTCATCTAACTTTAAGGACAAAATGCAACCCAACAGGCACAGGTTTCTGAGCATCTGGCCCAAGTTTATTCAGTCTGGTTTCAGTGGAGGTGAGAATGACTCAGTCATCTCCTCTTTCACTGCAACGTAAGGCTCAGTTTTTCCAACAGAGCTCTCTTATGGCCACAACAAAAATAATGAATGGAAGGAAAGTAAAAAGCAGGTGAGGATGAGAAACATAAAACCAGGAAGATTGCCCCAAGGGAAAATGAAAGAAAATAAAGACCATTTCACACTGTTAGCACACCAGATGCCCAGATATGATTAAGTTGGACACGTTTATAGACTTCAAACTTAGAATTAGAGGGCAAACAAATACCTTTTAAAGTGTTAGTTTCTCTGGAAAGGGACATATTTTTATGCTCACAGGAGTGGGGACTGCAAACACAACTGACAGTGGCTATAAATGCACTTCTAGTTGAATCAGCTTCCAGTACTTTAGAAATTCTGTTGTTCTTGTGTGTTATTCCACTTGCACATGAGCCTTATTTTTCCAGACTTTGCACTGTTAACAGAACGTTGCCTTTTAGGAATACACAACTGAACTTTCAGTTAAATAGAGGTTATTTATGTTCATCTGTGCTTTCAGGATCTTTTAGCTGTGGGTTATGGAGCATTTGATTTTAAAGGCCAGAAGAAAGGCTTGGCTTGCTGCTGGTCACTGAAGAACCCTATGGTAATGAGCAGCCACTTTGCTTTCTTTCTTTTTCCTCAGTGCATTTTCCTGCTATACTATTTCTGCTTTATATATTTCCCTCTTACTGTTTCTAAAAGCAAGACCTAGCAATGAGGGCGAATTTGCTATCACAACCACACATCTCTGGAAAACTGACTGACAACAGTACGTAGCAATGTGCTTAAATCTTGACCCCAAGAAAGCATCTGTAGGAAACAGTTCGGTTCTATGCCTGTGTGTCCTCTCAACTGACACTTCCAGCAAGAGGTGATGACTGTATTGGTGGTTTGGTAACATGGACATCTGTTCACAGGAACTAAACTCATTACAGGCCACCAAGTGACTAGCAGATGGTCACTACTCACAGGTAGTACCAGTCTATGCCAGGCAACATAGCCATGCAGGTCTCCATGCCCCATTTCCAATCCCTAGAGCCACCTACCCAAGACTGTAAACCTGTTTTCTTACTATTGTGGGTAGGCCCAGGTATGTAGAAATCATTATTTAGACTGGGAAAAAGTCCTGAGCACAGCAAATGTGAAAATAAATCCATTTACCTTTTGTTTTTTCAAAATGTATAGGCCATTTGTTCAGTAATTCCAAACTCTCATCACAGAGAAAAAGTGAATTTTAAATTCAAGGATTATCCTTTCCAATCCAAGAAAAGAAACCAAATCAAACCAACAAGAACTTCACACTGTACTCACATAGTTCAATCTTAGGGAACTTGATTCTTAGGTGGCTGGTTTGAAGTAGACCCATCTAACTTATTTTACAGTGTAATATTTTGCACAGTCTTTATTTTCCCCTAATTACATCAGCTGCAGCAAGAAATCACAGAATCCCATCCTGGTTTGTGTTGGAAGGGCCCTCAAAGCTCATCCAGCTCCAACCCCTGCCATGGACAGGGACCCCTTCCACTGGAGCAGCTTGCTCCAAGCCCCTGTGTCCAACCTGGCCTTGAACACTGCCAGGGATGGGGCAGCCACAGCTTCTCTGGGCACCCTGTGCCAGCGCCTCAGCACCCTCACAGGGAAGAGCTTCTGCCTAAGAGCTCAGCTCAGTCTCCCCTCTGGCAGCTTAAAGCCATTCCCTTTGGCCTGTCCCTACAAGCTCTTGCCCAAAGCCTCTCTCTAGGCTTCTTGTGGCCCCTTTAGGTATTGGAAGACTTCTATGAGGTCTCCCCAGAGCCTCTCTTCTCTAGGCTCAAATATACTGAACCCTTTAGAATACAGTACCTGATTTCTGTCTGTGTTTCTGTAGTCACTATGGTCATCAGCACTTGAATTCTCCAGCAGAGCCTGGCAATTCAGTATCCAGTGTTGAGAAGACAGAAGTAAATTAAGAAACTAATTTAAAACATCCTTGTGTTTTTCTCCTCGTCAGTGGCCAGAGCGCATTTTCCAGTGTGAGTATGGTGTTACTGCTCTGGATTTTTCCATGGCAAGCCCAAATCTCTTGGCAGTTGGAATGTACAATGGATCTGTCACAATCTATGATGTACAGAGCTGTAATGACACTGTGCTCTTGGACAGCAGGTAAGGCAATGACTGCACATCTCCCACCTTCATCACCTCTTAAAAAGTAAAGGAATAGCCACAACTGAGGAGCTGAGGGAATATCCTCAGCCACCAGCATTCTCCTTCTGTACTGCCATCATTCTCTACTCTTATTCTGGCTGATAAATGCTTATATTACTTTAACACCACTGGCCCTTATCTGAGGTATGACACTCTCTGTGCCTGTTACTGTGCATATAAAGCGAGTTCCCCATGTTGGAAAGGTGAAACAAATGAGCACCATGCTCTACAAAAATGTTGCAAGTCACCACCACATACCATTTCATACTCCATGTACTTACTAAGACAACCCTGCCCCACATAATAAACCCTTATGAGAAACCAGTTGCAGATGTTGTTTTCTTACTGATTCCACTTGTCAAACAAGGAAAGAACATCTGAACAGGGGAGGGATAAGCAGGAGTTAAGAAGAAAATGAGAGAGGACGGGAATTAGGGAGACATGTATCTTTAAGGGCACTCTCCTACAAGTCCCTTACAGGCTGATTTCATGATCCAGGTGTCAATGAAAGGTGTGTCAGTACAATAACAGTGCCCTGAACCTAAATACCAAACATGCACGACAAAAGAAAAAGTTTCCTGAAGAAAAGAACCAATGTTCAGATTTCTTCTGTTTTGTTTTAAAGAAAGGCTAAAAATATCTTTGTCATAAGACTTAATGTTCACTACAAAGTGGAAGGTTAATTATTTCTTGGTTTTGTTCATCTATGATTTATCACATGCATCTTTTGTCCCAGGGAATCCCCAAACAGACATAGAGGTCCTGTGTGGCAACTGAGGTGGGTGGAACAAGACAGAGGTGAGGTAGGAGGTGGCAAAAGAGAGAGACTGTTCTGTATCTCAGCAGATGGCCGAGTAACCGAGTGGTATATACAGAAAAGACTTGACTGCACTGGTAAGCACTATCCTCTGCAGTGTTCTTGCAGAGGGATAACACCTGAATTGCTCCATTTCATTTCACGTGACATTTATACCTGTTATCATACACAAAGGATCTAAGAGAATTCCAAAGAAGCATGAGTTACTCATAGCACTGTCACATTCTTGTTTGACAAAAACTCTTGCTATTTGCACAGATCTGATGAAAATAAAGCGAAAAGAAAGTGAGAAGAAAAGATTACCAGGTAAAAAAGAGAAGAAAAGTGAAGCACTGATATCTCGACAGGCAGCTGGGATGTGCTTTGACTTCCACCCAAAGGTAGGCTCAGAATGTCCATCCTGGCTAAAGCAGTATCTGGGAAAACCACACAGGAAGGGCGAGATCCTCAGCTGGAAATACTTTAATATGCACTAGGCTGGGACTTGGCACTGGTACTTGAAGCGTATTTAGTTCTGAAACAAATTGCTAATTAGCTAGTAACAGTTTTACCCAAAATGGATGAAATATTAAACCAAACATAACCCCTGTATGAGAACAACTACATCATTTCAGCCATGTTACTCACATTCACCTTGGGCCAGATCCTAGGGCAGATCTCTGTGTTGGTCACATCAGTGAGAACTTGACTGTTCAGCAGCTCCCACACCCAGGCTCTACATGGCTGTGCTCCTCCTCTTTAGCCAGCTGAATATTGTCCACAGAGTGCATGAGGAATTCATGTGTTTGCCCATGTGGACTGCATAAAGTCTGAGATTTTCAGGATTCTGAACTCACAGTGTATGTTCTGCACAGAGAACACACATCACAAATCCCACACGTTCTGGCACCACTGCATCTACTGCACATACACCTCAACAACTCAGTGCACAACAGCCTGGCAGCTCCATCCTTCTTCCTCAGTTTTGTCTCTGCCAAACCCATGTAGTCCTTTCACAGACTTTCAGATGAGTGAGAAACAGGTTAATCCAATTTAGGCTACTTCTACCTTTCTTTCAGGATACAAACTTTTATCTGGCTGGAACAGAAGAGGGTTGTATCTACCAATGCTCCTGTTCAAGCAACGGGCAGTTTCTAAAGACATACAGAGGCCACAAGGTGAGTGATATGTAGAAAAAGCAATGCCAACAGAAAATGCTCACTTAAGTTCACAAATGGATTAGTTCCTTTGCTTATTTTTACTAAAGAAAATATCTGCAACAAAAGAAACCTAAACTACTTCTATCAGGAGCACATTTCCATAGCATAAAGCATCAGAGTCTTATCAGATCACTTTCTATTAGGATTTTTAAGTAAGCTATTAAAACTTGCATTTTAAACTGGTTTAAAGCTCTAGTTCTGGCTTTATATTAAGAAAACAACCAGTAATGTGATTGGCCTGCAAACCACAGTTAAATAGTCTCACTTCTGAGGAAAAGGTGGCAGAACATTAACAGCACCTCTTTTGCGGTTAAGTCCCTGCCTCATCCAAAGAAGCTGCCCTCTCACCATCAGTCTAACAACTGGTGAAGGGGCAGAATCAGCTGAACAATTTTTATTCCCAAGATCTCTCCTGCCTTATCACATCAGCTCCATCCTAATTTCCAATGGGTGACACATGATGCTGGTTTTGCTCTTAGGGTCAAAGGATAGCCAGAGTATCCATGAAAGGTCCCTATTAAGAACCATCCTGGGAAGCTGTAGCTCTAGAATAACACAAAGTTCTTTGTTTCTTCCCAAACACCAAGGGTCCTGTGTACAAAGTCACCTGGAACCCTCTCAGCACTGACATGTTCCTCAGCTGCTCTGCAGACTGGAGCATTATTCTGTGGCACCGGGATTCACAGACACCTGTTTTAACCTTCAGTTCCGCTAGTGCTTTTGTTCATGACATCATGTGGTCTTCAAAATCAGCCTTCATGTTCGCAGCAGTGAATGAAAGCAGAGTAGAAATCTGGGATCTTAGGGTCAGCATGTAAGTAAACACTTTTCTCAAAGAAGATTCTGAAACTTAATGGCACAAAGGCTGCACACTATTGCCTCATCAGTGTTGTTACTCATCAGTGAGCATTTGCTTGCTCAGCTATTGAAAGTATTGCATTTTAAAATACTCATTTTGTAACAGCACATGGTAGTTACCAGAGAACTGTGATACAGGAGAAGGAGCTGGATGCTTTACGGAACTGATAAAGGGCAAACTGGGCTTTGTTCCTGCAGAAATAATAGATTTCTGCCACAGTTAAAAGTAAAAAGAACTGAGACACTTTGATCTTTCATAAAGACAGGATGGTCAGAAGCTGAGGCACCTCTCACGTTTCCCCTCTACTGTAAAGCAGGTGCACATCTCACCTCAATTAACCTGTGGCCTTGCACTGCTGGGCTGTCCCATTCAGTATTAACCACAACATGAAGTCCACATGGAGAAGGGGCCTGTCAGATCTGGTGGTAGCAGAAAACAAATTCTCCGTATAATAAAGGTATCACCCCCCCAGCTCATATCAGGCAATAGAACAGATTTTAGGCAGCCAGGATATCTTAGTTAATAGCAGATGGGATTTTTGTTCTGGTAGAGGCCTAAACAAAACACTGCTTCACTTCTTAAGTTTTTGAGTGCATCTAGAACATAGAAAGTAAACCATGCAACACCTATCAGACTCAGTCAACACAATGTGACCTGTTAATTCTGGCCTTCACTACAGCTTAGAGCCCGTGCTGTCTCGCTTTGCCAACCCAACAGCCAAATTCACATCTGTCCTCTTTGCTAAGAACACTGACTGCCTTCTCGTAGGAGACAGTCAAGGAGAAGTTGGTGTGTTTTTGCTGCAGAACCTTGGCTGCTCTCAACAACAATAAGGTATGATCTATATGGGAATGGGGATAGCTCGTGGAGGCCTGTGTGCTTGTCTAGCATGTCATTCATCTGCAAGGAGGTTTCTGCTAAACACTAGCTAATAAATATTGAAACAGGTGGAATCAGATACAATCCCATGAGCAGATTAAACCCTGAGACGGTTCCTGCTCTTCTGCATACCATACCACTAGAAACCTCAGGAACAATGATGTCAGCATTTAACTTTAGGTTTCACTTGATCACAAATCCAGAGGTTGGCTACAGCTGGATTTGGGAGGGACACCTGGGTCAAGGGCAGGAAGGTGGAGCTCCTCTAAATGCAGTCTGCAGGTGACTGTACTTGGCAGAATGCCTGTACCTGCTGACAATGCAGGACCTGCGCTCTCCTGGCCACCCCCAAGACAGTCTCACTTTGGTGGTGGCAGCAAACCCATCAGCCCTTTGGTTCTGCATTGCCCTCTCTTCCAGAAGCCACCCTGGGTGCTCCAGCATCAGACGGATGCCTCCTCTGATCCATCTATGCTGATATCCATCTAAGCTTCATTCTTAGGGTAATACAGATTAATAATTCATAAATGTCAGATTTGCATTTAGAAATTCTGGTAATTACCAGCTTCATTTGCCAAGTGCTGTAAAACACAGAGCAAAAAGATAGTTCCCTTAAAAAATAAAAGCGAGGCCATTGTCATCTCAGTCTCCCCTCTGGCAGGTTAATGCCATTTCCCCTTGTCCTTTCCCTACCGGCCCTTGTCCAAAGCCCTTCTCCAGTTTTCTTGTAGCCCCTTTAGGCACTGGAAGCAGCCCTGTGGTCTCCATGGACCCTTCTCTTGTCCAGGCCAAACAACCCACATCCCTCAGCCTCTCTTCACACCATTACATGTATCATCTTGAAAATTAATTTCCTTTCTAAACAAGATATATGTTTGTTGCTGACACTACAAACACAATCCAAGCAGGCCTGCCAAAAAGTGCTGTTTTCAAGGAGCATTGTTAGAAGCAAGCAGTGTATTAGCATAGTTCCAAAGAAGAATCAGCTGACACAACACAAACTACCTCAGCCTGTTTGCTGGATGCTCGCCACACAAGCAGCTCTGTTCTCAGTTTGTAAATAGGAATTGTGAATCACTGCACGTCTTACATTGCTCTTTTTTTATCTCTTATTTTACAGGTTTAAGGCTTTACCTTATAGGATATAATTGGTCCTGCTGTAGGTGTTTAACAGTAGTTAAACAATACCCTTTCTCAGCTGGTAGAGAGTGAGAAAGACCTATTACATATTAACAGAAACCATTTTAATGACTGAAAAAGAATAAACTTCTCCATGAAACCATATTGGTTAGAAACTGCCTTCAAATGCTCTACATTTCCCCCTGGAAGTCCCTCCCCTCCATTAGACAGTATTAATAACACAGGAGGAACAGAAGGGTCTCCCTGACCTTTTCTCCTTGGTATTTTCTCCTTCGTTTTTTTCACCAAGGTGTTTTCTCCTTGGGTTACTCAAAAACCAAAAAAGCCAAAATCACCTCCTGCATAGGTCACTCCAAAACACAGCCTAAACCCCTACCAGACTAGCCTGCATCTGCCCTGTGAGATCATACACTAAGTGAATTGAATTCCCGTGAAATCATGAAATCAGATAATCCCAGACTGGTTTGTGCTGGAAGGGAAATTAAAGCTCATCCAGCTCCAACCCCTGCCATGGGCAGTGACACCTTCCACTGGAGCAGCTTGCTCCAAGCCCCTGTGTCCAACCTGGCCTTGAGCACTGCCAGGGATGGAGCAGCCACAGCTTCTCTGGGCACCCTGTGCCAGCGCCTCAGCACCCTCACAGGGAAGAGCTTCTGCCTAAGAGCTCAGCTCAGTCTCCCCTCGGGCAGGTTCAAGCCATTCCCCTTGTCCGGTCACTACATGCCCTTGTCCAAAGCCCCTCTCCAGGTTTCTTACAGCCCCTTTAGGCACTGGAGCTGCTCTAAGGTCTCCCTGGTGCTTTCTCATCTCCAGGCAGAATAAGCATCTTGTTTTTCATCCCATAAACCACCACTGAGATGGAAGCTGAGCTCTGAGAGGCACTGGGTGGTCTGGGAGCTGGGACCAACCTTGTTCACCCTCTTACGAATTAGGGTAATATCAAAATGCCATTTAAACTCACTGTGTTCCACACTGACACTTTCAGAAACCTCTTTATATGACGTATGTGTCCAGGCTGCTGGACCACGGTGTCTTAGAGGACTTCCAGAGCCTGACTGCCCACAGAAAATACAGAGCATGTCTACAGATGAGCCACTAAGACCAAGGATCTCTGTCACAGGAGCAGGGTGACACAAAGCTTGGCTGTAAAGCTCCCTGCCCACCAGCTGACGGGGGCCATAGCTGCCTGCTCCTTCAAGCATTACATCTTGAGAAGTGTACTTCATAGATACAGAACATCCAGACCCTCTCATCAGCCTGACAATAAACATCCAACATTTAAACACATCACTGAAGTTAAAGACCATTTGTAAGGCATTAACGTTTACTTCCTTCTGCATTCTGCACATTTTACAAGGACTGTGCAAGCTCACCCTGGACATAAAATTAATCTTTGTGCATTTCAAAGAAGGACACCCATTAAAGTGAATCATGTGTTAATTGTTATTACAGATCTGAACAAAATACACCACATATTTTCCATTGGTGGTTCTAACTGTTTACTTACTGATGCTACTGGTAAAAAACCAGCTTTCTGTCAAGGCTGTAACACATTGTAATTCCCCCTGTACACAGTGTAAACTCATCATCTGGAACATTATGGTGCTGGAAAACACTTGTGGTGCTAGGAAGTGCTTGAGATCTCCTAAGATCCTCCTGCATTTTGTTCTTATCACAGAATTTCTGACATTGTAATTGCCAAGTTTCCTCCTTAAGTCATTTTATTGCAATATGTTTTTATAGAAGCTGATGGCAACTACAGCAAATGACATCCAAAGCACCAGGAAGGGACCACTCTCATAATCTACTAACCTCTGGTCCTGGAGCACAGTAACAGTGCTCCACCATGCGCCAGTGAACCCACTTGTGTCTTTCAGCTACCACCAAAAAGACAGCCAGGACCCTGATGTGTAGCTAGCTGTTCCTGCTCTGTTTAGAGCCATCTCCTCTTTTCCTTCCCTTTTTGGAGGTGGGCCACATCCACAGGCCTCCCTGCAGAGACATTTGAGCCCTGCAGCTGCACTGGTGCTACTTCCAGGCAAATACCTATGGATGCAAACTCACAACCAACTCCATCACTCTGTAGTTTGTCACAGCCAGTTCACAGCCAGCTCCATGTGCTGCAGGATCACATCTTACCACTTGGCACACCAGGAATCAGAGCAGGGCATCTGCAGGCTCCGGTGCCTGCATGAGCCCCCCTTGGTACCCCATTTTTGTTGTGAGTGACTGCCCAGCACTGACAGGTTACTTCAAAGCATCCACAGTTACCAGCCTGACAAAGAACGAGGCAGAGGTAATGCAAAAGCACACAACTGTGGACATCACAAGAGTTAAATCCTCTTAGTTTGTGATCACCAACAGAAAAAGACCTGATGCCACTCAAACTGTAGTAACAGGCATGACTGGGAAGAGGTTGCCTGCTGTGTGGGGAATACACGGGGATAACACTCATTATCTGCAAACCATGTAACAAACACCCTCTCCCTTCTGCAGAACATACACATCAATGGTATCAAACTGAGCCTGCACCCTCGAAGCATGTTATATATACCACATATGTTCGTATAGCAAAGTAGTTCCATAAGGAACTCCTTAAGGAGACTTTAATACCTGACACACATAAACCATCACATCACTGGAAAGAAACAAGCCATCAGCTTGTTTTTAGCAAACATTAAGTCATCCTCAGTATGAGCCGTTACTCAGTGGAGCGGATGGGCCTTTGGTATAAAGGGAGCGTGGCAGCAGAACTCCCCACCTTGGCCTCGCAGATCCCTCCTGCCCCACCAACACCAGCTTCCAAGCACCAAGTCTGCAGCATGAGGGGCACAGTGCTAGCACTGGTCTCACTTGCACTCTTGATCACAGCACAGGAAGGCAAAGGTGAAGGGAACAGCGTGCGGCTCTGTGGGAGAGACTTTGTCAGAGCCATAGTCTTCACCTGTGGCGGCTCTCGGTGGAAAAGGCACTTGACTGATTATCAGTACCTGTTTGGTAAGTACTCATTAACACATTACAGTCTTATTGCCCCCTGGAAGGTGAGCCCAGCTCCAAGGGGATTCAGAAGAATTGTGTCACCTGCAGACAGTGCCCAAGGGCAGAGCTGTGCCCTTGACTCTTGCTGCTCCCCTGAACAGGCACATCTCAGATGCCAACAGCACAGGCTCTGCCTGGAGACAGCAAGTTTACTGTTTCCTTGCAGCTTGCTTGGCACAGCTTAAATAAAACACATTTAGAATGAGACTTTCCAAATCAACCTGAGAAACCATGAGTTAAGGCCAAGGCTGCCACCAGTAATCTCTATAGCCATGACATTTTAAATGTCAGGGACAGCTTTGCACAGTCCATACAAGTTCTTTACCATTGTCTTCAGTAGGACACTCTGCTTTCCCCACTAGAAACTATATTACAACCTAATAATATTATAATTAAAGTATGTTAAATACATACTCTGCAATTTAAGTACCTTCATGTTGTGGTGTATATATTTGTATTTATTAGCACAGTTTTAGACAGAGTCAGAAAATTTGGCCATTACTGCTAATAATTTCTAACTCTAATAGGTTAAAATAACTAGAAAAAGGAAACTAAATGAGGCAGATGAGAGAAGCTGAGGCTTTCTACACCTTCCATTCAGTAACTTCTGCCTTTTATGAAAATTATATGGTAGCAGCAGCCTTAAACAAACATAAAAAGTGATGCTACGTGCAACACCCTACCCGAGTCTGTTACAGAAGAAACCCCTGCCGCTGAACTAAACCAGAGAACTACTACACCTTTACAAATTCCACAAGGCAGTGCCCACTTGTACCATGGTATTTAAAAATGAACCCAAATTGCAAGTGTAACTTAAGTGGGAACATCCAGAACTTTGGAATTGTGGGGTATTTGATGCCTTAACACCTGCTTTTCAGGAAACCCACTCACAACTCCAGGCTAACAGGCTGGTCAGGTGCCACTGACACATCAAATCATAGTTTTACCCTTCAAACAAATATATCAGTGTGAGACTGATAAGGCAACTGCTCCTACAAAGAACACTCTTTAATATAAATCCATGAATTACTGTTTTTTTAACATGCTAATCACAGAATGGGTATTCAGATGTCTATTTTAATACTGCCCTGGTAAAAAGTCAGTGATCTGGTCCATCTTGGTTGTTCACATTGGAAACAGAGGATAGACAAGACCTTCAGCTCCCTGGCCACAGGCTAGTCCATCTTTCTAGTAAAGATAACTATTAGAAATTACTCATGATTCCATGACTTCTAATTTTTATGTGCCAGAGAGTGAAAATCCCCTGCCTCTCTCACAAGAGAACAATGGCTATGCTGACCCCTCGACGTACGCAGACCAGAGTCTGGAGACCAACAGCGAAGAAATCCACAATGTCAAGCCTGAGACAGAGCAGGACTTGCAGCACTCCAGGAAAACATTTATGCTGCAAAAGCGTGAGGTAGCTAAGCTGCTCACCACATCCTGCTGCAGCATCGGCTGCAGTGAGAGGGATATCAGCACCCTGTGCTGAAACACAGCAGATGCTGACGAGGTTTGATGTCACGGCTTTCACATAATAAATAATCATGACATAAAACACTATTATTTCAGTTGTATTCTTGAACCATAGCTTTATTATCTGAAGCACACTAGGGAGTAAAGGCTGCATGTTCAATGTAGTGCAAGCTAGTAAATGCTGCAAGGACAGTTCAGGCTGGAATGCCTGGATGCCACAAAGTCCTCACAGTGGTTTAGAATTAAACTTCTAGTCATCAGTACAAATACCTCTTTCCATCTAACTACTGTTCTAGTTCCACATAAAATCCAGTAAGCCATGCAATTTATTATATGCTCATTCTCTTATGAAAGCCCAGCAGCAGGTTTCAGCTGTGAAATATGGGTAGCAACAAGTCCTTTATCAGAACCAGAACCAAACCAAGGCCATGCAGACAGCTCTGGTGGAGTACCACACAGTGCAGCAAGGCAGCCAGACCCCACTACTTCAGCAGGGAAGGGCTGCCATCAGCCATTACCAGCCCCAAACTGGGCAGGCAACAGCCAGGATTTATTCCCTATTCCAGCTGCTTCCAGTAATGACTATACAAGATCCTATCAAGTGAACAGTTAATCTGCACCCAGGGAGACTGGCAACACACTTCTGAGCTCACAGGTACTTCCTCTCTTAGCTATAAGCATCTATCAGCTGAGAACCTCAATTCAATTTTTCTTTGCTGGATTCAAGCACCTTCAACAGAAGGGCCCAGATATGTTAGATCTATATACTCGAAACATGATATGATTTGATGTTTTTCACTTGATTTGAAACCAAATGGAACTGAGCTGGTCTCCTCAAAGCAGAACCAGATACCTTCTCCTGGCCACCTTTTCTGTACTCAGGGTGCAAGGGGAGCCAGGCCAGAATGACCCATTCTCCTTTCCTCTCTTCAGCAGGAAGGTCTGAAGGTACCCCCCTGTCCCAGGGCACGGTAACTCGCAACACTGAGTTATCACAGCTTGATGGGACACAGCATCTGCAACACAGTATGTGCATGGAGCCAGGGCCACAGGCCCAGCATGTGTTCCCCTGTCTGCAGTTGCCACTTAGCAGGGACGGTTTTAAAATGCTTTTGGTTGACTTTCCCAAAATCCCTCTGTGTTTTCTACTTGGGGTTACTCAGTAAGAGCAAATTCAGGGTGAAATAAAGTATTTCGGGGACACCCAGTTGTGAAAGCAGCTAGAATCAGGTGCAAACCAGCACGTCACAGCAAATCACATCCCAGAGGGAACTCTGGGAAGTACAGTTATTACATTCACCACTGGAAGGCTCATGGTAACCACATTTCAAACAGGTGAAAGTTGCCTTGGTCCTTCACAACCCTTTTCCACAACAGAAACAGGAAGAGTTAGGCTGGATATTCACTTCTCCTGCGTTAAACTCTACCTTATTCAAAATAAACAGCATAGACAGTTGCAAGAGCAAAAAGTGAAGCGTTCTTGAACACGTACGATGAAAACGTATCGCTCACAGGATCCCACAGGCACCTGCTTCCGATCTGGATGCTCGGTTCCTTCAGCTGCCCAATGTGTGTCACCACAACGATCTTGTACCTGGGTATCATCAGGTCTTTTACCCGCGCTTTAATAACCTGCAAGACAAAACCAAGTTTAGACTGCAGTGAATACCATGCTCTCTGTACAGATTCACAGTTACCTGATTACAGGAGGAAAGGAAGAGCAAACAGTACCCCTTTTTTAATGCCAATTCTGAGCCAAACCAGCTGAGACTGAAGGGTCAGGACAGTCTCCCCTCAGCAACAAGCCTGGGTTTAACTGAGGAGGAGTTTGCACACCTACCACTGCTCAGAATTCAGTCACTACGGTAACTATACTGTTTTTAAGAGGTCCGACATATACCTGGATTTAGTTATGATATTCCTGGGCAGAGCAACCACAGCGTGGAGTTTTTACTGCACCATGTGCTTGGCCAGAGCCACTGCTACTCAAATAAACCTCATAATTAATTCGTATAAACCCACACCCGCCTCAGAGCAACCTTTGGTGTACCCTGACTTCCCCCCAGCATCACTTTTACACTTCATATCCACATTCGGGACCTCCCGGCCCCGAGGGCCTCCTCCCTGTCACCCCGTCGAGGCGTGAGGGCAAAATGGCCGCAGCGGTACCTCAGCGATGTCCTTCACCATCTCCCTGCACCGCACGGGCTCGTAGGGCTGCTC
This sequence comes from Neopsephotus bourkii, assembly GCF_033783945.1. Classification (NCBI taxonomy): domain Eukaryota; kingdom Metazoa; phylum Chordata; class Aves; order Psittaciformes; family Psittacidae; genus Neopsephotus; species Neopsephotus bourkii. The sequence goes on from NW_026901735.1 coordinate 4,868,941, forward strand.
CCGCAGGCAGCTCCCCAGCACATCCCTCAGGATAGCATCCACCGCCGCCACCGGGAAGCGCTTGGACGGACCTGAGGGGCAGGCGGGGAGGTTAAACTCGGTTTTCCTGACGGAAACACCGCGCTGAAGCCAGAGGCCGCCGCCTCCCGACCCGAAGCGCCCGGCCCCGGGACCTACCGAAGGGGGGGGGCTCGCTGCCGGCCGCACCGCCCTGCATCCTGCTCCGCTGCTGAGGGCAGGCGGAATGGCGGGAGCGGGGCGGCCGGTGTCGGAGCACGGCTCCCGGCTCCCTGCGGCCGCGGGGCGGCGCTGCCCGCAGCCAGCTCGCTCAGCACGGCGGCCATGTTGGCTCCGTCCCCGCAGGCTCCGTGTGCTCGCCGCCTCCGGAGCTCCACGGACCTCCTGTGCCTGCAGGCGGGGCTCTGTGGGCTTCTGTATCCCCATGGCCCCCACAGCCCCTATGGGACCTCCGGACCCCCATGCCCCCCACAGGTCTCCATGTGTGCCTACAACCCCCATGGGTACCCACGGCCTCCACAGGACCCCACATGTGCTTATAGCCCCCATGGGCATCCATGGCCTTTCACGTCCCCACATGTGCCTACAGCCCCACTGTGTCCCTACAGCCTGGGCATGTCCCCATGGCATCCGCAGTCCTCTCAATCCTCCCAAGCCACCAGAGCCATGATGCCTCATGTCCCTACAGCCTCCATGTATCCTGTCAGGCTCCACTCATCCCCATGGTCTCTGGGAATCACAGAACAATATAATCCCAGTTTAGTTTGGGTTGCAAGGGAGCTAGCTTCCACTGGAGCAACTTGCTCTAGTGTCCAACCTGGCCTTGAGCACTGCCAGGGATGGGGCAGCCACAGCTTCTCTGGGCACCCTGTGCCAGCGCCTCAGCACCCTCACAGGGAAGAGCTTCTGCCTTAGATCTAACCTGATCCTCCCCTGTTTCAGTTTGAACCCATCACCCCTTGTCCTATTGCTACAGTCCCTAACGAAGAGTCCCTCTCCAGCATCCTTGTAGCCCCTTTCAGACAGTGGAAGCTGCTCTGAGGTCTCTTCTCCAGGCTGAACAGCCCCAATGTTCTCAGTCTGTGTGGCTCCCATCTCCCCACATCTGCCCCACACCACCCCCAATGTGTCCCCAAGCCAGGATGCTCCACATAGCTCCAGCAATGATGATGATTTTGGCCAGGGACGTGGTAGCCCCTGCTCCTCTGGGTACTCCCACCCCTGCCAGCAAAGCTCACTCCGAAAAGGTCGTGTTTTACAGATTTTTGTTTATTTTCAAGGAAAAAAATAATAATAATCACATTTAAATTGCAGCTCAGTTGGGGATTTAACGTGGTTCTGATGTACAGAATTCATAAACTTTGTTCTGACGCAGGGCTCCGTTTGTTGCAACGTGATGCATGGTAAATAATTGCATATTCAAGATTTTGTGAAATGGGCGACGGGGGGAATGGAGGGGAGACATTTATAAAAAACATTATTTACAAAAAAAATGATATCCACGTCGTCGTCTTCTACCCTATAAGGCAAGTAAACATTTAAAATATGTTGGTTCATGATTATCTTCAACGAGTCAATACAACACATTCATATTACCAGTGGTCAAATACAAAGCTTTGCTGCGAGAGTCCGTGTGCAACAAACCCAGACGGCTTTTACAGTGGGTCATTTTTCTCTGAGAACAGTAGGTAAGCAGCAAAGTTTTCATCACAGACTAAGCAGTACCTAGGCCATCGTCGACTAAAGGTATAATATATCTCATTGCACGTTTAGGCAAAAAAGGCCAGCCATTAATTAACTTATTTAACTTAAATCTTAAAAATAGACCTGTGTATCTTAATCCACAAATATTTATAAACATTTTATACATGAGGGAGTTCATAAAATGATACAGGGCGATACCTGGGGAAATCCAATTCGATCCCGGGGCATCCTCTGGGTTCTGAGGTGTCACAGTGAGGTTCTCCTGCGCCCTGTGCCCTTCACCCAGCAACCCGGAGCTGCAAACCAGAGCCTGACCCAATCCCTCTCTCAGACCACAGCTAACATCTCTGGATGTTTTATACCATCCGAGCAACCAGGTGATTTCATCAACCTGGGAGCATTCTGCAGTGGAAAACCCCTCCTATGTGGATTATAATCCCAACAGCCGGGCAGCATGCCTGCAACCATTCACCCCATGTCCCGAAAGGGGGATTTCTAACAAAGGAATAAGATATTCTGGTATGTTTTACCACGTACTGCTTGGCCTGAAGTCCTGCTCGAGTGCAAACCTTTGAATGCTCGTGATTTTAAGAGCAGTTGGCAGCAGTGTTATCTGCAGTCCCTCCTAAAGGTATAGGGTCACGCAGGGTGTGGTGGGGGTATTTCTTGCAATGAAGTAAGAACTGAAACACTGGTAATCATAAAAACTTCCCAACTCTGCAAGAATGATGTTCTTTGGGAAATTGTGAGAAAAGAAAAGAATTCTGGTTATGAAATTAAATCCTTGAGACAGTCATTTTTTACTGAGAAAGTTATTACATAGTGATGGTACAGATTTGGTCACACTAAGCTCCCAAAATTAAGTATTTTAACCAAGATATTTTCAAGTAAACCCAAGAAAAGGGTAGGGGAAAATCACTCCATGAAGTGGTTTTCTCAAGTAGATGTTGGGTGCTTGTGTAACAGACCCATGGGCTGTGTTTCCAAAGTAATAAGATGAAATGGAGCAGAATTCCTCTGCGATGCGCTGTGACATGTGCCTGGCAAAAGGACACTGCTTTCCATCCCTATCCCTCCCTGCCTGCCAAAACTGGATGGCATTTTAACATAAAACTTCTCTTTGCCATCTATGTTTTAAAATCCTCCTATAGATAAAACCTGAAAGGGCACGCTGAAGACAAAATTAACTGAAATACCAAATAACAGCACTAACATCACTGAGTCCAACCTGCATCCGGAGTTGTGTAACTTGCTCAGTATGAGATCGTGCTCATGTGACAAAGCTTTTGGGAGTGAATCCGTACATGTATGCATTAAGAATTCATACCTGCTGGGCAAGAATAGGAGTTTAATGGACAGTGGCCTCCCAGCAAAATAAGAGAAGAAGCTTTATAACAGGGGAGTGACGCAAAACTCGAATTAAAAGCTTATTATCTGGTAGTATTTCAGAGTACTGAGCAATTTCATAGTTACTAAGAAATATTGTAAAAGGACATTGGTCTGAAACATGGGGGGAGACTGAGCTGAGCTCTTAGGCAGAAGCTCTTCCCTGTGAGGGTGCTGAGGCGCTGGCACAGGGTGCCCAGAGAAGCTGTGGCTGCCCCATCCCTGGCAGTGCTCAAGGCCAGGTTGGACCCAGGGGCTTGGAGCAAGCTGCTCCAGTGGAAGGGGTCCCTGCCCGTGGCAGGGGTTGGAGCTGGATTGGCTTTAAGGTCTCTTCCAACACAAACCAGGCTGGGATTGTATGAAGCAGCCGACAAAATAACCATCCCTGGGGCACTTTGCCACTCTGCTCAGACACCAGCAAGGCAGCAAAACCAAACCATCAACGTGGAGCAACATCTCCTCACAAAGGTCATGCGGGGAGGGAAAGGGGAGACACATGATCCAACACTCCTGAGCAAACACCTACTGAACTACACCACCATGCAAAAACCTTGCAAAAGCAGTACACAAAAACATCCCAAACTGTCCCAAACTGCTGGCTTTGATCCCAGTGTAATGGGCTGGGAATAGTTGTTTGGTGTCTCCTGCTGCTGGCTGGAAGGGGACCGTATAGAATGGGTACGGGACATTCTCATCTCTCTACCCAAGCTGCATCCCAGCACCGCCACACACCCGTAGAAGCTACCTCTGTTTTGTGGGACAGCACAAATGGACAGGCTGGGAAGCTTTGGGTTATGGGTTTTTTCATTTAAAAAGCATTTTAAACCCCAATGCTAATGTAAACACTTTGTCTTTCAAATGAAATATAAAGTAAAATAGCTATGTTCTGGTAATATTTACATTACAAAATCCTTATTTTCTGGACTAAGACATAGATCTCTTTTGGAAGCATGTGTTTATAACAATTGTACACAGCATCTACTGCCTATGCAAAACCTGATTCTTATAGTTTGCCCTATATCCCTGTGTCACAAAGGGGAAGGTTACACAGTTTATACGGGTTCCTATTTCACGGGAAAAAATATTAACAGAATTGAACACCCCATCCAGGAGTACCAGCAAGGGTACTTTCAAAAACTGCAAAGGGAAATGAAGCTGCATAACTGAATTGTGCTTAATCTTCTTTTTAACCTGCCCGAGGGGAGACTGAGCTGAGCTCTTAGGCAGAAGCTCTTCCCTGTGAGGGTGCTGAGGCGCTGGCACAGGGTGCCCAGAGAAGCTGTGGCTGCCCCATCCCTGGCAGTGCTCAAGGCCAGGTTGGACACAGGGGCTTTGAGCAAGCTGCTCCAGCAGAAGGGGTCCCTGCCCATGGCAGGGGGTTGGGAAGGGATAAGCTTTAAGGCTCCTTCCAACCCAAACCAGGCTGGGATCTGCGATTCTGTTTTGGGAGCAAGCACACAACTCAACCGCCCTAATGTACACAGGAGTCACCCTAGAACTGAAATATCTCAGATTTTCTTATTATTTTTTTTCAGATGGCATTAATTTCTTTTTTCTTACATCCCTCCAAACTGCTCTGTGAGCAAGCACTTCCCAACATGCACAGTCTGAAGTTTTGCAACGCAAATGCACAAACCTAATCCTTGCAACATTTGGGACTGTAAAATTAGCACTATCTGTTATCATACACATCTCAAGTGCCAGCACCCTGTTCAGCAGATGCTCCCATGCTTCTCTGTGCATCTGAACAGAAGTGCATTTATTTCATTTTGGAAAGATCACTACTTTTTCCCTCCATATCACCACATTCGCCCAGGCCATGCACAGGAACGAGCAGCTCAAGGTGCAGGAGCCCACATCAGCTGAGGGAAAATGCAGATGGGCAATTTCAAGCCCACAACCTCCAGTTTAGCATTATCTAAACCCATGGGGCTTTCAAAAATGGGGAGAAAAATAACCAAACTGGGAAAAGCAAGGAAAGGAACATAGAAATGCAACCAAAGAACTGGGAGCTGCTCAGGAAACACATCCGTAAAAACAGCAATCACATTTCCAGGCAGTGCTGTAAGCTCGAATTTACTACCCAGCCTCTTAGCCTGCTCATCTCCTTATCTGCATCCCTGCAAAAGGGAAGGACAGGAAGCAGAGAGAGGTACTTATCACCCATGCACTCCCTGCTGGCACTCCTGAGAGTTAATCTGTGGCTGCAGGAGAACACTTAAAGGAGGATTTTTGTAATGGAAATTTGAAGGAAATACTCTTTGAAGTGACTTTTTCCCTTACGTTTTGCTGGGAGACTGAATTAGGAACCTCCACATTTACATCAATATCCATCTGGAGTTAAACCAGCTAAACCTGAAGGTACAGCTTTTTATTCACCACCGTGAGACATACCAAGGACTGAAGTAAAAAGAAATCAGCATGTCAGTTGTACTTAACTCTCTTTTGATGAGGCACCCCCTTCGTAACAGCTATCAGTATTGTATTTAAATCGTATATATTGACAAAATGTAATCTACCTCTGTAAGCATTGTGCCATTCAACAGTACTACTATTAAATTTATATACCACAGTTTAAATTACATCCATTTCATGAATGGTAAAATGCTAAAACTCAAGTGTCTAACTGCCAAAATACAGCCTTACTGGAATGAGTACAATTTACAAATACAATAATTACATTTTAAAACCATTAACAATGTTACATCTAGAAGTAAATACTGTAGGACTGGTCAAGACGGTGTTTTCCAAGGAAAAAAAATGCTGAAAGTTGTCGACACTTCCAACAGACATGTCCCGAGTGCAGGATTTAGTTCATTTTCCTTTAACTGTAATTAAAATCCGTTCCACGCACAGCAGTCCTTGGGTATTTTTCCATATTATTTTCCACAGACTTGCATAAGCTTCCTTCAGTTATCAGCCAAGTATTTACCTAGAAATGGGATCAGAAATCAGCTGTGGCGACAGAGCAGCCCTGAGTCCTGGGGGATGGTCACCCACCTCTGCCAGACCCTACACCCAGGGCAACGCACGGGCAGCACATGGAAAAGTACTTGTATTTCTATGCAACAATGGGGCAAAAGCTCTTCCTGGAGATCCCCAGCCCTTGCTTTCTCCATGTAGGACCCGTGAGTGGAAAAGAACCCATGAAATTCAAGGCTCTCATAGGCAGCAGCAGGATTTATATCATGCAAAGGAGCTTTTGCCCTTCTGCCGCTGTCATGCCCTGATGTAGCAGGCCCTCTGGGCTTGAATGGTCAACACAAGCACTGCACGGGCAGTCCCAGGCATGCCAGCAGAGCGGAGGGGGCCATCATGGACACGGATCCCAAGAGGAGCCACCGATGAGGCACCTACCTGCCGCAAACCTCTTCTTGATGAGGGAGAAGCGGTAGCCGGCGCCGACGAGCTCGATGTCGCAGCTGGACAGCGTGCTCCCCTCGCTGGTGAACTGCACAGCCAGGGGGGCCGGGGTGCTGGGCCCCTCCGAGAGCTGGAACCGGGCCAGCAGAGACCCCACGCCTGCAATTTAAAATCCCATGAGATCATTCCAAGGCTGGAGGGGAATTCTGTGCATCCCAGAGCTGCGCTTGCCAGCAAAGGCAACGAGATGCCCAAAGCGATGCAAGCGAAGCACACTGCTCTGGTGGTACCCAACTCCTCAGTACCCCCTGGATGGGGCAGAGCAACCCCCCTCATCCTCCCAGCAGATCTTATCTTTTCAGACACTGCAGTGATATGATGCAGAGGAGCTGCATCAGTTACATGCGGAGAAGCACTGTGGTTCCTTAACCAGGATGCAACATGGGGCATCTGACTTCAGTGCAGAGGGTCAACAGAGCATAAGACATGGCAAACAACCTTGTCCAAACCAGGTGTGTTAATACCCATCTGTGATGCCAAAGCTGTTGGCAAAACAGTACAAGCAGTACATACCACTCTTTGCTCCTAGCTTTAAACAGCTCCCTCCCTAGCAAGCGCCAGCAGGCATCTATGTGTCTGTATTTGTGTGCAGGCGTGATAAACAGGTTACTGTCTGATTTAATTATTCAAAGTTAATAACATGCACATTTATAGGATTACCTCCGTTTTCTGACTTCTGAGAGATATCAGGGATCTTCCACAATATCCTTTGCTGATCAGCATTCCTAAAAACACATGAAGAGGAGAATTGGTTCAGCCTGGAGAAGAGAAGGCTCTGGGGAGACGTTTGGACAGTCTTCCAATACCTAAAGGGGCCAACAAGAAACCTGGAGAGGGGCTTGGGACAAGGGCCTGTAGGGACAGGCCAAGGGGAATGGCTTGAACCTGCCCGAGGGGAGACTGAGCTGAGCTCTTAGGCAGAAGCTCTTCCCTGTGAGGGTGCTGAGGCGCTGGCACAGGGTGCCCAGAGAAGCTGTGGCTGCCCCATCCCTGGCAGTGCTCAAGGCCAGGTTGGACCCAGGGGCTTGGAGCAAGCTGCTCCAGTGGAAGGGGTCCCTGCCCTTGGCAGGGGTTGGGGCTGGGTGAGCTTTGAGGTCCCTTCCAACACAAACCAGGCTGGGGTTCTTGAACACTGGCAGGGATGGGGCAGCCACAGCTTCTCCAGTTGTTCAGCCCTGACCCTTTGCTTGTGGGAATGGCAAGAAGAAAGCACCAGAGTGGGGTTGTATGCTTCCTGTGCAAGAGGAGGACAGGTTTGGGTCCCCAGCATTCCCCCACCCACAGCCGCTTCCCCAGGGTGATGCCGCTCCTGCAGCCAGGACAGCTGGTTTAGGCAGGGGCATGGCAGAAATAGCAAGCAAGCTGTTGCCCAGGGGAGCAGTTCTTACCACACAGCAGGAGGAAGCACAGCTTGAAGTTTGGTTACTCCTCCATCGACGGGCACGAGGAACTGGACGTTGTTTAGAGCTACCGGTGTGGTCATTGCCTCTGTATTGTATTTGTAGTCGATGCGGAGGTCAGTGCTTGCAGGGTCACAGCGCCAGCTCACTGCAAGGTTTAATGGAGTAGACTGAATACCCTGGGCAGACACCTTCCAAAATGACAGAAAAAACATTTAGTTTCCATAGGGGTGAAGGGAGAAAGCCCATTTTACAGACGCAGTCATTGCATTTGGTTTCAGAGGAGACAACACCCTGTGTTCCCATGGGAAAGTTTGAACTGGGCTCAAAGTCAGGCAATCCAAGTGACATACAGAAGGGTTACATGCCCCCACCTCACGTTATCTCCTCTCTGCACTAGGGAAATACCATCTTTTACATCTATAAGTTAAGCACACATTTTTTGGCATAGTTTATCTCACAATAAAGCTCCTACCTGGTACTTGAGCATATCCACATTGTAATAGGTGGCTTGTGGTTTCTGTTCCGATACCTTCTTTAGGTGAGTCATCAGATTTGGCATGTTGACCCAGAACTCCTTTGTGTTGGTGTCGCTCTGGATGTTGTCACTGCACAGAGGGAGAGTTAACACTCTGCATAAGCCACCTCAGCAGAAGAAAGCTTTTCTACCAAGCATGCAGGACAGCAGTGCCAGCCACCAGCTGGGACCACAATAACCCCATGTTTAGGGAAATAATCCCTTCCTCACACACATCTCTGGCTTGTCCTCAGTCACATCCAAGGAGGAACAGCAGATGCAACCTGTAGGTCATCTCGGTTTGCAAACAGGAGGTCTAATGAGCAGAGTGAGGCACAAAAGCAAACCCTATCAAAGCACTTGCACCTCTCTGCTGATGCTCTTCTGCCTGGCAAAGGGGCTGAGCTCAGAAGGGGTATGCAGCAAATAAGAAGCTCATGAAGTTCAACCGGGCCAAGTGCAAGGTTCTGCCCCTGGGTCAGGGCAATTGCCAGCACAAAGAGAGGCTGGGGGATACTGGATGGAGCATCCCTGAGGAGAAGGACTTGGGGTGTTGAGTGAGGAGAAGCTCCCCATGACCCAGCTCCAATGTGCACTTGAACCTGCCTGTATGCTGAGCTGCACCCCCAGAGCGTGAGCAGCAGCTTGAGGAAGGGATCCTGTCCCTCTGCTGCTTCTCCAGCTCAGGGCAGGCCTCCAGGGAAGATACCCCGGGCCATGTGTTTTTGCACAGCACCCTACTTTCCTGGATACCCGCATTCCTTTGGGATGCCGGCGGGGTGGGTGCTCACCAGCAGAGGAGCTGGGGGTTTGGCAGGACGTGCTCCAGCCTGTTGTAGTTCAGCACGCGGAAGGTGAGCACCGCTGGAGCGGGGTTGTTGGCAAAGTGTCGGGTGATGCCCGCGGGAAACGACAGCACCATCTCCCCCGTGATCTTCACAATACACCTGCAGCGCCGAACAGACACCAAGGGGGGAGGAAATGAGGGGCTCAAAATGCAGCAGGAGGGGACAGTGCAGTGACAGCCCCCTCTTCCCGCCCACCACACTGAGGGAACAACCTCCTGTGGTCCTAAACCAGAGCAAGCAAAGTCTGGCCACTTGCTAGGGATGGGGGCTGATGTTCACGGGGATGCCCCATGAGCATCCTGAGCCTGGACCTCTGCCTGGTGCACTGATACACTAAGAGCAAAACACCTCCTTTCCTCCCTCCCTACACTCACCCAAGCCTCAACAGCACCCTAAGCCTGTCCTGACCCCAGGACCCCCATATCAACACCCAGACCCCATCGGTTGGCACCTACTTGCTTGGGTCAGCCCCTTTGAAGTACGCATTGACCGTTTCCGTGAAGGCAGCAGCGACGGGCAGGGTGTCCTGTGCCCCCATGGTCAGGGGGCTCGGGCCCCGTGATGAGCCTGCAACAGAGCAGAAACCTCCACTTCTTACCTGCAAAGAGAACCCGCACTGCTCCCCCCAGCACCAGGGCAAAGGGGTGCTCCCCATGAGCCCCGGCCTAGCTTTATGGGCAAACAATAGCAGCAAGTCCCCCAGGCTTTGGATGAGGCTTTAAAAGCACTCTGAAATGATCTTTCTCCCTCCCAACCCGCTCAAGCAAGCAAAGAAATAACAGAGGCGCCCAGGCAGGAGCAGCATGCAGGGCAGCACCCCCGGCACGGCTCCGAGGGGCTGCCACACAACAGGCTTTGCATGACAGTTTTTGCAGTAGGTTTCTGGGTTCCAGCAGGAGGGATCCTGGAGGTTCCTTATCCCTTGGCTGGAGAGCTCAGGTTGCCTGTGGGAAAGTGGGATGTCAGCAGGTTTCCTGCCCTCATCCTGCCTACAGGAACCCCAACCGTAGGGAGACCCTGCAATCCCTGGCATGCTCCCCTTTCCTGCCTGGCAAAACCCCCTGCTCACCCCACCAAGCCCATGGCACGCTACAGCACATCTGCAAATCATCATACATCTGGAATTGCAAAGGAGAACATGGGACTGGGTGCAAGAGCCAGAGCGGTCCATCCACAGTAACAATAGAAGGGGAAAAGTTTGCTTTGGTCATGCTGCATATCCATGGATGCTAGCCAGGCTCTAAATAATTCATCCCTGCACGATCACACACAGGTTTCCCTTTGCTGGCCAGGAATGCCGGTCACTGAACAACAACTGAAAATGAAAGCATCACTGCAAGAGGATGCCAGAAGCTCTGGGCATGGTGGGGACCCTGCATGGGGAGCAATGTCTTGCTCCTTGTGCCCACCACCAGGAGGAAAGTGATGTGGACTGTTGGCACAGCAAAGCTTTCCTCTTTTCCCCAAGGAAACTGCTGGAATATCAGCTTGGGGTTGATTTCTGGTCACTCCCCCAATGTACAAGGTGCTGATCCCCTGGGCACCCAAAAAAGCCCTCAGGAGGTCACCAGCCCTGTGCTAGCATCACCAGTTCATATTTTTCTGCAGTGTACCATTTTGGAACCCTTTCTAGTATCACAGTTTATGTATCAGGTTAAGCACAAGGATTGTTTTACCCCAAACCAGCTAAAAAGGGATGGCGAAGGTCTCTGGAGGGGCAGCTTCCTCAGGGACCCTGACACCCCCTTTACTGTTACCTTCATTTACAGTGCCTGAATCAGGCAGGTGGAAGGGGCTATTAGGTGAGCCCAGGGTTTTGTTTAGACATACAAGCACGGGCCAGCTTGAACCCAATCCATACAACATTAAATGCTGGCCTGGGGAAGGGCAGCACCTCCACAGGCAGCGGAGCAAAGCAACCGAGTGAAATGCAGCTTGTCTCTGGTGAGCTCCTGCTCAGCCTGTCCTCAAAAACACCCCCCTCCCTTCTTCATCTGCTGCTTCCCACCGCTGCCCTGTTGTCTGTTGCTTTCTTCTTTGCATCTAAGCAAGCTGCCGTGGGTTTTGTGTGAGGTACAGTGAGGTCCTGGCTCACCGCTGCATGTCTTGTGCGAGTAGATAATAGGGTTTGGCTGCAGGGAATCAGGATTCATAACGTTTCCTGAGGAAAGGGCTTCTGTCACTTAAATTACACTCTGAGTTGTGATGTATTAACTGTGAAAGAACGTGGCATTCGTAGGATTCCTCCTGCCTTACAAATCCATCCATGCAGGCAGTGAGTTAATGCATAAAACCACAGCCACTCCCTCACAGAGGCACACATGAGCTTCTCCAGTGCTGGGATTTTCCCTTCCAATGTCTAATGGAGCCTAAAAGGGTGTAAAAAATTAATGTAGCCACACATCTCCTCTTGGACATACATTTTAAAAGGCTCAGGGGAGTGATTTCAGTCACGGCCTGGACTAGCGATGCTCAGTAAGGGCAGCGCATCCGAGTGCCCCAGCACCCGGGATGGGCAGGCTGAGCATGTCACACACAGAGGACAGACCCATCACCACACACACATTAATTATCCTAATGACCCCAGGGAGGCAGCCTGGGCTCCGCAAGCCTTCTGCTTCTGAGGCCCCAGCCCCGAGCTATGCATCCATCAGGAACGCAGCCAACATCCCGTTAAAGAGCTGACACTTCCCATCAGCGCCAGCCACGCAAAGGCAACATGTTTTGTATAAACTCTTTCCACGACACAACTAATGGGTTATCGGGGAGCACAGCCTCGCTCCACACACACAGCAACCACCCCACAGCACCTAGAATCCAGCTGAACACAGTGGGATATTCTCATCACATCCACCCAGAAATACAGATGGGATTCAAAGCCATCAATACAGACTGGCTATAGAGGGGAGAAAACTGGAGGTATCACTCAGCAGGGGAACACCGGGTTAATCTCAGCAGGGAAGGTGAGAGGAAGGTCTTTAGCCATCCAGCGGCAGCAAACCCCATTATCCTTGGCAATGCAATCATTGTTATTTGGGAGAGGAAAAAAGCCACCTCCTGAATATACGTGCTCTGGCACCAGCTGGGTTTAGCCTACACCCTGCACTGGGACATCAAATGAGGGGCTGGCATCTCTTATACCAATGTGCCTTACCCCTGATTTTCAGTCTCATTTCTTCCACTCATTTATCTGCATGTACAGGAGATTTCTTCATTCTCCAGAAGGAAAATCCTGTGTGCAAGAATAAACCAGCTCATCTCACATAGCTCTATCACCAGGCTCAGGTGGCCTTTCAAAATCTGAGTCCATATGAACAGCAACCAAACATCCTCCACATTTCCAATCTGGCTTTGCAGAAAGATCATGAGGATGGAACTGGCATTCCTGGCTCTCAGTTCCCTCCACACTTCCCTCATGAACCTCATATTCTTCTCTTAATGGCTTCAGAGACTAAACAACTCTTTCAGTTAAAACTTTGATGTGAAAAGAAAAGTATACTCTATTTTAAACCCGAGAATTCTCTTCCAGAAACCCGAGAGACAAGTCTGGTTCCTCCGGAACGCCTCCACCAAAAATCCGGCTTTTCAATGACTGCTTCAGAAGTCATTTAGAGAAGCTTCTCCTTTTGGCAAAATGACCTGATAATCCTGGAGGGGAAAAACCCCCAACACTTTATGAAGCTTTGGACCCAGCCATATGCAGCTCACCAGGTTCATTTGCCTTATTTTCCCTACACAAAGGTGGAAGATACAGATGTGGAGTAAAGATGGCTGAGTACCAGTGATCCTGGTAGGCAGCTCTGCCCGTGTATACAGGAGAGCATCACCAAACTTCACTGTGTCTCATCACACATGAACACACTGCCCCACGTTCTGCAAATGCACGGATCCTAGCACAGAAAAACCCAAGCCCAGAAACACAAGATATCCAAAAGACCTGCTCGAGTGCAGAGGAGGCCATGGAGATGCTGCGAGGGCTGGAGCAGCTCTGCTCTGGAGCCAGGCTGAGAGAGCTGGGCTGGGGCAGCCTGGAGAAGAGAAGGCTCCTGAAGGGGAGACCTGAGAGCAGCTCCAGTGCCTAAAGGGGCTGCAGGAAAGCTGGAGAGGGGCTTGGGACAAGGGCCTGTAGGGACAGGCCAAGGGGAATGGCTTGAACCTGCCCGAGGGGAGACTGAGCTGAGCTCTTAGGCAGAAGCTCTTCCCTGTGAGGGTGCTGAGGCGCTGGCACAGGGTGCCCAGAGAAGCTGTGGCTGCCCCATCCCTGGCAGTGCTCAAGGCCAGGTTGGACACAGGGGCTCAGAACAATCTCTTTCACAAGCAGCCAGCGTTCCCTGGACAAGCGCACCTCCTGCTCCAGGCCATCCACACTGCCAGGACAAAGTGTAAGATTTTCAATATACCATTCCAAAACATCAATATACAAAACCACAGGAAACCCCCCAAATACTGAATGTTCTCACAGTGCTGGTGCTAGACTGAGCGAGGAGGAGAGGAAACACGGTGCCAGGTTATAACTCCTGAGGGATACAAAGGTGGCTGCTTTCACCCAGCATCAGCTCTTCCTCCATGGCCCCCTCCCAGGTCTATGCCAGGAGCTGACATTGGAATGGGGAACATCAAGTGGGGACCTTGGGACCCAGCCACTGTGGCTGATGAAAAGCCAAGAAGGAAGGAAGAAAGAAACCACTCTCCTGGTTACCACCACCTCCATCCCTGCCTTCTGCTGCTCCTACAGCTTCACGCTCACCAGAATGGGGTTTGCTCTATAAATACAAGCAGCCCATGCTCAACAGCTATTTACTGGAAGGCACACACTTATGGATCACATATGGGATCCGTCCTCCAGTATGTCCCATGCCATCAGCATCTCCAGTTAGCCCCAGCACAGCTCTGCCTGCAAGCACTACAGCAGCTCCAAAGCTGGTTTTAAAGCACCAATTCCTGCTGCTAGCAAACCTCCCTGCTTTGCTGTTTTACAAGGAAGCATGTTGGCATGTTGTCTGTGGGATGAGGCTTCTTCCAAAGCCTCAGGGCTCTCATGCGGGGCTGGCTGCCCAGCACTGGTGCCTCTGCCCTGTCCAAGATGTGATGCTGCTCAGAGAAGCTGCCATCCACCCCAAAACAAGCTCTTCTCCCCCTGCATCCTCCCCAAAGAGGCTTCTCATTGACTAGGGTCCCCAGAACTCACAACACCTCTGAGCAGCCACCCCGGCAGCACAACCTGTCGGCATTTCAGTGATGCTTGCTGGCAATGCAGTATGCATCCGACCCCTCACCATGGAAAAATCCAATGGGAAGAGGGCCGTGGCTTGGCAAAGAACCCATCACCCTTTGGTTTGTAATTAACCACACTGTGCCACAGCCTGCTCAGGGTGACGAGCAGCTCGCAAGGGAGAGTAGAAAGAAGCCCTGGTTGACAGAGTCAAGTTCCTCGGCAGTGCAAGCGGTTTTGGCTCTCTGGTTTCCACCGCAGTCTCGGTATGAGAAGAGTCTTTTGGGTTTTGGTTTGTTTGGGTTGGTTTTGAATGAATAAACAGGGAAACAGATCATCAGGACAAATAGCACAAATCAAAATGATTCCGGATCGAACTTGCGATGTCATCTAAGTAGCTGCAGCATTTTGCATGGAAAGCCGGACTGGAGCCTTGGAAGGAAACCGCGGGAGTCAGAGAGCAAGAGCAAGGGGAGCAAGTGGTTACCGGGTATGCTATGCACTACTTACCTTCGAAAGTCAAATAAAACTTTCCTCTGTCAAACCAAACGAGGGAAGGCTGTTCATTCTCTGTATGGCCAGGAGTTGAAGCGGGATGGGAAAGGTTAAGGAGAGGGAGAGAGAAGGATACAGTGTGAGTCACAGAGCAGGTCATTTATCTCGCTACGGGGAGGGGACGAGGTGCTGCAAGCCGTTCACGTGCAAGGAAAGGAGGGGCTTGAAACTCTGGTTTTGGCTTAGGAAACAGAAAGCAGAAAGCAAAGCTATGGAAGCCCAGATGGAAGAGTATTTTTGCCTGCTTGGTAAGGATTTCAGGGGGGTTTCTCTTTCTTTGTCTAGAGTAGAAGCAGCTTCTTGGCTCATGCACTCCAATAGCGTATCCTAACTGCACTGATTTTAGGAGCCATGCCCTTATCCTCTTCAAGTCCGGTGATGTCTCAGACAACAGCGTTTTCCCAGTGGGATGCTGAGCCGCATGCCACACCGGTGTGCAGAGTAGGTGACAGTGAAACATAGGTGCTTTGTGTTGCATTTCAGGACATGAAACTTGCGGATAAACAGACACACTCACACAGAGCAGGAGATGCCTAGCTGGAAGTTTCCCTTTCCTATCTACAACCACCAGCTCCCTGCACTCAAACTGCTTCAAGAGCCACATTGGATAACAAGTCCTGTCAAAATAACTAAGGGCAGGGGTGGAAAATGACGTTTTGAGCTGTTAAATTAACCTTTTTGAACTCAGGAGGTGATGGTGTTTCACCTCAAAGTCCTTTTGGTCACTCAGAAACTGTCATGCAAGGTGCTGTGAGCGATGGGTGCCGGGGCGCAGGGTGCCCGCAGCCTCCCCACTCCAAAGCCAAGATGTCTTGACAGTGCCCTGCTAATACAGTACCTGCAGGCGTCTCACAGCGCCTTTCAAACGTGAGCAGTTTGTCAATAAAAGCATCATCCTCTGATACCACAAGCAGAAGAAATGCAAAAGAAAGGAAACAAAACAAGAATGAAAAAGCGAACCCCAAATGAAATCGAGCAGCGCGTTTAACAACGGGAAGAGACAGAGCAGGACCTTAATGAGAAAAGTAACAGGCGCTGACATAGGAAGAACAGCTTCTTTCCCTGCAGTGAATTATTCAGACTGCACATGCAACCACAACGAAAGCAAACCAGACCAGCACAGAGGACAAGTAAAGGAAAAGGCACTGGAACAGAACGCTCAAGGAAGTTGTGAATGCCCCATCCCTGGCAGTCTTCAGGTTGGACACTGGAGCTTGGAGCAAGCTGCTCCAGTGGAAGGGGTCCCTGCCCGTGGCAGGGGTTGGAGCTGGAGGAGCTTTAAGGTCCCTTCCAACCCAAACCATTCCATGATTCTATGATTCTATGACATAACTCTTCCACATGCTCTTTGGACTAATTTCATCAGACTTTGCCATGGAAAACAAGAGATGCAGAGCGTACTGGAGGTGGACCCAGCAGCAAGTGCTCTCATGGGATCTCCAAAGGTCCCCGACCCGCTGTTGTGCCCAGACATCCCTGCTCCCTGCCCTGTGCACCTTTTACCTTATCTTCTCTGTATTCTGAGTGACAAACCCATGATGGGTTCGCAGCCAGCACAGTAAGGGGAGTGCTGAATAGATGCTCACCCAGCACCACTGCCCAGCCTCGCCCTGGCCACCTTGGTGGGGAGAATGGGGAGATGCTTGGTCTTTCCCAGAGTGGCTCCCAAAACCCATCTGCCCCTGCCTGCCCCCCATCCAGCTTATCCCAGGCCAAATCCTGGCAATAAGGCACCCACCACTTTGTCTGCATGGAGCTGGAAAGGCAAACATGGAGATGCTGCTGCTGGCTGCCATGTTCAGTGTCCCTCTGCCATGGGGTGACCCCAGAGCCCTGATTTCATCTCCCTGCCAAGGAAAGCCCCAGTGAAAGTGATAGGAACCAAGGGGCTGGAGCACCTCCTGTATGAAGATAGGCTGAGAAAGTTGGGGTTGTTCAGCCTGGAGAAGAGAAGCTGTGTGGAGACCTCAGAGCAGCTCCCAGTATCTGAAGGGGGCCTATAGGGATGCTGGGGATGGACCCTTCATTAGGGACTGTAGTGACAGGACAAGGGGTAATGGGTTAAAACTGAAACAGGGGAAGTTTAGATTGGATATAAGGAGGAAATTCTTTCCTGTGAGGGTGGTGAGGCACTGGAATGGGTTGCCCAGGGAGGTTGTGAATGCTCCATCCCTGGCAGTGTTCAAGGCCAGGTTGGACGAGGCCTTGGGTGACCTGGTTTAGTGTGAGGTGTCCTTGCCCATGGCAGGGGGGTTGGAACTGGATGATCTTAAGGTCCTTTCCAACCCTAACTGTTCTGTGATTCTATGAGGCCAGTGGACACATATTCTTACCTGCTCTGAATGCATCAGCCCCCACTGCTCAGGGTGGGTACATCTTTAAAAACATCAAGCAGCAATTTTTGTTCACAAAAATGTGTGCATTAGAGAGAAAACCAGTAACTTTTAACCTGAGAGCAGGACCCGTTGCCTGCTCAGCCTACAGAACCAGCACACGACCCCATTGCCTCCTGAAGACCCCACAGCGATCCCTGTCCTCAGCCTGGCTGCTCCCCTCCACCAAAATCATGTTCCCCACCATGCCAAGGCCACCAAGAGCAGCCAAAGCTGCAGGACAACGGGCACAGACAGGACCGACACACCGGGGATGCTCGGGGCTGGCCAGCCCCTTGCTTGAGATGCTTCCTTTTCTCCACAGCACGCTGTGACGGTGACCAACAGCCGGCAAACAGGTACAAGCATCTACAACACCTCGAGAGTGAAGCAAACAACAGGACGGAGACGCAGGTCGGACACTCCAGTAAACCTACAGGGAGGGTTTGGATGGACACCATGGGGATGGTACCCACTGCACGGCACATGGAGCTGGGTGGTGGTGCCACCACTCCCCATGGCTCCTAAGGTGACAGCAACAGGACATGCTGCAGCCAGGACCATGGCCGAGCACACACAACCACCAGCCTGGTTCAGCTTCTCAGAGGGTTGGGGTTCCAGCTCCCCGTATGGAGCCCATCAGGCAGCCCTCACCAGTGATGGACTGCAGAGCTCCTTCCCCACCGCGCAAACCAGGAGTGCTCACCACAGGAGACATGGAAAGGAAAGGAAAGAAAAAGGAGGAAGGTGTTCCTGGAAGATGGAGCTGCAGGAAGCAAGGGGCAGCAGGGCTGGCAGCCGGGTGGGATGGCAGGGATGGAGGAGGAGGAGGGAGCGCCAGCAGCCAGGACGGAGGGGATGGAGGGGATAGAGGGGTTGGAAGGGATGGAGGGGAAGCACAGGGGGGGCCTGGCATATGGAGCCTGGGAGCTGCCAGCCAGACTTCATTCACATTTCTTGTTTCAGGCCCCAGCGAGGGGCCGAGAGGGGGTTGGCAAAAGCCATGTTTGTCAGGACATTACTCCAAAACAAAACTACAGCACTTGTGTCCAGGTAACGGTTTGGAAGGGCCTCTTCCAAGACCCATTTCCCACTGCCACTTTAAGGGGAGGTTTGAATTTAGGTCATTCAAAGAGATACAGTATTAGTTGTCTCCTGGATCCCAAGGTCTGGCTTCCAGCCCCCCTCCCCTCCAGGCACAAGCATCTTCTGCCATAAAAAGCTTATTTTGACCAAATGTACAGACCATAATCACAATGTATATTACATTCACTTGGTGACAACCTCTACCTTCACCAAACAGTCATCTTCCCCAACATCTGGGGCTGCCACAGAGCAAGCTTCCCTAGCAGCATCACGCTCATGACACATCACACCCCCCCTCAAATCCCTCTTTGCGTTTAAAAGCCTGATGAAAGCTAATGAATGTCAACCCGAAGAACCATCCTGAAGGACATTCAGAGGTAGGAAAGGGGAAAGAACAGCAGTGCTGTATGTGTTTACCAACGGTGGGAGTGGTGGCTGCACTCAGGGAATTGGTGGAAGATATGGAAGAAGTACTTTCAGCCCGGGCTAAAGGTGCTATCGGAGGAGGGCTGGAGGAGTGAATAGGAGGGCTGAAAGGCCTGGACTGTAGAGAAACATAAAACAACAGCAGGTTAAAGGAAATAAGCACAGCAACATTTGCATCAAACAAACAGAAGCCTTCGCATCAAGCCGTAACCCTCTACATACCTCCAGGCCCACCGGTGCCACTGGCATCCCAGGGCAGCCCCAAGGGGTTAGTGCAAGCCTGAACCACTTTAGTTCTTCTAGTGCCAACAGCATTTTAGTCTGGCCCTAGAAAACTGCCAGATGATTCCCAGCATCTTGTGGGTCTGGGTGTTTGAAGTCCCCATCCCCACCGAGCATGGGAATTCCATGGCCATTAGATGGACTGAATGCACTTAGTGTTGAGAAGGGAGCAGTGCCCATCACATGCCAGCTCACCAGGGAACAGTGCCCATCATGTGCCAGCTCTTTTGTGTCTTTAAGGATCCTTTGTGGATTCCAGACCAGTTGGACACAGGGGCTTGGAGCAAGCTGCTCCAGTGGAAGGGGTCCCTGCCTGTGGCAGGGGTTGGAACTGGAGGAGCTTTAAGGTCCCTTCCAACCCAAACCAGGCTGGGATTCTGCAATAACTTTATATCTATAAACACTCTCTACAACTTACCTGCAGCAGCCTGGACAGAACCCAACAGCCCAGCCAGCACATTATGGTGATGGTCACCCCCTCCCCTAGCCAGACACCCTTCCCAGCACAGCCAGAGCTGGCTTGCTCTGCTCATTAACCAGACTGGGACTGGAGACCCCCCTCCCCTCCCAGTGCACAGCACACCCCTGACCATGAACATACCACATCAGCCACAGCGGGCTTGCCGGGGGGCAGCTTGGGCCGGGATGGGGGCCGGGGTGGTGGCGGTGGCGGGGTGCTGCAGGTAGCCAGCGGCGTGCCGGGGCGAGCCGGGGATGAGGACCCTGCAACAGAGGAGAGCTGTGAGTGCAGTGCAGGTTGGACCCAGAGCTGCCCACCCCGTGCCCAGCTGGGTGCAGGGACCAGAGCCGGTGTGGGTGCTCCCGCATGCGCTGCACACACTCCCATGGATCATTGCTCCACACCAGCAGCACGGAGAATTGCTTTTTGGCGTTGCCAATGCGAGTGGGTTTCTCACAGGGAATCCCTATCTGTGCCGGTTACTTGACTCCCTCAGCCAGGATCCCTGGGCAGGGGTGATGGAGGAATCTTATGGCTTTCCTGAAAACCACACATGGGCAGGAGGAGAACGATGCCTCCCCCCTGCAGCAACTGATGTCGATGCCCCAGCTCCTGGGGTGTCAGAGCCAGTGAGCAGGGTCAGTCCCCCACCATGGCAATGAGGGGTCCTGGTCAGAGGGGTAAAGCTTTGCCTGAACAAAGAAGAGTGGAAGAGCAAGGTTACCAGATTTCCTGGAAGCTGAATGTGTTTTCCAGCCCTCTGGAAGTGTTTCAGAGAAGAGGGTGCTGCTGTTGGGATTCCTGTGGATCCCAGCAGCCACTGCCTTGCTGCAACGGGGAACTTTCTGCAGTCAAATAGAAGTGCTATCCGATGCTGAAGAGGATGCTCAGCAGATTGGTCTGCTCCAGGCACAGCAGTTCCCCCCAGGTAAGTTCAGACAGTAAATCCTGGCTGTTCACTTGCACAACTCCAAAATTCAAACCTTATTTATTTAGAATCCTAACCTGGGAACCACAGCGTTGATTTTTCCTTCCTTATCCCAATGAAAGCCTGACAAACCAGGAATTATTCAGAGAAAGCAGCTACCAGCACTGTACGAGTGTCAGAAGGTGGAGGCTTCAAAGGTGCCCTTTGCTCCAGCTCAGAAGCAGACACCAGCTAGCCAAAGCCCTGCCAGACCTCAGCCTTCATGCAGGGCGGTTTAGACTTCAGGTATTGAAGGTCCCTGGGAGACCCATGTACGTACCTCTAGATAGTCTCTACAACAACAGAGTGTGGCACCAGGTTGTAAACCAGCATGAATCAGAAGCCTACTTAGATGCTGGGCTTGGAGCAAGCTGCTCCAGTGGAAGGGGTCCCTGCCCGTGGCAGGGGTTGGAGCTGGAGGAGCTTTAAGGTCCCTTCTAACCCAAAGCATTTTATGATGATTCCATGCTGGTCCCAGCCCTTGGTCACATCCAGGAACCCAGGCTCCCATGGGACATGAAGGCAGGAAGGTGCCCTAGGATGATCTGGCTCCATGGCATGTGAAAGCCCAGGGAAGCAACAGTGGTCATGGAAAGGTGCAGAAGGCAGGAGCAGAATGGTGCTGGATTCACACTGTGCATCCAGACTGGCTGCCACAGGATGCAGCTTTCCAAAGATTTCCATGATTTCGATAGGGGATTTCAATACTGCATTTTTAGAGCCCGCTGTCCTGGGTAAGGCTGAGGCGTGAGTGGGCTGCAAAGCACACCAGACAGGAGATGATTCCTGGGGAAGACACATGGATCCTCCCAAGCAGGCAGCGCTGCCTTGCCAAGTGGGTTTTCTCCATCCATCCGGAGCCACCGGCACATCTGCATCCCGCAGATCTCTGCTCACACATGGCACTGCCTCACTCGGCATGGAGGTGGGGAGCAGTGTGGGAAGAAGCTTGCTCTTTCCTGCTGCCAGTCTCCTGGAGAAGTCTCGGCTCCAACCAGTGCCCCAGCAGTCAGTCTCTGTCCCACTCACCCACCCCACCAACCCAGCACAGAAAAGACATCACCACTGAAGCAAAGCCACACTTGCAGCAACAGCCACGCTCAGGGGGATGGCCCCAGCGCCCTACATACAGCTGTGGAGGTGGCAAGCCCCCAAAGCAACAGCATGGCCTTCAAGCTCACATGAGGCTGGTGACAGCGGTTGGACACCCCACACACCCATCATCTCCCACCACTGCCTGCATGGAGCTGCAGGGGTAACCCTCCAGAAAACAGCTTTTCATGGATGCGGGATTGCTGGTGCGGATGGGATTTGCGCATCACACTTCACTGGTACAGAAAGTGCCCGGGGGTCAGCCTCTAAAGTGGCACGATCAGGTTGCACCTCCTCGAGCACCGTGGGCACTGTGTAAGCTGACCCCTGTGAGCTCCTTTGCCCTGATGGGCACACAGACATTCATAATTCAGCAGGTGAAGCCAGGCAGGCAGCACCATGCTCCATGAACCGCTCAGGTTCTGCCCTGGCGAGAGGTTCACCCTGGAAGCTGTTCCTCCCGAGCTGGCTGGGCACCCAAGCTCTCATGGTTGAGTGACCAAGCACCATTCAGCCCTGTGCTGCCTCTGAGTTATTTGGTATCTGCCACCCTGGGGTGACGATATGCAGTGATCTGTCCATCTGCAACAGATTTACACCCCCCTTGGTGTGAGGCTTGCTCAGATCATTCACCTGACATGGTTCCACCTATGTTCACTCGGAAGCCTACTGAGGATGGAGCTGCGGCAACAGCCAAGTTTTGCATGGTGGGGTTATGTGCGTAGCCAAAGTGGGAAGGACAGCTCGGGGAAGCTTTGGGAAGAGGCTGTCAGACCCATCCGACCATCAGACACGCAGCAAGGAGCAGGGCACAGGGGGACACAGGAGGCAGAGTGCAGACGCTGGACGCGGAAGCACGAGAGGGCTGGGTGGGAGCACGGCGCCGGGCACAGGCACAACCAGGCGGGGAGGGGATGACGGATGCAGTCACGGCCACCCCGAAGCACAGGCAAGGCCGCGGGACGTACCGCTGGTGCTGCCCGTGCCGCTGCTGCCGCCCGGTCCGGGTGAGGAGACCACCGTGCGGTAGGTGGGAGGCGGAGGGGGAGGCGGGGTCGCTCTTTGTCCCAGCCCAAAATCTTTGGGCGAGGCGACCGGCTCCAAGTTATCCTCCTTAAGGTGCTCCGAGGCCTTCTTGGGAACCTCTTCCAGGTGGAGCGGCGAGGGGAGCGGGCGCGAGGGCTCGGCTGCCGGGGCACCGGCCGGGCTGCCCGCTGCTGGGGACCCCGCTTTGTCCCGGGGCGTCCGCTCCGGAGTCGCGCTTTCCGGGGATTGATCGGAAAAATTGACCCACTTGTCTCCTGCGTTAACAGCAGCAGACCTGGGGGAGAGCACGGGGCCAAAGATGCTGTCCAAGTCATTGATGGACGGGAGTTTGTCACCCTTGAGCTCTGCTGCTGTCTGGTCCCCTCCTGTGGTCAAAGTAGTTGAGTTTACACTTAGCATGAACCCAGAGCACTGTGGTCGCACTATTGTCTACGGGGCTCTACATCAGCTACTTCCTACAGGAGATGCTGTAAAACCACCTTTTCTTATAAGCTGCCACGGAATATAATTCATGTGCAAGAAAGTTTCTGCATCACATCATGTGCCATGCAGAATGGACCACACTGGACTGAAATACATACACTGTATGAGGGAGCATGCACCCGAGCCAAGACTTCCTCATCATCATCGCTTCACACACAACAGTCCCATATCCTCCCAAAGTCTGAAGCTGGCTCTCAGCCTTTTCTCTGTCTCATCCAAATGATATTGCCACATCATTGTCATCACTCTGAATTATCAGCAGATATTAAACTTACGCACTCAGCTCTTGCACAGTCCACTAAATATATCTATTCATAAACACGTACATCTAAATACATCTGTTTAAACATGCTGGCTTGACACTCTCAAGAACTAGGACTGGGCATGCAGTGCAGGGAAGCAGACAAGGTGTATGTATTTCAGTTGCAAGCAGCAGCAGATAAGGGTATTTTAGGGTTCTGCTCACTGAGCTACCACACACTGTTGTTCCTATCCACCTTCCTAACCAACACAGACACAGGGCTCATCAGCAAAGCGTTACACATCCAGAGGAGGGAGATCCTCCTTCCTCTCTCTCATGCCCTGTTTTCTTGCATTCATGGTCCCCAGGGGCTGGAGCTTGGGGAGCTGGCAGCTCTCTAACACCAGGAAAGCTGCCCACTGCTTTGTGTCACACAGATTGAATGGAAGGATGGAGTGCGGACCATGGCCCTGCTACAGCCGTGTGCATATGGATAACACTAACATGCCCTCTGGGCTCCTCGTGTTGGCCTCCCACCCCTGTTCCTGCATTTGGGGGGAGCCATCTGCTGTTCTGCGTTTAAGGGATAAAATACAGTCTTGCTAAGACAAGGGGAAAGAGACTTCTGCTGCTTGCTCTGCTTAATGCACAGGCTGACGCGTGCAGCACCCCTGACCCCAGCAAATAAACCACAACACATGGCTGGGCATCATGTTTGCTCTGGTTGATGTCTGTAGGAGAGCGCTCTGCCAGTCTGGCTGCTTGCATGGACAAATCAAGCTATGGGAGCATGAATGAAATCCTGACAGAAAGAGCAGTCAGCTCAGAGCAGGGGATTTCTTCATGGCGATGGTGATGACCCCCCCAAGCTGGCTGCTCAGTACATGTGGGTGCAATGAGATGGTCTGTACCCATACAGTGCCCTACACAAAGACTGAGAACACACTTTCCTTCCCCAAACCAGCCCCCGAGCAGACAGCACCCTGCCAGCAACATGAATTATATGCTTATAAGCACTTTATGTCCTATTGCAGCGTTCAACATCATCTTTCAAACCCTTCTTTCAGGCTGTCCTTGGGTCCAGGTTCATTCTTTCTCCCAGCCCCAGGGAGCTTTTCCCACTGTCCCTGAGAGCACTAGGAGTCTGGGACCAGCAATCCCTCAGCACAGGCAGGCACTGCATACCCTGTTATTTCATAAGCGGACTGCACAGTGCTGCTCCAAGTAGTAACAGTGCTCTATTTATTCCCAATTTTGAGCAGGACTTTAAGGCTAATGATGCATTTCATTTCTAGAAATGAAATCGATCTGGAAATGAGACCCATTCCAAAGGCACTGGGGAAGAGAGCACACTAATTTCACCAGTATGACACCAAATTGGGTGTTAAAGGCATCTCTGCACCGATCCTAAAGCATCACCCTGACTGAAGCACCACGGATGCAGAGGAAGGAGGATGCACCAGGGCTAAATCTGCATCCGAAACTCAGCCACAGAGACACCACCCCCCGCCCCCAGAGCAGCCCCTGGATCAGCCTTCCAGGGCTGTGGAATGGCACAAAGGGCGGTGCTGGGCTCTTACCTATTCCCACTGTCAGAGGAGAGCCGGTGCGTGGCGGCGTGGCCGGGATGTTTTTCGGCGGGAGTGGTGGAGGTGCTGCAAAAAGAGCAGAGAGAGGGAAAGATTCAATGGGGGTGCATTAGGAATCATGGACTCCTATAATGGACTGGGTTGGAAGGGAGCTTAAAGCTCCTCCAACTCCAACCCCTGCCACGGGCAGGGACCCCTTCCACTGGAGCAGCTTGCTCCAAGCCCCTGTGTCCAACCTGGCCTTGAGCACTGCCAGGGATGGGGCAGCCACAGCTTCTCTGGGCACCCTGTGCCAGCGCCTCAGCACCCTCACAGGGAAGAGCTTCTGCCTAAGAGCTCAGCTCAGTCTCCCCTCGGGCAGGTTCAAGCCCTTCCCCTTGGCCTGTCCCTACAGGCCCTTGTCCCAAGCCCCTCTCCAGGTTTCCTGTCAGCAGGGAAAGGAGGATCTGGCAGCACCAAGCAACAATCACTGGTGGCTTTTTCTGTCGGGTTTTCATTGTTGTTGGTTTTAATCTTTAAGCCTTTGATTGGACTGATGATTTAAACCCCTGAATTACCATTTTAATTAAAACCCGTACCCTCTGAGGCACGTACCCGCCTCCGCGTTCCTCACGTGCTCATCCCGCATGAATCCGGGATGCTCATGTGGGAGGAGGAACATCATGGCTAATTAACCCAGTGCTGCTTTACAGGGGTATTTTGGCAAAGCAGATGCAGAATCAACTCAGTTGGAAAAGACCTTTAAGATCAGACAGTCTGAGGGTGCTATGTAAATAGCACCCAAGTCCTAAACACCTGGAGGCTTGGTTTCCTCCTCTAGATGGGGGTCAGCACCATTAACCATGGTGTCCCTGTCTCGCTTGGAACAAGATTATCCTTAAGGTCCCTTCCAGCCCAAACCATTCCATAATTCTATGCTGAAGCAACCATTCCAATCACGAGCATCACCATCCCCTGGCCAGCTCATGGTGTGACCAGGCATTGCCTTGGCCTTGCCACATCAGCACTGGCAGCCAGCAGCACCAGGGTTGGGGATGGGTTTGGCATGAAATGGGTTGTGCTAATTGCTAGTAAGGGGGGAAAGGAGCAGGGGAACAAGGAAGGAATAACTTTGCAGCTAGGGAGGAGGAGGAGACGTGATTCCCCTGGCTGCACCAGGCAAGGGGAAAAGTTCCAATGGAAACCAGGGATTTAGTGCTGTTTGCATGGAGAAACCGGTGTTTCCAACCTAAATAACCAGATCATTAGCATGAAGGATCAGGTGCTCCTTGCTCTGAGGGCAGGGTGGGTTTAACCCCTGGCTCCATGCAGGCCATTTGCCTTGGCTGGAGATGTTCCACATTGCACATTTCCCCAGGGAGGCTGTGCATCATCTCCCCCACCTTGGGTACCATCCATCCCATCCTTATCCAACCCGTGTCCTTCCTCCACCGTCATCACTGAAGCCAGGGGAAGTGAAACCCTCTAACCTGCTACATGACTAAAACCTGCACAATTCCAGGAGTTTGGATGTGGAAAAATTAAAGCTTTGATTCAGTTTCTGTATGTATTGAGTAATTTCTGGTTGATACTTGCACGGTCACTTACTTCCAGTTGGAAAAGGTCTCGGTAGCTTTGGGGACTCTATGCTTGTGTTGACGGGCTGGACCGAACCCCATATCTCAGGCTGGTCTATAGTGGCTGGAAAACAAACAGACACACATGTAAAGGTGATGATAAAGCCAACAGTCCAACAGATACCAACAGAGAGACCAGACATACTCACGTGACGAGAGGAAGCTAAAGAGTGACAGCAACTCCTCATTAGTTAAAGACAGAGGGGGTTCTGTTATGTTAGATAATTACAGGCTTGCCTGATTGTTAAACGTGCAATTAGTTTGACACTCACGCTGCTTGACAAACAGAACAGTGCCATTTATGTGTTTGGAGACTTATTGCATTAAGTGAGACACTGCATTAACTGCAAGAATCATGAGGAATTCTAGGATATGCTGAAAAAAACCTCCAGGTCTTCAAGGGAAAAGATCCAACTGTATTCACAGGGATTGTAGGAGGAAAACTCTTCTTTTATATCTCATTTAAACCACTGAGAGGGGAGCTACGTGGAGAGCAGTGCGCACAAACCAGTCTGATCACGAGAATGAACTGGAATCACTGATGACAAGACAGAGCCAGGCTACAAGGGGCTGTGGCCACTTCATGGCAGCTGAGCAGAGCCAGGAGGAGGAGAACTCTCTGGGGACAAACCACTGCAGCGGGTGAATGGGGTTTTTCTTTGGGGAGAACAAGGCCTGCAGCTCCCTGTGCCCTGGGAAAGCTGTGGGAGAAGAAAGGCTGGGAAGGGAGCAGAGTGTCACCCTGCTCCTGTGCAGGGGAATGCTGTTTTGGGGGGAGAATGGCATTACTGAGATAGCATCTTCGTGGGCATGGGGAGCTGCAATGCAGAGAGCTCCATTCTTACCCTCCCATTAAATCAGTGTGATGCTGTGGTGTGCAGCACGGCTTTGATGTGCATCAGCAGAGCCTGGTGAACAGGCATAGCCAGAGCTTCATTTGAAAATCAGTGGTTTTAATATCTGTCAGCTGCTCTCATTCAGCATCTGTCCCAAGAGCACACAATTTAATGATTGATTTATATACTCTCTTTCTATATAACCTGTTTATGCTCCAGCCCTGGAAGTGTTGGACGGAGCTTGGAGCAACCTGCCCTAGTGGAAGGTGTCTCTGCCCGTGGCAGGAGCTTGGAACTGGATGAGCTTTAAGGTCCCTCCCAACACAAACCATTATAGGAGTCGATGACAAACCCAACCCTGCGCTGCCTGTAACACAATCATCCACCCTTTGTGTTCTGCTTTAGCTTTGCCTTCCTCCTCTTTTCAGAGTAGCTCCAGGGGGTTCCTGACCAGGGCTGCCCGCCTGCTGGCAGCGCAGGGTGCTGTGAGCCAGCCCCAGGGCATGGCAGAGCCATAGGTCACTGCCAGGAGATGTCCCCATGTCCCTGACCCACCGTCCAGCAGAGCCATAGGTCACTGCCAGGAGATGTCCCCATGTCCCTGACCCACCGTCCAGCTTCTGCTCCTCAAACGCCGACTCCAGCGGGGGCCCGAAGAGCGGTGCCAGCGCAGCCGGATCCTCCACGGGTTTCTTGCTGTGGGATGAGGAGACAAGGGCAGAGGAACCTTGAGGTTCAGGCTTAGGAACCCTGAGGTTCAGGCTTAGGAACCCTGAGGTTCAGGTGTAGGAACCTTGAGGTTCAGGTGTAGGAACCCTGAGGTTCAGCTGTAGGAACCCTGAGGTTCAGGCTTAGGAACCCTGAGGTTCAGGTGTAGGAACCTTGAGGTTCAGGTGTAGGAACCTTGAGGTTCAGGCTTAGGAACCTTGAGGTTCAGGCTTAGGAACCCTGAGGTTCAGCTGTAGGAACCTTGAGGTTCAGGTGTAGGAACCTTGAGGTTCAGGTGTAGGAACCTTGAGGTTCAGGTGTAGGAACCTTGAGGTTCAAGTGTAGGAACCTTGAGGTTCAGGCTTAGGAACCTTGAGGTTCAAGTGTAGGAACCTTGAGGTTCAGGCTTAGGAACCTTGAGGTTCAGGTGTAGGAACCTTGAGGTTCAGGCTTAGGAACCTTGAGGTTCAAGCTTAGGAACCCTCAGGTTCAGGTGTAGGAACCTTGAGGTTCAGGCTTAGGAACCTTGAGGTTCAAGCTTAGGAACCTTCAGGTTCAGGTGTAGGAACCTTGAGGTTCAGCTGTAGGAACCTTGAGGTTCAGGCTTAGGAACCTTGAGGTTCAGCTGTAGGAACCTTGAGGTTCAGGTGTAGGAACCCTGAGGTTCAAGAGTAGGAACCTTGAGGTTCAGGTTTAGGAACCCTGAGGTTCAGGTTTAGGAACCTTGAGGTTCAGGTTTAGGAACCCTGAGGTTCAGGTGTAGGAACCCTGAGGTTCAGGTGTAGGAACCCTGAGGTTCAGCTGTAGGAACCCTGAGGTTCAGGTGTAGGAACCCTGAGGTTCAGGTTTAGGAACCCTGAGGTTCAGGTTTAGGGGCCATGAGGCTCAGGCTCGCACTCAGACCTGGTGCTTGGCTGCAGACCTGGAGGTTTCCAGGGGGTGTTCATGCTCCAGACTAAGAGGCACCAGGCAAAACACAGGGGTTTGGGCAGAGATAAAGGGGAGCAGAGTGGTGACATCGGCTGCAGCACGGACCCAGTAATGCCCCAGCAGCCACTGAGGCACTGGGCAGTGAGGGTTGGTCAGAGCTACTCCAGACCACATGGGAAAGGGAGAAAACAAGTCAAGGTGTGGACCATGCTTGTCTCCAGCACACCTTGAGTGGCTGCACAGGGCACTCTGCTCCTGAGATCTGGCTTCTAAATCAATCTGTACGCACAGCACACGCATGGCAGCTCTCCCCAAGGTGGCTTTAACAAAGGATGTCCTTGCTGGTCCTATGGAGAGCCAGAGCTGTGCCTCTGAAACGAGGACACCAGAGCCATCAGTGCCTCAATTCTGCATGGATTCGTTTGGCCATGTTCTGGAGCATCCACCCCCCTTCAGTCCTTATTTACACAGCATCCAAGCAGAGAGCCCATGGACCCAAAGCTCCCTGTGCCTCTCGCATCCTGCAACACGGAGCTTATTTAACAACTACACACGAATATGTGGCTGTCTCATGAGCCTAAGAAGTCACCAAAGTGATGTTTCTGCTGTGGTGGCTTTGATGAGGCAAACTGGAGCAGCTCAGCTGGCCGATGGGTCGGCAGTATTTGCACAGCAGTGAAATACTGCACCCAGTGAATTTAGCACCCAGAGTGTGCTGAGGAGCTGGCACAGAGAAGCCCCATCCCTGGCAGTGCTCAAGGCCAGGTTGGACACAGGGGCTTGGAGCAAGCTGCTCCAGTGGAAGGGGTCCCTGCCCGTGGCAGGGGTTGGAGCTGGGTGGGCTTTAAGGTCCCTTCCAACCCAACCCAGGCTGGGATTCTGGATTTGGGCTGTTCTTCCCACTGAGCACCAGTGCAAACACGCAGCTGCCCACTGAAGTGTTTACAGACCACATCAGGGCCATGTGCCTGTGCTGGATGATGGTCCCAATGGAGTCCGCACTGACCTGGCAGGGTCTGGCGTTGGTGTGGAGCGCCGGGGCCGCGTGATCTCCTCATCTGCAGCACAGGATGGACAGTGCAGGGTTAGAGCTGTTCCACCACCTGCCCCCACACATCACCCCCAGCCCACCCGGACCCCATGCTGGTGTGAGGCTCACACCATGCACAGCACGTGTCCCATCCCATGCCTGCTATGGGGATCCTGGCAGGAAAAGGTCAGGTTTTTAAGCTGGATTTTGTTTCTGTAGAGAACTAGACCAGGTAGCTGCTTCTATAGGATGTCCCCTATGGGCTTCTTCAAGGAAGGCATTTGGGTGCCATCACTGTAAATCAACCCTAACCCACTCCCTTATATTCCCCCTCCCCACAAAACCATCACCATACATATAACAACTGTTTCTGAAGGCTGCAGAGCATACTTACTGGATAAATTCCTTTTAATCGTCCCCTGGAATCAGAAACACACGAGGTAAGGGGGATGCACAGGGACACGGGTGCATGGCAGTTGTCACCCAAGGAGGGACACAGCTGGGGCAAAGCAGCCGAGCAGATGCAGCAGGAATTGCCTGTCTTGGGTGATATTTACTGTACATGGCTGAGATATGCCCGGCCCCACATGTGTGTTGTGAAATCCCATTTGCTCCCTGCACACAGGGAGCAGAAAAAACCCTTTGAAAAGGATTTTTAGCCATGCAAATCCATCACCTGGCAGTGCTGCATTCACAGGCATCCCAACTGCCAGGGGCTTACAGGGGTCACTTACAGCATCACCCCATGGTGATGGCATAAACCCCAAATCTTATGTTTCATGGCTGCATATTGATCTAAATAATGCATTTTTAGCCATCTAAATCCTCCCTTTTTCCATACAACACACATGGGCTTGTGCACAGCAAAAACCACCCCCACCTGGACCATGGGAGCTGGGGCTTCATGGCAGATGGGGGAGCAGGATGGGCAGTGAGGGTACCCCAGGACCACAAGCAGCATCCCCAGGAGGGTTGCAAGGATGCAGGTCAAGCCACAGAGGATGCCCATCATTGCAGCGGTGACAGTGACAAGGTCCCACCATCACCTGGGTCACACAACAGCGTCTAATGGCACCAGCACCCACGCCCCTTCCCCTGTGCTCACCACATAACCCCAACACAGGCTCAGCCCCCCCCCAGCACCCCCATGCTGGAGCAGCAGGGTCAGGAGCAGCGAGCACTGGTGCTTACCGGGCTGCGCCGCTGCGGTCAGCGAGAAGGAAGAGAGAAGAGACACCTGGTCAGAGAGCAACAGGTCAGCACCCCGAGGCCCCAGCACCCATCACACCCTCATCATGGCTTCACAGAGCACAGTGCACGGGGGTTCCTCCTCCACGCAGCCCCCAGCACCCACCAGTGGGAGCAAACCCCTTGCCGGTGGGTCGCTGTAGCCATGGGTATAAGGCAGGGAGAGAGCAGCATCCAGAGAGACCCCTGAGGAACCCAAACCCTATGGAATGAATGCATGTCCCCATTTTGGGTTTAGAATCACTGGAAGCCCAATCCTCTCAGGGAAGCCATCCCCACTGCGTACAGCAGCACTGCAGAGGTCATGGACCACTGATGGGGTTTTCTGCCTTCTCATATCTTTTGATGTGCAAGGATGCACATAAAACATGCCCAGGTAAAGCTGTGCCCTCAGGCACCTTGTCCAACATGTGCCTCACCCACTACAGGGTGAAACTACACAGGGTTTGACGTGTGGGTTGGCACTTTGACATGGTTTAATGGTGGCCTTGGAAGTGCAGGGAAATGGTTGGACTTGGTGATCTTATAGGTCTTTTCCAACCTGGTTGATCCCCTGGTTCCGTACACCCCCAGACGATGCACAACCACAGCCAGCCCAGCTCCATAGTAAAGTGCTCCAAGTTAAATCAAGGGAGAAGGAAAACAAACATCACGCCTTCCAAACCAGTAGGATTTGGTATTTGCATTTCACATTTCATTCTAGAGACATGCAAAACAGGGAGCGTGCAAACCAGGGAAGATGGTGTTAAGAAGCTGTAAGAGATAAAAAACTGTGTTTCTTACCGGACTTCTCCTCTAAAAGAATGCAGAAAAGGAAGGAAACAAATGAAAATGAGAATATAAGAGATTTTCTATAAAGGGATAACAGAGAAGTAAAAGATTTGTATTATGAAGGATATTTGAAGGATTCACATGCTTTGTCATTAACAGGCCCCATTAGCTATAGACTGGAAGGGCCATGTACGAGGAAAGGCAAAAGGAGCAGGAAAGAGGCCTGAAGATGCTGGGCTGTTGCTGGTATGGTACATGGGAAGGTGCAGTTGTCCCCCCACTTGCAATTGCAAGGAGTGAGACCCAAGCTACTGGGCTTCAGATGGAGGGTGCAGCTGACACCATTTCACAAGAGCATCTCCAGTTTCCTGCTTGTCTTCAAGTTGAGGCACCATAGCTTACACCCCAAAGGGATGGGGAGGACAGTGCCTATGGACACAGCATCCCACTGCTCTCGCCCAGGAGAGCCCGATGCACAGGAGGGATGTGGTGCTGGAGCATGGCTTTACAGCTGGTTTTGGAGAGGAGACGAGCCCAGGGCAAGGGCATGGACTCAGACAGCAAAGCAAGGACCCCCCTTGGATGCAAAACTCCTTCAGCCACCTCCTGCCCAGGGCACTGGTGCTTTCCCAGGCAGCGGGGCCAGTGCCGCTTGCCAGGATGCGGTGTACTGGGGAGCAGCACCGCTCACATCTCCATCTGCGCCCTTTGGCTCTGTGCGGTGGGATTTGGATCCCAACACAGGGAAGCAGCACTGTTCCTTCTGTCCAGCCTGGCACAGGGCTTTTCCCTGAGCCCTTCAGGCTGAGTGGAGTCTGCACTGTTTTACAGGGAGGCACCGGCTCCAGCCCCAGGCTGTGTTTACTGCTAGAGACAGGATCACTTTATATGCACAGTGGTTTGTGTTGGAAGGGACCCTAAAGCTCACCCAGTTCCACGGGCAGGGACCCCTTCCACTGGAGCAGCTTGCTCCAAGCCCCTGTGTCCAACCTGGCCTTGAGCACTGCCAGGGATGGGGCAGCCACAGCTTCTCTGGGCACCCTGTGCCAGCGCCTCAGCACCCTCACAGGGAAGAGCTTCTGCCTAAGAGCTCAGCTCAGTCTCCCCTCGGGCAGGTTCAAGCCATTCCCCTTGGCCTGTCCCTACAGGCCCTTGTCCCAAGCCCCTCTCCAGGTTTCCTGCAGCCCCTTTAGGCACTGGAGCTGCTCTCAGGTCTCCCCTTCAGGAGCCTTCTCTTCTCCAGGCTGCCCCAGCCCAGCTCTCTCAGCCTGGCTCCAGAGCAGAGCTGCTCCAGCCCTCGCAGCATCCCCATGGCCTCCTCTGCACTTGCTCCAGTGCTCCACATCCATATTTTTGCCTAGGCTCTCCGGAACCCCACACCCAGGGCTGCAGCCCAGCATCAGGAGCAGCTGCTCCCACCTCTGCAGCGGCTGGGACAGAGCCAGCAGCTGCCCCTGGGGGCCAGCGAGTGCCCCGTGGTGACTGGAGCAGCAAACCCCCCAGAACGAGGGGAGAGCGCACCAAGGCTTGACCCCTTTGGAAAGCTTTGCATAGTACTTTCCCTAGCCCATTTTTAATGTGTTGCACTATTTCCTCTCCTCACAAAATCACAGTTTCATACGTTATATACATATACATGTGTGTACCAGGCTGCTGGGGCCATCACTTTGCAAAACCAAAATCAGCTCGGTTTCACAGTAAGAAATTCTGTGGGGTTTTACACTCTCAATCGAAATTATCCACCTTTTAGGCACGTAATTGCAGCCTCCAAACCTCCCCCCATCCTTTGCGCTGCATTTTGAGCTTGGGTTTTTAACTTCTTTTTCCTTTTTGTGCTTCCCAAAGCAGCCAACTGCAGTTCCTAACCCCTAAACCTCCCTGCTCACAGCACCGAACGCATCCAGAAGTGCACATTGCTAAAGGGACACGCATCAGGGGAAGCAGAGATGGGCCAGGGGCACTCAGAAGCTCTCAGTAAACTCGGCCACGTCGCATTGGTTTGGAAAGAAGAAAGCAAACACATTCATTCGATTTCGGCTTTGCTTCGGGTTTGAGATTCATTCACACTTCAGATCCAGGCTATTTATAAATCACAGAAAGCTTCATCTGAAAAGACACTGAAGCCCACACTGAAGCCCACTGAAAGGGAAAAATCAAATCTTTTCACAGCTGAACAGATTGGGATGAGATGACAGAAATCTTGACAAGTCCCAGGGAAACCAGAGGGTGATGGTGTTTATACCCTGTATATACAAGGAGAGGTGACCCCTCCTTCCAGGAACCCCACATTCACTCCTGGGGTGAGAAAGTTCCCTCTAACACCCATAGCAGTGGTGTGGAAAGCCCTGGGAATGAAGGCAAGGCAAATCCAATTTATGTCCTGGATGATGGTCGCATTGAAAGATAAGGGGAAAAATAAAGGGAACAGTGTATTGCAATCTCAGTTGCTCTGTTTGATGAGCAGGAAAGGGGGTTTTTAAGACATTTGAACTGGAAACATCACTGCGATACATCTGAGCTCTACCTGCAGTCACATTATTAGTTCCCTATAGACTAGACCTTGTAAATAAGGACATAAAGAGCAACTCATCCCTCCTAAGGAAGAGCTTCCTGATCACTTGGGATGAGCCCTGAGGAGCACAACTGCTTTTGTAACCCAGGGAAGAGACGGAAACACGAGGACTCACCACGGGGGATGGAGAAAGTGCAATGTTGCCTATTGATGCCTTCAGCTCGTCCACCGTGGCCGCGCTCTTCAGGATGTCTTTAGCCTGCAAAGGCTTGATCTTGATGTTGAACTTCTTGTGCGCCTCCTCTTCCTCCTCAGATTCACTCGAGGAGTAGAAGTGCTTTCCTTTGGTAGGTAGAGCACAGTTAAGGAAGATACCCTCCTGGTGTGAGGGCACAGCCTTGGCATTCAAAGGCTCCAGCATCCCTGAAGAGTGGGAATGAGGGGTTCCCAAACTGCTTATCCCAAACTCCCACAGATGGGATTAGTGTGCAGGGGCAAATCCTCCTGCAGTGCCTGCCACTGCTGTGAAGTTTCCATGCTTTACCCATATGCAGGCTCTGATGCTCTAATGCTCACAGGGATAAAGCCAACCCTGGTTTAGTGATGTGCATCAGTGCCTGCATTCCTGGACCATGCACAGGCTCTGGCCTTGAACATCGCATGTGTACCCACCACAGCTGGGATAGGACACCACCTTCCCCATGGGACACCCTGCTGGGATGCTCCTGGCAGTGCTCATCACACCTCCTCATTTCATGGCAGTGGATCAAAGGCAATTAAAATCACCCTCTGCTCTACTGCCTCGGGTAATTCCCTGTGGGAGCCAGTTAGAGCTGTGGAGTGACAGCTCAAAAGGGAAGTAAAAAGGGGGGAAGAAAGAAGCACAGAATCACAGACTGGCTGCTTTCTTCTTGGCCCCATTAGGCACTGGAAACTGCTCTAAGGTTTCCCAGAGCTTTCTCTTCTTTAGGCATGATGACGATGATGATGATGATAATAATAATAATAATAACAACTATGTCAGTGGCCTGCCTGTGAACCCCAGCTCATCTTACAGTTGGTAACCCAAGAGGCAAAGCCAGCCATAAAGGATATAGCCGGGTTCCTCCGGTCGGATGCTGTATCCTTCCTCATCAAGCTCAGGTGAGTTCTGAATAGGGCACAAAAACAAAACCAAAAGAAAGAATTGGGAATGCTAATTGCATCCCTGGAAAGCTGGAGCAGCTCCTTCCTCCTGCAGGAAGAGATGCCCATCACAGCTCTCTGCAGCCTAACCCCACCCAAGAGCCACAGGGCAGCATGTGAGCACAGCCCAGGTCCCATAGGGAGCTGCATGGGTGCTGGATGGAGGGCAGGTTCCTTGGGGCACTTACATATCTGTCCCAGTCGATCTCTGCATAGAATCCATTCGGGGCTCCATTTGCTTTCTTCTGCAAGACATTGGAAAGGAAAATGTCCATGTTTTACGTTAAGGACACAAGAGCAGAGCATCCCTTACACGTGTGCATTGACACAGCTGGGATGGCAGTGGGTACTGCAGCAGCTGCCCCTGCAGGCACTACAGCGAGCTGCTCTGCACATGCACATCAGCCATACACGACAGCACTTCCCACTTCTGGAACGTCTTCCACACCAGAGGGGTAAAAAGGCTTTTGCTGAACATTCATTAAGGGAAAATAAGAGGGGAGAACTTAGGGGAACTTAAGAGAGGGGAACTTAGGAGGGTAGAACCTTAAAAAGGGGGAACTTAAAAGGGGGGAACTTACTTAAGAGAGGGAAACTTAAGCAAGAGGTGAAATGACCGTTTCTCTATGTGCTGGGATGCTCAACCCATGGAGAGCTGGCAGCAGTGGTTTTCCCCTTGCCCATCAAGCACAGATAGCACCACTGTTTATAGGGAGATAATCACCTTCCCCAGAGCACACTGAAAGCAGGATTCAGTCTGTGTTATTCAGCAGCCCAGCCACCCATGGCATGAGATGGGCTGCAGCAGTGAGCGGTGTCTGGGCTAACCCAGCTGGGATCATGGAATCCCAGGCTGGGTTTGATTGGAATGGAGCTTAAAGCTCATCCAGGACCAACCCCCTGCTTCTCCATCCCAGAGAAGCTGTGGCTGCCCCATCCCTAGCAGTGCTCAAGGCCAGGTTGGACACAGGGGCTTGGAGCAAGCTGCTCCAGTGGAAGGGGTCCCTGCCCATGGCAGGGGTTGGAGCTGGGTGAGCTTTGAGGTCCCTTCAACCCAAACCATTCCAGGGTCCTAGGGCTGATTCTATGATTTGCTCTTGGCCACTCTGGTGGCTGCAGATATTACAGTGAACACACATTGTAGGAAAAGAAGTTACATTAAATGTCTCCATCCTCCAATTCCCCTGCCCCAAACACATTCAGTGGCTTCCTTATACCCCCCAAAATCACATTTCTTCATCTTTCAGCTTGCTGGAGCACTGGAGACTTTCCCTGCCCTGCTCTGAGCTCGGACAGCAAACCTCATGGAACAGCATGAGCATGAGCCTGATTGAGAGGGCACCTGAGCTCACCCGAGGTCCCTGCACCCAAGCCTGCGAGGACAGGCTGCCCACAGCACTCCTGCTGCTGGAGGAGGCAGCTCAGGGCTGCCCCTTGCATGTTATTTGTGTATTACTGTGAACGTTGGTTCCAGCCCTACCTGAGCTTCAGGCTCCTTTTGAACTCCTATATCTTAACCATCTCTCATGGACACAGGGCAAGCCCAAAGCCATGGATTTTGGGTCAGATGTGGAAGAAAAGCCAAGCCAAAGAAGTGATACCCCAGTTTTTGTTGGCTTTGTCACCGCAGCATCACTCCCCTTGCTGAGCCTCCCGAGGCTCTCATTATTTTAGGGTGAGTCTCTAACATGGAAATTTGCTCAAGAAACAACAACCAGTGCAGTGCAGAGTGAACCCAACACTTAAACTGACATCAAATGGCAAAAGGAGATGTGGTCCTTCCACTACCCAGGTCTAGCAGGGCCATTTCTAGCCCCATAAATCAAAGCAGCACCAATCAAAATAACAAAACCAGGTCTCTCCTTGTTTTCAGTTTAATACAGAAAATAAAAGCAGACACTGGAAACAGCTGCTCTGGCATCATCCCCTTAACTCATCCCACAGCAAATCTGACCCAAGCCAATTAGCAGGAGTGGAAATAGGGATATGGAGCCAGGGGGGTTTAGCCGGACACGTGGTCCTTCTGCCCAAGGCTCTCTCAGGTGTTTGTTGTTATTTTCCCTATGTTAAACCTGCAGAAATCCTGGGATGTGCCATTAAACAGCTCCTTACCAACATGTATTTTCTATATGAAACAGAAATGAAGAGACAGATCACAAAGTGCTGACGGGGGAATTAACGCTTAAGGAGCCCTATCAGGAGGGGAAAGCAGGATGAGGTCCATGCAATACTTACAATGCCATCCCTGTCTGGTGACCCTCTGTAAAGAACAGAAAGAAGCAGAGTGTTACTCCCAAACTGCACTAGAGCCCAATTAACTTGTGGAGATGGTTTTAATTATGAAGCTATCAGCAAATCTGAATTACCTGCCACGTGCTCTCTCTGACACCCACACAGAGGTCTCAGTGCTGCTGAGCTCATGGTATCAGGTGACAAATGCTACATTTATTCCTAAAGTGCTCCTGCTGATGATCCCAATCCACTGCTGAGGAGCTGGGCTGGCCCCTCCTTGCACCCCTACCACAGCCATAGCCCTACGCTGTGTGCACATCCTATTGCAGAAGGCACTAAAAACGACAGGATGAGTGAGTCAGAGGCAGCAGCACAGTCACTTCTCTTGAATGGATTTGAAACCCGAGGAGATCCTCAGGGATCCTAATCCCCAACCACTTACAGGATGTAGACCCTGATCATGGCAAGCAGCGTGTCCAGCTCAGCAGCCGCATCCAGACGCTGCCCAAGGATGCTAAGTTGGTTAGTGAAAACACAGACATGCTCCTGAAAACCAGGCAGCTCCTCCACCTCTCCAGTGCTCCCCAGTCTGATGCATTGCCATGGATTTGCCAGCAGTTAATCTCTGGCTCAGGGCATCACAGAAACCCTGCTGGGATCTGCTGCCCATCCAGCTCTGCTTTGAGAGAATGACACCTTCCATGGAACTTCTCCAATCCACCGGTGTCTGCCTCCCCTCTCTCCTATCTCATATTTAACCTTTTGGCACAAAGATCCATGAAATCCTTTGGAAGTGGCAAAGAATTCTTTGGAAGTAGCACAGATCCCCTCTGCTCCCGTATATACCCCACACTGCATGAGCTCCAGGGGTGTCACTTCCTGCTCACATCCCAGCTAGAATGGCTATGGAGACCCTTGCCCGGTGGAGGGAAGGGGTGGGAAGTCCTTTCCCATCACATAGCAAATCCATCCCATTCCAGAACCCAGACAGCAGCTCTGCACATCCCACACCACAGTGCCCACCCCCAGGTCCATGCAGGGGGTGAGCAGAGGGTCTGTCCCAGCTCTCACTGCACCCCCCAGCCCCACACCAGCTGCTGACGTGGGATTTGGAGAGCACTCGAAGCCACTTGGGGTGATGGCCGCGACGTGACCCGGTGCTGTGCTAATCACTGCTGCCTGCTAATTGCAAGTGTCTCCTCCACAGCGGCCTTCCTGCAATCCCGTTGCCATCATGAAAGCCCCAGGATTCGTTTCCACCTCCATAGGCTACCACCTTCTGCAGCCTCTAGGAAGAGCCGGCTGCTGCGAGCAGCTGGTTAAAGGCAGGACCTAGGCCTGGCTCCATTGATTTTCCCTGGGCAGATGAGGATGCAGAGCAGCCTGATTCCTGCCCAGCATCCTGATAAATTATAAATGAAGCCATACACGGAGCTCCTGGCTGTCCCACAGCCCGCTTGGGGATGGACAGCCACCATTCCTGGTGACAAGCCAGCAGGACAATGGCTGGGTGCTGCACAGCCCTCTTTTGGGATGTTCTCCATAGAATAGAATCAACAAAGTTGGAAAAGACCTCTAAGATCATCAAGCTGTACCCCATACCTTCAGCCCTGCAGGTGCTGATGCAACCAAGGCTCACCGTGGTCCCAGGAGCATGGCTAGGGCTGTGGTGGCTGCCCCTTTGCAGAGGAAACCTCAGCAACCACCAGTGACATAGAAAATAGCTGAGGAAAGCAAATCTGAACAAAATAAACCCCAAACCCCACAGGGATTTTGTTGTGCAAGGCATTAAATACCTGTATGATGGTGAGGGAGAGGGAGCGGGGCTCCTCACCGCCTTTCCCCCTCTCCTTTGCCACACTGCTTTCTGATACGTGCCCCAAAATACATCAGTGGTGGCCCAGTGCCCCACCAGCAGTTCTGCACCCAGATGTGAGGAGACCCCTGCCAGATGTTCCTCAAGGGAGCAAAAGCACCTCCCACATCAAAGCCAAAGGAGCCCCATGCACCCTCATCACCCAGCCTGCCCCAACCAGGGCTCTTCAGCACCCGCCTGGCTGCCTGTGCCTGTGCAGGCATCTGCTTAAATGGAATTTGCATCCAAAAAGACCTCAGCAGACGGCAGATCTGGAGCTTGGGCAGGGATTAATCTGCTGAAACTCCCAGAGGAGCAATTGCCTCCTGATCACCGCTAACTGTCACCATCAATTGCGAACACGTGGAGAGCGGCTGTGCGGCACAGAGGAAACACCTGATCTGCTGGGCGCTGCGTGCACAAGGGGAAACAGCTTAAATGCATTGGTTATTCCAAGCCTTGATCCAAGGATGATGAATGCCTGTTGTGCTCTGACTTCCTTCCTGTCCTGGCACCCTGGCATCAGCTTCTCCCCGGTATCATTATGCATTAAGGTGGGTTATAGCTCACTGACTTACGTGGAATCGGTATCCTTTTCTTTCTTCCGTATACCAAAGGCCTTCCTTGTACGTTTTTTCAATCCTGTGGATAGAAGGGGTATAAATAAGAATGCAACATTGACATCAGCCTTGACAGAAATCCTCCAGAAGGCTCTTTATTCCTTTGTCAGCTGTAATTTATAACTAAGGCTAAAATAGAACCATAGAATCATACAGTAGTTAGGGTTGGAAAGGACCTTAAGATCATCCAATTCCAAACCCCTGCCATGGGCAGGGACACCTCGCTCTAAACCATCTCACCCAAGGCCTCGTCCAACCTGGCCTTGAACACTGCCAGGGATGGAGCATTCACAACCTCCCTGGGCAACCCGTTCCAGTGCCTCACCACCCTCACAGGAAAGAATTTCCTCCTTATATCCAATCTAAACTTCCCCTGTTTCAGTTTTAACCCGTTACCCCTTGTCCTGTCACTACAGTCCCTAATGAAGAGTCCATCCCCAGCATCCCTATAGAAATACCCAATTAGAAAGACCCAAACCCAAGAACCAGCAGCAGGACTTTGCAGGTGGTTTCTGCAAGGTTTATGCCTTGTATTTGCCCACTTTGCACTCATTAACCTGCTCTCAGCATGTGTGACTACATATTTCACAGCTAATATTTCTTACTGTCTTACTGTTGCATATGGGGACTGATGCACAGTGGGGGAACCTCTTTTTGGTGCAAACCCCACACTGTTTAAACCATGAGGCTGGCTGTTCTGCGCTGGTTCTTGATCCGCACAGCGCTTAAAATGATGCCTGGTACCAATGATGCTGGAACCAGCTTGGAGCCCATCACGGCCATCACCGCACTACTTAAAGAATGAATGGAGGAAAGTGGATTTCTGAGATTTTCTCTCTCTTTTCCACTCTCAGAGCTACCCAGGAGAGGGATTTTAATGGCTGCTTGCAGCAAGGACTCCAAGGAAGGGATCTGGAGCATTTTCAGCACATTTCACTGGGCTGGTTTTCACACAGATGATGTTTCAGCTGTGGCTGGAAGCTGCTCTTGTGCTGGACACTGCTGGACACGCTCGTCATGAATCTCTGCCAGAAGCATGACAGCAATTAATGTAGGTCACAGCTTAATTTAGGGATTCTGGTAGGCACAGGAGCCAATATAAACCACAGTTCTTGAGTCTAGAACAGCTATTTCTGGCCTCTTTTCCTTTCACAGCTCCTAGGAGTTGTGCCTTGGTCTGGAAGCCACCCAAATGTGCTGTGACGTGGGTCAGATGCTGCTGCAAGGGTGCAGCAGTGCTGCTGGGAGGTAAATGCAGTGCTTGCGCTGATCCAATGAGCTGGCCTGTGTCAAACGGCCAGAGCAAGGGTGCAGGGACCACAGCAGGTCCTTTCCCTGAAACCTCCTGCAAAACAGAGTCAAGCATCACGAGGCAAAGAGGAACCATCACTAACCACAGCCCATAGGGATGGAAGGGAGGAGGAGCAGGGTTGGCAGCATCCACCCTGTCCTGCTGCCTCCTCGCTGGGTGCCCAACCAGCTCTGCAGGGACACCTGCACACAGCAAGGAAACGGCTACAGGGCAAGGCTGCAGGAAGATGAACACGCTGCCAGTGTGAGTCCTGTTGGATGCACACATGCCTGCACAGCCCTGCACACCTTCCTCTCCCCAGTGTGATGTGCAACAGCTTTCCAAGGTGAAGGCAAGGGTCAGTGGCACAAACTGGGGTTGCCAGGACTGAGACATAGCTAACAACCAGTACAGCGCTGTGCTCTGTAACACCAGAAGCACACAGCTGTACCAGTGCTAAAACCTGCTTTCTTATAAACCACTGACTCGGTTTTAATGAGAAAACCTCTAACTTCAACCTCAAGCAATGTGTTGGAAGAGCCAAGTCTCCTGTAGCTCCTCTGAAACAGGCTCTGGATAGCCCAGGAGCATGGGAGCACTTGTCCTAGGAGCTGTGTGCCCTGGCATAGTTCATTTATAGAATCCCAAACTGGTTTGGGTTGAAGGGACCTTGAAGCTCCTCCAGCTCCAGCCCCTGCCACAGGCAGGGACCCCTTCCACTGGAGCAGCTTGCTCCAAGCCCCTGTGTCCAACCTGGCCTTGAGCACTGCCAGGGATGGGGCAGCCACAGCTTCTCTGGGCACCCTGTGCCAGCGCCTCAGCACCCTCACAGGGAAGAGCTTCTGCCTAAGAGCTCAGCTCAGTCTCCTCTAGAGCCATTCCCCTTGGCCTGTCCCTGCTTCCTCTTAGGATGCTGCTGGTGGACACTGGGTTTCTTTGGTCTGGCTCCTGCTTTGAACCTGCCATTGAATTGAAATCATTTCTTGTTTTCCC
The DNA here is from genome assembly GCF_033783945.1 of Neopsephotus bourkii. Lineage (NCBI taxonomy): Eukaryota > Metazoa > Chordata > Aves > Psittaciformes > Psittacidae > Neopsephotus > Neopsephotus bourkii. Next base: position 4,911,876 of record NW_026901735.1, read on the forward strand.
AGGAACATCCTACTCTTCTGGGCACTGGCACAGGCAACGAGCACTACAAACATGAGCTTACTGCAGCACATCATTAAACACTGGGTTTAAATATTACCATAACACAGTGGGATGCTCCAGGCCTTCAGTAGCCCATGGCTGGGTGGTTTGTGGGCCAACACTAGGACCAAACAAGCCAGGGCAGGACCAGGAGATGTCCCCTTGGTGCTGCTCATGGAGCTTTGTGTTGGACACTATCCCCTGTGAAATGGGAAACTAAGAGGCTGCTCCTGAAAATCACACGCAGTGCACTTAGCTTCTCTGCCCAAGGCATTACATGGTCAGGGATGAAGGAATCCCTTATGGGATCCCACACGGCCCATTCTGTGGGTTCAATATGCCCCCATGTGCTGAACCTGTGGGCTCATCCTGCAAACTTACGTGGACTCTGTTTTTACTACATAGTGCTGCTCAGCATTCCTTGTGTTTCCTCAAGACCCAAGTGAGTTATTAATAACCAAGGGAGGTTTCCATTCATCTCACCCCCTGGAATAACTTCATCCTCCAAACTCAAAGTAGAACAGGGAGGGCCGAAACCCCCAGAAATGAGTTCTTGTTCAGTCTTACGTGAAGCAGCACCCGATTTGGCTGCATCTTGCAACAAAGCTGTCTGCTCAGTTACACAACGGGCCCACCATCTGCTTTAAATGGGAGATGACTGAGCAAAACATGGGCAAAGTGGCTGGCCCTTCCAGGGTACAACAGCTTCACGTGCTGCAATTGGTTCTCATCAAGCCGAACAGCTTCAAGTGCTCTTCCTCAAAGCCTCAGAGTAGCCACAAGCCAAAGCTGAACTAATCATTGTGTGCCAGGGATCTCACTTCAAACACCAATGGCTCTCCAAATTGGGGAGCATTATTCATCTTTTGTTGACTATTACTCTTCCTGGTATACCTAATAACTGGCATCTGCAAAATAGGAATCGGTATTTAACACTATGAAGCTCTCTGGATCTTACTCTCAAGAACAACCAGCTCCTTTTTTTCCTACACCAAAGACTTTACACCTATGGAAATAACCCCAGTGTCCCAAATTCAGTCTCTTGCCCTCCATTCCCAGGCAGTGGGAGCAGCTGCTGCTGCTTCTGGACCTCCAAATACTGAAGTGGGTCCCTAAAGAAAGAGCTATTCACTCAGCAGGATGGGCCTCATAAAAGCAACACACCTCTCCAACAAGAGAGACAGCAGGGACAATATATCTTTGCCTTAAACGCTCTTTTGTGATGACTAAAGGAAAAGAAATGATTGAAATTAGTCCTACTTAGTCTGTGCATGAAGATAAACGTTATCTATTGCCATGCCAGAGGCTCAAGACCAAAGTAGCAGCAGGGAGGGGAGAGAATAAGGAAGAAGGGGGAGAAATAGGGGAGGAAATAAGAAATAATCACTATTAGCTTTGTGTTTTCTTTGGTTTGGTGTGTGGAATTGTTTTGCACGCAACCTGGAGCTGGATTTGAGCATCCTGCTTCCCCACCGCACACAAACCTGTGCCTTGCTGAGTATGCTGAGTCCAAAGACCTGGAAACCTGCTGCTGTTTCATAGCCAAAAGCTCTTTGTATTTGGGTTTGGCTTGCTTTACTAAAGAAATACTAATCCTCCCTTTGCTCAGTAAGACAAAGCAAAGGCAAGACAGAACTACTGAAAACCTGAGTCATATCCAGAGGTAAAAGTCAAAAGGTGAATTAAAGCCCCAAATAAATAACCCAAAGAACAGTGTCTCGAATGCTCTCTGCAAGTCAGCCCAGAAGCTTCCCCTGCTTTGACACAGCACCTTGGGCCCAGCTGCTGCACCAACCTTTTACATGAAAATGAGCACATTTGGGCCATTGCAAGCCCAAAGATTCTCAACTACTTCACCCTCAGCAGCAGAAGAGTCAAGTCTCAGTGGCCACGCTGCTTCAGTCCGCCTTATTTTTGTCCTTTCCCCGCTGTATATGATCAATTTAATTCTATTATAGATAATTAAATTAGTATACATCGTGAGAACATTTTAAATGCTTTACCTAACCCAGTCTTTGCATTACAGCTCATTGCCAGCCTCTCAGCAGGCTTCATAACGCAGTGAGGAGCCGAGCCCTCCGCACACTGCCTTGGTACGGTCATTAATATTTTAACCCCCTTCATTTACAAGTCTAATTGCTCCACAGAGGAGAGGATGGACCATCAGCAAGCAGCAGTCGGGCAGCAATGGCACCACTTCTGTTGGCAGCCCAAAGGGGCTCGTCCTGCAGCAACCTGGTCCTGCAAGGTCGTCTGCTGTGGTGCCATGGTAGGCACCAGGCTCCAGCCACAAACCCATCACCTATAAGAGCCAACACTGGCAATAAATAACATGATGATGTTATTTACTGCCATTGTTACCAGGTTTCCTCCCCAGTACAAAATGGTGCATCTCAACTACTGCAGTCTTAGTAAAAAAATCATTTTTAACCAGCAGCACTTGTATTTATCACTGACTTAACATTCCATCCCGCTACACCGATAGCTTCCAGTGCAAACTGGCACTAAAATACTACATTTAGCTTTGCCACAGTGGGCTAACAAAGCTGGCTTTGGTAATGAGCTTGCCAGGTGCTAAAGGGCCTTTCTTCACCCTGTTGGGCTTCCAGGGTACTGAAAACAATATAAGCTAGATAGCAAAGTCCCACACATCTGTATTACAATCTTCCACTTGCTTACAGCAGTTCCTACCTATTAGAAAATGACAAAGACAAGGAAAAGGGATGGTGGTCTCATCACCCCATCTATCGCTCTCTGCCAGAGCAAGAACACGGTTGGGGTCTTGCTTGTGGCTTTCAGGAAAGGAAAAACTTGAAAAGAAAAGTGAACAACAACAGTTGTGGGCTTCTTTTTAAAGGATACATAAATGAATGCTGAGAAGTTTGCTCCTTATCAGAGATTCCAGTTGGAAGACACTGAAGGGCTAAAAAGTTCTTCACTTTGAGTGACCCCAGAGCAGATCCACGGCTCATGGGAGAGTGATGAGGGCAGCCAGAATGCTGGAGGAGATGGTGGTGGGCACTTGTAAGAGCTTCAGCTACTCAGCACAGCACCAAAACCTTGTCAGGAGCAGCTGCATCAGGACCCAAACTTAACCTCGGGAATGGAAACGTGGTGATGGAAGGATACCAATTCCAGTGGGCAGAGGTGATAAAAGACCCTGTGGCTGATTCAGAAATACAGTCACATTTTGAGCCATGAGGGTGACTGAGTCTCTGAACAGGTTGTGGTGAACTGCCCGAGGAGGTTTTGCATTCAACACCTTCCTAAAATTACAAATCCCAGTCCAGCCACTAAATGCAAAGATGAAGTCCTCGGGTGAAGTCCTGTGGCCCCCACCATGTGTCCTGCCTGTCCCGCAGCAGCAGCCCCCATACCGGTTCAGCTCCGAGCATCCATCCCCATGTATCAGGAGGAGTTTGGGCTCCTAGGACCTTTACGTCTTTCCCATTCCCTTAGGTCTGCACCTTTCTCCCTCTGCAAATCACCCAAATACTCCTTGCAGCAGAGTCAGGAATTCAAAGGGCTGAGCATGTAGGGACTGCTGAACATCAGAAGGATGCAGGTCGTTGCCCACAGGTTATTCACCAACCTCAGTAAAGAAGCTTGCAGGAATACCTTGCTGCCTGCTGACCCCAGGGATTGGTAATACCAACTTTCAGAGCCCCCAGGTGTGTGACAAGCAGGGACGTGGGACACAGGCATCTCCACCGGTCCTGGCAGTGAATTCAATGTGGGTACAGTTGTGGCTTTCATTCCCGCCTGGCACACACACAAGAACACCAGATGCATTTCTAAAGGTTGCTGTGCTGTGTGAGAAGTTGTCCAGGACAGGCTCTCCCTCCCAGATGGTGCTCGGGCTTCTATTTTTAGGAGGTTTCAGGTTTTTGGTGTATCAGGAAAGGAAGACAACGGTGCTCTCAGATGCCTCCCTTGGCATCAAGCTGCAGGAGGGCATTGGGCTTGTTCAGGGGAAACCCACACGTATACCATCACCCATGCTGGTATTCCCTCTCACTCCCCCAAAGCAAAGCCCACTGCAAACCTCTCCTTCTCTTTGCAAGCCTTTGCCATCACCTCTGCTCCTCAGCCAGCAGCAGCTCCCATCTCACAGCCCTTTTCAAAGGCATCTCCTTAAAACCCATTGCTCCACGCACACCACAGGTTCCCAGCAACTCCTCTGACGATCTTCCATGAAGAACACACCAGTTTTCCTGCTGTGCTGTTCACGCAGAACATAAGGACTTACTAAACCCCACCAAAACCCTTCCCACTAAGAAACAGCCTTCCATCCACCCATGACTTATTGACCAAGGCAACCCCACTGCAGCCAACATCCACGAGCTCCCATTCCCCATTTCCCAGGTGAAGAGAGAACCCAGGTTGGCAGGAGATGCTTCCTTGGGGATAAGGGACAAATCCAGGCAAGTTGCCAGGGAAAAGCATCATTTGCTCTCAGTTTGGTCATCCCATAAAAAATAATTGGCAATATTCACATTTGCATAGGATGAGGATTTAAACCCAAAATAAAGCCTGACGAGACACTTCTTCCCAGTTCCTCTCCCCATCCTGTTCCTCCCACAGTCTGCTGTCAAACCATTATCCTGATTTTAAAGCAGTGATTAACTGTGGCAATAGTGTAACTAAAAATAAGAGCAGGAGACCTGACCCGAAGAAAAGCTTCATTTCCAGGCAGTGTTTGACTAAATCGATGGAGCTTCTTCCACCCATCTGTCTCCCTGCAGAGGAACCGTGCAAGGGGAAGGAGCTCGAGATCTCCATGGGAAAGGAACCATGTAACAATGAGGCATAAATAACATTATAATAAATAACTTGAACAATATAGATGACCTTATTATTAATAACTTATACAGGCTTCTTTTGCATCTAACACCAAAACCAAGCCAAACCCCTGCAAAACTCTAAACAAGGGGAAATGGGTTTAAACTTAGAGGAAGTTCAGGTCATGGATTAGGCAGAAGCTCTTCCCTGTGAGGGTGCTGAGGCGCTGGCACAGGGTGCCCAGAGAAGCTGTGGCTGCCCCATCTAGGCTGATGTTTGAGACACGAGATGCTCTTAAAGCTGATGCTGCCTGTAACAAGAGCAGGGCACAGGATCCAGCCTGCCTGACCTGCACCCACTGGGTGATAAGCGTGATGCTGGGTGATGTTCTAAGAGAAGCACAGAACAACCAAATGCCTACTGACATGCACACATGGATTTAAGAGCCTGACACCCATTTATTATTAATTATTAGCTCTAACAACAGGGTCTATCTTTAGTGATGTCTACAGACCCAGCTTTAGAAAACCAACTTGTGTGGCTGTATGAAATCCTGCAGGCACCCAAACTGGGGGCTGCAACGGTGTTTATTATAGAATCCCAGCCTGGTTTGTGTTGGAAGGGACTTTAAAGCTCATCCAGTTCCAACCCCTGCCACGGGCAGGGACCCCTTCCACTGGAGCAGCTTGCTCCAAGCCCCTGTGTCCAACCTGGCCTTGAGCACTGCCAGGGATGGGGCAGCCACAGCTTCTCTGGGCACCCTGTGCCAGCGCCTCAGCACCCTCACAGGGAAGAGCTTCTGCCTAAGAGCTCAGCTCAGTCTCCCCTCGGGCAGGTTCAAGCCATTCCCCTTGGCCTGTCCCTAAGGGATGAGGTCAGGCTGTGAAACCTGCCCCCAGCACCACCACAGCTCCTATCCTCCTCACCCACCCCACCCATCCCAACCCCTCTGCGAGATCCCACACATCCCACACATGATGACATTAATCTCAAGTTGGTGTTTTAAATTCCCTGAAACACGTAGGTGGAGACTTCGAGATTTTTATTCCTCAATAGCTCCCTCAAAAAAGGGTCATAATTTAAATGAATTTAAATGCAAAGAAAGATGTGCCAAAGTCAGGGTGCTTTTCCAAGGCTGGGATGGGTAAGGATCAACTCTCAGATAATACAGGCTGCAACGTACTATTTTCCCAGTCCTGGTACCTTACTGCTTTCAAATAATATAACCATTGTCAGCACTAACCCAGTGTAAATGGGGACATGGTAGGGAATTTCCCCTTCCCACCTCTGCAGCAAAGCCCACTGGTGTGGATGGGAGGAGAGGGTGTTTATTGGACATGGTATGAAATCAAAACACACTTCAAACTAACCTGAAGACTAAAGTGAAGAGTTCTGTGAGGCTGTAAGTGCAAAAATCCCTCTTTCATTCACACAGATAAAGCAAAAAACCTTCAAAAGCCCCCAGAAACATCAGCCTGCAACCGAACTTCTATTAAAAACAAAGAGCTGAGGCTGTTCAATAGCTGGCAAGGCAAACAGGGCTACACTTGTCCTGCTGCACTGCATGTGAGCATCCCACACTGCTGACAAACACACTGTGTGGCAGCCAGGTGTTTGCCTTCTTCCTATTGAACCTGTAGGAACTCAAACACAGTGTCTTAAAGTTGAGAAAAGAGGTTATATTGGGCTAGCAAAGGAAAGGGGAAGGCCACCACATGTGAGACAGCCAGCATCACACCCCATCGGCTTCTCAAAGGCAGATAGATTTTTAGTGACAGTCTCCAATTACAGCAGGATTGGGGCATCCAAATAGTTTAAGGTTGTTGCTTTAGGAAGGAGCTCTGCCACTGCCCCCCTTCCAATTTTCCCTTTCAGACCCCAGCCATGGGTCATGATCCTTGGAGCAAGTGCTGGGCAAATCCCATTTTATACCACCTACAGCTTCACAGCCTCAACACGAGCATTTAGGGAAGGGTGCTTCCACTCAGAACCGGGTTTTTCATAGTATCCCAGCCTGGTTTGGGTTGAAGGGAGCTTAAAGCTCCTCCAGTTCCAACCCCTGCCACGGGCAGGGACCCCTTCCACTGGAGCAGCTTGCTCCAAGCCCCTGTGTCCAACCTGGCCTTGAGCACTGCCAGGGATGGGGCAGCCACAGCTTCTCTGGGCACCCTGTGCCAGCGCCTCAGCACCCTCACAGGGAAGAGCTTCTGCCTAAGAGCTCAGCTCAGTCTCCCCTCGGGCAGGTTCAAGCCATTCCCCTTGGCCTGTCCCTACAGGCCCTTGTCCCAAGCCCCTCTCCAGGTCTCTTGCAAGTCCCCTCTAGGCACTGGAAGGCTGTTTTCCACCTCTGACTGCTTCAGACCCTGTGATGGAGGTGCAGGAGGAACAGACACCTGACTTACCCTGTAATTTGTTTTCTAAAGTCTCTTTCAAATTTGAATAAGACCCATGAATCATGCAGAAAGTCTCTGCCTTGGCAAAGGAGCCCAAATTGCTGCGCTTGGGCACCAGTTTGAGATGCCCAAGGGCACGCTTTAAACCGAGGTTCAATCCAAGGAGGCATTTTGCAGACCTGCATCACATGCAGTTGCTGCTTTTTGCCCTCTTTTCTATCTTTTATACCCCCAAAATTAAACCCTCTTTGGGTTTGCTTCAGCTTCTCCATCTCACTGGTTATTTTAGTTGCAAGGCAAACATCAAGTTTTGCTGCCTCACACATATTTTGGTTTAAATCTTCAACATCATCATGTTGGCACCACATGGGTTTTAACTGGCAAGTGCCACCAGCCCCGATGCAAAGCATCCCCCAAACTGACAGGGGTCGGGTGGGACCTTTTGCTTCATAGTTGTTAGTTTTGAGCTAGAGTCCTTTTATCCCTTCCCTCCCTTTGCAGGGAGGGACACGCTGCCAGTGGACTACAGCTGGGAAGACCCAGACCAGCCCGGTGGGGAGGGTTTGAATGCCTGCAAACAGGGATGTTCCCATATTTGCCCTTCCATAAACTAGAAGGTGCTACTGCAACCTGCTCAGTTCAACAGACTGGAGGATGGAGACATTTAATGTAACTTTTCTTCCTACATGTTCTCACCGTAACATTTGCCTCCATCGGAGTGACCAAGGGAAAATCAGAATCAACCAGTGAATGGTTTGTGTTGGAAGGGACCTTAAAGCTCCTCCAGCTCCAACCCGTACCACAGGCAGGGACCCCTTCCACTGGAGCAGCTTGCTCCAAGCCCCTGTGTCCAACCTGGCCTTGAGCACTGCCAGGGATGGGGCAGCCACAGCTTCTCTGGGCACCCTGTGCCAGTGCCTCAGCACTCTTGTGCTGAACAGTCAAACCATCTCCTCTTGCACTCATGGTTTCCACACCAACACCAAGGCCTCTCAGTTATGCAGCAGGTTCCAGCAGGTCTGTAAAAATCCCCCTTGCATCCCAGAGGACACAGCTGGAGATGCTCCTGCAAGACAAAGCCTCTTTGCAAGCCCAAGCTTGGTCATGGGCTACTGTCAAACAATGCATTGGAAAACACAGGTCCTAGTTTCGTGTTATGGCCCTAATGGATCTCTGGGATGGTTTTGCCTCCCATGCCCAGATTTAGGTTAATTGTACCAAACCTGCTATTGGCTTTCTCAAATAAAACCCAAACTTTTCTACCAGGTCATTTCCTTGCTGAACCCCACCCTGAGCACATTTAAACACACCATCTACTGACACCATACCACCAAAACAGAATAAAGCCATGTTCCCCTAATCAGGAAAAAGACTTCTTAATGTGCCATTGGGTTCCTCTGCTCCCAGCACTACCTGTTCAGCACAATGAAAAAGTAAGACCCGGAGACAACCATTGCCAAAATGACTCATGAAAGTTTTGGCCATTTGGGATGTGCCCAGTTATCCATGGAAGTTCCCAGAGGACCCCACTTCCAGAAACGTGCAAAAAGCCAGCTATTTCCCCTCTGAGAGAGCTTATCTCCAGCAAACATGAGATTTGGGCTCTGAAGGAACACAGGTACTATCTCCTAAGGAAGAAGAAATGACCTTCTCCCATGCAACCATGGCTGCTCCCATTAGCCACAGCGCTGTCTTATCTTTCTGAACATCACAGAGCTTCTGGCTGGAGTGATACATTGCAGCAGTGATTTCAAAACTTAATTAGGCTGCATAAAATACCTTCAGTACATTGGAGATGCAAGAGATGGATTAAACAAGGAGATAAACTTGTTCCTGTGCGCGGATGTTTACCTTAACAACACATCCAATGTTTTCTGAGTACTGCAGAGTTATTTTACAATGCAAGAGAACATCTAATTACCTCTTATATCTACAGACACACATGCAGAGACCTTTCCAGCATGTTGTGCGACCTTTCCCACAGATGTTTGGGTCCTAGAGCTAGTGCTGATGTGCATTACAGCTCTGCTTCAGGTTATATGCCCCATCCCTGGCAGTGTTCAAGGCCAGGTTGGACACAGGGCTTGGAGCAAGCTGCTCCAGTGGAAGGGGTCCCTGCCCGTGGCAGGGTTGGAGCTGGAGGAGCTTTAAGGTCCCTTCCAACCCAAACCAGGCTGGGATTTTATTCAATGATTCCATTTTTCTCACTTCAAACCTGGGAGGGTTTTAGTCCCCATCCCCAACACCTACTTCCCACTTGTATAAGTAAAGCCAGACATGGCAAAGCATCCCTAATGTGGATGGTGAACAACAGCAATACTTGTGCACACTGCATCCCACCACGCTATGGAGGACCATCCACTTCTGGTGGTTGAGACACCATGAGGCATGGGTTCAGCAAGGACTGGTTTCCTGAGACAGCATCCACGCTTAGGTATCATTGCAATTTTTAAGCATACAGTGAAAAATATGCACCAGGAAAGAGAGGAAAAAAATCCATATTGGGTTGAGAAGAAACTAGTACAAATTGCAAAACCTGCATGGTTCCCAAAGAGCTAAATTCTTGCATTTCCAAAGAGGAGGATCTGAAAACATCAACCAAGCCAGGCTCATCCCACTGGCCATGGGTAATGCTGATGGCCTCATGCTCTGCACTCATGGGTACCAGCACATGCTCCACCCTCAGCTTCCAATATTTTGGTGAGACAAGAGATTTAAATAATTATAACACTAATAAAACCCCTTTAATATGTTTAACACCCCATATAAAGAGAAAACTGGGGCTGTTCAGCCTGGAGAAGAGAAGGCTTCTGAAGGGGAGACCTTAGAGCAGCTCCAGTGCCTAAAGGGGCTGCAGGAAAGCTGGAGAGGGGCTTGGGACAAGGGCCTGTAGGGACAGGCCAAGGGGAATGGCTTGAACCTGCCCGAGGGGAGACTGAGCTGAGCTCTTAGGCAGAAGCTCTTCCCTGTGAGGGTGCTGAGGCGCTGGCACAGGGTGCCCAGAGAAGCTGTGGCTGCCCCATCCCTGGCAGTGCTCAAGGCCAGGTTGGACACAGGGGCTTGGAGCAAGCTGCTCCAGTGGAAGGGGTCCCTGCCTGTGGCAGGGGTTGGAGCTGGGTGAGCTTTAAGCTCCCTTCCAACACAAACCAGGCTGGGATTCTGTGTTTACTGCAGGGAATCACAGATACTCTGTGCAGGTTTACAAGTTTCAGATAAATCTAAGCGCATTCAAAAGCATGCTTATCTTAAAATAAAAACACATAAATGAACACCTCATCAAGATGTCAGTGTTCCAGTTCACAAAATTCTCACTCTCCCACAAATAGAACCAGTTTCCAACCAGTTAAAAACTCATCAAGAGCAGTAATTATTTCTTCTCCTTTTCTTGCTATCATTCTAGGGTCCTGCACCATTGGGTAGCTGGGGAGCAACGTGTTATGCAGCCTCATAAGTTGCAGATAATGGGGAGATTTTGGAAACAGTAAGTAAAAGCTACCCATAACAATTTTCTTTCTTAATGGCTGGTTCATAAAAGGTGATTCCATGTTCCCCATAGACCAATGAACCTGCTGCCCCAGACCTGGCCAGCATCCCCAGTGCCTTGGGGTAGTCAAGGCTCCTGCACAGAAGCAACCCTTGGGCATGTCCCAGGCAAGGCAAAAATCCCCCAGGAAAAACAATCCACACCAATAAAAACCTCCAAAACACACAAACCCCCCCAAAAGACCCCAAGCACCCGCCCGTCTTCCCCCCATCCAGCCTCTACACTAGTTAAATAACAAACTGAGAACTGCAGGAGGCCAACTTCAATTTATCCCCATTAATTCCTCCACAAACGTAGGCACTTTTGGGAGAAACCATGTTTTTAATGATAGCTTCTCTAAAATGACCTGTTCCTGCATGGCCTGGGTGCCTGGTTCCCAGTCATGTATGTCAGCACGGTGTAATGGGTTCGATGTCATAGCTCAAAATGAAAGTCTCTTTTGATCGTGACTATCATCAGTATTAAAGGAGACATTGACATGAGGCATTTCCTCCCATCAAAGAGCAACACCACTCATTTTCTTAATGCCAAGACATAGAAAAAATAGCAGGAAGCAATTCCTGTGAGCTCACACATGGCCATTACAGCACCCGAATTCCCAAGGTTAGGCAAATAATTCAAGTCAATAGGAGAAGCCTTGATTACACAGCTCTTGATGCCTTCCTAGGTTAATGTGGAGCGGGTGGCAGAGCACGATTTGCAGGACACACCAAGAGGAAGCCCAATTTCTGCCTGTCATCTCGGGAAGGCCGGCAATGCCGGTTAGCATGCCGGCAGCGCCGCGAGCACAGTGCTGGATGCGGCTCCATGCAGCCCTCCCCAGGCTGGGCCCTGCTGCCTCGGCCAATGGGCCAGGAAACACAAATCCAAGGGGATATTTTGACATCCTCAGGTCTCTCCAATAGATCATTTTTATTTATCAGGAATAAAAGAGAAATCTATTCCCTCGAGTATCCATTCTGCTCAAAATACAAATTCAGTTCTTCCTTTCCCTGCATCTGACCCCAGCAGGCATTAAAAAATTAAATAGAATTAAAAAGAGCTTTACATACAGTCGAGACAAATGACATAGGTTAAAATCTCTTTAATGCCCAAAGGCTTTTCCCACACACCATCAGACACAGTCTCACAACACTCTTCTGCTCGGAGCCCATATTTCCTTCTCATTTATTCCAATAAGCCACAATCCAACACCCCCCCACCAGAGCCTGCGCCTTCAAACCAGTGACACAACATGGCAAAAATGACCCTAAGTTCAAATATCCTTGTTTCCTGCTGGAAAGATGCTCCTCCATGCACTGTAAAGCCACCAAATCCCATCGAGCATCGCCAGGCTTCACAGCCCCGGTCTGTGCATGCAGCTAACACTTAAATTCACCCGCTGTGCATCACATCAGGTGGAAAAAGTGGGTTTCCAAGCAGAGGATAAAATAATGCCTAAAGGATCCTAATTCCAATCAACCCATCCGGTTGGGGTTCATCTCCCTGCCCAGGCTGCTGCCTGGAACTGGCAGCTCCCATGGATAGCCGGGTGTTTGCCTACCCTGAGCTGCCTACACAGGGCTGGGGAGGGAACTGCAAATAATCTGATGGGCTTGATATTATATCACCATCCGCCAGCTTGCCGGCAGTGGGCAGGGTGCTTCGGTTCGACTGGGATTAGGGGGAGGGGAGGATTTCATTTTATTATCATTATCATTATTTTGGGGGTTTTTAATAGGAAAAGGATTCACACGCTCGGGTTCAGCGCATCTTCCTTCCCCCTCGGCTTTGAAAACTCCAGTGATCCCGAAAGACATGCTCAGATCATCACCTACCTTCCATCATGGTGGCAGAATTTCATTCCTCAATTTCCAAGGAGCCTGGAAAAATACAGGAGAATACAATCCCGGTTACCAGATGCTGAACGGGAGCCCTTCCACCAACCGCCTCCGATCCCGCTCAGCTGCCGGAATAACGCGGAGGGGAAAAACCCGAGCGCGGAGGCTAGGGGCAGGCCATGGATGCTGCTGTGCCTGTATCACCTCCAGGAGCACCGGAGGATGCTGAGAGAGAGAAAGGGAGGACGAGCCGGGCTCCGGCGCAGCCAGTCCCTCCCGCCCCGCACCTCCTCACATGCGCGCTCGCTCCCGCCACCCCCCCCGGGAACACACCAACCTATTTCCCATTTTTTTCCCCTTTCCCCCCCTTCCTTTCCACTTTCACCAAAAGCATAACCCCTCTCCGTACCTCGTGACGCACTTCCCCTCCCTCTAATCCTATTGCAGCGGCGGGGGGAGCCGGATTAATTACCAGGCGCTGTCAGATTAGGGAGCAGGGCTGGCAACGAGGGGGGGAAAGAGAGATCCAGGCTGGAGGAGGCAGCGGAGCTCGCTCCGGGCCCGGCTCCCGCAGCCGTTCAAGAGGGAAACGCATGGGGCTGACGTCACACCGCCTGCAATTAGCCCCCAAAGGATGATGCGGGAGAAATTTCTCCCGGGATTGCCTTCCGACCGCGCCTGGGAAGCGATCCCATGGGAGGAGCGGCCCCGGCACCGCCGGAGCAGGGAGCAAAAGAGGATGGGGAGGGAGCGGGGGTGCAAGAGCTGAGCCTGGGGACCCCCCCATTGCCCATCAGCAGGGGCAGCAGCAGCCGGTGGCACCCCCAAGGAGATGCCACCAGAGCCTGTCCCAGCCAAGTGACACATCCCCTGTCTCTCTGTCAGCCACGGCTTCCAGCTCCCCTCAGCACCGAGCTGAGCCTCAGCCGGCCCCTAATGACAGTGGGACCCTCACTGGCTTGGGAAGCACCACTCGGGGCTGCTTACAAGGGTGGGGGTGACAGGGAGCTCCAACACAGGGGTTCTGCGGGACACCACCAGGGTTACCCCAGTGAATATGTGAGGTACAAGTCTGGTCCTGGCAAAACGGGGTTTAAACGGCTCAGAAAGTTCAGACACCCCTGGAGAAGAGAAGGCTCCTGAAGGGGAGACCTGAGAGCAGCTCCAGTGCCTAAAGGGGCTGCAGGAAAGCTGGAGAGGGGCTTGGGACAAGGGCCTGTAGGGACAGGCCAAGGGGAATGGCTTGAACCTGCCCGAGGGGAGACTGAGCTGAGCTCTTAGGCAGAAGCTCTTCCCTGTGAGGGTGCTGAGGCGCTGGCACAGGGTGCCCAGAGAAGCTGTGGCTGCCCCATCCCTGGCAGTGCTCAAGGCCAGGTTGGACACAGGGGCTTGGAGCAAGCTGCTCCAGTGGAAGGGGTCCCTGCCCGTGGCAGGGGTTGGAGCTGGGTGAGCTGAAACCAGCCTGTTCCAGCATTCGCAAACACAGCTTTTCTGTGTGACCTGGTGCCTGATGGAAACTCAACCTCCACCTCTCACCCTGCATCACCGTATTTAGGATCACTCAAGGCAGCCACACACGTTTCTCAGGACCTCATTCTGCTCACAGGCAGGGACAGCAAAACCCACATCATTTTCCTATTTAAAAAAATAAACCTTCCCCCCCCCCCCCATTTAAAATTTTGCCATTTTTCCCATTAAAAAAATAATAAATCTTTCCTGTTAAAAATTCCTATCTTTCTTCCATTAAAAAGAAAAATAAACCTGAAACAAACAAATCTACTAATTCTCCCCCATTAAACAAATAAATCTCATTTTCCCCATTAAAACACTCCCAAAGCCGAGCACCTCTGAGGGTCTGGATGCACCAGTGGGGAAACGAGACTCAACCCCACATCAGAGCCCCCAGCCTTGAGTGTCCCAACCCAAAGCGTCCCCAGCTGCAGCCCTCGCCCATCACAGCACCGAGATGCCCCCACGGGCTGGGATTACTCAACAGATGGTGGGTTAATCCCTGCCGGAGCCCCTGTGTCCTGTCCCAACTCCCAGCACCTTCTGCACGGGCACAGGGCCGTGGGATGGTGCCTGTGGCAAATCCCTTTGTAATCCCAGAGCGAGCACAATGAGATTAACGTGGCTTCATTGCCCCCCCCCCCCCCGAACACCCCAAGGAGAGGGGCTGGCACAGTGACAGGATGCCCTGGTGATGGGCATGCACACACCATGTCCAAATCCCTCTGGACACACCAAATTAACACCTATTCTTATCACGGCGCTGCTGTAGCCATCCCGCATCCCAGTGATGCTGCTTTCCATGACACTCCTCAGCCAGGCTTGTCCTTCTTAAGCAAGCAGGAAGAGCTGTAACTTCCCTGCAGACACCTTCCCAAGCTGGCAATGGGTAAATAAGTTGTCACCAAACTCCTCCATTTCACAGCACCCCCCCACTGTGGCCCCATAACCCATGGTAGCACAGATGGGGACCCCTGGATTACTGCTAATCCCAGCACGGCTCCAGCTTGCTCAGCTCTGTGGGATGTCTCGACCTTATGAAATAATTCCTGCCATGGGGCAAGAGCGAAACTCAGCTTCCTGAGGGTCAAATGAGCCCTGATCCAGCTCTGGGGCAGCAGCACAAGAGGGACGTGGAGCTGTTGGAGCGAGTGCAGAGGAGGCCATGGAGATGCTGCGAGGGCTGGAGCAGCTCTGCTCTGGAGCCAGGCTGAGAGAGCTGGGCTGGGGCAGCCTGGAGAAGAGAAGGCTCCTGAAGGGGAGACCTGAGAGCAGCTCCAGTGCCTAAAGGGGCTGCAGGAAACCCAGAGAGGGGCTTGGGACAAGGGATGTAGGAGTTGAACACATCCCTGGCAGTGCTCCAGGCCAGGTTGGACACAGGGGCTTGGAGCAAGCTGCTCCAGTGGAAGGGGTCCCTGACCGTGGCAGGGGTTGGAAATGGAGGAGCTTTAAGGTCCTTTCCAACCCAAACCAGGCTGGGATTCTGTGACACCATGAACCTGCTCCCTGCACTGGCTCTTCCCATAGGCGGGAGGCACAAGGAAAGCCTTGCTACTGGTACCCCAGCAGGGCAGCGTGCCAACGAGCCCATTCATTCCAAGGCAAAAATTGCTACTTGTGGATTTCTCTACGGTTCCCAACCGCAGGAGCTGACCCCCGGCCATTTCCCAGCTAAAGCACCGGCAATCCCAGGCAGCTCCTGAAGGGTACGCGCTCGGAGGCTGCAGCAAGCATCAACAGCCGAGTCAATGGCATTAACAAAATGAAAGGCAGAAAGTGAGTCACTGAGCACATTACTCACATCCCAGCAGAGTCATGCTTGAGGTACATGTGACAGGCGCCGGGAGGAGCCCGGCTCGGCCCCGGCCAGGACAGGGTGCCCCCGGGATGCAGCACGGACAGGGATTTGCTATATAAGGCTCCAATCCCTCGTCCCCACGCAGGATCCGGCCCTGGCAAATCCCCCAGCATTAGCAGCAGTAATGGGCAGCCGGTGCCTTGTTTACATCCACCTCTGTGGCTCCACAGCCCCTTTGTTAAACCATAATTAAAGCTTCACTAAAATAAGCTCATCCTTCATCTGGTGCTGGTGGGAACGCGGTGGAGGAGGCCAGACCCTCAGCATCCCCATTACTGATCGCTCCCGACACCACACAGTGCTGGGGATTCCTCCCCATCACTGCAAAATAGACTTTCCAACAGAGTTCAGCTATCTGCCTCTAGAAAATCGGGTTATGCCATGGAGGGCACTGGAGGTTTTAAACCCTGGGATGCAGGACTCACTGTGAACATTGATGGTGGTGGTGTGCCATAGGACAGCTGGAGACAAACCCAAAGCCTTGCACAAGCTGCCTTCTGGGCTCTGATAAAGTGACATACTTACAAAGATACCTTGCCCAAAATGCTTCTCCCGACTAGGGAAGGGGGCTCTGAGATGCAGGGCTCAACCAGGAGCTTCTCACTCAGGTCTCCTGCATGGAGCCAGATCAGTCACATCTCCAGCACCAAATACCTCACACAATCTTCTTAGGAATGCTGCAGGCTGTGGAGCTGAACCTGAATATGCTGCAACTTGGGATACCACCAGGCTGGACCATAGAACCATAGAACAGTAGGGTTGGATCACCCCACCTCATGCTTTGCCCAGCCATCACACATGCATTGAGTCCCACGGCAGGAGCAGGGCTGGACCAGCCCCAGGACATCACAGGAATGAGCCCCCAGCTCATCCCTTGACCCTGATCACATGAGCCCATCACCACCCTTCAGGGTGGGAGCAGCAGGGACTAAAGCAGAGGAGCATCTCCCACTGCATCCCTGCGCATCCCGGGCACAGGGCCCCTTTCAGGCCGCAGCTGCTCCTCGCTCCACAATACAGCCCGTTACCTTCTGCTCTATTAGTTTCCTGCTCTATTCATCCCCGGTTTTCCCACGCACAAAGAGCCACCGAGCCCTTTCCATCTCACTGAGCTGCTCCGAGGACTGACACAAGGGATGTGGGACGAGCCAGGTCCCTGGGAGAGAGCCCTCTCCCATGGGACATGGACTTGGAGAGGGCGGAGAGCTGGATGGGTGCCTGCTTTCCCAACAGCGCCAGGGAAAACGTGCTTATCCTGCATTTAAGGGGAGACTCGGTGCACTGGGCTGTCCTCTGGATGGAGGGGAGGGCACAACCTCAGCATGAAGCAGCTCACTGGGGAAGCATCAGGAGCAGAGCACACGCTGCACCTTAGCCCCTTCCTGCCCTTCGCTGCCTCTTGCCTTCACCCACTGGCACGTAAGGAAACAGCCCCAGGGAAACACAACCACGCTGGCCCCAACATGCCCCTGCCGAGTGCTGTGCACCCTGTCAAACACCCCCAAAGCAGCCAGCCCCTGCTCAGAACCAGCCCAGCAGCATCCCACAGGACCCCAAACCACCCTTGGTGCGAGCAGCCCCTGTGATCCCAGCCCAAGTCATAACCGGGCTGGAAACCCCCTCATGGGGCCGACCCCCTCCATCCCCAGGCCTGAGCTGGATGCGGGGCACGGAAGGGACCAAGCACCCATGGGGCGGCACCAGGGAGCTCGCTCAGTGCCCCCCAGCACTCCCGTTTTGGCGAGCAGGGCCCCTCCGCTGTGGCAGGGAGGTGCGGGCAGAGCAGAGCCGCACCGTGCGCGCCCAAGGGCTGAATTAGCGCTGCCGGAGCCGGCTCTGCCCTGTTTAACCACTACCCTGCAAGCAGAGGTACTCAGGCTGCACCCCGGGGCGCTGGGCACGGGGGGAGCCCCACGCACCCCCTGCCCCGTGCCACCGCACGGCGACCGGCAGCAACCGAAACCCACCTCCGCCGCGCA
Source organism: Neopsephotus bourkii (assembly GCF_033783945.1). Classification (NCBI taxonomy): domain Eukaryota; kingdom Metazoa; phylum Chordata; class Aves; order Psittaciformes; family Psittacidae; genus Neopsephotus; species Neopsephotus bourkii. The sequence goes on from NW_026901735.1 coordinate 4,929,800, forward strand.
GGGAGGCTCACCACGGGCAGGGCAGGGCAGGGCAGCACCGCGCCATAAAGCACCTTCCTCCGCTCTGCCCTCCTCTTCCTCCTCCTCCCAGCACCAGGAGCTCCTCCTGGCTCCCACCCACAGCCGGGTAACCTCGGTGAGCACCTGCCCCAGCGCCTCAGCGCACACCCAATGGGATGAGGAGCAGCTGGATGCGGCCCAGGGATGCTCTGAGCTCCAAACCCAGCACCTCTGCAGCCCCCCATACACCCCGGTGGGCACTGCTCCTGGGTATCAAAGGGACCAATCACCCGCGTGTCCAGCAAAGAGATGGAAGAGGGAACACTGCTCTGGTTTGGGGTTTTTTGCTGGGGAGAGAGGCTTGGGCCAAGGGCCTGTAGGGACAGGCCAAGGGGAATGGCTTGAACCTGCCCGAGGGGAGACTGAGCTGAGCTCTTAGGCAGAAGCTCTTCCCTGTGAGGGTGCTGAGGCGCTGGCACAGGGTGCCCAGAGAAGCTGTGGCTGCCCCATCCCTGGCAGTGCTCAAGGCCAGGTTGGACACAGGGGCTTGGAGCAAGCTGCTCCAGTGGAAGGGGTCCCTGCCCGTGGCAGGGGTTGGAGCTGGAGGAGCTTTGAGGTCCTTTCCAGCACAAACCAGGCTGGGATTCTGTGAAGAAGGCATTTGGGAACACTGAATAAGACCTCCTGCACCCCACAGTTGGGGTTTGCAGCCAGCAGCCACACTTCACTCCCCACATCTCAGCATTGCTAAGCCCATTTTGGATGTGATCACTGAGGACATCAGCATTTTGGAATAGGAACAGCCCTGTCCATGTGCCCCCTGGCATGGGTCAGGGGTCAGCCCTGTGCCCTGGTCCCCAGCAGCCCCACACTGCATCCAGCATCCCCATCAGGCGCAGGGAAGGGGGACCCCAGCTCCAGCCTCTGCGCATGCAGGGGGAAGCCCCAGAAGTGCCATTTCACCCAGTTCCACCCAAAGAGACATTGATGCGATTTGAAGCGCTGCACCCTGAGGGTGGGAAGGAGCTCGGCAGCACACGGGGAGGGAGGGAGCAGCATCAGCTTTCAGATGGAAGATGAGGTGTACAAACCAGTGCCAGCCGGGGCACTGCAAAGGCACTCCTGCTTTGGACACTGCTACCTCTTTAGACATCAGAGCCATTGAAACAGCTCCCAGCTCCTGTGTTGCTCCCCATAGTTTAAGCATTAACTTAAGGAGGGTGTTAATGAGCAAGGGGGAAGATGTCAAAGAATGGGGCTGGGATTACCGATGATCCACAGCAAACCACACTGAAGGAGCCCGAGATGCACTGAGTGCTCCTGCTCCAGGCAGCTCCCACCTCAGGCAGGTTTTGGGGGTGAGGTGGAGGGTTTGGCCCAAATGAGTCAGCTGAGAATAAGGAAAACAAGAAAACCTGTGTTGTTTTAATGGTGAAACTGTTCTTCCCACCGTTCTGCTGCAAAACCCCAACCTCTGCTCGCCCAGCCCTGAGGGCTCGCTTTGGGGGTGCTGCAAGGGTTTACGTGGGTTCTCAGAGAACCAAGGAATGGGTTGGGTTGGAAGGGACCTTAAAGCTCCTCCAGCTCCAACCCCTGCCACGGGCAGGGACCCCTTCCACTGGAGCAGCTTGCTCCAAGCCCCTGTGTCCAACCTGGCCTTGAGCACTGCCAGGGATGGGGCAGCCACAGCTTCTCTGGGCACCCTGTGCCAGCGCCTCAGCACCCTCACAGGGAAGAGCTTCTGCCTAAGAGCTCAGCTCAGTCTCCCCTCGGGCAGGTTCAAGCCATTCCCCTTGGCCTGTCCCTACAGGCCCTTGTCCCAAGCCCCTCTCCAGGTTTCCTGCAGCCCCTTTAGGCACTGGAGCTGCTCTCAGGTCTCCCCTTCAGGAGCCTTCTCTTCTCCAGGCTGCCCCAGCCCAGCTCTCTCAGCCTGGCTCCAGAGCAGAGCTGCTCCAGCTCTCGCAGCATCTCCGTGTCCCTCTTCTCCCCCCAGCCTGTGTTTGCTGCAGGAGCCGCTGCTCGGGTCTCAGGGTGCTCCTGTGGGTGCTGCATGGGGAGATGCCCCCGTGGGGCCTGCAGTGCCCGGGTACCCCTGGGTCAGGGGGTGCTGTTAAAGACCCGCGGTGCCCCGTGCAGGCAGGGGGGGGAGTTTTGTCCTCACCAGTTTCCAAAGCCCCAAGGAGAAGTTCTTCAGCCCCTGCAATGGGCACGGTCCTGTTGCCTCCTGCGCCTTGAGGGTGTTCCCAGAGCTCTGCTGCAGGCCGGGCGGTGGCAGTGCTGTGTGCAGGGTGGTGGCCAGCCTGGGTCAAGGCTAATGCATGTCAAAGCGCTCCTGCTGCTGCTGTGTGTGACCTCAAGCCTTGTGACTCCCCGCCTTTGATGTGGTGGCAATGTCACGTTTGGCTGAGCACCCATAAACACCTTTATGTGTTTGCATCTTCCAGCCACCAGCAGCGTGGCCCACGTGGCCAGGGAGGAAACGTGTATCCTTCCCTTATAATAAAAGAGCTTTCTGCAAGACCTATATATTAAGAGCTGAAGGGGTTTCTTAAAGGGGAGGGACAGAAGGTGAGAGGCAAAGATGTGTGGCAGTGGCTGGGTCAGGCAGGTGGGTTTGGATCCCATCAGCTGCATTTGCACATCAGCACCGGGGATGTGGAGCTGTGAGCTCCTGTGGAACAGCAAGGAGCAATGCAGGAGCAGGTCAGAGCAGGAGGAAGGAAGAGGGAGTTGTGCTGGGAAATAGCTGTGTGATGGGGCAGGAAAGGCAGAGAGACCCCCAAAGGTGGGGGTAACCCAAAGCAGGCCCGGAGTTACTGCCTCCAGATGTGAGTGAATCCAGATGTGCAGGAACCCAGCTGTGGTCAGTGCCCACCTGTGACCCGCTCCAACCACACCGGCACCGCAGCCATGCCCCCCTCCATCAGTGCCTGGCTCCAGCTGTCGGACCGCAGCTGCTCCTGTCTCCAGCTGTTGAAGGCGCTGCCCTGGCCCGCTCCAGCTGCGCCGGCCCCGCTCCGTGTCCCTGCCGCGCACACCCCGGCCGTGCAGCGCCCCGCAGTGCGCGCTGCAGCTGCAGTGGTGCAGGGCCTCGGCAGGTGGAGCTCTGCAGCCGTGCAGGCGCCGTGCGCCAGCGGGATGGGAGCTGTGCACAGGGGCTGCAGCCGGGCACAGGCAGGGGACAGGGGCAAGAGGGGAGCCACAGCAGGACCTGCTGCAGCAGTGACTCTCTCCTGCAGGTCAAACACCTTCTGCAGTACATAGGTATGTTTATATGCACATATAGATATATATGTTTCATTGCAGCAATCTCTGTGGTGAGCAGCCTGCCGTGCGGATGAGGATGTCCCTAGGCTGGTCCTGTTGGGGACTGGGAGTCCTCAGAGACAGGGAGCCCTTAGGGACCCCGTGGCACATTTGGAAGAGCTAAAACACTTAAAGGCATCTTAAACTGCACCAGCTGCACCGCATCCCCTGTCCTTCCCGGCATCCAGCCCGATTCCCTGCTGCCAGACCCACCTCCCCTTCGCACCGAGGCCACCGGAGCCGTGAGCCCTCGGGCTGGGTTCCAGCGCCGCAGGCTCGATAACATCAGTGCTTCGGGCGCCAGCCCCCAGCTCCTTCCTGTTGTTGACTCCGGAGCTGTCAGCGGCGGATCCTCATGGCTCTCTTTTCATCTGCAGGACTTTGAAGTGAACTCTAAACCAGTGGCACCTACACCTCCTTGGCTGGCAAATCCTTAGCGCTGCGTTATCAACCTCCATGCAGTCTCTGCCAAGCACAGCTAAAGGCTGGGGGAGACTGCACGGAGCAGCCCCGAGGAGAAGGACTTGGGGGTGTTCGTTGATGAGAAGCTCCCCATGACCCAGTTTCAGTTGAGCCCAGAACCCCCCCTGTGCTGGGCTGCACCCCCAGAGCGTGAGCAGCAGCTCAGGGAGGGGATCCTGCCCCTCTGCTGTGCTCTGGGGAGACCCCCCCTGCAGCCCTGATCCAGCTCTGGGGCAGCAGCACAAGAGGGACGTGGAGCTGTTGGAGCGAGTGCAGAGGAGGCCATGGAGATGCTGCGAGGGCTGGAGCAGCTCTGCTCTGGAGCCAGGCTGAGAGAGCTGGGCTGGGGCAGCCTGGAGAAGAGAAGGCTCCTGAAGGGGAGACCTGAGAGCAGCTCCAGTGCCTAAAGGGGCTGCAGGAAAGCTGGAGAGGGGCTTGGGACAAGGGCCTGTAGGGACAGGCCAAGGGGAATGGCTTGAACCTGCCCGAGGGGAGACTGAGCTGAGCTCTTAGGCAGAAGCTCTTCCCTGTGAGGGTGCTGAGGCGCTGGCACAGGGTGCCCAGAGAAGCTGTGGCTGCCCCATCCCTGGCAGTGCTCAAGGCCAGGTTGGACACAGGGGCTTGGAGCAAGCTGCTCCAGTGGAAGGGGTCCCTGCCCGTGGCAGGGGTTGGAGCTGGAGGAGCTTGAAGGTCCCTTCCAGCTCAAAACCAGGCTGGGATTCTCTGATTATACCTTGGGAAACACAAAACACTCCATCCTGCTGGCTGCCATACTGAGGGAAACAGCAGTGTGCATCATGGTGTGCTCAGGCACATGGGGCACCCCCATGCCAGCATGATGGACACAGAGCCAGGCTTGGCAGGGCCAAACCATGAGCAGAAGCTGCGGCAGGGACCAGCACCGCTTGCAGCTGCTGGCATGCATCTCTGCAGTGGGCGGCAGGTTGAAATGCCTGCGCTCCTCCCTCACTCCCATGGACCAGGAGTTCAAAAGCGCATGGAAAAGCATCCCCACAGCCGGGAGAGCACCGTGGGAAGGCAGCAGAGCAGGTTTGGTGTTCCATTTCTTTGCACCATGGTTCCTATGGACAACACCGACCTCTGGGGCAGGAGTTTATGGGCAGCGCTGGGGGCTCTGTGGGACCCTTGTCCCTGGGCAGCTGGGATGGGGACAGCGAGCAGCGGCTCATCCCAGCACTGATGCCGTGGGGGGTTATGGATGGTGGAAATTCCCTTTGAAACCCCAGTGGGAAGCTAAATCCTTGAGGAGCCAGCCGCTTGGGCACTGCTGCAGTAGGGGTGTTGGGGGCATCCATCATTAACACTGGCAGCAAGAAGGGGAGAGATTGTGGGTCCTTATCCTGCATCCCCGAGGCTGGGTCCTGCACCATCCACCCTGCACACAGCACAGCCCCTGCTGCACACCTGCACTGCACAGCCCTGTGCGCTCCCCAGTTGCACAGCTGGATGCACACAGCGGTTGCACAGCTGGATGCACACAGCGGTTGCACAGCTGGATGCACACCTCGCTCGTACCTGGGAGCCACCCGGTCTCTGGAAGTACACGCTTTCTGCACCCTGTTTTGCAGGTTTTCATCCTGTTTCCCCCTCCAGGATCTGAGCCGTGGCCATTCCAACCCCTTTGGGCGCAGCCAGAGCTGCTGGGAATGGGGAGAGCACTGGGAAAGGGGAGCAGGACCCATCATCTCGCTGCATCAAGCAAGGAGGAAGCACCACACTGCATTGCTGCCTCTATGTGGACCTGCTCTGATGATAAAGGAAAGCATGCAAACCCCATGGGGTGCTCAGGGCCAGTCAGTTTTGGATGGGAGGAGGATAAAGCAGACCCAAGAGGCATCCTCATTCCCTGAGAAAAGGATGAAAAGCACCAGCAAGCTGCCCGACTCCCGAACTGGGGTTTCCCACCCCCAAAATGGGAGGAAAGCATGGGGGATTCGGGTTAGCTTTGCAGCATAGCTGCCACCAGGGTGTTTCTGTGCTGCTGCAAGAAGGAGAAGTGAAAGGAGCTGTTATTTCAGTGCCAGAGCAAGAGCAGTGTTTGCATGTGCTTGTGATGAACCGGCCTGGCAGAACGAGGTCACTGGAAGGGAAACAAAGGAAGCAAGAGAAGGCTGGTGGAGGGGGGGGACTGGGGCACCCTGTGCTGTGTCAGCCCCACACCTGGGCACCCCGTGTCCCAGTGCCATCCTTGGTGCTCTGGGGTTGGTTGTTCACCTGCAGCTCCAGCTCTTTGCTGCCTTCTCCACCCAGTTCCCATGCTCTTCCACTCCAATAACCCCGTGTCCCAGCTCTGTGCATCCCCGGGAGCCACGAGCGCAGCGCTGGCTGCAGCAAAGGCGAATGGGAACGATGCTCAGGGGGGATTCATGGAGAACCATTTGGGATTGGCACCACCATGAAGCCTGCACCTTACACCCATGCCAAGGTGCTGGGAGAAGCACCCCAGGAGGCTGCAGCCCCACTCCCAGGGTTACCATCGGCTGCTGAGGCTGCAGCCCCCTTCCAGCCGGATGAGAGGTGCTGGCATGGAGGTGTCCCCCATGAAGTGCTGGGTGAGAAGATGGGCATGGGATGGGGGATCTGCACTTCCACACTGCTTCTATGGAACCAGGGAGTGCTGGGTCCCCTCCAGGTACCCCTAGCTCCCCAGCATCACCCACAGCAAGGGCAGTCGACAGGGAGGCCCTGGTCATGTCCCCCCCCCACCACCACCAGCAGGATGTTTTTGCCTGGAAATCCCGTTGTTTTGGGTCAGGCCGGGACATGAAAGCATCCCTGAGCCCCGGAGCCGCCCTGCACCCGGCGCAGGCTGCGCTGCGGCCATCGCCTTCCTGTCTGCATCCGCCTTCCTGTCGCCGCTGCCACCGGCACGGCACGGCCCCGCTCAGGAAGGAGAAGGTCTCCACATGGAGAGGGTGGCCGTGCCCTCTGCCTGCCTCTCTTCCCCTTGGTCTCTGCTGGAGCTTGGCCATGGGAGGGTTTGGTGTTACCGGTGCCAGCAGCCGGGCCGCAGCCGCTGCCGCTTGCCCACACCGAGCTGTTAAAGGAAGCAGCAGCCACAGGACGGGGTCATGCTTTCGTTTATTCACTTCATATAAAAATCTCTTTTAAGAATGCATCTGAACACAATATATAATACTATAACATACATTGTGTGAAACTTGGGGGGGGACAATAAAATAACCACCTGGAACAATGCAGTGTTCAACAGACATACAAACCCATTGATCATGCACAACTGTGCTATTTTCATTAACTAGTTAGTCACAAGTTGGACCAAAAGCTTGAAACATTATGTTACAAAGTGAGATTTGACACGGCTCACGACTGCCGGACAAGCTTTGTCAGAAGAAGTTTCACAGCACAATTATTACATCAGTTCACATTGGGTTTTGTGGCATAGAAATTCACATTGGGGTGCTCAGAAGGCGGAAGGGGACGTTTAAAAGCCAGCCCCATTGCGGGGGGGGGTTCTTTGCTTAGGTTCCTTTCTCCAGGTTTTTTCCAGCGTTTCCATTCATTGCCATGGGGTCTGGGTCTGTGAAGATGAACCCCCCGCAGGCGGCTGCCACCCGAATGCCCTCCCTGGGTTGCGTCTGTCTCTTCAGCTATGTTCAGGTTCGTGTATTTTATGCAATATAAAAGGTTAGAAGGAAGGGGGGGGAAAGGCAACTCCTGTTCGAGTTTTCTACCCCTTGAGCATCGCCGCCGAGAGGCGATGCCAGTTCATATATAAATTAATAACTTACAAAACATTACAGTATGTACATTACGTAATAAATACACTGTTATAAACAGTAATGGAGGTGTTAGAGCTCAAGGCAGTGCAGGAGGACGACGGCGGACCTAAACCTAGGAGACGTGGAGGGGAGGGAACACAAAGATCCGAGCGTGCGAGTTCCGGGGAGCCGAGGAGCTGCCGAGGGGGAAGGCGCGTCAGGACACATCACCTCGCTGCCTCCTCACTGCTTCCAGGGGCACGGCAGCAAACCACCCTCCATCCTGCTCCCCACAGGGAACAACACCCCGTGGAGGAAAACCCACTGCTATTCCTAGCAAGCCAACGGAGATGCTGCGTGAAGTGACTGTGAATGGGTCGCCTGGGGTAGCAAGAGGACGATTAAAGGTGCAGCAATGCAAAACAGAGAGGGCTTCCCCTTCTGCTTAGTCTGTAAAAGTGATGAACTGCAGTAAAGTGACAGGTATTGCCATGGAAAAAAGGAAGACTGCTTCTTGGAACAGGAAGAATCAAAAAGGAATCCGTCAATTCTGAAACACTTCTGTGTCGCTTTTGATACTAAACTCCGTGTATTTCGTTAAGAGACTCTTGAAAAGACATGAAAGTGTTTACAAAGAAGGCACACAGGTCTGCAGACAGGTGGTCAGGTGGACAGCTTTTATATGGAGAGTTATTAATCAGTAGTTTCTATCAGTCTAACTGGTATAAATTCCAAAGCTAACAGTATAAAATCTCTCAGTTGTGTGTCATTTACTCTTCAGTCACGACCCGAGCCAGCTCCAGGACAGCAGGAGGCTGGGAGCTGACAAGGATTAAAACCACAACGTCAATCACCTGTTAATTTCCTGAGCAATCATTCACTACACGATCTTTAACCCTGACTCCAATCTCAAGTAGCTGGGGAGATCTTGCAGCCCGTGGTAGACACAGGCCTCAGACCCAGGCTGCAGGCAAGTCCGTGAGACTGCTGCATGCTCCTCAAGCGTTTCAAATCCACTCACGCGGGCGCAGGACATTATGTGTCCACAGGAGATGTGTCTTCTGTCACAATCTCTATGTTTGCCTCCCTCTGTGACTCCTCTTCCCCTGGCTCGGCCACGCTGAGTGTCTTTGTATTGCTGAAGTAGCCGATGCTCTCACCGTCCTTCTCCGGTCCATCCGAGTCCTCCTCCTCCAGCGTCAGTTCAAACTGGAACTTCTCCATCAGGCCCTGGCAGTCCCTGCCCCGCTCCTCCAACGGAGGAGATGGGCTCTGAGGTATCATGCTCTGGTACCAGTTCCTGTTGTCCTCCAGCGTGTCCAGGATGTCCTGGGCATCGGGCTGCACCAGGTCAGCCCACGTCTCCCAGAGCGGATGGACGATGTAGTCAATGAATCCCACCTAAGAAACACAGCAGTATGCATGCTTAGGGAAAGCCAATGCCAAGATGGATCTAAAAGGTTCAAATGATGTTAATAGATGAATTTTACAAGCAAAATACCACACCCCACCCAGAGCAAGTCCCCAAACCAGCACAGTCTAATTGCAGATATAATGGAGATGCTGCGAGGGCTGGAGCAGCTCTGCTCTGGAGCCAGGCTGAGAGAGCTGGGCTGGGGCAGCCTGGAGAAGAGAAGGCTCCTGAAGGGGAGACCTGAGAGCAGCTCCAGTGCGTAAAGGGGCTGCAGGAAAGCTGGAGAGGGGCTTGGGACAAGGGCCTGTAGGGACAGGGCAAGGGGAATGGCTTGAACCTGCCCGAGGGGAGACTGAGCTGAGCTCTTAGGCAGAAGCTCTTCCCTGTGAGGGTGCTGAGGCGCTGGCACAGGGTGCCCAGAGAAGCTGTGGCTGCCCCATCCCTGGCAGTGCTCAAGGCCAGGTTGGACACAGGGGCTTGGAGCAAGCTGCTCCAGTGGAAGGGGTCCCTGCCCGTGGCAGGGGTTGGAGCTGGAGGAGCTTTAAGGTCCCTTCCAACACAAACCAGGCTGGGATTCTATCATCTGATACTCAAAGCTGCGCATACATCACTGGGTCAGGTCAATGTCTTGTCCAAAATCAAATCCTGGATGAAAGTTTAAAGGCAGGAGCCACAGGGAATCTCAGTGATGGAGCTGCCAATCCCATCCCCGGCTGCATGCATGGTTTTAAATATCCCTGGAGATGTCTGCTCCTGACCAAGGGCTCAACCCCTGCTCTGGGAAAGTCAGGGTAAGCCATCGCTTTGAAGACAGACCATGCCACTGAGGGATGCCTCCCTCCAGCTGTTAATGCAGAGGGGCGGTTTAGATGGTTATTGCCTCTACCCTAAGCATCAAGAAAGTTTCCACATCTCCAAGAGGACCCCCTGGTGGCTGTGGGCAAGGCTGGTGTGTTTATGGCAACGCTGCCATTACCCCAGGGTGTGGATGTGGCTGGCAGCGGTGAAAACACCAGTGCTCCCAAGGCGAACAACTGAATGTCACTGCTTTTATGGACTAAAGGTTGACCTTCCGGTGCATTTTATGACGGTGTGTAGTTTGTACCTATTCTGAGCTGCTTCATGCCCTGCATCTTTAAACACTTCAACCCTTCTGCTCTGCTTTGCCAAGGCAGCCACTGTGGTTCTCTGTGGAGCTGGTAGAGATTTCCTTTCCCTTCACTCTGGTTTGGAATGAGTGCTGAAAGCAGGTCAGAAGTGCTCCTCCTGCCTCCTCCTGTCCCATGGAATGACATCCAGAGATGGAAAGGATGAAGGCTGTGGCCGAGCCCGTCAGCCCTTCCGCCGGCTGGAGCGTAAGCTCTGAGCTAAATCACTTCTCAATTGTGTGACTAAGAGGACGTACGTCCAGGATGGAGAAAACTCAATGGCCATAAAGAGGATTGAAATTCTTCCGTCTTGGCAGAATGTGTCACTTCTTGCTCTGCTGGACAACATTGCTGTGCAGCAGGAAAATGGCTCTCAGAGGGGCCAGGCTCAACGTGCAGATGTTTGCTTTGGAAATCGCACATGCCTCCTTCAGACACAACAGGATGTCAATAGAACCATTAACATTCAATTGTAACGGACTGGGGAGGCAGCTTAAACAAAAAGGTGATGAAAATTTCCTGCAGCACATGTTCCAGAGCACTTTTAAAGTGAAGAAAGAAAACTGTTCTCTATGGTTAGCTGATGGCTTCACCACCACCCAAACCGCTCCAGGGCTACCCAGCACCGATGGTGAGAGATCGGTCCCTTTGGAACCAGGCCACTGTTTCTTTAAACAAACATCCCTAATGATGGAATAGCTGGCCAGCTGGCTGAGCACTGATCTGAAAGATTTTGGTGTAAAGAGGTAATATATGAAGACAGGCTGAGAAAGTTGGGGCTGTTTAGCCTGGAGAAGAGAAGGCTGCGTGGAGACCTCAGAGCAGCTTCCAGTGTCTGAAGGGGGCCTATAGGGATGCTGGGGATGGACTCTTCATTAGGGACTGTAGTGACAGGACAAAGGGTAATGGATTAAAACTGAAACAGGGGAAGTTTAGATTGGATATAAGGAGGAAGTTCTTTCCTGTGAGGGTGGTGAGGTGCTGGAATGAGTTGCCCAAAGAAGTGGTAAATGCCCCATCCCTGGCAGTGTTCAAGGCCAGGTTGGACACGGGCTTGGAGCAAGCTGCTCCAGTGGAAGGTGTCCCTGCCCGTGGCAGGGGGTTGGAACTGGATGATCTTAAGGTCCCTTCCAACCCAAGCCATTCTATGGTTCTCTGATCTAGAGCTTTGCAATACTTGCATACTATATTCTAACCAATTCCTTGTTTTACTCCAGAACAGACATGCCACCTCCCTCTCCCCTCTGCCCCTAGCTGGGATTTCAACAGTAGCCATTTTGTGCAACTCCTTTCTTGCATGGCAAAAATGCCATTTTGAACCTCTATGGAGTGCACATGTGAAAGAAGAAATTAACTGGGGCTCACATGAGGAGCACATGGGCCTTTTCCAGCCAAGCCTTGCTGAAGGATTCATTTCTCATTCGGTTAACAAATAAGACAGATTTTTCCAACAAAATCACCATGTGGTTGAGTGAATAATTTTGAAACCACTTGGCTTAGGCCAAGAGGACATTTGGAAACAATTATCATCAATTTTGTTACTTATTCAAGCTGAAAACCCTCGATGAGGACTTGCTGGAGTCATTTAGAAACAACAACCAAGACACCATTATGTAAAGGTTGGAAGATGTTGAGGCAAACATAAATTACCAACTTCATTACAGACTAACTGGGTGAAATTTTACGGCCTTGTGCTACACAGGTCAGAACAAAATCTGACCTTGAAACCATTTAATCTATGAATCAGAACGAGGGATGAGCCGGTTCATCTCAAAAAAAGAGACATATCCAGCTCCTTTTGAGGTTTATATTGACAGAAACAGGTATTTCTTTGATATATATTTCTTTGATATACCTAGCACACAGCAGCTCCATCAACCTTGAACTTAACTGGACAGTGCACAACTGTTCTCCACAAGGCTGAATAAACACCGACATCAGGCCTTTCCAGTGTCCTCAAGTGGATCTTGGTTGGGAGAAGCTCCTACCCCTATGGTTCAATGCAGCTGGCATTGCTATGAATGCCCAACATGAGGTGCAATGTCAGTAGGTTTAGGAGGTGCTAACGAAGGAGGCTGGGGGCTTTGAAGGCACAAGGAGGGGGAGATCAGAACTGCACTTTTTCCAGCCTGGGGAACGAAAGGAAACCAACTGGCTCTGGAAACTGGGACACAAACAGCGCAAGATGAAGAGGCACTGGAAATGATTTGACGCCAAGGGGGCAGATAAAGGAGCCTGAACAGCCTTGCGGGTCTATATGAGCTTCAGGCACAGCTGGATGTCAGGGTCAATCAGAACCAATGCTCTGAACAGCTGGCTCTTTGCCTAATTGTGCTAGAGAAAGCAGCTGAATTTGGTCTGTGCTTTAGAAACACAAGCCTGGGCAGTACAGAAATGCAGCTCCCAGCCAATTACCTGGGATTTTTCCACTGACGCCGTGTGTTTGTCGCACATTGGGCTGATTTCCATCCCTCTCTCTCGCTCTTTGTCTCCCTGCTGGAAGAACTCCTCCATGATCCTGTCCGTCCATTGCCGGTACAGCTCCAGAGACTTTGTGGGATTACTCAAGTCTGCACAATGTACCATATTTCGGAGAACCTGCAATTACATTAATCAGAAAAGTCATAAAATCAAATGGAAAAAGAGGACGGTTTCAAGCTGTATCTGCTTGCTTAGTTCAGAACATTTAACCACAAGACTCTTTGATTATGCAACAGCCTCCAAAAGTATTAACATCCCAACAGCTCCATATAGGAGACTGACTGCTATGGTCCACTTCAGGAGTGAAATATGCCCTATGTTTTTCAGACATCTTACACAGGGTGTAGTTGTAGTCATGTGAATTACATCATACAGGCTTGGTTTTGAATGCAGGTGCTTCCCACCATTCCGACTTTATTTCCATGCTCTCAGGTGGTTAAATGCTCCTGCTTCATTAACTGAGTAATATCCCTTCCACACACACACAAAAACTGCGGCTGGACAGTAATGGAGTGACCTGTTTGAACATCAGCAGTCTTAAATAAAAGTGTAAGGAGAGGTTTCCCTGCTCTTAACAAGTTGGCCATCAAAAGTGGACAGAACATCAGGATATATCTTGTCCTACTAACTATGAAACCCTGCTCCAGTTTTAGTAACTGCTTTGTTGTTTCTGCAAATAAAGGGTTAGGTTATACAGGGAACAGATTGCACATCACTCATTTCAGCTCAGTGTGAGAGTTGCTTTAGGTAAGGGGTTACAAATCAAATTCACAATGCTAGAGCAATCTTTTTGACAGGAGAAACAAATGGGAATAAACAGCAAGGAAATTCAGGAGCCTCAAAAACTCAGCCTTGTAAGGCTGATCGGCATCAGAAGAACATGAATGCTTGCAGCTCCATGCTGTAAGCGCTAAAACATAACCCCATTTATCTAAAAAACATGGGACTATCTTGTGCCTCTTTGTGGTGCACAACAGAAGAAAATTTAGGTCAGTAGCTTCTATATTTAAAAGCCACGGTAAAAACCGGAGCATGGTTTCATAGAATCAAGGAATGGTTTGGATTGGAAAGGACCTTAAAGGTCATCCAGCTCCAACCCCTGCCACAAACAGGGACCCCTTCCACTGGAGCAGCTTGCTCCAAGCCCCTGTGTCCAACCTGGCCTTGAGCACTGCCAGGGATGGGGCAGCCACAGCTTCTCTGGGCACCCTGTGCCAGCGCCTCAGCACCCTCACAGGGAAGAGCTTCTACCTAATATATAATCTAACAAAATACATAAAATCCAGGAACCCCGGCTGACCTACCTGTATTCTGTCTGTGTAGTTGTCCAGAAGGAGGACCCCGGAACTGGTCACCTTCTTGGTTTCCACCATAGTCTTCAGGTCAGCTAACAGGCTCATATGCTTGGACATATCTGTGGCCAACACCTTTACGGAAGTGAGAACAGGATCTCAGTACAGGCAACCATAGAAAGCAGCCAGTCTTTTGTTTAAGGAGAGGAGCAGTGTGTGCATAGCTCATACCATGTCAATGACCATCTTCCTGAGCGTCTGCCGCTGCTTCTTGGTCAGGTTCTGGAAGATGTCACAGTGCTCCTCTTGAAGCAGTTTGAAACCCACGGCAAGATGGTGGTTCTCCAAGACAGATTCATCGTTGTACATCAGGGCCAGCTCAGAATCTAGCAAAGCAACACAAATATGTGAGTCCTGCCCGTGAAGTGTGTGATTTCAAACAGCAAACCCTTGTCCTGAGTAACAAAATGTTGATCTCTATGCAATAAATTGGGAAAAGTTTTCTTCTTTGGCCTCATGTGTGCCAACAGCGTGCGGTTTTCCAATCTGAGCACATATGTATATAATATAAACAGCCCTTTGCTCAGTTCTAATGAACAAAATAATACTTGGTTGACTTAGTTACAGGCTTCAGAATCACTGACAACAGAGAGCATGAATCCTACAAACACACTTTCCATAAAAGAACAATACCCATCTCTTGGAATCAAGATACATGCTTAGGCTGTTGCAGAGCACAATATGAACCACAATATTTAGCTTCATTGTTGTCAATAGCAATAGTGTTATTTCTCTTTTATTAACAATAAAATTTGCACTCGGGCCTGGAAGAATTATTCTGCATTAGCAAGTAGTAATACTCATAAGCTTCAAGGGCACTTTGCAAATTGTTCTACAATAGCTTCTTTTGTTAGGAATTTCATTGTAATTACTGCTTATTTCATAATGTCTAACTAGTTTACTGCACAATAGTTTGAGAAAGTCATAATGGGTGACCACACTGTAAGGGAAAATGCAGTTCCATTAGATTCCAAGTCTGAGGATGAAGTTATGGCTGTATCTGAAACAAAACTCACTTGTGTTAATGAGAAATTGATTGGAGACCCCGGGGTGATCCACATCATGAATTGCAGCTGCAAAGATTGCAGCAAGGATTTCCAAATCAGTGAAGACAGCCTAGGAAAGAGAACAGGAATTTATCAGAGAAGTGCTCATGTTTTATCTGTCAGCAGTGTGGGAGGCTGATGTAGAGGAAGAAACTGTGCTTTTCAAATGAGTTTTCTGAGGGCAAGACATTTAGGCAGAAAAAAGGTCGACAAAGCAGCATGTGCCCGTTTAAGATGAAACAGAGATTACAGGTAAAGCTGCTGCTGAAATTGCTCACTGGTGACTTCCCTGGCAGTAAACTGAGCCCTCAGAACAACAGAGAGCACACAGCCTTCTGCAAGTCTGAGTGCTACTGGCCACTGACTCAGCTTAAGTTTTCCCTTCTATATTCACATAGGCAATATGGTGCTTTTAAGCCTCCATCCTACCTTTAAACCCAACAAACAACTGCCCAACACAAAGCACTGAGCTCAAACTGGGAAACTCACATCCAGTGCGGGGGTAGAGAGCAGAACGTGAGTGGACTGGGCAACATCAGCAGCGTGGAGGCTGTTGTGGTAAGCCACATCTGAGTGGTAGTGGTCTTCTAGTGTCATCATGTACGTCACGAAAGTGTCTGATGAGATCTTGAATGTTTTCAGTAGATCTCGCTCCTGTATAATACATGGTACAAGGATACATGCAGATATCAAATGAGGGTGTCATACAGTAGAAGGCAACAAGACAGGAAGCAATTAGGAGCTCAAAGAGTGCTGTAAAAGAGCAGCAGATTTGATCAGAAAGCCACCAACCTGAAATATCGCGTACATAATGCAGGTGAGCGGCCGGTTGTGGGAATACCTGGCCACATTGAAGATGTTGAGACCCCACTTATTCAGATCCTCCAGTTCCTTTGGAGAGGACAAAAAGAGAATGGTTACAGTCTTTTCCAAGGCAATTCTGCCTTTAGCACTTGCTCTGCATCTTTAGCATTTTCCAAATGTTTAAAGAGATGCAAATTCAGTGCTCACTGTGGGAATTAGGTGAGTGAACGCATGTACTTAAAGCACACCAAGACAGAGGAACTGGAAAGGGCTGATGCCAAAGCACTTGTGCAAGGAGATGCCATTTGTGTGGCAGGGGAGTTATATGTGATGTGAATTTCCAGGCTGAAAGAAGAAATGCCCTGACAAAGGCCCTACAGCCAGACTGCTGGACACGGTGTTGTTATAGTTTCCTATGTCTGATAACTGCTCTCCTCAGCCTCCATCATATTTTTATTATTATTTTAGGGATATTTCCAAGGAATTTATGAACACAGAATATGTTGTTAGGGCCTGGAGCCATTAATTACAGTATTTGTAATGGCCACATCACTTCAGGGATGCCAATTCCAGTTTTACAAGGGGATACTGTCCAGCCAGCCCATCCCCAGCTTCCAGATAACTCCCAGTTCTCACAGAACTGTCATACCTTGGCCAGATGGTCTTCCTTTTCTGTCTTCACACCAAATCTTGAGATGCTGGTGTTATTTAAGCTTGAACTATGCATCAATTTTTTCACTCCACTGATCTGTGTCATGAGCTGCTGTTTTTTCTTCTTCTCTCTGTCTTTCTGGGTGGGAGAAGGAATCTCCACATCATTCTGCTTGTCTGTAACCAAGAAAGGTGGAATGAGTCAACGTTGTTTGCAGTGTGAGCACCATCACACCCTGCAAAATGAACCCTTAGCTCTGCTGACTAAGCTCAAGCCCACATGTTTCTGCTGGGGCCTTCTCTATTTTGGGGAGTGAACTGAACCAAAAGCAAAGCAAAACAGTCACATAACCTCTGTCTGCCCTTGGCAAGGCTGACCCTTCCCACTGAGCCCTGCTGGGCTGCCTTCAGCACAGCCACTGTCAAGCTGCATCACTTGGGGACACAGCATGTGTCCAGGACACAGCTCTCCATGCCTGAAGGGCACCAGGTTCTGCTTATGGATAGATCTCATTTTTCTTTCCTATTTTCAGGAAAATAAAATGTATCTTCAAAACACCACCTTTTTCCTCAATAGATGAAGATGAAGAATAGATACAAGATTGTATTTTCATATCCATTCTGTTGTTACTTATTAGGGCCAAACTCATCTCCATATCCCCGGCTCTTAAAACACCAACCCAGTAACAAACTGGTGTCAGTGACTTATTAAAGGTTAGCCCTTTATTTATGTATAGAATATCTATAACATGTATAACATATATAGAGTAACTGTATTACACATAAAATATATATATGTATAGCATGTATAACAATAACATGTATAGGCAATATTTCTGCTGTCAGGCTCAGAGACAATGACAATATTAACACACATTAAGTAGGCATCTATCTAGTGGGGCACAAACTTGGCTCTAGAGATGTGTTGAACAGATAAATCTATCCACATATGCTACTGACAGCCTTTACCACTGATTTATCTGGTGCATTAGAATGGAGATAGAGTAGCTCATTGCTTTCAGGCTAACCATGAACTCTTAGGAGAGGATGCTATAATCTGTTTGCACCTTTGCATCTCTGAGGACCTCTGGAGGACTAAACATCGAGGCATTAGTTACCTTTGCCTTGGCTTAATTAAAAACCTCTCAAATAAGAACTACCAGTGTGTCTGCAATACTGCAATTAAGAGGGAAGCCATTATTCACAGCCACAGTAAGCTGACATCAGTGGGTGTTTCCCTTGTGTCTTTCTGCTGAACAACAGAAGGACTTTCCTCTACATAATCTCTTTAGCAATGACTAACACCAGGGTAGTGTAAAATGGACATTCTTGAATAGAGAAGTCCAGTTTGTTAAATCAAGTCCCCATGGTGGTGGCAGCAGCAACACCCTTCACCCCTCAGGAAAGGGCAAGTGCTGAAGGGCCACTGTGATCTTCCTCATTCATGTGGTGGCCTCATTCATGGGCCAATGAAAAAGGGCCTGTAGGGACAGGCCAAGGGGAATGGCTTGAACCTGCCCGAGGGGAGACTGAGCTGAGCTCTTAGGCAGAAGCTCTTCCCTGTGAGGGTGCTGAGGCGCTGGCACAGGGTGCCCAGAGAAGCTGTGGCTGCCCCATCCCTGGCAGTGCTCAAGGCCAGGTTGGACACAGGGGCTTGGAGCAAGCTGCTCCAGTGGAAGGGGTCCCTGCCCGTGGCAGGGGTTGGAGCTGGAGGAGCTTTAAGGTCCCTTCCAACACAAACCACTCCAGGGTTCTATTCTATCAAAACCGCCAGTTTTCATCTTTGTCCTTCCCAGGGATTTAAAGCTGGAGTCCTTGCTCTCCGTGACCAAGCTGACAGCAGGGATGGCCTCTCTGGTGCTCTTGGTGCCTTTCTCAGCTCATTTAATAAAGTCTAGAGACTGAATAAAAGTGAAGGTTTTAATATCTATGTTAGCCCCTATAGTACTGGTTGAAGATAAATTAATAAATCCTATTCACTTGTGTCTTTTTGATTGCTTGTTCAGCTTCCCCAGTCGCACACTCCTGTTATTTTGGGCATCAAATTTTCAATCAAAAGGGGGGAAAAAAGTTATTTATAAAGGTGTGACAGCATGACTTCCTAAAAAAAAGCTTGAAGATCCTTTAAAAAGCTTTACTCATTTCTCTTTAATATGCGCAATTAAACTGCAATCTGCCCCAGTCTGGTGAGCCTGCGCCACTTGGCAACACAGCCCAAAGAGCCTGAGTGGCTCTCAAACTGTCACAAACCAGGGAGGATGTCACCCGTTACAAGACTGTCAGAAGAAGAAGAATAGGGATGAATAAGACCCATTGTAAGACCTGCAAAGGGAAATGCAGTTACCTGACCCAACCCAATTGCATGGAATAATAGAGCCCCATTAGCACCAACAGTGGCTTCAGCTAATTAGTCCCTGGTGCAATAGAGACTCCTCTAAGTTGACTGTAGGTGTGGTTTATGGGTTTTATATTAGGTCCACAGTATCAAGCCACACTGGGTATCTCTCCATCCCATAGATATACGCCTACTGGCAAGAGCTGCCTCAAAATGCAATGGTGGTCACACTCCCCAGCATGCTGTGTATGCACCAAGCCCTTTAGCTGAAGCAGCAAGGCAGCCTTGCTTCTACTCCCTGCATTAAGTCATGTTCTGGATGTCATGATGAAGCTAAGCGGTAAGACTGGGCAAATGGATTCCCACAAAGCAGCTACGGACTTACACGGATTATTAGTGATGTGATGTGTCCTAAATGCACGCAGTAGTTCCAGTTCCAACTGGCTACTGAAATCACTTTAAAATCCCTTAATGGGAGTAATTGTGTGTCATACAGTGAATGCATTCTGAGACGTCTTAACCGCAGGGCACGAGTCCCCATGAGCTCCAGCATCCCACATCACTCAGCACTTGAAGCTGTTGGACTCAGCAGTATAGAACCCCAGCCTGGTTTGTGCTAGAAGGGACCTTAAAGCTCAACCAATTCCAACCCCAGTGCCACGGGCAGTTTCAAGCCATTCCCCTTGGCCTGTCCCTACAGGCCCTTGTCCCAAGCCCCTCTCCAGGTTTCCTGGAACCCCTTAGGCACAGCGCAAAGCTTCATTTTATATACAAATGGTCACAAATTCTAAGCTGCTGGAGAACACAGAAGATTCAGGGGTTTATAACAAATCTATTTTGTAAACCCAGAGGATTCATTCCTGTCAGTAGTCCTATGAGATCCAACAAATCTATGACATTCAAAATACTGTTCCTACTCTTTATTCTGACTTGCAGTGCAAAATGAGCAAATACACACAGAGTAACATAGAAGATAAAATGGCTGGGCTGAACCTACTTCTCTGACCCCTGTCTCTGAAGAGGGAAGATGCAGGTGCATGAGGCAGCAGTTGCAAGGATGAGAGGATGCAGTTGGGCTTGTGTGACTTTGTCCTTTACTTAAGGTCAAGACAAAACCAAATACTGCACAAGGCAGCTACCAGCAGCTTAATGCAATCCGAGCAGAAACCTCTTTTCATTTGGAGAAGGCATTCCTCTGTGGATAGACTTACCCAAACCCTGTATTATTCCCCTCCCTTGATCCATTTTGAAAGTGAAAAATCAAAACTAATGCTCTGCCCTAAAGGCAAACTGGGCACAAGTGCTGACTGGTGGCTATGAGGCTTCCATTCATCACGAGCTTTGAGTCACCCGAAAGCTTGGGATGTGATTCCTTACCCAGGAAAGTGTTGGAAATGTACTCGGACACCTGGTTACCGGAGCGGCTCATCTCGGAAAGGTGTGTCAGCTCCCGGTTCAGCATCCTCTTGAACTGGGAGGGAAAGAGCACAGACAAAAGATGGTATTTTTCTGGAAGCTTTTCCAAATTAACACAGCTTTATCAGACGCGAGTTCACAAATGAGAGGTTAAAAGCAAAATCCTGGAGGTATTTGGAATGGAGTCAGCTGCATATGGTTTCATTCAGATACTGCTCAGCAGCATCACGACGAGAGATTTCCTTTCAGTGCACTAAACTGCAAAATTCATTTCCTCCACAGATACATACTAGTTTTTACTGCAAGAAATGAGAAGATAACGTTTCAAGTAATCTCTCTGAACGATCAGATTCTTGCACTGGTTTTAAATCCCACATCCTATAACCTTCTTTTGTTCTGCGTTTCCTAAGTTTGCTCCATTTTGTATTATGCAAGTAAAAGACAACTGCATAGAAGAGCACAGCAGAGGAGAAATATGCCATAAATCTGAACATCTGCTTGGGTCATTGCAGTAAAATGCAGGATTCAAGCATTGATTCACTCCGAGATACATGCTACAATCCTCCTAATTTTACAATCACATCTTTTCGTTGCTGCATCATGCTATCCTGCACTACTGAATTCCCAAAGGGGGGGAAAATTCCATACATGTAAGCTGCATGCACAGGACAAACGTATGTACATCTCTTGCCCCGCAGTACACACAAATAACCATTTAAAAGCGTGTTTTCCTTATAGAGGTTCTATCCAAGCAATACAGCACAGAAACAAGCCTCGAGGATTGAAACCCACCTTAATATAACCCCAAGACACAGACAATAAATAGTTGGCTTCAGGCATTTTGGAAAACTCCTCAGCACCGTCCACAAATCCTCCCGGAGAAGTCGCTGGTCAGAGGGGAACGCTCCTCGGGCACACACGGACACCCCCTCCCCAGTCAATCACAGAAGGCAGCATCCATCAGAGCCGGAGATCCCCCCGAACCCGGCGGCTGCTAATCCCAGACAAAGCCAAGCCCAGCACAGCATCTTTGCAGAGGGCTGAACGTGGGTGTATTCGCTCGCAGGAGAGAAGAATGAAATCGGGCTGCACGGAGGAAGGAGAACTGATCCAAACGCATTCAGCTGGAAGCACTTAGGGATTACGAATGGTCCTGGTTGCCTAATTGGCTGAAGGGGGTCCCCACTCCACCTCAGCCTCGCTCAGCTGCTCTCTCTGACACGAAAATGATGCCGGTTTCCGAGGGGCTGCCAGCTCTAGTCACACAGCCATCTTTTGATGAGGGAGATTAAAATGGAGGAAGCTCCGTGCATATTTAAATAAGTCAAAAGTAGGCAGTAGCTCTTCTCCGTTTGTGCTTTGGTTTAATCCTCTTCGTTACAGAGGCTGAGGATTTCCAAAGCAAGGATTCTCATAGGGGTTTTGAAAAGCATCATTCTCACTTTTGCAGTGAGATGACAGAGATTTCACCCCTACATGGTGAGGGGCAAAATGTAGCAATGTAGCAAAATGCACCTTCATGACATAGAATTATTTTTCAGTGATAAACTAGTAATAACCTTAAATCTATAATTTACGCTTCATAAATCCTTCCTTGCAAGTATGCATTCACAACCCTGATGTCAAGATTCAATCCTTCCTGTATTTTTTACTTGAGACTGACATGCAATTACTTTATTAGGAAGCTGTAGCTGTCCCTTTTAGCATCAGATCAAAAGCACTGCGTATGTGATAGAGATCACGGTGAGGAATTGCCGCTGATGCGCAGCACTCGCCGCTTTAGGACGTCCTTGGTGACTGTTGGCTGCAATACACT
Organism: Neopsephotus bourkii; assembly: GCF_033783945.1. Classification (NCBI taxonomy): domain Eukaryota; kingdom Metazoa; phylum Chordata; class Aves; order Psittaciformes; family Psittacidae; genus Neopsephotus; species Neopsephotus bourkii. The sequence goes on from NW_026901735.1 coordinate 4,951,771, forward strand.
GCACGACAGCAGCCAGCATTCCTAAAATAAAAGTGCAGTCTGTGGTCTAAAATCATTTCCTTTCTCCATTAAACGCTATCAGCCTTGCCTGGAACGGCATCATGGGGCTTCCTCACGTGCTGCAGGACATGCAGGGATGGGGGAGCTGGTGCTGCAGCGCATCCCCTTGTCCCTGCTGCAGCAGCTGATGCAAGCAGGGAGATGCGGAGCCTGCATACAGCCCATGCAGAGCCTGCAGCTCCCTGAAAATCACCCCTTGCTGGCCAAGCATGGCTCCCCCTGCGGCTCAGCACCATCCAGATGGGACTCCCCCTCAAGCCTTCTGGCCACAAGAATCACACAGAGCAAAATGAAGCTGTGAAGGCACCGTCTTCTCTCCTTAGATTTGTGATTATCAGAGGTGGAAAGCTGATGCCATCTCCCTTCTGCCATGTGAGCAGACCAAAGATGGGTGCTATCTGCTTGGATTCTGCCACCACCATTTCTGCTGTCTTCTCTTACAACAACCTGCCTTGCCCTGCCAGAATGAATGCCCAGTTTCCAGGTTACTCAAACAGTTTAAATACTGTCTCATGGGATCTGGGCAAGAGCAGGATGAGAAGGATGCCACCTCATGGGATACAGGCAAGAGCAGGATGAGAAGGATGCCATCTCATGGGATACAGGCAGGAGTGGGCAGTGAAAGATGCCATCTGATGGGATATGGGCAGGAGTAAGACATGAAAGATGCCATCTTATAAGATATGGGTGGGAGTAAAACATGACAGATGCCATCTCACGGGATATGGGCAGGAGTGGGATGTGAAAGATGCCATCTCATGGGATACAGGCATGAGTGGGATATGAAGGATGACATCCCCCAGTGCTGGGTCATGGGCTTCAGCTCACAAGGTCCCCAGTAAACTTCACGTCAACCAAGGGGGACAAAAGCCTTTTGAAACTCCTAAGAGAGACCTCAGTGATGGAGAGTGAGCGGCAGGAAGATAAGAACCAAGCAAAGAAAGCCCGTGGGAGGAGGAGAGCTCTGACCCCATCACTCCTCACGCTGACGTACTTTGGCTGGTCACAAGCCCTGGCCACCAACATGTGGATGCTCCCACAGGCTCCCAGCGAACCATGTGCTGAAACGCTGCTGTGGACCGAGGCCTTTATCTTGAGGAGGAAAACACCACAATCAGATGATGACACAAACGCTTTGGGCAATGTTGAATCAGGCAGGTTTGCTCTACAGTCACCCCTTTCAGGCAAATAATCACAAGGGGAGGGCAAACAGCTGAAAAAATGCCTTTAGCTCACAACTGCCTTCCTCCAGGACAAAGGGTGGCCGCTGCCTTCTCGCACAGGCACAGAGCCATTACTTGGGTTCCACAAGGTCACCCAAGGCATCCGCAGTGGAGATGAGGCCAGATAGAAGACCTTGGGATGCTCCTATCTGATCTTTAACCAGAAACCTGTCCCCTTCATCTGTTCCAACAGCCTCACTCCTGCTCTCTTTTCCAGGCTTTTAATTAGCAGCCTCTTATGAAGGCAGACAGCAGGATCCAGTGCTGCTGAAAGCACTGCGGGGGCCAGAGCCAGCCGAGACACCCACAGTGCTGTGAGAAAACACACATGCTTTGCAAAGCTCACTGTGGTTTAACATCTGAGTGATGCTGGCACCTAAGGAGGGTTGCTTAGAATCACAGACACAGCCAGGTTGGAAAAGCCCTTCAAGCTCACCCAGTCCAACCATTCCCAGCCCTGCCAAGGCCACCACTGACCCATGGCACTGAGGCTTCGTCTCCACGGGGTGTGAACCCTTGCAGGGATGGTGCCTGCAGCCCTGCCCTGGGCAGCCTGTTCCAATGCCTGAGCACCGTCTGGGGCAGGAATTGTTCCTCAGCTCCATCTAAACCTGCCCTGGTGCAGCTTGAGGCCGGTTCCTCTTGTCCCATCCCTTGTTCCTGGGGAGCAGAGCCCAGCCCCTCCTGGCTCCATCCTCCTGTCAGGCAGTTGGAGGCAGCCATCAGGTCCCCCCTGAGCCTTCTCTTCTCCACACTGAACCCCCCAGGTCCCTCAGCCCTTCCCCATCACACTTGTGCTCCAGGCCCTGCTCCAGCTCCGCTGCTCTTCTCTGGCCCCACTCCAGCCCTTCAATGTTTCTCTTGCAGTGAGGGGCCCAGAGCTGAACTCAGGATCCGAGGTTTGGCCTCCCCAGGGGACAATCAGTGCCCAGGTCCTGCTGCCGCACTGGTGCTGCCACAGGCCAGGATACCCTTTACTTAAGAACACTGTACCTTTAAAAACTGACCCAGTTCAGCCTGCTGATGGCGCACATGGAAACCATGATGTCTTCACTGCTCCCAGGGTATCTGGGGCTATTCCTGAGCTTCCCTTGATGTGAGGATGCTCAGAAGTGACACTGCTTCCTCTGAACTGCACTGCCATTTGCCTGCAGGCAGAGAAAGCAGGTTGCTGCCTCTGTCCAGATCGATGCCTGATGTCATGTGCAAACTCTGTGACGATCCCTTCGTTGAATTGATGTGACAGCAAAGGGTAAAACAAACAGATTGCACGCTAGCGATGAGAAAATACCAACTGCTGTGCCACTGAGCAAACAGAAGTGTTGCTGCTTCAGAGAGCTCCTGCGTGGCCCTCAGCTTGGCAATTAGGATCGTGCCCATCAGCAACATAGGGAAACGTGCTCTTATTTTCATAATTAATAATAATCGCAGGGCCTTTTCCAAAGGAAATCAGCACTGCTAACTCCCTGTGCAGATGGGAACTGAAAAATGCATATGGATGCAATAGGATGTACATGGGAGGGGACGGGCACCCCAGCCCAAGGGGGTTTTCATTGTATCACAGACTGGTTTGGGTTGGAAAGGGCCTTAAGATCATCCACTTCCAACCTGTTGCCACAGGCAGGGACACCTTCCACTAGATCATGTAACCCAAGGCTCTGCCCAACCTGGCCTTGAGCACTGCCAGGGATGGGGCAGCCACAGCTTCTCTGGGCACCCTGTGCCAGCGCCTCAGCACCCTCACAGGGACTCCAGTCCATGATAAAGAGTCCCTCTGCACCATCCATCCTTAAAAAGAAGCAAACCCAAGAGGCAGGTTTAGTGCTCCCGTCTCTGTACCCCGAATTCCACCACAGGACCATGCAATGAACTGATGTAAATAGTGCAGATAACATGTGTAAGATGAAGCCCCAGCTGAAGTCTGTATTAACCAACCAGCCATGGTGCTCCAGCTGACCTTCCCGGCAAGTCACAGAGGTCTAAAACCATCTGGAGATGATGTGAGAGAACACCATCGCATCGCATGGAGCTTTCCTGTTCTGCATGCTCTGCAGTAACTGCACAAGGCATCTGAAGCAAATTAAGTCTCCCAGAAATTGAATCACTCTTTGATTACCAGCAGTGACCCTTTTCCATGTGTGCTCTGCTAGAGGGAATGGCAGTTTCTGTCCAGCTTCCCAGTCGTGCGTGTGTGTGTGTGGCAATTTCCTGGATTACTGTTGGGAAAGCTCCCTCGCAGTTCCCCTCCTGCTGCCCACGGCTTCCCTGCACTGCCACTTGCAACGCTGGCTTTTACATCACCACAGCATGGGGCTGAGCGCTGGCCCCAGCACAAGGCTCAGGACCATGGGGACCTCTGTGGTGGCATCGGCACCAGGCGCATGGCAGCTCCTTCAGCGCATCCCAACCAAACACTCTGCAGATGAAGCTCACCTGCCCTCATTTTTGTGCTGAGGAAGAGGATTTGGCCTGGTTTATGGTAGGAATTACCAGATTTAGGAGCCCAAGCATGCCTGGAGTGCACTGGCTCCAGGGCTACCACGTGTGATATGGGGTGGAGCCCAGGGCAGCACCCAGCCCCAGTGCTTCAGTGTGGAAAATCCCACCTTCTTGGCTCTTTATGGAAGAAACAGATCTCCTCCTTTCCCAGGAAGGTTAGGGAGAGCCACACAGAGGCACACACAGTTCTTGGCCTTTCCAGCCCCATGCTGTTAGTCCTGTTCCTATTCCCCCTTGGAGTAGGGCATGAGAGGTGTTGCTGGTGCTTTACAGGGAAAAGAGACAGGAGGATGGATCTGCTGCTGATGTAAAGCCTTTGAAGTCAATTTATACCAGCTGGGGTTCCCTGAGGCCAAGAGTCCTTATGCAAAGAGGCTGCTTAAAAAAGCTGTAGTCCTCTGCAGGAGCTGAGGGCAATTTCAAGATAAAAGAGCTGCTGAGATGCTGTGGGCTCCAGCCTGGAGAACCTGAGGAGAGCAGGGTCCCACCCCACACTTTGATGAGGAATCTCGGTGCAGATCTCCAGTGTGTAAAGATGTTTATAAACTGTGTTCCCGGCGACCCACCCTTCTGACGCAAACATCACGTCCCTCGCTCCTCCAGACCTCACAACAAAGGGGTTTGTGGTACCAGGGCTCCTCTCGCCTTTGATTTCCACCCAAAGGCAGCTGGGCTGAAGCCTCCTCGGAGTAATTGCCCTGGTAAATTAGTACAGGTCCAGAGGCACAATTAAACTACGGTGGATCTGGTTTAAGAGCTTTTCTCCTGGGAGTAAGTGGATGGCCAGGCCTGGGAGCTGGGAAGAGCTCACACTCACCTGCCTGTGTGACGGAGCAGGAACCAGAGTCCAGCCGGAAATCATTTACACACAGGAGGGAAATTACTCATCCATGGATACAGCAACCAGGTCCAGGAGTGAATGCGTAATGCTTTTGTCTGGAGCCCTGGTTACTCAAGGGGAATGGATGTGACACTCGTGTGCTACTAGAGATTTCAAACTGAGATTCATCTCATTGTCTGCATTTGAGAGCTGGAAGATGGGTTTGTTAATCCCTAGCCCTCTCTTCCCAACATGGATACCTCATCCCTGTATCGCACACAGGCACCTAACCCTTACGTGGACAAAACTCCAGGAATTAAGACTTTGCTTGGGCACAGGCAGAGTGATGCTGGCTGGGTGCGATGCCAGGTACCCCCTGGGCAGAACTAGACCTGGTACTTCCGCTCCTAAGAGGTCCAGGAAGCACATCTCTGGCACACCAATACTGTGTAACTTGCTGAAGGCAGCTCTTCATTCCTCTGGGTTTTATCCCAAACTGCATTTGGAAACCATGCAGAGGCGCTGGCACAGGGTGCCCAGAGAAGCTGTGGCTGCCCCATGCCTGGCAGTGCTCAAGGCCAGGTTGGACACAGGGGCTTGGAGCAAGCTGCTCCAGTGGAAGGGGTCCCTGCCCGTGGCAGGGGTTGGAGCTGGAGGAGCTTTAAGGTCCCTTCAACCCAAACCAGTCTGGGATCCTATGAAAATCTGCTGATTTTGGAGTGCTGGAGCATTTCTTTTGTTGTTTCTTCCAGAGTTTGCAAGTCAAAAGAGTTAAAAATCTCTGCTTTACAGGAACAGTAACTGGATCATGATCTGCCTTTTCCTGACATTACCTCACTTACAGAAACTGTGTCAAACACATTCTCAGCTGTCCTTGTTCCTTCATAATTCCCATTGATTTTCCTTTTTAAGCACGCCCATGAAGGACAGTAGGATGGGGCATTTCAATGTTTAAAGAAATAATGAGCCTGTTTCACACAAGAGAACACTTTCAGGCATATGCAGTGCCTGCAGAAAAGTGGGATGGTTGCAGTCAACTATCAGTCATTAAAGAAATCAAATGCTTTTTCAGCTCTTTCTTAGTTGTTGTTTCCTAAAACAATATAGTTTTTAATGTGCTAGAAACTATTTTTAATGAGATACAAAGTACTATTTGTTTTTTGGGGTTTTCTTGTTTTCCCTTCAGCTTATTTTTTAAACCAAAAAGTAAACAGAGGGTTATGAAATCTCCAATTTCACATCAAAGGCGAGTTGATTTATATGTGTGTTCAAAGGCAGACTTGAAAGGAGTAACATCATGACCAACTTGTTGGCCTGATGTTATTAGAATAATTTAAAAATCCACAATGTAAATGTTGATAAATAAATAGCACGTTGCCATAAATCAGCATGTGGCTGCTCATGAAAGCACCGAGCTCTATCTGATGTAGACAGAGCAATATTCAGATTTTACCAGTGAAGTTTAGCATTTCTGAAAGCAGCAGAACCTCCCTGGGGTGGGACGGATTGATGCAACACAGGGCTTCAGACGTGATGGAGTGGAACCTGAAGCAGGAGCTTTAGCACCGGTACCAGTTCCAGCTCATTTCCAGACAAATGAGACTTGAAACATGCAAATTGCATTCAAATGCCGGAAAGGAACAACTCCCCATAGGATCCTGCCTAAGGAAAGTGTGAATTAGCACTGCCTAAAAATGATACTGAATTTCCTTATTGAAAAGCAGGTTCGGGGCATGTTACTCACTTACTGGGAACAGGTAGGGCAGAGGAAAAACCCCCTCCACCTGGTGCTGGGGAATGGGTAAGGTCATGGAGAAACTACCCCATTTGCTTTCCTGAAAGTGGATGTGTCATGTGTTTGTAAGGTGCGCCCTGCCCGCTGGAGCTCTTGTTGGCACAGGGAGAAAACGCCTGCCATGCCCTGCAGGGACAAATCTGCTCAGCATCTCCTGGATCCGGGCAGTCCTGCAGCGCCTGGTGCCGAGGAATTCAAGTCTTGGTGTATCCAGCCCCGTTGTGTTTGGTACCCAACAGCCCTCGGTTTGGATTTATGTTTGTTGGGATTGATATGGGGCAGCAGGGCTCAGAGGGTTGAAGATTTCATGCTGCCCAGTGTGACGAAGCACACGGTGTGTATCTTCTTGGGTGGAAAAGACATTAGTAATCCTTGGGTGGATTAGACATTAAGAAGCTCTTCCCTGTGAGGGTGCTGAGGCGCTGGCACAGGGTGCCCAGAGAAGCTGTGGCTGCCCCATCCCTGGCAGTGTTCAAGGCCAGGTTGGACACAGGGGCTTGGAGCAAGCTGCTCCAGTGGAAGGGGTCCCTGCCCGTGGCACTGGGGTTGGAATTGGTTGAGCTTTAAGGTCCCTTCTAGCACAAACCAGGCTGTGAAGACCCATGGCAGCAGGGTATGGCCCAGGCTGCAGACTGAACTGAAGCTTTGGCTTCCTTTGGAAGAAGCTCAGATTGGTTCCTGCTTTATCCAAAATGCTCTTCCTGTACTTAAATAACTCTCTTCTAGCCAATTAATACACACATCTAGACTTGGAGTCTACACATCATCTTATTCGATTTGCTATGGGTTTCCTCACCAGCAAGTACCAAACTGCACACGGCAAGAGCTCTCAACCGGACACAAGCTCAGCAGTGATCCCCTGGGAACCACACTCTCTCTCCACCATTAGAAGGTGCATTTTGTAACATAAACCAGATTGTAAGGAGAAAAGACCACACAAATAGCACGTTAGAGGGAAGAGGTAACCCCCAAATTAGCACCACTTCTTCCCGAGTGGCTGAGCACAGCGTGATGAGTGCTCATAGCAGTTTTTCATCCCAGCCCTGCTTTGATTCTTCACTCCAACAAGAGGCAAGGAAGTAAAGCCAGAAACAAGCAAATAAACCACGTCTGTTCCACAAAATCACTTTTACAGAGTGGTGGAAAACTGTTTGTCATGTTAACTGCAAGAGGACAATCAGGAGGAAGAGGTGCCCAGTGCCAGCCCGGGCTGAAGGCTCGGAAGCAGCAGCAGAATGGAAACCTACAGCAGCTCGTTTGTTGGTCTGGAGTTGATTAAAGAAAGACCTGATGCAGCTGACAACATCTGTGGCCTGGAGAGCAGCGAGTGCTCCAGGAGGCTGCAGATCTCAGACCAAAATCTGCTGTCAGTCACACCCATGCAAACCACACTGCTGAAGCCTCGAGTGCTGAAGGAAGCCAAAGGACTGCGTCAGGAGCCCACAGACCAGAGCAGCTCCTCAGCCTCTCACCCTGCTGGGGAGCAGCAGAGGCACCCCCGCTCCCCCTGCCAGAGGCGATGCTGGACCCTGGGATGAAATATACCTGGATTATATTCTCAATCTTCAGGACAAAACCAACTGAGAGGGAAGAGCATTTGTCATTTAACAAGAGAGCAGTGCAATTAAAGAGGGAATTTTGTTAATCGTATGAAGCAGCAATTTAAAATTCATTTAAATTTGAGTCAGGCTCCGCAGTCATCATTTAGGCAAATCAATGGGGTTTTACCTGAGTAGGAGAACAGGCTTTGGAAAATTCAAATAGCTTTGTGCCCTCAGATGACTTTTCCAAGGTGCCCATGATGAGAAAAAACTCTGGTAGCTTCTAATTGACAGAGATCTGGTTTGCTTCAGAAAACACAGGCTACGGAGCAAGACATCAGTATGGCTCCACTACAGCAGTATCTCCCCCAAAACCTGTGGCAGTTGGTCATGCCAAAATGAAAATGAGCCTAATGCAAGCACCCAAACCCTCCAGAAAGCACTAATTCATGTAAATACATTTAAATGAAAACTCCTCCTCACACAGAGATAGGCAAATGATTTGCAGAGTAACTCTTCTGCAGTGTTTGCCCAGCTGGGCTAAACCAGCAGCAAGGTGAGGCACTACTTGTTTGTTTGCTTTAAACACGGAGCAAAGGCTTTAATCAGAGGCATCTCTCCCTCTAAGAGCTCTGAGGGATGAGCCTTGAAGCCAGTACATCTCCACAACATGTCCTGGCTTTGATAACACCACATCTTTCAATTAAGTTTCACTTAGTGCAAACATTTTGATCACCAGCTGCCTCACCAAAAGCAGTTACTTTGCAACTGGGTGAGAAATGAGGAGTTTGGAGCCAGGATGTAGGATCCTGGTGCACAAAATCAGGGTCAGGATGAGGACTGCTCCAAGGGTTAAATATTGACTCTGAAACCCAACTCACCCTCATCCTAAGAGATGCTTCTCCTCTGAGGTTTCGTGCGTCTCCAATATCCCCACTTCACTTGCAGAGAGGTCACTGCTCTGAACAGTTACTCACTCTCCAGTCCTGCCCTCAAATCATGATTCATTTTGAACCTGCCTTTGAGCTACTATTTATTTAAGCCCCACCCTAATGTGTTGTAACGTCAAAGTCTGAGAATGCAGAACTTTCAAACCCAGCACATCCTACGAGCAGAGATGTTTAAAGGACACCCTAGAAGGTCCTGGGTACTGGCGTGTCCCAGTGGACCATAGAATCTGGGAATGGGTTGTGTTGAAGGGACCTTAAAGCTCACTGAGTTCCAACCCCTGCCACGGGCAGGGACCCCTTCCACTGGAGCAGCTTGCTCCAAGCCCCTGTGTCCAACCTGGCCTTGAGCACTGCCAGGGATGGGGCAGCCACAGCTTCTCTGCGCATCTCCAAAGGTGGTGCTGGCTCCTGACACTGTCCTGACGCTTTTCACAAGGGTGCAGCTTTCCAATATTTCATTTATTTTAATATGAGCATCAGTTATCCAAGATACCTGGCAACAGACAGCCCAGAGGGCTCGGCTCGCAAGAACAGATGTGACTGCTAAATAAGCCCACGTACGGCTCCACTATCCCACCCCACTCTTATGACATATTTGATCTAATCAGAATGATTTAGAGGCCAAAGAGCGAGGGGGGGAGCAATAGGATGGATACAGAGACAGCTGCCCTAAAAGTCCATTTATGATAGCGATAAGAACTGATGCACAGGAGGTGACTCAAAGCCAGGTCCCCAAGCCTCAAGGGGTTTCAGTAAGAGCCCCGGTGCAGAGCTGCCTCCTCACCCAGGACTTCACTGGAACCTCATGTTCACCACTGCCAAATGCCTCTGTCAAAAACCTCAGCTCTCACATCCCGCATAGATTTGCCTTAAGAAATACAGCACCGTGTCCCCCGAAACAAGGACATCCTCAGGACAGAGGAAAACGCAACCAGATAAAACAAAAGCTGGAGCGAATATTGCCAGCCTCAGGCAGAAGCAGCTCCCACCTACCGCAGTTCTCCTGGAGCATCCCGATCGCCGAGGTCCTGCTCTGCAGCCAGCAGCTGTGTGGCTCAGAAACAGTTAAACCACCACCGACGTCAAACCGACACGGGCAACTGCGTTAGGGCTCTGCAGGGACCAGCTCTGCAGGGACCACGTGGAGCAATGCCAGGGGCTGCTCCGACCGTCGCAAGATCCCCGTTTCCATAACGTGAGTCCCCGGGCGAGGGGAATACCGGCTCCGGAGCTCAGTGATTCATCCCGGCTTGTAAAAACAGGAGACGTGGAAGTCTCTTTGTTTCGCTGGCTGCTGCACAGGCGAACAAGCCTCTCTTTGTGCGGCGCTCCGGCTATTTTAAAGCACGTTAAACAAAGGAAGTTCCAGCGAAAGACTAAACAGCTCGGCACCACTTAAGGGAAACATCACGTACGAAGAGAACAAGATTCGGGGCTGATGGCCGGGTAGGAGATGGGGGAGCAGCGTGGAGGCTGTGCAGCGCGGCACATACGCCGCTGGCACTCGGCCCCACACCGCACTCGACCTCCACCACTCCACCGAGGAGTTTACATTAGGGTCCAGATGTTTATTTAGCCACTGGCTCCTGAACGCTAGGTGCGGCCTCGCTCCTCTTTCTGACCAAAATGCCCTTGGAAAAACAAGCAAAATGACATCAGTTGTGTTTATCTTAACAGCTTCGGGCCCACAAGCAACCAAGATAGGAGTGTGGAGCCCCAGCCGCTGCCCCAAAACGGCCTTGGGTGGCAAGGTTTGGGTTGGGTTATCCAGCACTTGGGAGTAACGGAGACGTCTCCAAGAGCTGAAAGAAGAGAGCTTAAGGATTTAGTCTGCAGCGGTGGCAGGGAACTGGCTGGGTGTTGAAAGTTCCGAGAGCACAAGGCAGGCACCCTGACGACAGCACCTCTGCCTACTCAGAATCAAAACATCCCCACAGACCACAAATTACGTTATCTGCCCATTTACTTACTCAATGGACTGTAAAAAGCTCTGAATAAGACTGAATTTAAGGGGGTGGAAAGGTGCTGCTTGGGTCTGTTCTATATATCCATTTTACCTGTGCTCTGGGCTCTATTCTGCATGGACCAGCAGGCAGATGTTGAGATGAACACATTTTCTCCATCCTTCTTTTCTATAGCATGTTCTAAAAACTTGGAGCTGGCCAGACCAGCTTCAGCTGGGAAAAATGCTTGCTCCTTTTTATGACCCCGGGGATGGATGATCCTGTCCTCCCCAGATCCCAAATTAGGAAATAGAGCCGAGGGGTCCTGCAGGACAAGTGGGGCTGCGGACAGCTGCCTATGTCAAATGCAGCATTACAGGGTGGCCACCAAGAGAGAAAATCCCCTGTCTTTTATCAGCAGGCTCATGACTCACAAATCCTTCAGAGCCCCAGCAGTTGCCTGAGCTGGAAGCTGCAGAGGGAGATAAATGCAGGGAAAAAAAGCCTGTATGTGTTATAATGAGGTAAATATGTGCTGCCTGCTTCTACAGGCAACGCTGAGCGCCTCTGAGCTTTCTGCAGGTCATTCTGTTTCACTGCAAACTGCAGTGCCATACCCTGCTCACAGCAAAGGATAGTGTTAGGAAATCAATTCCCTTCACGTCGGTGGCATTCCCTGCAAGCAGGGAGCTTTCCAGGCAGTTAGTTAGGAAGTTAAGGCATCGTGCATGGGATGTTGGTCTGTAGCTGGAGCAGGGACTCTGCTCTGGTAAATGCGTCAGGACTCATGGATGCTGCCAACACACCCAGGGCACAGAGTTCCCCTCTGTTATGTCTGATCCCTGCACTGGCACTGCAGGGTCCCACTGTGTAGGCAGCGCTGCTCCCCTGGCTCACGCTGATGTCAGTGCAACCAGGCTGTTAGCTCACAGCAAGATGAGCTCCTCATTTCCTCACTCCTCCTGTAATTAACTCACACCTTCCAAAAAGCACACGCACATGTTTGAACCCATGCCTTCCAAACCCCATCAGCTTAGAGGCAGGATGCATCCCACATGGCACCCCCCCCCCCTTCCCCCTTCAGCGATTCCTTTCTGGAGCAGGACTTCTGAGAAGCCCCCTGCAAACACGTATGCCGCCATCCTCCCCCTCTGCCTCGCTGTTGTTGCAACTCTGGGTTTTCTAAACTACGTCTGTCAGGAAGGAGACAGGAAATTCGAGTCACACTTGCAACAGCTGTGCCATGCCTACTATCAGTCGCAAATGACGTAGTTTGGCTTGGGTGGCGTGGGGCCAGGAACTCGGCGGAGCGGAGGTCAGGGAGATAGGTCACTGTTTATACTGCTCTGCGCTTGGGAGCATGCCGAGCCCATTTGCTTTCTTCCTATCTCTACTGTTTCTCTTTCCGTTTTTCTTCAATAACGTGGAGCCCAAGCATCCTGTTTTCAAAACATCGGGCTCGTTTGCTGTTTATCGGTGACAAATTCAAATGCCTCTGAGCGGAGCTGGCACTTGAATGGGTCCCTTGGCTCCGGGGCAGGCAAGGACCGCTGCAGCCTCCTCCTCAAGAGGCACATTTCAAACCCAGCAGCTTCTCACACTGCAAGATCGCCCTGCAGATAGCGTCTGCCACCAAAACCACAAACTCCCAAACGAATGTGTGTCCCTATTCATCACTGATGAGGAAAGGAACCGAGCTCTGAGGCCATTTTAGGCTTCTCGTTCGCAGATGAAAATGATACTGGAAGTTGACCAAAAAGCGCAGACATGTCAGAAACTGGTTGTGAAAGAACAAAGTTTGGGGAACCTTTTGCTCGACTGTGCTCTAAATCGCTTGCACATGGAGGGATGACAACTTTTAATCACTACCATAAGCAATCTAGTGAGCCTTTCACCTTCACAAGTCCAGCTTTGGCGCTCAGCGGGAAGAAAATCAACTCCAAATGAAGGGCTTTAGTGTCCGCACTGGAGGTGCAGCCTCCTCTGCAGCCTGAACCTGTTCCAGCTTTCACCCTGGCTTCCCTCAACACAAACTCAGGAAAAAAAACTATATTCCTTGCTTGAAAGCTGGGTCTATAAAACTTTTATTGCTTCCTTTGCCCCTGCACATCGCGGTAATCGCAAACAGCGGAGGAAGCTGAAATAACACGGGATTCCTTAGCTCAACTTTTTCCATAAAATCAAGTTGGTGATTCAGCATTTCATTAATTCCCAATTAATGGGGAAAAAAAACAGTAATATCGGGTTCCTGCAGCACAACTCGGACCTGGGTTTGACCATGGCCACTGGTCAAAGGCATGGCTGCAGCAGGCACAGCCCCTGTCCCAAAGGCGGGGGAGCCACCCTGGGGCTGTGACCCTCTCCATGGGACAAGGCACGGGTGTAAACGCTGCCTTAAAGCCTGGGTGCAAACCCGGGCTTGCCAAACCAAGGCAGAGATGGGGGCAGCTGCCAAGCGCTGCCCCAGGGGAGGGAGCGACTCCTTCCAGCAGCATCACCCGGGCGACTTACGGTCTGCCCTGGGGAGATGCTGCAGAGAAGCTTGGCTGATGCTTTGGCTCGGAGGGACAGAGCTGGGGAGCCCGGCTCCAGCACCGGGGGGGATGTGGGGGTGTGGAGGAGGAACATCAACTTCCAGCACTTCACCAAGGTGTTCAGACCTCGCACTTGGCTTTCCCTCCCCTCTGCTGCTCCTCAGTGTACTCCTGGGACTCTGCTCTCCCTCCTGCTCCTGACTCGCCGCACAACGCACTGTTCTGTATGTCAGCACCTCACTCCTCGCAGCGAACTCAATCTCCCTTTTCGCTCACGGCGCATTAAAACCCCCCCAAAAGACGAAAATAAGGTGGCGGGAGGCGGGGGAGCAGCTCCTTCCCGCTGCACAGTGCTTGACTTCGCACCCTCCTCATGTGCTGGCAAGCGGTGCGGAGCCAGCCCACCACATTCACCCCCAAATTAAAAGCTTACCGAAAGGACAGAACAGCAATAAAACAACGCACCACTATGGTTAGAGTTTGCCGTTATTACGGACAGGCAACAATGAAGATAACTGAAATCGGATGGGATAATTTGTTAAAAGCGGCGGTTTTTACAGTGTTTCTGGTTAAATCGGTTCCGAAGGGACCGGCGCTCATTGAAAGCTCTCTGAGTTCTCAGGAGCGAGTCCTGGTTCGTTACGGGGAAGTCAGAGAGGTGCGGGTCGCTCTCCCCGTACTGCCCCACCGCCAGTTTTATCCGACGGTGCCACTGCGGGGGAACCCCGCATCTATTTCCCGGGAGTAACTTGCAGTTACTGTCCCGCACATCTCGCTGCCGCGCACCGCATCCCCGCCGCTCCGCTCACCTTGTTGGATGCCATCTCACTGACGGAGCGGTAGGTCTGGATGGTCTCCAGCTGATCCAGGCACCAGTCGAGCTCCTCCAGCGTCTCCATGGCCAGCTTCTGGTAGGGCTCCTCTGCGAAGAGGCACACGGACATGTACTCGGGCTGGCGCGGCTGCAGGCTCTCCATGCCGGGGCCACCGCCAGCGCCGCCGGAGGTGCCGCACCGCTCCCTCATCATGCGGCCGCCGCTGCGCTCCCCTCGCCGCCGGCGAGCAAATCCCCGCCCGCCGCTGGCACCCGGCACGGCCCCGGCCCCGGCCGCCCGCCCCGGCCCGCCCCGGCCAGGCCCCGCCCTGCCCCCGCGGGATGGGGAACCGGGCGCCCCCGGGCAGGGCAGGACCGGGTCGGGATGCGGGAGCGAAGGGTGCCCGGCTGCTGCGGGGCCCGGGACAACCGCGCTGCGCCTGCCCGCGATGCTGGTCCTGCGCCAGCCCCGCTCCACAGCCTCTCCCGCTCCTGCTCCCCATCAGCCCCGCTCCACAGCCTCTCCCGCTCCTGCTCTCCCCATCGGCCCCGCTCCACAGCCTCTCCCGCTCCTGCTCCCCATCAGCCCCGCTCCACAGCCTCTCCCGCTCCTGCTCTCCCCATCGGCCCCGCTCCACAGCCTCTCCTGCTCCTGCTCCCCATCAGCCCCGCTCCACAACCTCTCCCGCTCCTGCTCTCCCCATCAGCCCCGCTCCACAGCCTCTCCCGCTCCTGCTCCCCATCAGCCCCGCTCCACAGCCTCTCCCGCTCCTGCTCTCCCCATCGGCCCCGCTCCACAGCCTCTCCTGCTCCTGCTCCCCATCAGCCCCGCTCCACAACCTCTCCCGCTCCTGTTCCCCATCAGCCCCGCTCCACAGCCTCTCCGGGTCCTGCTCCCCATCGGCCCCGCTCCACAGCCTCTCCCGGTCCTGCTCTCCCCATCAGCCCCGCTCCACAACCTCTCCTGGTCCTGCTCTCCCCATCAGCCCCGCTTCACAACCTCTCCCGGTCCTGCTCCCCATCAGCCCCACTCCACAGCCTCTCCCGGTCCTGCTCCCCATCAGCCCCGCTCCACAACCTCTCCTGGTCCTGCTCCCCATCAGCCCCGCTCCACAACCTCTCCTGCTCCTGCAGCCCACCAGCTCCACACTTCAACCCTGCCTGGTCCTGCAACCTAGCTCCAGAAGCCTTGTACCCCAGCCATGTCTAGTCCCGCTCCCCTCCAGCCGTCCTCCCTATCCTGAACAGCCCTGCTCCCCAGCCCTGTTTGGTCTTGGCTTTCCAGCCCCACCAGTCCTGCTCCCCAACCCTGCTAGCCCTTGTCCCTAATCCTGCCTGGTCCTGCTCCCCAGTGCCACCAACCATCATCCCTGCTCCTGTCAGTCCTGGCTCTTCAGCTCTGCTGCCGTTGCTCCAACCGGCCTTGACCATGCATCCCGCCAGCCCCACACCTGATGGTACCACTGCAGTGCTATTCTACTGTGCTCCCCCAGGCCCTGCACCCCAACCCTACCAGCCCTGTTCCCTGCTCCCACCAAGTTCTGCTGCTTGACCCTGCCACAGGACAACGTGTTCCTGAGCAGCTCTCAGCACAGAAGTTCGGGTTTACATAAGCGGATACAGTGAATCATAAAACCTCCCCATGCTTGTAATGCATCTCATAACAGCGGTGACATGTGCTTACCACATAAATCTGCCAAAGTTAATGGATTCAGCATTTCTGATGGCACTGGCCAAGCAGGTAACAGTGACATCAGAGGTCAGGATTGCTGCGATAGACTGGCAGCAACACATCTGCTGTGCAGTGCACACACTGCAATCACATATGTCTGGTGTGTGTACACCCATGTCATCCCTGTCACACACTGGTAGGGGCTGCATGGGGTGTGCTCCTCCTTCCATGGCCCCCAAGTCCTTGGGAGAGGAACCACACCTCAAGCTGCCATCCATCCAATCCACCTGCCTTCACAGGGAGAGATTCTCCTCATTCCCCATCCCCATCCAGCACTGCACAGCATTAAAAGTTCTGTGTAGACACCATGTGTTCATCATAGAATCCCAGACTGCTTTGGGTTGAAGGGACCTTCAAGATCATCCAGTTCCAACCCAGCCTGTACATACAGTCCCAAGCCCCTCTCCAGGTTTCCTGCAGCCCCTTTAGGCACTAGAGCTGCCCTAAGGTCTCCCCTTAAGAAGCCTTCTCTTCCCATGGCAGACAAAGAACCACTGCCAAGGAGTAACTCAGCAATGAACTCACAGGGAGCACTTGGCACAGGCACACTTTAAAGATTCAGTAAATCTGAACCTTTGTGGCACTGGAAGTTAATGTTTTCTCTGGGCTCACAGAGCTCCAAACATGGCAAGTAATCTCAGTCTTGCATACTTGCGTGATGCATACATCAAAAAGCAGGTGGCAATAGCCAAAACTCACAGGCCTGGGGTGTATTTTCCTTTCTAAGACACTGGTTCTCTATCAGCTACTTTATCATGGCAATGAGTTGACCTGGAAGGGCTCAAATTCCTTGTAATAGAAAACGTTTGCATTGATAAAACTAACATGGGCTAAATCATGATTTTAGGAATAGGGAAAACAATCTCCTTCGCCCAACTGAAGAGGAGCTGCCCGTACGTTTAACTAAGGCACTGTGAGGCATCCCATGTGTCCTCTGGTTCCAAGGGGATCACAGAGGGCAGAGTCTGTGACACCAGACCCTAATCTAGCCCTTTGGGGTTCTCCAGCCTTGGGCAGGGTCAGGGTTGTGGGACCCACTGTCCCAGTGGCTCCTCCTAAAGCTTCCATTCACTTAAATCTCTGAAAGAGCCCCTCAGAACAGAAACCAAACCTCAAGATTCATAGAATCCCAGCCTGGTTTATGTTGGAAGGGATCATCCAGTTCCAACTTACAGCTCAACCAGCTCCAACCCCTGCCACGGGCAGGGACCCCTTCCACTGGAGCAGCTTGCTCCAAGCCCCTGTGTCCAACCTGGCCTTGAGCACTGCCAGGGATGGGGCAGCCACAGCTTCTCTGGGCACCCTGTGAGCTCCAGAGCTGGTGATGGGGCCAGGCTATTCCCTTGGTTTGTTTGTTCAGTTTTGGGTAATAAAAGAAGACAAAATAAACCAAAACAAAACGCAGAAACAAGGAAGGAGGGTGCATATCCAGCGCCATCCTTCCATGTGAGCTGCTCTGCTGCTCCACTTCAGGAAGACCTGAGCAGTGAGGGGGGGTCCCTCCAGGCTGAAGCCTCCTTTGCCCAAGTAAAAGCATTATCACTCACAGAGGCCTTTTCAGCAAAACCATTTAGAGGACAATAGAGGGAGGATTTAACTGCAGATGTTTTGAGAACTGCCACTTAGAGTATCTCCAGTCCTTCCAGTGGCAAAGATGGAGTAGGGTGATAGTGACCAGTTCTGGCTAAGTACCATTTTAAGACAGAAAAAAGGCTGTTCAGGAGGTGTTTGGGGCCCACCCTACAAGTGTATTTCCATCTAAAAGCACTTTTCCTTCAGAACTTGCTTTGGCTGACACTACCCACCCTGCCCATTCCCATCGAGCTGCCCACAGCCCCTCCTGGGTCTGGGGACCCGGGAAAGCTGCATCACCCCATCCTGGAATGGCTCTTCTGAAATTCCTCAGTGTCTCCTGGGATTGCCTGATCTAAGGGTTTGTTCACTCATTTCCTTAAGTAAAGGAGTCCTGAGAAGGGAGGTTTTGATCATGTGTGTGCCTCCTTCCAGCAGCATGCATGCATCTCAGCTCCTGCATCCTCCTTGGTCCTCAGCCCTTCTGCTGCAGGGGTTTAGCTCCATTTCCTCGGCCAGTAGCTCCATCAAACATATCACATTCCCATGAGTTCCAAGAAATCGGTCAAGCAGAATAGAAATCGTCCTTCTCGACTGAAGGAGGACACACTGAGCTCAACTCTTCCTAGAAACTCAGTAACTGTCCCCAGTGCCACTTTCTACGTAATCCAGGCTGAGACCAATCAAACTGGAAACCCCAACTGTTATCTAAGCAGCCTCCTTGGGCAGGGACAGCTGTTAACTCTATTGTGTTAAATTGGTGCGAACATTTACAGATGCATCCTGAAAGCAGTGGCTACAATTCCACAGATCAGGCTAAAACTGCACCAGGCATTTCCAGCAGGAGAAATTAAAATACATGCTCCAAGAACCCAGTGAAATGCTGTAAACTATTCAAAGCCAACATTCGGGTGTAACACCAACTAGAAACTGCTCTTCTAGGAATGTAATACCTTTCTACAGGAATGATCTCAAGGGAATAACATGGATTTTTATAGAACCCCAGCCTGGTTTGGGTTGGAAGGGAGCTTAAAGCTCATCCAGTTCCAACCTCTGCCATGGGCAGGGACCCCTTCCACTGGAGCAGCTTGCTCCAAGCCCCTGTGTCCAACCTGGCCTTGAGCACTGCCAGGGATGGGGCAGCCACAGCTTCTCTGGGCACCCTGTGCCAGCGCCTCAGCACCCTCACAGGGAAGAGCTTCTGCCTAAGAGCTCAGCTCAGTCTCCCCTCGGGCAGGTTCAAGCCATTCCCCTTGGCCTGTCCCTACAGGCCCTTGGCCAAAGGGCTTTTTCTAACCTTAATAGTTAATATTCATGGACATATACCACCTTAATCACACTCAACTATGTTAACATTAACCATACATTTTGATACTGATAAGGGCGACCATACTTCAGAGCAGAACCCAACACAGTCACTACCAGAAGGGGCAGCTCCTTTCTTCCACCCTGCTCAGTGGTCCCACAGCATCTCCCCTACAGATGGCACAGCCAGTGCTGTGTTCAGTACAGCACAATACACAAGATACATTCTTGACATCCCGTGATCAACCAGCACTCAGTGCCATGGGTTAGTGGTGGCCTTGGCAGTCCTGGGGTAATGGTTGGGCTTGATGATCTTAAAGGTCTTTTCCACAGTTGATTCTATGATTGTATTCTATGATTCCTTGACTGCCTGCTTTGATAGAGGTGGCCGTGCAGGGCAGGGGAGGGACTGGAAGCAGTGGTAGGGTTAAAAATGCAAGCAGAGGAACCCTATAAAAGCAGATGGGGAGAAAAAGAAGAGGTGGACAGGGAGAAAGAGGCAGAGGAGGAAGATGGAGCACATCAGGATCCTCTTGCTGAGTGCCATCTCCAGGGATTCACATAAACAGTAAACACAGGTTCAGGAGCGATGTGACATGATCCTCCCCTGACTCCAGTGTGAGCGTCCCGCTGATATCAGGAGCACAACACCTCTGCCAGAAACACTCCTCAACCTTCTCCTGTCACAGCCCTCCATAACCTTCCTGGTACAGCTGATGCACACGGTCACTTACGGAAAGAGTCCCGGAGTTTCTGGATGAGGATCCTGGAATCCCATCTGACACAGCTTCAACTGTATCGTGTTTCACTTTATATTTGGGTGTTGCATAACCCAGCCCTCACCCGTAAAACCACAACCACCACTTCTGGCCCTTTGCTAGAGCCCTACACGAAACCCTTTCAGAGACTGAACAAAGAACTGATCAACAACAGGAGTTTGATTCACTGTTCAAGTACTACAGGGTGTTTGTGCCTGACTTTTGATCCCGGTGGCAATGGAGCAGGCACTGAGGTGACATTCCATCACAAGGCCTGATTTGCTGCCAGTCCATCAGAGGACAGGCTGGTAGAGCCCTCCCAAGCAGCACATGGCTCGGCAGTTTCCAATTGGCACTTAGAAGGCTGTAATGTACTGAAATATAATTCACTGATGGGCCAGTATTTGCTGTAACTGCATTTTTGGCACTTTTTGCTCTCTATTCCTTTTAATCTCTATAAGTTGATGGAACATACAGGAACTCTCATGGAACATACAGGAACTCTCACTAGAGCAGAGACTTAGCAGCCCATTTTTAGAACCATAGAATCCCAGCCTGGTTTGTGTTGGAAGGGGCCTTAAAGCCCATCCAGCTCCAACCCCTGTCACAGGCAGGGACCCCTTCCACTGGAGCAGCTTGCTCCAAGCCCCTGTGTCCAACCTGGCCTTGAGCACTGCCAGGGATGGGGCAGCCACAGCTTCTCTGGGCACCCTGTGCCAGCGCCTCAGCACCCTCACAGGGAAGAGCTTCTGCCTAAGAGCTCAGCTCAGGCTCTTTTTCTTCTTGAACACTTAACAAGCAGCAGGTTTTAGTGCTCTCCTGTCTGGGAGTGTTCAGGGTAAGAGCAAATGTGAGCTTCCCGAATGTGCTCTATGAAGTGTTGCAGATGAGGAGGGGGCTCAATATGACAAGCTCTTGCCTGACACTCGCCCTCCAGCCCTGTCTTCCCTACAGCCCAGAGCTGCAGCCCCTCACCGCTGCCCAGGATATCTCTGAGTACAAGGCAATGTTATCTGCAGCTGCAGTTGGTTCCTCTCTCAGCCCACAGACTCACTGTCCACATCCTGGTACCCAAATGCCCCAAGCAAGGAGGGAAGGTGGGGCAGAGGCCCTTGTCCCCACACAGCAGCAGTGAACAGCGGTGGCTTTACCCTTGACTGACACAGGAGATGAACCAAGCTAGGGGAACATTTTGAAACTAGATCCAAACACCAAAAGACAAACTGAGTTTTTCTCTCCTGATTCTCTCATGATTCTCACTTGCCACCCTCGTCCCCTTTAAATAAATACATCAAGACACAGCATGTCTTGCTTCTGGCAGGAAGCGTAAAGGCTACAGAGTTTTAAGAGCAGGCAAAATCAGGTGAGTCAAACAAGTTGCAGAGGAGTTGCAGTTCTCTTTGTTCAATAGACTACAGCAGGTGCCAAATAACGAAGTTTTCCATGATGCAGCAGGTTAATAGCATTAACGGGTTTCTATCTGGTGAACAGATCGTCCAATTCAGCAGGTGAGAAACATGAATACAAATATATGCAGATGTATTTAAAAACTCAGCTCTCCTCAAGGCTTAAAGATTACATTATGATACTGATGCTGGGCTGCACCTCCAGAGCGTGAGCAGCAGGTCCAGGGAGGGGATCCTGCCCCTCTGCTGCGCTCTGGGGCAGCAGCACAAGAGGGACGTGGAGCTGCTGGAGCGAGTGCAGAGGAGGCCATGGAGATGCTGCGAGGGCTGGAGCAGCTCTGCTCTGGAGCCAGGCTGAGAGAGCTGGGCTGGGGCAGCCTGGAGAAGAGAAGGCTCCTGAAGGGGAGACCTGAGAGCAGCTCCAGTGCCTAAAGGGGATGCAGGAAACCTGGAGAGGGGCTTGGGACAAGGGCCTGTAGGGACAGGCCAAGGGGAATGGCTTGAACCTGCCCGAGGGGAGACTGAGCTGAGCTCTTAGGCAGAAGCTCTTCCCTGTGAGGGTGCTGAGGCGCTGGCACAGGGTGCCCAGAGAAGCTGTGGCTGCCCCATCCCTGGCAGTGCTCAAGGCCAGGTTGGACACAGGGGCTTGGAGCAAGCTGCTCCAGTGGAAGGGGTCCCTGCCTGTGGCGGGGGCTGGAGCTGGAGGAGCTTTAAGCTCCCATCCAACACAAACCAGGCTGGGATTCTGTGATTCTGTGAAATTATGGACTGACTGTACAGCTAAAGGAGTTAATTCCTAATTCTGCATAGAAAATAAACAGTTGCTTCTAATGGATCGTAATTTCACTCATAAACCTCAGGCATGTAGAGTTTAAGACTCAAAGAAGCCTCTAATAGTCTCTATTAAAAAGGGCTGCCAAAAAACCTCTGGCAGTGTAGGTTTTAAAGCAAAGCATCCCAGCTGATAGCAGCCTTCCCAGCCTCAGCACAGCGTATCCTATTCCACACGCACAGCCACTTGTTTACAGTGCCAGTAAGACATCTCCTGGGTTATTTACCTTTAATTGCATCCTGGCTGTAAGAAATTGCAGCTCTTTCTAATTAGAAACTTCTTCACGACTCGAGGCTGCCCTTCCCACGAGCACGCTGAGCTCAGCCCTGCCTTCAGAGCAGCAGCTCATCCCATAACCAAGGGACGGCACCAAGCCACCAAGTGCCCGTTTTCCAGGGACCCCAGTTAATTTAATAAAGAATACTTGACTATCTGAACCAATTCAGACCTGGGATCAAATCTGCCCATTTCAAAGTGAAATTAAGAAGAGAAGTTGCCTTGGAAAGGCTTAGACACTGGATCTCTTCCCAACTCCAGTATGTACAACGTGGCAAGAGGCAGGGACTGAAATGTTCCCAGAACATGTAACAAACTGATCAAACCCAACAGAACCTGAAGCAAAGTTCATAAGAAACAAAAGATTAAAATAGAATTATTACAGGAGAAAACACTTCCTAGCTCCCAGCAGGGAGAGGGAAGGAGGCAGTAATGGGTGTAATGGATGAACTGAGCTCCATGATGGCTCTTAGGTGAGCTGGGGCTTTGGAGTCCTCGTGTCCTTGTAAGGGAACACGTAGATGTTTATCCCAGTGCAGGGAAGCCCTCGCAGGCACTGAATCCCTGCTTTAGGAAATGCCTGAAAGCACACTCCCAGGCTCCTAACTTGAAAAGTACAGTAAGGGTGCAATTGTAAAACGGGTACAATTCCCAGTGTGAATCCATAGGACACAACCCCTGTGCCAGAGGTTTTGGGCACATTTGAATGTTTTGCTCATTTTCATACATTCAAAATCATTTACAAAGCCAAAGAAAAGAAAGGAAAGCATGTTCAGATACGGCTCCTACTTAAAAGTCATAACAATGTAAATGATGAGTGTTTTTCACTCAGAATTCAGCAGAGGACTTTCAGACAACCCATTTTAATGATATAATGTACTGTATTTATGATAGATTATCATAATTGTTGTCATTATTATAGATGACAGAAAAGATTAAGAAGAGAAGAGAGGAGAGATGCTCTGGTTAATCATGTGAATGACAGATTATTACTTTGTGAGCAGTATAGATATCATTGATGTTTACTGAAGGCTGCATTTACCTTTCTCAGCCCTTGACTGCTAATGACTAAGAGCTCGTATCTCAGCAGGCTGGCAGAGACCTCCCCTGCAGCGCTGGTCCAGCTCTGGGGCAGCAGCACAGGAGGGACGTGGAGCTGCTGGAGCGAGTGCAGAGGAGGCCATGGAGATGCTGCGAGGGCTGGAGCAGCTCTGCTCTGGAGCCAGGCTGAGAGAGCTGGGCTGGGGCAGCCTGGAGAAGAGAAGGCTCCTGAAGGGGAGACCTGAGAGCAGCTCCAGTGCATAAAGGGGCTGCAGGAAAGCTGGAGAGGGGCTTGGGACAAGGGCCTGTAGGGACAGGCCAAGGGGAATGGCTCGAACCTGCCCGAGGGGAGACTGAGCTGAGCTCTTAGGCAGAAGCTCTTCCCTGTGAGGGTGCTGAGGCGCTGGCACAGGGTGCCCAGAGAAGCTGTGGCTGCCCCATCCCTGGCAGTGCTCAAGGCCAGGTTGGACACAGGGGCTTGGAGCAAGCTGCTCCAGGGGAAGGGGTCCCTGCCTGTGGCAGGGGTTGGAGCTGGAGGAGCTTTGAGGTCTCTTCCAGCACAAACCATTCTACAGAGCCCTTCTGGGATCCTCACACATCATCTGACACGCAGAAGACTGGGTCACCAGCTGAACTCACCTGATTTTAAGTTTTGGTGGATATCAGAGGAGAGAAAAAGAGAGGAGAAGGAGACAGAAAAGGCAGGGTGGCCTGTGTGATTTAACAAGGTACTCATGTGCTCGTGGCTTAGCTAAAGGTCACAGTAGGAGCTCCCATTCCCTTCAACAAGAGCATGTGGCTATTTTAACTTGAGAGTGAGATTCGCTACCTGCCCTGCAATCATCAGCAGCCAGTGTCTGGCATCCCTCTAAAACCCAGGAGCATGTTTAGGAAAACAGGTTTATCAACCAAGGACATGCCAAAACTTGATAGGAGAGGGCCTTGTGCAGGCTGTCAGCCATTTACCCTTTGCCTTCCCTAATGTATCTGTGGTTACTTACAGATCGTGTGGACATGTTTACATATTTATCCTTGACAATGCCGAGTGAATAACCGACACCAAAGGATTTATTTGTTTAATGTATCCTGTATTCATGACTACCCGTGAGCACAGAGCTATTTCCTTGAAGTAAACCACTGTTCTAACAGATCCAACAAACAGAGCTGTGAAAATGGTCTGGAGATGGGCTTGAAAATCCACAGGAAGGAAAATCAAAGGGGCAGAGGACAACTGCAGTGAGTCAGGTAAAACCTGCCATGGAAATGTCCAGATCTGACAGCACCATCTTACAAACTGCAGGCACTGAAAAAATCCTTTACCCTGGATGCTCAGGTTTCCTTTACAGGTACCCTCTATGTTTTCCTATATTTGGGAAGCAGATTTCCAACTACTTTCCCAAGCAATAAACCCAGACATGTACTTAAAAGAAGGTATCATCCAAAAGCAAAATGTACCCAGCAGAACTACCCAACACCACATGTGCTGGCAATGTTGCCAGAGTACCAACATGTTCCCTCTTGTAGGTTTATGGACACTTGTGCACTCCCAGTCTGCTGGACTGTGGGGCTGCAATGACAGAGCAATCTAAACCCATGGGAATGACAGCAGGATTGATGCACTTCCCTCCTCCCCAGCAGTTCATTGTATGCAATGAAACTAATTATACCTTTTGCAAAGATAAGTGCAGATGTGCTAAGAAAGGCACAGAGCCCCAACACCCGTGGAACAGGAGGAGCCAGTATGTTCTTGAGCAATTCCCTGAGCAAATGGACAAGCCGGCCCTGCTTCCCCCTCCCCATCATATATCTGGGGCTCCAGTTCAACCAGTAACTCTAGCTGCCCCCTCTCACATTTCTCACACCTGCAGCTATGCTGCAGCCTCCCTGCAGCGTGCAAAGGGAGGTGAGAGTAAGGGTGAAGGGCTCTTGGTTTGCTCCCCAGCACGATGCAGCTGCGATGGGCACTGGGAGAGCCACGAACCAGGGCCAGAGCTCGGCAGGGACACTGCAGGTGGCACAGACACTGCATGCAAATGAGCAGAGAGCTGCCTGTCTCCAAGTAACACTTTCAGTATCACAGAGTCCCACAATGGTTTGGGTTGGAGGGATTCTAAAGCTCCTCCAGCTCCAACCCCTGCCATGGGCAAGGACCCCTTCCACTGGAGCAGCTTGCTCCAAGCCCCTGTGTCCAACCTGGCCTTGAACACTGCCAGGGATGGGGCAGCCACAGCTTCTCTGGGCACCCTGTGCCAGCGCCTCAGCACCCTCACAGGGAAGAGCTTCTGCCTAAGAGCTCAGCTCAGTCTCCCCTCGGGCAGGTTCAAGCCATTCCCCTTGGCCTGTCCCTACAGGCCCTTGTCCCAAGCCCCTCTCCAGCTTTCCTGCAGCCCCTTTAGGCACTGGAGCTGCTCTCAGGTCTCCCCTTCAGGAGCCTTCTCTTCTCCAGGCTGCCCCAGCCCAGCTCTCTCAGCCTGGCTCCAGAGCAGAGCTGCTCCAGCCCTCGCAGCATCTCCATGGCCTCCTCTGCACTTGCTCCAACAGCTCCACGTCCCTTTTTTTGCACAAATCCATTTCAGAAACATGGACTTTTCCATCCCCAGCACTAAGAGAGGAGATGTGGTAAGAGAGGGCAGGGTAGTGAAACCCTCACAAAAAGCCATGATGGGATTAACGGGCAAAGCCACTGCTAGAGGTACACTGAAGAGGTGGCACTGGAAGAGATCCAGCTGTGGGGGAGCACAGACAGAACCTTAAGAGAGGCTCCAAAGCAGCAGAAACAATGGAGTCTGTGTTCGGAGATGACAGAGGAAGATAGAGACCGAAAAAAATGAAGTGAAAGCTGTCTGCTGCTAATTGTGAAGAATGCCAGGAAATGAGGGAGATGCTGCTGCCAGGAATAACGCCTGAGAGGCTGGAACCGCTGCTGAGAGCGTGTGACAGCCACAGGCACAGCCCGGCCAAGGGTTTGGGGGGCAGTCTGCTTTGGGGTTCTGTTCTCCCACCAACAAGGAGCAGAAGAAATGAGCTCTTCTGATGCAGTGCTGAGGAGCCTGGCTCTACACGTTCCCTAATGAAGGACGGGTGCTTTCTGGGACACGCCATTCCCGCTGCCCAGAAAGGCTGCTGGGAAAACTCAGCTCCTATTAAAAAGGCTCCAAGAGTGCCGAAGATGCCAAGGCAGTGATTAAAACAGCACGGCCAAGAACATCAGGGACACATCCAGGTCCAAACGGGAAGACTCCAAGGAGCCAGCAGCGATGCCTCACAGGGACCGGGGAGAGGAATATGAGAGGGAGAAAGGCAAACCTCCCGCCTGTAGGGAATGACACAAACCCAAATGGCTTCACGTCCCCACGCAGCAGCCTTCCCAAGAAGGAAGAAGGCACAGCTCATTTCAGCACTGCAGCAGAGGCTCCCGGTGACGGAAGGAATGCCTGCAGCGTGACTCGGCCGCGGCGCCAGGAGCCCGAGCCGCCTGCTCCCTGCTCCACTGCCATAGTAGCAGTGATGTTTCGGAGTCAACAGCCCAGGCACTCGCTGCCCCATCAGCTGCGCTGTAACCTGAGCAAACCAGAGCAGCAGTAATATTAGCCTGCAGAAATGTCACTGGGGGGTTTCAGCTGGGATATCTTTAGCCACCTACCAGTTAATCACCTAAGCTCCCGCGCCCAGTGGAAAGCGGCTGTGGGACCTCCGAGGGGTGATCCTGGTCTATTCTCAGCACCACGGCTGCGATGGGCTGAATCACCCTCCGGAGGTGCCTGTCATCCTCCATCAGCTACAGAAGGCAGCTCTCTATCCCGGTCTCTGAGCTGGCTGGCAGGGACCTTTGGAGGTCATTGGCTCCAGCCTCGCACCCCCAGCAGGATTGGCCCCAGTATCACCAACACAACATTGGCGTGATGCTCCAGGGCACCATCAGACACCCCAGACCTTCCTGTCATCAGCCACCAGCTGGACATGCAGCTTCATCACCGCCCTTAGAGACTGGCAGTGCAGTAGTATCCAACCCTGCCAACAGGCTGGCTGTCCCGCCAATGCTGCTTCAGCTTCCCCATGGGAATGCTGTGGGAAATGGTGCCAAAGTGCTTATGGTACATGCACCCGCAGTGTCCCCACAGCCAGGCCGGCCCCCCTAGCCCTGGCAGGAGGAGGTTGGAGCTTTCATCTACCATTCCCAATCTACTTTCCTGTCCTTCATGTGTTTGGAAATAGACTCCAGTGGACACCCTCAGTGACCTCTCCAGTGACCAAGAGTCTGAGTGTTCCATAGGTCCCCAGATCCCCTTTGCCCTTCTCAAACACAGACCTTTTTCCTGTTGTCACAGACCTTCCCAAGCACCAGTGTTTCATGAATGACACACGCTGACCTTACATCAGCCAGCGTCTCCAGCCTGAACCCCGTCCAATGCCATGGATTTGAACACATCCATCCCCTCTAAGTCACCCCTAGCCTGCTTCTCCCTTACTGCCCTCCATCCCTCTCCTTCCTAAGCGGGCTGAGAGGTGCCAGGGCCCAGGCAAAGACTCTCTCTGTACAGACTGAGATAAAAAAGACACTGAGTACTTTGGCCTTCTATGTACCAGACATCACCAGGCTGCTTCCACCATAGATTCACATCTCTGAAGCTCCTTTCCCTACTTCATTGGAGTCCCCTCATTAGTCACAGCTCCACCAGCCTTTGGTCTGCCCTGCTTCACCCCTCATACCCAAACAGCACTTGTACATCCCTCCTTTGCTGCCAGCCCTTCTCACTTTTGGCCTGCTCTTTTTGCACTGACTCGCCAAGAAGCTCCTTGCTTCACCCAGTTGGCTTCTGCTGAAATTCCTGATCTTCCTGCACAACAGGATGGTTTGCTCCCCAGCTCACAAGATGTTTCCTTCTAAACCCAGCCACTACTAAAGATGGGCCTATAATTTTTAGGTGGCTGAAGGCAGGTGAAATTAGTCTTGTGACAGTGACGGAGTCTTGAGACCAAGCAGCAAATGGAAGCCCTGGGCAAACAGGAGATCTTCTGCAGAGCCCTGGTGCCGGGCAGCCTGCTCCCCTGAGCTTTCCTTTGACCCCAGTTCCTGCTTCCCACCCCAAGATGAGCAGCAGGGGATTCATCACGGGGGCCCAACCACGGTTTTGAGGCAAAGATGAAACACTGCAAGGAAACTCATGGCAAGAGGTGAGCCTGGAGCGAGAGCCAAGCCCTGATGGAGCCAGTTAAGGCAGAACTGGACAAACCTGCAGGGGTGCTGATGGTACCCACCAGTGGCTGGGGTGCATCACCAGCCAGGGCATGAGAACCAGGTCACTGCAGACCCGCACGGGCTGGCAGCTCACCGAGCAGACACTGCCTCTTAGCAGTGACCAGGCAGGCGCTGAAGCAATTGGTGTGAGTCCAGGGGTTGCGGTTTATTATCGCGGGTGCTGCACAAGTCCCTGGATTTTGCCAGGCTTTGTGGCAATCACTGCGGGTGCCCACAAGCAGCACTTATCAGAGAACCTGAGAATGGTTTGGGATGGAAGGGGCCTTAAAGCTCCTCCAGCTCCAACCCCTGCCACGGGCAGGGACCCCTTCCACTGGAGCAGCTTGCTCCAAGCCCCTGTGTCCAACCTGGCCTTGAGCACTGCCAGGGATGGGGCAGCCACAGCTTCTCTGGGCACCCTGTGCCAGCGCCTCAGCACCCTCACAGGGAAGAGCTTCTGCCTAAGAGCTCAGCTCAGTCTCCCCTCGGGCAGGTTCAAGCCATTCCCCTTGGCCTGTCCCTACAGTGTAAAGATTAAAGATCAAGATTCCCAAACACTGCACCTTTTGCATGACAATGAGTTGCAAAACCAAGGAGTAATCACCAAGAACACCTTAATGTGTCTAATAGGAGCCTAGGAAGCTTCCCAGAGAGATAATTTCTGATCTGAAGATAAGCCTAAAGGTTTAATCTGAAATGCTAATGAGTGAGGAAAACTGGAGCAGCTCTGCAGAAGGGTTTAGATTGGAGATACCACCTCATCCCGGAGTTTTACCACAGGGCAGTTCCCATCTCAGCAGTGTCCTTCCCCCAGCAGCAGCCACAGGAGTGAACAATACAGTGCCACTGCCACAAATCAGAAGGGTAAGTGACAGTGCTTTTATGGTGCCAAATGGAAGTAACAAAATGCAGGAAGCATCTTGTCAGATGTCACTTAGCAGCGATATCACGGGGGAATCTGGGAACGGGATTTGCCTGCATAGTAGGAATTCCTCAGTCCACGGAGAGGGAGAAGCAGAAATGGCAAGAGGGGCAGAATCTAATCTTGGCCTGTGGAAGGAACGGGAAAGATTGTTCAGTTCCAACTTTATCTCGGGGAGCAAACACACAGTTTGGCACGTTATCATTTTACTGAGCGGGCTTGATTCCTGTTGCCCTGTAGGATTCCTGCCTTAAGCACGAGACAGGAGGGAAAACACAATGCAAGGGAGACCTCTCCTACACAGGGTCTCGAAACTGAGTAGAGAAGAGTGACAATGTACTTAAAAGACAGGCCTTTAAGGAGAACACTGAAAATGATGTATCAGATGATGCATTGTATGGGAACAAGCACAGGCCTCAAACACGTTTCTGAAGACAGATCGCAGTTACCAAGGTCATGATGAGTTAAACGAAGTGAATCTCCATCACTCCTCTTTACTCAACTGAAAGTGTGTGTTTGGGATACACTCAACTCTCACTGCTCCACAGAGCACAGTGAAAACAGCCCAGAGAGCTGCAGGCTGAGGATGGAGGTGACCACTGGTTCTAACAAGCTGCCGAAAGAAGCCTTCAGCCCAGACCCATTGCTGAGAGCAGGGATTAAAACCCCAATCCCCATTTCCTGCTAATCATGGGGTGCCCAGATTGCGGTTTTGTTTTCCTAGCTCAACATGGAAAGGCTGGATCAGAGTAAGATGTTGTGTGAGCAGAAATGTTTTCTTCCTGAGCACATGGCCTGCATGTGAATGCAGGAGTGTGAGAAAGGCACTGAAAAAGCAGGATATGATTATGAAATGACTTCGGATTTACCTGTGCCATCTATTATCTCCCTTGATACATGTGGGCAGGCTCGCAGAGGGCTGGTAAGCTTACACGTGCAGGGAAACCAACTTGGATCCTGGAAGCAGCAGTGCTGTGCTAAGGAGGCACTCCACCTAGGAGTAATTAGCGCTGCCTTTCAACAGCATTAATTAGGTGGGGCACCATCCTGGGCTGTTGTGGCGAGACAGCTTCCGGCTCCGGAGCTGGCTCATCCGCAGCCGGGCTGAGGACTTCTGCTCTGTGCTACCTGGTGCCATGCTCTGATGTGTGTGTGTGCTGCAGCCCATGGCTGAGCCCACTGCCTCCCTCCCCTGAGCTGTCCCCATGCACGCTCAGTTCAGGTTGGATATAAAGGCAGAAGCTCTTCCCTGCGAGGTTGCTGAGGCGCTGGCACAGGGTGCCCAGAGAAGCTGTGATGCTGTGTATCTGTGCAAAACTTCTCCTTGAGAAACCATGAGCTGACTTTCACAACAGGCCTAAGACAAGGAAGGAACTATCTAGACAGACCACAGCAACGATTTCAATTCAACAAGATGGGAAAACCCAAACCCATATGAAGATCGGCTGAGAAAGTTGGGGCTGTTCAGCCTGGAGAAGAAAAGTCTGCGTGGAGACCTCAGAGCAGCCTTCCAGTATCTGAAGGGGGCCTATAGGGATGCTGGGGATGGACTCTTCATTAGGGACTGTAGTGATAGGACAAGGGGTAATGGGTTAAAACTGAAACAGGGGGAGTTTAGATTGGATATAAGGAGGAAATTCTTTCCTGTGAGGGTGGTGAGGCACTGGAATGGGTTGCCCAGGGAGGTTGTGAATGCTCCATCCCTGGCAGTGTCCAAGGCCAGGCTGGACAAGGCCTTGGGTGATATGGTTTAGAGTGAGGTGTCCCTGCCCATAGCAGGGGGTTGGAACTTGATGACCTTAAGGTCCTTTCCAACCCAAACCATTCTGTGATTCTATGATTCTGTGAAACCGAACCACAAAAGATAGAATCATAGAATAGAATCATAGAATAGCTAGGGCTGGAACAGACCCCAAGATGCAAGGGACCAACCATTCTCTTATTTCACTGCTTCACATGAGTTCTGTAAGCCACAAACAAAAAGGTCTGCAGTGGGATCTGCCACAGAATTCAACATTACTTTCCCCCACATACCCATCTATAGATGTTAAACCAGGTTTTAAGACTGGTTAACCTGGAGATAATAAATATCTTGTGAAGAGTTAAAGCCCTTTGACTGCGGTGAAACAAATCCTGGAGTATGGAATGGAAAAGGAACCTCTGCAATGAATCCTGGCAGTGAAAAGCACAGTGCTGATTTACCTGAGAGGCTCCACTTGGCCACAGGCATCACATACAAAGTTTATGAATAATCCATAGCTCTTCGTGAGGAAAATTACTCAGAAATTCTAAATGAGGGTCAGAATAAGGCAACCAGGAGGGAACAGGCTCTTGGTAACATGTTCGACGTGCTTGAATCAGTTTCCTTCACTCCTGGAAGGGTTGGGAGCAACACAAAATTGTCCTTCACTTCCTCTCCATTTAATTTCCTGAAGGTCTTCAATATAAAAGTTAAGAATGTGGCTCCTGGAAGCATCCCAACTGTAATTCACTGGAATCCTTTAAGACACATACCAACCTTTGTGCCCTGATCTCAGCCTTGCAATGACCGGGCATAGAGTCCTGGTTGCCAGCCACCATGCCAGCCATTTAAATAATATTAATTAGCAGGTATAATTAAAATCATAAATAAATATAAAGTGGGTTTTTCTTCATGTCTAAATGCAATTTTTTGAAAGCATTATCCTATAGGATGGAAGCTTGCTTCAGTTTGGCATTTTAATCTGGATTCCTACAACAGGTACCTTACGCACCCAAACGGTAACGTCTACCTCTCTGATTTACCTTAGTTGAACTTTCTGTCCTTATTTTGCCTCAGAAAAGAAAGGAAGAAGCTGTCACCCTACAGCTGAGCCCCAGAGCCATCAGGTACTTGGAACGTTGCAGAAAACGGCCTGATTTGCCAGATTTGCTTTTCAGGTGATACTGTGAGTAAGCCCTATCGCCTGATCTGCAACTGCACAGAGCTGCACCGTGGGTAGGCAGAGCATTGCTCACTGCAGGTCGTGGGTCGGGTACGGAGCAGGACCAGCAGAAATAGCATGAACGCAATGAAAAAAGATGTTTCTTAATCTGTGCTCCTCCTGCTTCTGAGAACATGGAATGTTCTGGCTGTTGAACTAACGCCCTTCACATCGCTCTGTGGCAGCACCCTGGGATGTACAGAGTCACCTTTTGCTCAACCAACCACTGTAACATCTGCAGTGAGCCTCAAGTCCCAAACCTAAAGACCTTTAGACCTGCAGCAGCTGAGAACAGAGCCCAAATGTTCTCTGTGCCAATCACCTGTATTAATCCTCCCTTGTGAACCACCTTAGCTGTTGGAGCAGTGACTCAGTGTGCTCTCTGTTTACTACTGCACGTACAGCCTGTTAGAATAAGCTGTTTAAAATCACAGAGTAAGTCCCACGGGTAAAAGGGTGGGGAGGAAGAGGGAGATGGCAGGATCCTACAAACCAGCATCATTTGTTTTGACAGCTTTTAATATTCCATATTAATCCTTTCACGTGCTGATCTCCACTGGGCCTCTGTGTCACCTCCAGGCTGAGGCCATCACGCCCTGGGCACCAGGTTTAACTATTCTATGATTCCATGTGTTTGGGACATGGGTCAGAACTGGACCATATTTCCCCAGACCCTTCCAGGGACACATCAATAGGTTCAATACTTGCTCATCCATAATAAAAAATAGATAAAATAGAGCATGAGATAGTAATTTATCTGTGTTTTGTCCTTACATCTGGACCATTTTAGGCAGAGGGTGATGAAATCTGGAGGTCTGAGTCCTGTACAACTACTCTCCTCAAACCTAGGCTCTCAGTCCTATCCCAAATCAGGCTGTTAACACCAGAGCTGGGCAGTCAGAGATGCCTTCAAGGGGCAGAGGGAGGATAAACTTGATCCCAGCGATGGAAATGCCAGGCAGACTTGGAAGTGTAAGCACTTGGCAAATCACTGCAGCCAGCACAGGTAAGAACAGCCTTTCACTCCCAAAATACATTTAATTAAGGCCCTCAAAATATACTTCTTTAAGCACCTCAAACCGACTTCAAGGAAATCAAAATGTCACCTACATTACCGGCACCTTTATTAAGAATCCCAGTTAAAATACCAGATTAAATGGCCGTGGAAATGGAAACGTTCCCCACTGCAGGTTAAACACAGGCTGGCTGCCGCAGATGATTCCAGTGGTTACTTTTTATGCATCGAGTTTTATGCTTTGTGGCACCTTTTGGAATTTCTGCCATTTAGCAGCATAATAGAGGCAGACTGTGGGAGCCTTGGCCAAGGTCTCTGCCCCAGCACTGCTTCCCCGAAATCATTAATTCTGTGCAATAAGTTGGGTGAAATTCATGCAATTTCTGTGAAGCATCTGACTCGAAGCTGCACATGACTTCCACTCCAGGCAGTTTGCAGTCAGAGCCATTCTAGCAGCACGTTAAACTGACCACATTTGGCCGTGGTACAAAGGCAGGCTCAGAAGGAGCAGCTGCTGCTGAAAAATGTGCTGTGAGCATCATCTCTCCTTGGGTTTCATTTTCGTGTTGCTGATCTACAACGTGCAAGTAACAGGGTTTTGGCTTTTACCTACGGAGCCCGTTCCCACTGGAGGTGGATGGAAACACTGCAGAGTTTCACACCACGGAGCTGAAACTCAGGAAGCTGCAACCAGTGACATTTCAGTAACAGGAATTTCGGGAAATACCCTGCCCAAAGAGCTTGAATTGAGATGAAGGCCCTGCATTCATATTTGAGTAGGATCTGGATGCGGACCACAGCCCATAAAGTACGACTGCTAAACCAGAAAACACTCACACTGGAAACTTGTATCTGGATTTCTCTTCTTCAAGGAGGATCTTAGGGAAGAAAGGGAGGGAAACATTTCACAACCAGCAAATTCTAGCAAGATCTGCTAGTGACAAACCCTCGCTCGTGTTTGCTAACCTGTGAGTGAGTAAACATGGAATTTCACCCATGGCTTGGCCCCACACTAGGCTCAACTCACTGGAGCAGATGGTTATACCATGTCCTCTAGAGCAGCAGATCCAAGCGTCCTGCACTCAAGTTGGTAACAGCAGGACCACCATTTCAGGTCACTTTGGATGAAGCCAAGAGAGAGAAGGAGGAAGGAAGGGAGGGAAGGAGCAGGAAGACAGGCTGCCTTTTCCACTTCTTGGAACAGCACTCTGGGTTTTAACAGAATACAACTGCTCCGTGTCCTGCTTTTGTCAACTTAATATATGGCATTTAAAGAAAAATACACTGCTTGTAAAATGTGACATTTTAGACTCGGTTTGGTATTAAGTGCTAAGCTCCTAAGCCCAAGTGAGGTGTGAAAGGCCTAACTGGATTCAACTCATTTTAAGGGAAAACACTGAGGTGTCTGGAACATGCTGGAAGGGCCCTGGCAGGCTGGACCTAAAGCCCTGCTTCCAGTGCCTGGATCCTGGAGCCTTTTAGGTACAGCACAAGAATGTCTGTTAAAGAGATCTTTTGCAGAGGGTGGAGGTGTGGTAGAAGGTTTTCACATGCACAGATGTTTAATTTCCTCTTGGAAAGGTGTATTTATGATAGCAGAAGATTTATACCAGAATATCTCTATTAGAAAGCATAGCTCTTCTAAAATTCAATCTAACTACAGAAGTAGTTAGCACTGAGTAATGGCTCCTACATTAAGTATTTAGTACTGAATAATGGCTCCTAGTGAACAACACAAGCCACTGTCTAACCTTGGGTCAGCCCCTGCTCCTGTTCTGGTTAGTAACAGGCTGTTTGCCACTGGCCTTCAGCGGGCAAAGGACTGAATACAAAATCAAAAGCCAGTCATTGTCAAATCAAGACCATGCTGGATTTTGGAGGTTTTGCTTTCAGCTGGGTTTTCTTCTTGGGTTTTTTTTTACATTCTGAATTCCTAAAATTATGCCAATCAATGACGCCCTAAAATATGAAAGCATCTTCCACAGGGACAGGCTTACTTAGATGGTGTTTAAAGTCTGCTGCTTAAAACACGTCAATCTTTGCAAGCATCCCTATTTTGCCAGTGAGCTGAGTTAACTTCAGAACCTGGCATGTTTTATTAATAACCATAAATAATTAACAGTTGTTTCCTCCCTGTCAAAAAAGTATTGCAATTATATACTACTTGAGGCTGTCATTTAGACACTTCTCACAGAGAAAACACTATTACAATAAAGTGTTTCATTAAGCAGTAGCGCAACATTCGGTACGGGTTGCACAATGCCATCATGCTCACAGTAATAAGCATTCCATGCTTCCCTATAGAAATCTTTTGAGTCAATCAGGAGATGAACAGATACTAGGAACAAAACCAGAGCATTACTGGGGAATTAGAACATTGGAGATGGTCAATATGTTCATTGTTGAGGATCACCGGTTGGGAATCGGTGGGTCTAAGCCATATCTCAAAATGGATGCAATTCCCTCATGGAACAGAGGGAAAAATGCATTAGCAATCCTTTACTCCTGCTTTTAAATCTAGATATTGATTTTAAAAGCTCTTAAAGTTTTAATCTTTTTAAGTGTTATCCTATAATTGAAGAGTTAACTTTGGTGGGCAAAACGCCTACCCTAGAGAGTATGATCCTAGAGGATCACTGTCCTAGAGAGGACAATGATCAAATTCCATGTGTACATCAGATCCTGTCCATCAAGGCCAGTGCTCTACCCTCTGTACATGCCCCCATACCCCAGAATCAAATACTGCTCCCACCACCACTAAGAAACACAAAAGAGTCAGCGGAGCTCCTGCCCAGCCACGCACCGAACGATTTGGCCACTGACAGTCAAAACACAACAGCCAGAAACAGGTTTTAAAACACAACAAGAAAGCAACTTACACTTGGAATCAGATCCTGCCAGAGGACAAAGCTGGGAGCATTGGGACTGCCCAAGGCCAGGCTGGTGGCTCTGGGATCTGTGTGGTGCATTCCCCTTGGGAAGGTCTCCGCACAGAGCCTGGGATGCAGCCCCTCACAGTCCCATGGCCAGCTGTGTCCGGGACACGATGCTGCAGCACCGAGCTCAACCTCGGCGGAGGAAGGAGGAACTTATATATAGCTGCTGCAGGGATGAGCTGATGGGTGCTTTCAGGAGCCCAGTTCAACTCCCACTGGCTGGAAAAGGCTGATGACATGGAAGTTGAAGGGGCTCAAATCAGTGGGACAATGAAGAACCCTGTTCATCACTAAGGCATGCACAAACTGTGCCCCACAACCTAAAAAAAAAAAGGAATAACTTGGGCTGCCAGAAGTTTGGTTTGGGTGGTTTTTGTTTGGTTTGGGTTGGGTTTTTTCTCAGCTCTCATACACATTTCTCAAACTCATATGGAAGTGATTCAGTCCACCAAAGGCTGCGCTGTCAAAATCTCACCCACAGCAACTATTATCATTCTATACAGAAAACAAAAGAAACACAGATTTTATCAACTCCGATATTAGCAATGGCAAAGTCTTATTGTCTTCACAGAGGCCTTAAGCAATCCAGTCCAAACAAACGGGAACTGAATAAAGCAATACAGGGCTTTCAGGGCTTGACCTGCACTAAAAGAGCACAGCAAATGTGGGCACGCAATGAGAACATGCCACTGTGAAGATGTCTCCATTGCCACACTGGGTTTGCAGTTGCCTGGGTCATCCAGAAAGAAACCATCCATCCCAGAGAAACCCTTTTCAGAACCCATGCCTGGTATTATCCTGCGTAGCCAAGTGTGCTATCACCAGTGAAATGGCCACCTCAACCATAAAAAACCCCAAACACCAGTGGTTTGGCTCCTCAGCTGTTCTTCAGGAACACGCTGCTGCTGTTGATTACAACATACCTGCTTATCTTGTCAAAGGAAAGATACTCCTTCCACCTGGGTGAGGATGCCATCTATATATATCCTTAGGTTCTCAGCCCGCAGCCCCTTTGGAGCCTTTATCTGACAGCCAGAGCCATTCCTGACACTGGGCAAGGAGACCTGCACGGCCCAGAGCTGCCTTCAGCAATGGGCAGGATGGCAGCTCCGGGAGGCAGGGATCTGCCTGGCCATGGGCATGAATGGATGCCCCTGCCAGCCCGGCTCAGGGACAGAGCAGGACAGTGTGAGTGCACACAGGGAGTCCCGCTGGCACAGCGGCCACAGAGGGCAGCTGGGCCCCAGGGAGGAGTGACAGGCTCCTGATGGCAGCAGCACGTGTAGCATCTTCATGTGACATCCACAGGTGGGGCGGAGGGGAAAACAGTTTTTATGCGTTGCTATGGAGTCATGATTAGCTTGTATGTCTTCAGAGCCTGCCGAGGAGAAATGAAGGCTATTTTCTTATATAGATGTCATGAAATCAATCCTTGCAGAATTTCTGGAGTCAAAGGCTAAACAGGTTTGCCTGAATACCTTCTGTCACTTGAGACACAGATAAATCTAGCTGGGAGACCTAAAACCAGTGTCATTTTTCAGCTGGTTGCAAAACCCCTACTCTTCTAGTCTCATTTGGAGTTGTTTATGCACACAGCAACACAACAGAAGCGTGTTAAATAAAAAAGCAGCAATTATCTCCACACAAAATGGGGCTTAGAAAATGAAGCAAACTAAAAAAAAAACCCACCCTAACCCAAAGCCTTATTGCAAAGCACAGGGACTTCAGAGGAAACTTTTCCCTTCTTCTCTCCAAATGCTAAAAGCAAACCTGATGTTCTTCTTTTAAAATGTGTCTGCCTCTAGGTCTTTGGCACAGGTTTGCTGATGGGAGGGCCGGCAATCTATTTAATGACTGCATTGACGTCAATAGCATAACTGAAATACTTACTAAGATGCATGAGTCCAACTCGCAGGGGGGGTGTGAGCGCAGCAGGCGCAACACGCGAAACGGACTCGCTGCTGGAATGAACTGCCCCCAAAGAGCAGGAGCTGCCTCGGGATGGCCCTGGAGCTGCTGGCTCCACTGAGTGCTCCCCAAGTTCACCTTGAAACGCAGCTCTGAGCTTTCCCAGCAGGAAGGAGGGCTTCAGCATCCCACGGCCTTCGTTTTGCTCTGTCCTGTCACGGAGCTGCTCGGCTACCCGATTTCCTTTAGTTCTGCTTAGCTTCTAAGCAATCTGCATCACTTTAGCACTGCATCCTTGAAAATTAGGATTTGCAGGCAACAACATTTATAGGTAAGTGTCCAGCATCACTGAATTCACTGTGCACAAGCAGTTACCTCCTAGCTCAGCTATTTGGTAACAGCATTCTAGTGCCTGAAACACCACATATTGACTTGTATAACCCTTCTCAAAATCAAAGGGCCACATCTTCAGCCAAACACACAACAGACCAAGGGTGTTTCTAAATGAATCCTCTATTTCATCTATGCCCAGCGCCATTCTGCACACGCCAAGCAGAGCAAGTATGGTGCAAGAACATCAGCTCCATGCCAATTGCTTGGGATATACAGGTATTTATAATCAAGAGCTGACTTTCATAGAATCCCAGCCTGGTTTTGGGTTGGAAGGGACCTTACAGCTCCCCCAGCTCCAACCCCTGCCACAGGCAGGGACCCCTTCCACTGGAGCAGCTTGCTCCAAGCCCCTGTGTCCAACCTGGCCTTGAGCACTGCCAGGGATGGGGCAGCCACAGCTCCTCTGGGCACCCTGTGCCAGCGCCTCAGCACCAGATGCAGATTTGATGCAGAGGCTCCTGAACAAAGCGCTGGGCCTCGGTTAGCACGGGCACCAGCATTACCCAGTGGTTTGTTTATGCTCCATACAAGCGTTCGTGCACGAGTCTGTGTGCACCTTACACCCACATAAGAAATGAAAGAGCCCAAGTTTGGAGTTCGTGTAAAGGCATGCGAGAAGCGCAGGCAAACGTGCAGATGTACAGGAAAGCAGAGGCTAAGGCACAAGCAAGAAAACCGCCAATCTTTCACTCCCATCCTCAGGGAGGAATTTTAACCAAGCTTTAATCCCATGAGCCCTGAAAAGCCAGTGTGGGACATATCCCAAAGCACTACACCCCCAAAGCCTCGGGATGCAGAGCACGGCAGCTCTGTTACATGGCTGGGGACACAGTTAACTCTGAGGACAGGCCAGAACTGCTCAGTGTTGAAAGCATTCAAGCAGCACGTGGTTGAGAAACGTTTCTGCAGATCCCTCACAGCTCTGGGAAGAGTTTGACACTGTCTGCTCCCTGACACTGTGCTGAGCTCCTGTCACCATTACTCACAGTTAGAAGTTGTTGCCTATCAAATGAACTGCAGAGGGAAAATACTGCCCATCTGGCAGCAAGGTGGCACTTCTGCCCCTCATCACAGAGTCACAGACTGGGCTGGTTGGAAGGGACCTTAAAGCTCATTCCCTTCCAGGGATGGGGCAGCCACAGCTTCTCTGGGCACCCTGTGCCAGCGCCTCAGCACCCTCACAGGGAAGAGCTTCTGCCTAAGAGCTCAGCTCAGTCTCCCCTCGGGCAGGTTCAAGCCATTCCCCTTGGCCTGTCCCTACAGGCCCTTGTCCCAAGCCACCCTCTCCAGCTTTCCTGCAGCCCCTTTATGCACTGGAGCTGCTCTCAGGTCTCCCCTTCAGGAGCCTTCTCTTCTCCAGGCTGCCCCAGCCCAGCT
This sequence comes from Neopsephotus bourkii, assembly GCF_033783945.1. Taxonomy (NCBI): domain Eukaryota; kingdom Metazoa; phylum Chordata; class Aves; order Psittaciformes; family Psittacidae; genus Neopsephotus; species Neopsephotus bourkii. The sequence continues at coordinate 4,991,625 of NW_026901735.1, forward strand.
CTCTCAGCCTGGCTCCAGAGCAGAGCTGCTCCAGCCCTCGCAGCATCTCCATGGCCTCCTCTGCACTCGCTCCAACAGCTCCACGTCCCTCTTGTGCTGCTGCCCCAGAGCTGGATCAGGGCTGCAGGGGGGGTCTCCCCAGAGCACAGCAGAGGGGCAGGATCCCCTCCCTGAGCTGCTGCTCACGCTCTGGGGAGCACCCAGCATTCACCCAGAGAGGCTTCTCACTCCCTGCTGTGTCTCGCCTGTACAGCGCTTTCTCCACAACCCCTGTGAGGGGACACAGGCACTGCAAAGGTTTGGGTATGGCAGAAGGAGCCTACCCCAGCCAGGACACACACCAAGACAAGGTACACAAGCACTGTGGAGCAGTGAGGGAGAAACTGATCCTGGGAATCGAAGGAAACAGCGCTGATCCTGTTCTGAGCTGAGAGAAAGAACAGTGGTAAAATACGAGCAAAACACAAAGGGAACAGAAAGGACTGAGAAAAGATTGTAGCAAGATGGGTGAAGAAAGAGAGGCTCAGGCTGAACGTGGCAGCCAGAGACAAGCAATTTAATTCAGAAGGAATTAGGGCCAGTGAAGTAAATAAATACGGAGGAAGGAACAAAGCTAAGCAGGAGCTGCCACATGTGTTCAAGATTTTATTAGCTGAATCAAGGGGGTAGGAACTAAAGACCTTCCACTGATGCCAAGGGAACAGAGAGCTGCACTGAGAGAAGGTGCTGATGGATGCACTGAGCCCCAGGTTGAACAAAGTCAATGAAAGCAACTGTGGCAGAGGCCACACTTAGAAACAAAGAAAGCAATGGCACAGCCATCTGTGTGACACCATGTGCAAGTGTGCTCATGTCATCGTTACTGTAACTGCAGAGGAGGCAACTGGGTAGCATTCATTTATGATCATAGAATCAAGCTGAAAAGCCCTTCAAGCTCACCCAGTCCAACCGTTCCCCTGCCCTGCCAAGGCCACCACTAACCCATGGCACTGAGGCCTCATCTCCACAGGGTGTGAACACTTGCAGGGCCGGTGCCTGCAGCCCTGCCCTGGGCAGCCTGTTCCAATGCCTGAGCACCCTCTGGGGCAGGAATTGTTCCTCAGCTCCATCTAAACCTGCCCTGGTGCAGCTTGAGGCCGGTTCCTCTTGTCCCGTCCCTTGTTCCTGGGAGCAGAGCCCAGCCCCTCCTGGCTCCATCCTCCTGTCAGGCAGTTGGAGGCAGCCATCAGGTCCCCCCTGAGCCTTCTCTTCTCCACACTGAACCCCCCAGGTCCCTCAGCCCTTCCCCATCACACTTGGGCTCCAGGCCCTGCTCCAGCTCCGCTGCCCTTCTCCGGCCCCGCTCCAGCCTCTCAAGGTCTCTCTTGCAGTGAGGGGCCCAGAGCTGAATCCAGGATCTGAGGTTCGGCCTCCCCAGTGCCCAGCGCAGGGGCAGTCCCAACCCTGCACCGCTGCACTGTACACCTGTACTGCTGTACACCGCTCCAGAACCTCATGGTCTGAAGTATCCCCAAGGGATGCTCCATCCCTGGCAGTGTTCAAGGCCAGGTTGGACGAGGCCTTGGGTGATATGGTTTAGAGCGAGGTGTCCCTGCCCATGGCAGGGGGTTGGAACTGGATGATATTAAGGTCCTTTCCAACCCTAACTATTCTATGATTCTATGATCCCCATTACCCTTCCCCGGGGCAGAGCACAGGAGCTCAGTAAGGGTTTATGGCTTTGTATTTCCATGTTACGGTTTCTCGGTTAATTCACAAAAGCAATTCCGTGCGTTCCTGTGATCTCCAACAAAACAACAGGAAAAATCTGCCACATTTACCGGAGCCGATACCAAGGGCAAAACACAGGATGTTCACTACACACTGCTCTTCCTTTTATGGCTGTGGTGGGAAGGTTAAGAAAGCCCTGAAATCCACAGTGACATCAGCGTGGGCTCTGAGAGCGCTTTGTGCCACGGGAAACCTGGCCAGGCTTTTCCATACGTTGAGGAAAACGAAAGCAAAGCAGAACTGCATCATTCCAACAGCTCAGTCCCTTCACCCTGCGCCTGGGTCCTCAGCAACGCAACTCCCTGGGAGTGCAGGGGCCACAGACCTGCTCCTCCCTGACTAACCCTGAAGTATCCTAGCTGGAGCAAACAGCTGGCACGCGTTACTCCAGCACAAATGCTGCGTGGGATTTGCCTCCCTCCAGGGTAATTTGATTAATGTATGCCTGTTTGCTTCAAACCCCGAGTTCTGCACTTCTCGTAACAGGATATAAATCACTCCACTAATGACAAATAGAAGGAGACATATACGAGGTGCTCATACTGATGTCAACTGGTGGTGGTAAATCCGTGAATCAATGTGTGACATGGGAGAGCTAAAATACAATTCCAGGCTTTGCCAGCTAACCCACGGAGAGGATATCAACACGTCTCATTTCCAAACACATTCCTTTATCCAGAGGGATGGACCTCAGCACAGTCCCAATCAAAACATCGCTGTTTCCTTCTCCAAAACTGTCAGGAAAACCACCCCGTGTCCTTTCAGACACAGGAGCCGTTGGCACGGAGCTGGAAGTGTTCCGATAGGAAAAATCTTTCCTTCCTCTCATCATTTCCAAATCAGAAGCCACGCAGGGAAAAAAAAAAGCTGTAGAAAAATAAATAATCTCCTAAAAATCTTTGTTCTGCTGCACTGAAATGGAAACTTCCTTAGAAAGTCAATGGCTGTCATTGTTTGCTGCTGGACTGAGGCGAGCTCCTGTATGCAACTAGGGCCATAAACAGGGAAAGGAAACAAACCAAATGGATGGAGGGAAATGCTCTACAGAGTGAATCCAGCCTCCTACAGAAACCAGAGAGGCTTTGGGAACTGGGAATGCAGCAGAATGGGGACACCAAATGCAGCAAGTAAATAAGGCCAGAGATCCAGGACAGTCCTGGTTCACGCACAGTAAGTACCTGCAGGATAGAGCCACGCTGGTGCTCTTCACCACACCTCTGCTCTCATGTGAGCATGGGGAGCACATGAGCTCAGGGCACACAACCCATCACAGAAGTGAGCAGGAAGGTGTTTGGGTGCTGGCCTGCCCCAGGGACAGCCTGTCCCCTCTCCCAGCTAGGACCCCAATGTTCTCCTGTGAGACCTCACCTGGAGCATTGTGTGCAGTTCTGGTGTCCTCAACATAAAAAGGACATGGAGCTGTTGGAACAAGTCCAGAGGAGGCCACGAGGGTGCTCAGGGACTGCAGCACCTCCTGTATGGAGACAGGCTGAGAAAGTTGGGGCTGTTCAGCCTGGAGAAGAGGGTTGGAAAGGACCTTAAGATCATCCAGTTCCAACCCCCTGCCATGGGCAGGGACACCTCACACTAAACCATATCACCCAAGGGTCTGTCCAACCAGGCCTTGAACACTGCCAGGGATGGAGCATTCACAACCTCCCTGGGCAACCCATTCCAGTGCCTCACCACCCTCACAGGAAAGAATTTCCTCCTTATATCCAATCTAAACTTCCCTGTTTCAGTTTTAACCCATTACCCCTTGTCCTGTCACTACAGTCCCTGATGAAGAGTCCCTCCCCAGCATCCATATAGGTCCCCTTCAGACACTGGAAGCTGCTCTGAGGTCTCATCTACAAACTGTCACAATTTACATCACATAATGATAGCACTCACACCCGTTTGTTTCGTTTGAAGATTTCACCTGAAGTCACAAGATTCATGGTTAAGAACTCAGTTTACTTGAGGAGCGCACATCCAGCCTCTGCTTCCCTGCTTAACACAAGTCCCACAAACCCTGAGCTGCAAACTTCTTCCAAGGTCACCAAATAAAAGCCTGCGTATGGAAAACTCATCCAGCGTGGCTCATTCCCACATCTGGCCATTCTCTTTTTCCACATCTCAGGTGAGACATGAATATAATTCATTTTAGATCTATTCACCTCTAATTACCAGGACTGAAGCATTAAAACCCATGAGTCAGGATCACAAGGCTAAAAATGCTAAAAGTTGGATTCTTCTCAGTGGCTTTGTCTCTTGGAGCTTTGCAGGGAACACAAAACTTGCTCTACAGTTACATGAGTCAGGCTCTTTAGTCAAAAAGGAAGCTCAGGTTTTAGTGCATGCCCAGCTTTAGAAGCTTGGATTCGCTAAAAGGAAGCAAGCATCCTAGAGCTCTCATTGCAGAGAGGTCTCTGCAAAGGGTTAACATGCTGAAAGCCACTGTTCCCACAGAAAGTTAACCTAAAAATTCCTGGGAGGGAATTCTCTCCCTGTTCTTGTAACTCACACAAACACATCCCATGAAATTTTCCATGGCTTTTGTTTCCACACAGGCCACGGAACCAGAAGTCTTGCTGGAACAGATCTCTGCCTAAGGTGATGAGCTGCATTCCTGCCAGCTCTGCCTCGGCACTGGTCACAGGCAGGGAGGGAAAGAGGACCTGAGGATCCTGTCCTCCAGTTTTGTTTCTGCATCAGAGGTTTCTGCATCCCATTAACAAGGCTTGAGGAACCTAATCTGGACTACACGTGTCCCCAGACAGTAAATCCTACCCAGCATGAAAGGAAATGCTGGATAGTTACCCAGGCTTCACACACTGTAAAAATTAAGCTTTATGAGTCCCTCCAAGCACGTAATTATTGGAAAGGCTGAGATTAAGCCTACAAATGGGCACTCCTCCAAATCTTATCTCCTTCCCTGGGGGAGTAACCTTTAAATGAGTGCAAGCTCTGTTCTGCAGAGGGGTCCCACAAGCCCTCAGCACTGCATGGCTAAACCCAGGGGTGGAAATAAACTTGTCCTAAGTAAGCAGCAGGCTGCCTCTGCTTCCCACCGTCAGCACTTCACCCTGCCTTGCTCCTTGGTTGTAGTCAGACCTTGCTGTGGTCTCTGAGCTGATGGGGGGGTGAGGACAAGGGGACTGAGGGACACGGTGTGCAGGGGGAGCAGGCAGGGAGAAGCTGGGATCAGCCACGCTCCCTGACTTCTGCTCTCCTCTGATTGCTACATGTAGGTGTCAAGAGAGATGGAAAAATGCCCTTGCAGGGCAGCCTGCTGAGAGCGGGGGCAGTTTCACCTGAGCGAGGTTCTTCAGATCACGTTTTTTACATAGATCACATGGAAACAAACTGAAATAAACAGGGTAAAAAAATACAGCTGTGTCTGAGCCTGTTCAAGGCTCGTAGGCTGGGGCTTGTCCAGGCCTGTGCAGCACAGGGACTCGGCAGAACAGCAGTCACTGTGGCCGTGACTATCAGACCAAAATCGTGTTCATCTTCTATGCTAATACACAAGGATAAACCCCAACCCCAACCCATCACAATAACAACATTTTGGGCTTCATGGTTCTTTCCTATTGGTTTTGCACGAGCAAGCCAGAAGCAGCTCTATGAGCCCAGAAGTAGGTGTTGGTAAAATGATGTGCAATTTGACCTTGCAGGTGGTTATCAAAGCCACACACATACCTTGCAGGTTAACTCTGGACACAGGAGGCTGACTTGTTGCTGGAGATCTCCTAAAAGAGGTAAAGAACACTCTATCAATAGGCAATGTTTGACCATTTCAAACTGCCACCTCCCACAGGCCAAAATCCTTCTCCATATTCACAAAGAAACCCCAAACACTTCAAGAAGATCTGGCAGTTAAAGAGCACCATTGACAGACCTGTTCAATATGCCCAGCCAGGGATGTCCCTTGGGAAGAAGGCATTCCAGGGAAGATGTGCCATTTTTCCATGCTGCCTTCACAATTCCTGCTCAAAACGTGCCCGGGAGAAGGCAAGGCCCAGCGTCTGTGGCTGAAGGGGTCAGTGGCAGCCCCAGAATCAAGGCCTTCTCCCAAACACCTTCTCCCTGGAAGGTCTGGACCCTGAAGTAACATCAGAATCCACACAAGCATGCAGGCTGCAAGGCAAAGGGCAATGCCATAGCTGAGAAACAGCTTTAAACCCTGCAGTTAACAGTTTGAATTGCACCTGGAAGCAAGCAAGGGGATGCTGCAGTCACTAAGAAAGCTCTGAAGCAGCTGAAGGACATCTTCTTGATGAAGAGCAATGATTTCATCCGGAAAGTCTGGATTTCAAATGCTAATTGAAGAATTAGTTCAAGCCAAGGCAAGGGGGTCTGACTGGAAAATGGCTGCAGCATCTCTCCACATGTCAGAGGATTTCACTGAGAGATTTGCCAAATAAAACTGATGGTTTTAAAGTCAAAACCACAATTTACTTGCGGAAAAAAGAGACTCCTTTAAAACAAGAGCTTGAACAGAGTTGACACCAAGATGAAGATCCTTTGTTTTGCACTGAACACGGTACTTCAGGCTGGCCAGAACTGAAACTTTGGGCTTTTCCTTCCTTAAGAAGCACATTTTAACCAAAGGCAGATTTCCCCCCGCTCCCTCCCAGCCAACCTCCTCACCCCCAGTTTTTGAGCCAGGCACCGAGCTGAAACATCCATTATTTGCCAGCTTCCTTTGAAGCTCAAATCAAAGCAAGCGAGCGGCTCAATTCTGCTGCAGTTGTAGCTCCGGGGGGTTCTGCAGCCCTGCCCCAGGAAGGCCTCGCTAACCAGGTACAGCCCGTGCCAGTGTCCAAAGGCTGCTCCGGAGCAGCAGCACCCATGGGCCAGCCGGGATTGGGAAAGCTTGTTTTTAATGGAGCCAGATTCTTCGAAGGGTTCAGCACGGGGCGCACAGGTTGGATGCTGACTGCTCTAAAATCTGCCCTGACCTGCCTCTGCTGAGCCTTTGAAAAGGCAGATCTGGAGATCTCTCAAAAACAGAAACTCCCCAATGGGGACACCACGGCTGCAGCGCTTCCAGTATCTGGGGAGACGTGCTCCAGGTATCTCCAAGCCCGCGCGAGCTGCACAGGCATGCCCGCGGGGAGGCGGGGAGGGATGAACACAAATCCAGCAGGGTATTCCCCGCTGCAGAGCCTGGAAACCTGGAAAAGGGAACGGCACCGCTCCCGGCATCCTCCAATTACGTCCTGGCCATGCCCATCCTGGTTTCTGCGGCAGCCAAGGTGCAGGTAACAGAGATCCAGAGAGGGAATCATAGAATCAATGAAGGTTGGAAAGGACCTTAAGATCATCCAGTTCCATCCCCCTGCCACGGGCAGGGACCCCTTCCACTGGAGCAGCTTGCTCCAAGCCCCTGTGTCCAACCTGGCCTTGAGCACTGCCAGGGATGGGGCAGCCACAGCTTCTCTGGGCACCCTGTGCCAGCGCCTCAGCACCCTCACAGGGAAGAGCTTCCTCCCTATATCCAATCTAAACTTCCCCTGTTTCAGTTTTAACCCATTACCCCTTGTCCTGTCACTACAGTCCCTAATGAAGAGTCCATCCCCAGCATCCCTATAGCCCCTCTTCAGATACGGGAAGCTGCTCTGAGGTCTCCACGCAGCCTTCTCTTCTCCAGGCTGAACAGCCCCAACTTTCTCAGCCTATCTCCATACAGGAGGTGCTCCAGTCCCTGAGCATCCTCATGGCCTCCTCTGGACTTGCTCCAACAGCTCCGTGTCCTTTCTACGTTGATCTGGGTTTCCACAGCACTGTCCCACCTTAGGCACCACCACACTCAAGTGGTCATGGCTCGCACTTCCCATTCTTTCTCTCTTGCCAGTGGGCATTCAGAGGAGTAGGTGCTGGATGCTTTCTGACCATGTCTTGTGCCGCATCTGCCAAACTCAGGCACTCCAAACCCATTAATCATACTCTCCTCTATTCCAATCGGGAAACTGCCTGAAAACCCCTGATGCTGAAGTCCAAAAAACACAACTTCTAATTAGGCTTTTTTTCCCCTCCAGCCTTCAGCATTCATCTTTTCCATCATTTCTGCAAATACGTGGGCCAGCATCCTCCTTCCTCCTTGGGACAAGAGGAAAAAGAGAGGAGAGGCCGGGCTACAGCAAAGCTGAGATTCTCATGATCCCCAGAGCAGAAGCTGGAGTGAAATACCACATATCATGAGACATATGATAAAATCACGAGCTGTAACCCAGCAGAGCTGTTTGGAAAGAGAGCGGGAAGCTCCGCAGCGCCTGGAAGCACATTCCACCACGGACTTGGATGGGTGGTGTATAATGGCTTAAACATTTCACGACTCTTACTTTGGCTGGGCAAGTGACTTTAGACCTCAGGCAAATCTGGGAATGCTTTCAACAGGACACTGCAAGACGCCTGTGTGTCCTGCAGGTTGCGCCCGCGCTTCCTTCCGGCCCTGTCCGATTATGGGTTCCTCATTAGGAACTGCTGAAATGCTGGAGTTCTTCAGGAAAGCTGGAAGAAGGGAATCGACCTCAGCCATCTGTTTCTCTGTTAACCTCCATCTTGGAATGTGGCAGTTCCTTCCCATCAGAGTTTGTAAGGAGGCATCAACAGGAGGAAAACCGCCTGGATGAAGTGCTGGGCTTCATGTAACATACAAGAGTGCACTGGAAGGCGGAAACCTGAGTCCATGGTGGACACCCAGGTGATGCCACCTCCATGTGCAGTACTGAAGCAATACCATGGGGTCCCGGTGGAGTCCGCTTTTGCACCTCATCTTCCGCTTCAAGGAAGAGTGGGATGCTCTGGATGAGCAGCCCCAGGGAGGGATGGATGGACGGATGGATGAATGGATGGGTGTGTAACCAACGTCACCAGGAACAAGTGATGCTGGTTTCATATAGAACAGCTCTCTTGGGGCAAAACAACCTAGAAAATGACGGTGACTGGCTCATTATAAATAGCTATGGGGAAATGATGGTTCTGGACAGAGGCATAAAAAGGAGTTTGTTGGGTTTCTCCTGTTGAGCAGGTATAAAAACACACCTTCCTCTTACGTTCATCACCTGCCACATTCAGTGCAATTCCAGTGTGAAATGAAGCAAGGTGGGCTCCCTGCCTGCAGGCAGCAAAGCCTGGCTCTCTGGGCATCCCCTCAGACCCAAACCCTGGGTGAAACCCTCCCCATCCCCACATCCTCCTGCTTGGCATCTCCCTCCTTTGGCTGCGAACCACCTCTCTTGCTGCCAATGCAGGGCCAGCGCCACATCTCGACCTCCGCTCCCAATTATGCACCTAACACACACACCTGGGTCACCCAAAGTGCCGCACATCCTACCGTGCCCGGAAACACATCCCATCGCCTGTTCCCAAGTGGAAATCCAGCGCTCCATCCTCAAGGATCACTGCGGAGATCCCCGAGGGGAGGCGCGGCGCGGCGGCCTGCGCTTTGGCGCCGCCTGGCGTCCAGCATTGGGAAGTGCAGGCCGTCGCTGCTCGGCCCCCTGCTAAGCGATAACCATCAAGGACCTAAGAAACACTTGCTTACTTGTTGGAGGTGCCGTGGAGGTTGGTAAGGAGCGTGAAGTTGTTCCTCACGCTTCGTAGGCTGGCCAGCACCTATGGGGGAGGCGAAAGCAGAGAGATGTTAACCTTCCCCACCCGAGGCTTTTCGCGTGGTTTTGCATTGGTTTAAGAGGTCTCCGACTCACCTGGGCGAAAGGTGTGACGATCAGGTCGTCCCCATGCCTGAGGAGAAAGGGAAATGTGTGAATTGGTGTGAATTTACCCCAAACAGGTCACTTTAAATATACAGTGAGTTTCCACCCCAAACCCTATACTTTAACCCGTGCAGCATGTATTTAACACCACATAAAAACCTTGCTCCTAATGGAAAGGTCTTTGCAGTGTACATCCAAAACAACCCGGTTGGAGAGCCTGTTCCAATTGGTAACACCGGGCAATAAAAGCCAGGAAATAGAGAAGTTAAGGCACACGCTTGCACCGTGGTGGAAAAAACCCTGTAAGAGTCCAGGGAAAGGTCAGCTTTGAATTTCCTGGCATTTGCTGATCTCTGTCACAGACTTTAATGTTATTCAGGCGCTGGGTTCTGTCTGGCTTTTTTCATCATGGAAGATTTTCCAGTGCCTAAAGGGGCTGCAGGAAAGCTGGAGAGGGGCTTGGGACAAGGGCCTGTAGGGACAGGCCAAGGGGAATGGCTTGAACCTGCCCGAGGGGAGACTGAGCTGAGCTCTTAGGCAGAAGCTCTTCCCTGTGAGGGTGCTGAGGCGCTGGCACAGGGTGCCCAGAGAAGCTGTGGCTGCCCCATCCCTAAAGGAACTAGACCAGGTTGCTTGAACACTGCCAGGGATGGGGCAGCCACAGCTTCTCTGGGCACCCTGTGCCAGCGCCTCAGCACCCTCACAGGGAAGAGCTTCCTTAGATTTAAGCTGAACTTCCCCTGTTTCAGTTTAAACCCATCACCCCTTGTCCTATCACTACAATCCCTGATGAAAAGCCCCTCTCCAGCATCCTTGTAGCCCCCTTCAGACACTGGAAGGCTGCTTTCAACTGGAGGATTCATACCGGGAGGTGGCAGCTCCCTAGGTGGTACAGGAGCCTTTACCCTGCAGTAAATGGATCTGCTGAACTGCAGGCAGCTGTGACGCTGGGAGCAACCAGGGTGGTGGGCACATCTGGACGGGGCTCCCCCCACCCCAGCACAGCTGGCTGGGAGCACTGGGCAACTGTTGGAATCCCCTGTTTACACAAAACATGGTATTTGCATAGTTTGGAGTGATCACTTGGTCTCTGGTATGTATTTACTAACTGTTAACTAACAGGGAGGGACATCCCAGTATCTGGATTTCTACTTCATGACAAAGCTTGCAGGGCTTTCATACCAGAAACCGCTTTTTATACCTTAATGCTCACTTTAAAGCTTTAAACTGGGCCTTTCAGAATAAAGGGCTGCAAATCTAGGACACCCCTTTAAGCTCTGTGCTCTGTTGTATTGATCCTCTCAAGCTCAGCCATCTGTCTGGGCTCTCTGCTGTATTTTCCGCTCAGCTCTAGTTAACAGCCCGTGACAGAAAACAGGATGGAGAAGAGCAATACTGTAAATGTAAGTACAGTCATCTCCCTCTGGTCCAGCCTAATGGAGAAAAGAGCAGAGATGATGTTAAGCAGGCTCCGAGAGCACGCACTGAGAGTATGATGGCAAAAAGGGAGTGTGAGCAAGCCAAGGACTGGAGTGACAGGGTCCTCCTGCCTCCAGCTCCAATGGAGACAAAAGGACCTGGCAGCAGTCTCTGCTCTGCAGTTAGCTGCTAGCGCTTCATCCCCCCATGCCCACAAATCCCCATGTGAAGAACTGGTACCAACAAAGGTAGATGCAAGATTTCTGTTATTATTTCAGGATATGGAGTGGAAAACTGCTGCTAAATTCTGGAGAAAAGGGGAACACTTTCAGGGTGGGTGGGGATGGGGAAATCATGCCTTGGCAGACCATAAAAGCAGCCGTCTTGGGCACTCGGGCTGTGAAACGCGAGTACCACCCACAGGCTCCTCTTACCAGAGGCCATGTAAAGCTCTCAGATCCCCTAACACATGATGTGTGCTTACTGCTCGCTTGGCAGAGAGGAGTTCCTGGACATGGTCTTTGGTGACAAGTCATAGTCGCTGTCGGATCTGTAGAGGAAGGACTCCCGGCGCTGGCTGTGGCCCGGGAAGGTGGTGTGCAGTACGAGCCCTGAGGAGGAGCTGGCCTGCGGGTCCAGCGGGCTGCGCCCTGGGGACGGGCCATTCTCCACGTCGAAGCTGTGAACAGAACACACACTGCGGGTCACGGGCATCTCCCAACAGAGGCTTTCAGTGCACGGGTACCGTTTGTGCTCCCCGCACCACATCCTGCTCGGCCATGGGGCTGTGCTCACTGGAGCTCTCACGGGGATATCCCTATGGCATGCAAGCAGGACTCTGCAGTGAGGTACATTCACCCCCATGACTTCTATTGGCCTACACAGAATCCCAGCCTGGTTTGGGTTGGAAGGGACCTTCAAGCTCCTCCAGTTCCAACCCCTGCCACAGGCTGCAAGTGGAGAACTGTTTAAAAAGTGTTAAAAAAGCCCTAAACCTTCTGTCACCTTTTCCATTACACACTCATTTCCTCACGGTGTCACAACTTGGCTGCTGCAACTTGTGGCTGAAGTCACCCGACACTTCAGCAAGTGACACCCCTCATAAACCCTGAAAATAAGCAGGTTGGCCTCCTTGGCTTGGGCATTTAGATCCCATATAAATACCATGTGTGACCACGTTGAGTGCAGCTGCGTTCAGGAAGAACTTTCTTGCCTTTGGAAGTCTGAGGGTTCCTCTCACTTGCAGTGGGAGCTGAGTTCTCCCTCCCACCAGGGCACGTGCCTCTCCCCATTCCCAATGTTCTCCCAATCCTTTTGGCCTGTTGGGTGTGATAGCAAGCCACAATCCCAGCCTTGCATTTCTCCATCCCTCCTCATTGCTGCTTCCCCCACTCTTAAGTCCATAGATTTCCCTCTGCTCTGCAGAGCATGCAGTGTGCTTCTAACTGCATGAGGAGGCAGATGAAGTGTAGAGATGAAACAAGGAAACTTCTGCCACATCTGAAAGTAATGCACATTATCATGAAAGAAATAAGGGAGCCTGAGTCCCCTTGTAAAATGTATCTCAGCTTAGTCCCCTTCCCTGCTGCGAGTCCATACATGCACACAGAGATTCAATACAGGGCGACCAAGGGATGAATGAGAAGTGGGAAACAAACACCAAACACTGCAGAAGTGAATTACAGACAGAAGAGGTCTTGGAGACAACTGCTAACATGAAGGTACCATTGCTGAACTGGACCTGCATTGTTAACATGTGAGGCTGCAGCAAACAGAAGACCAAACAGGCTCAAAACCAAGATAGCCTCCCCAGTGTGGGCAGTGACCTGACACTTTGAAGCACTCAGACCGCCTACCCCCTGACAGGGAATCTGATTAAAATCCAGATTTCATGGCATGAACAACAACCACCTCAGCCTTAGGTGTTGCAGAAGCGTTTCAGCCCCTGTATAGTAAGACCACAGAAGCCCCAAGCTGTGCTGCGACACCAAACTGTGTGCAGTGATACAGCTGGGGGATGCAGGAGCTGCCCTGGGAGTAGCCCTGATAGAGGAACACAGGCTGCACACCCTGATGTGGCAGTGCCTGGTGCAAGCTGCTTCCTGGGATACACCAAACTCCTTCCTATGAACAACCCCAGTGAATTACTGAACGATTTAACAGCAGTAATAACACACTGCATGTGGGGATTTGATGCTTTGCTGAAGCAGTTACATTCACAAGATAGATGCAGATATCTATTTGCAGATATGCACGTGCTTGGGAGCGAGGGGGTGCTCAGGCAGTCACTACTGATGTCTCATGAAACTACCTACTGGGATAGGCCATGGGCAGGGACATCTTCCACTAGAGCAGCTTGCTCCAAGCCCCTGTGTCCAACCTGGCCTTGAACACTGCCAGGGATGGGGCAGCCACAGCTTCCTACCTCTACCATGCCTCAGTGTAGCATTTACTTGCCCAACTGCTTAAGTACATCTTGAACTGGTAATGGCTCAATTAATATTCCTTTCCTTTGCTCCTTATTATCTGCTCTTTCACCATTGACAGCTCGAGTACGCTTCCTTTGTACGCACACAGTAATCAACAGAAGCAGCTCGGCTCTGTAACTATGGCATCTACAAACAAGAGGCAGCTGATAATTAATCCCACCTATTCAGAAAACTAACTGTGATTACTCAAAACACTTTGGTGCAAAACCTTCAGTGGAGAACATTGAGTTTACTGACACAAAGGGACAAGGACAAGGGGAAATGGGTACAAATTGGAACACAAGAGGTTCCACTTAAACCTGAGAAGAAACTTCTTCTCAGTGAGGGTGACGGAACACTGGACCAGGCTGCCCAGGGAGGTTGTGGAATCTCCTTCTCTGGAGACATTCAAAACCCGCCTGGACACGTTCCTGTGTAACCTTATCTAGGTGTTCCTGCTCCGGCAGGGGGATTGGACTAGATGAGCTTTTGAGGTCCCGTCCAATCTCTAACATACTGTGATACTGTGATACAAATGGAAATACAGCACTGTGCTAAATGTGAGCATTTCCCTGGGCAGAGCTTCTTCTGGCTCTTTGATGCTGTACCCGCTGCGTGCTGGTAGGTGTTAGCAGCTGGTTTGGGAGAAGTTAACCCATGAGGTTTAGAGAGTGTGTGAGAGGTGAAGGGAGGGAGATGGGGCAAGGCTGAGGAGGGGAACTTTTTGCAAAGACATCTACCCACAAGCAACGGGGTAAGTTTAATAAGAGGGGAATGATCCACCAAAGATGGGGTTTGTGTTTGGTGTCTGTGGGGTTTGTTTACTGTAGCACGGCTTCTATGCTGTAAGGTGGGTGGAATACACTCAAATCCCCTCCCTTTTTCCTCCTTTTTAACATAAAGGAAACCCCCTCTCTGCCAGCCTAGGCCTATTCTGAGTCACTCCTGCAGAAATTCCCACCTAAATCCCAGGGATTTTTGACATCCTGGAAGGAGTCTTGTAGCAGAGGTGTAAGAAGAGCCCTCATGCTCTGTGGCCTGGGTTAAAGGTGGAGGTTAAACCTTGGCCAAGGCACAGCTCCCCAGGAAACAGCTTGCCAGAACCATACAAGTTTGTCAGATTCCTGCAGCACTTGTAGCTCATGGTGGGATGAGCCGGAGCCATTCAGGCTGCATGAGCGGGAAGCCTGGCATGGTCACCATGAGGATGCTGCAGCACAAACCACGCAGTTAATCCAGCTGGAACCCACCTCATCCAACCTGCTCTAGTGGAAGGTGTCCCTGCCTGTAGCAAGGGGTGGAACTGGAAGAGCTTTATGCTCTCTTCCAACACAAACCAGGCTGGGATTCTGTGATGCTAAAAGCCGGGTGGCTGCAGAGCACTGCTCAGCAGGAGGTCACTGCAAGCGATGGGGCAGCTCCATCTTTGTCCCTAGGAAACGGGGATGTTAATGCGGTGAAGAGCAAAGGAGGAGACGGCAGGTGGCAGGAGTTAGCTGCGGCTCGCTCCGACAGCGGCTGAAGGAGGCCCTTGCTTTGGACCTGTGGAAGGATGCGGCTGTGACACGGTAACGAAGGGAGGAAGCACAGACCTCGAGCCAGGAGCAACCAGTGTAAAACACAGCACGTTCCATGAATCACTGTGCAAAACAACGACAGTCAACACCAGCAACCCCCAGCTGCCCAGATTCTGCACTTCTACAGCAATGACTACAGTGTCTCTGCATTGAAAACTACTGAAGTCCTTCAGCACAAAGTCCAACCAAGCCTCTGCAGGCAGAGGGATCGGGCTATGGGACCCCTGTCATGATCCAGCCATCTCTGCTCCCACCCAGGGACCAGGCCAGGTCCCTGCAGTGTGCATGAGGACCTGTTCCCATCACACCTGCCCTAAATCATTCCCCAACCAGCCCTGCTCCTTCCCAGAACACCCTCCTCACATGAACCCATGACAGGCATCAAGGTGTCCTGCCACAAGTCCCACTGCGAGGGTGCTGAGACACTGGCAGAGGCTGCCCAGAGAAGCTGTTTGTGATTCTATGACTCAGTGTTTAAGGTGCTGCCTCCAACTTACCCAACGATTCAGGCTTCCAAGCTCTTGGATCTCCCTCTGCAAGGGGGTCTTGACACAAAGCTTTTAGTGGAGTGGCAATAAGGAAGAGCCTGGAGAACAGAAGCTGCGTGGAGACCTCAGAGCAGCCTTCCAGTATCTGAAGGGGGCCTGTAGGGATGCTGGGGAGGGACTCTTCATTAGGGACTGTAGTGACAGGACAAGGGGTAATGGGGTAAAACTGAAACAGGGGAAGTTTAGATTAAATATAAGGAAGAAGTTCTTTACTGTGAGGGTGGTGAGGCACTGGAATGGGCTGCCCAGGGAGGTTGTGAATGCTCCATCCCTGGCAGTGTTCAAGGCCAGTTTGGATGAAGCCTTGGGTGATATGGTTTAGTGTGAGTTGTCCTTGCCCATGGCAGGGGGTTGGAACTTGATGATCTTAAGGTCCTTTCCAACCCAAACCATCCTATGATTCTATGACAGCATGGGGAACACACAGTCCTGGATTAGCATCGTCTGTCAGCAGCCTTGGAGTACGGTTAAGATAAAATCCTAGAGTGCTTTGTGTTGGAAGGGACCTGAAAGCTCCTCCAGTCCCAACCCCTAGAACACCTTCCACTGGAGCAGCTTGCTCCAAGCCCCTGTGTCCAACCTGGCCTTGAGCACTGCCAGGGATGGGGCAGCCACAGCTTCTCTGGGCACCCTGTGCCAGTGCCTCAGCACCCTCACAAGGAAGAGCTTTTTACTTATATCCAACCTGAACTTCCCCTGTTTCAGTTTGAATATGGCCTAAAACCTGACAAATAGGATTGCACCACGATTTCCAAGTCATTCAGAGTCATTTGACCAGTCAAAGAGTTACCCTGAGAGAGCTGCAGGGCCCCACAGCTTGTTTCTAGGACTGTGATGTCAAACACAACACAAGGCACATTTCAGTCCCTCAAAGCAGGCAGGCTGGGATGTGCTGTTTATGTTACAGGTTTACACTTTTCCTAGGGCTGACAGCACTGACTCCATGAGAGAGCTTTCCATCTGCTTTGCCTTCCCTGACCTCCTAACTAAGGCACCCCCTTGCTAGGGTACCAAATCTGGTTCCAAAAGGCAGTATTGCAGGAAGTTTGAGCAGACTCTGCTATTATAAAGATCCTCTCACAAGTGTTAGAACCCTGCTTCTCACCAAGATATTCAGCTGGATTTTAGCACCATTAGCAGTGAAAAACACTGTTCCTCGCACCTTCAGATCCATACAGACACAACTGCTTCTTGCTGCTATCTAATTTGGTGCATCTGTTTCCCATTATCACAACAGCTTGCTGGTTTTCCTAAAGAGTCTTTCTCAGGGAAAGGCCTGTGCTTGGAACACCAGCAGGATGTATGGATGCAATGCAGCTGGCTCAGACACACAGTGGCCACACTGGAGTTGAGCGTGGCTCCACGAGCCTGACCACTGTCAACACCACAGGTATTAGTGCTCTTTTATCCCCCTCTTGACCTTCTCCCACCAGAGGGACAATTGTATCCTAAAAAACATGTAGATGAGGCCCTCAGTGCCATGGGTTTGTGGTGGTCTTTGCAGTCCTGGGGTAATGGTTGGCCTTGATCTTAAAGCTCTTTTCCAACCTGGTTGATTCTATGATGCTATTGCTCTCAGGGCCCTCTCAAAGAGTTCAGATCCCACTGCCAGGTCCATCCATCACACTGCTCCTAACTCTTTTCTCTCCAGTGCTTCCTGAAATACAGGTACCAAACTCCTTGCAACTGCACCATGTATCACAGCTCCAAACTCATGCAATCCCAAACTCCTCCCCCCCAGCACCATGTATCAGCTGCCCAGCACAGAAACCCAGCAGCACTTCTGAAGTGTAATGTAGACTCTCACCTGCTGCCAAACATGTTTTGAGCCTTTTAGTGCCTTTTAAGCATTTTAGTGCATGTATCACAAACCAATGTACATGTTTATATGACTCTGTTATCTCTGAATATAGAAGTTCACTCTTTAGCACCTGGAGCCCAGTGCAGACTCAAGAGCTTGTGGTGCTCCCTTTGCAACCCAGGTCCATCTTCAAGATGAAGATGAATATACACAGCCAGAGCCCCTACACTCTTCACTGTAACTCACCAGCAGTCCCCTCGCTGGGCTAATGCTCTGCCCAGCAGCAAACACGGGTTCAGCTCCCAGCTCAGCACAAGCACTGATGGGTTTCAAAGGACATCACAAGGTGCTCATTTAGTTTTTAAAAGCCCCATTCTCTATGAAGGAGCCATTGTGCTTCCTGCTGGTTCAGGTCCTGCAGCAATCACTGTCTGAAGCTGCCTTGCACATCCTCAAGCCATCCTCCTTGCACATCCTCAAGCCATTACTTCTCCCCATGGCCATTCACTCCCTGGCACTGGTGAAAGCCACCCAGCTGCGGAGCTGCCGCATGTCCCAGAGGATGTCTTGCAGCTCCATGCAGGCCTCACATCACGCTGGAGCTCCACCGGGAGGGAGAGGGTTGGAAAAGTGCAGGAGGGAGGTAAAAATGAGGTTGCATTTTCCTTCAGCTGGGAAGGGGCCAGAAAATCTCATCCTTTTCACATTTACTCCAGATGAGCAGCTTGGCGTTATCCTGTAACCAGCTAACATCATGTGGCTGCTTAAGTCCCCCAAAGAAGGAATCCTCAATTATATAAACCACTACTATTTTTCCAAATGTACATCCTGGGCTATTTTATCATCTTGCTATGGTTCACTGCCATTAACCTCTGGGAAAATGCAAGGAATAGAAACCACAGCAGACACCTTTCCTATTTGCACTTCCAGAGCTTGTATAAGCAGATGGGGATGAGCGTGGTCACTGGGCACAGGCAGCAGTGCCACTTCCTAAGGGCCATTTCCTCCTGAAAATATCCCAGCTATCACCTGGCAGAGGAGCTGTTTCCTTCCTGGCTGCTGCTGCCCAAGCCAAGGTATTCCTGAGGAATTATGCTCCCTGTGCAGCATTTACACAGCCCTTCTAACTATGTGGGTGCTTCTGCCCAGCACCTTCCGCTCCCTTCTTAGGGAAGAGCTTCTGCCTAAGAGCTCAGCTCAGTCTCCCCTCGGGCAGGTTCAAGCCATTCCCCTTGCCCTGTCCCTACAGGCCCTTGTCCCAAGCCCCTCTCCAGCTTTCCTGCAGCCCCTTTAGGCACTGGAGCTGCTCTCAGGTCTCCCCTTCAGGAGCCTTCTCTTCTCCAGGCTGCCCCAGCCCAGCTCTCTCAGCCTGGCTCCAGAGCAGAGCTGCTCCAGCCCTCGCAGCATCTCCATGGCCTCCTCTGCACTCACTCCAACAGCTCCACGTCCCTCTTGTGCTGCTGCCCCAGAGCTGGACACAGCTCTGCTCTGGCACATGGGCTGTGTTTTTGCTGCACTGAAGGACCTGGATGGGTCACTCTGAAGGGAGAACTGTCACCTTTTCCATGCTGGAAGGATGCTGGCTGTGCAGTTGCATGCTGGTGGCCACAAGTTCAGGAGGCACTAGGACAGCACAGTGCTCCTCAGTAGACACTTGCTGGATTTTGGCATCACCTGCTCCACAAAACAGTGATGTTCTGCAGCACAGACATTTATGTTCAAGTTATGGGACAGTATTTATCCCTGTCTGCCCCAGCTGTTGTGCTCTGCTCAGTGTCAGCTCAGCTTTTACAGCTACGTAGAAACACCATGACATTTCACAGACTCTCCCAATATGCAAGACACCTCCATAGGAGGCAACATCCTTCTTGAAGCTTAATGGCTTTAAGATGAAATAGGGGAGACTGAGCTGAGCTCTTAGGCAGAAGCTCTTCCCTGTGAGGGTGCTGAGGCGCTGGCACAGGGTGCCCAGAGAAGCTGTGGCTGCCCCATCCCTGGCAGTGTTCAAGGCCAGGCTGGACACAGGGGCTTGGAGCAAGCTGCTCCAGTGAGCAGCCTGGTCTGTGAGTCTATGACACAGCCATATATTAAATCTTTTATCAATACATCTTAAAGCACCTCCTATACTTTGTAAGTATAATGTGCACTTAGCACTCTTCCCAAAGCCTATAGTGCACTAATGGCAAGCACATCCAATAGCACAAGCCTCAAGGGTCCCACACAGCAAACAGCATCTGCTTCCAGTACCCAGGGAAGTGTTCCCGTATCGGTATGGAACCGGAGCATCAGGGGGTGGCCAGCCAGAGTCATGGCTTATTTCACCCTGCCCTCAGGAACAGGATCGCTTGGCACAACCCCAGGAGCCACTTCTGCTTTTTCAGACAGGCTGGCGAGCGCTTTGCTCTGCCCTAACTCCATCCGGCTGCATCACCCAGCCACAAATCAAGCAGCTGCTCTGATCTGCTGTCAAACAGGCTGGAGACAGGAATACAGCCACAATCATTGTAACGAGCTGCAGAACCCATGGATTTGTCCATTTTACTTGAACTGGGCAGCCTTTGAGTCAGATTTTCTGCACTGATGCCCATCTGTGACACCCCAAAGTCCAACAGCGGATGCGTGGGAAGCTGCTGCATTGAGAAATGCACCAAAGCTTTCCACTGTGATTCATAAAGTCATTATTTGACTTGGGTTTTGGATTTAACACCATAATCTGTGTCTATGTTCCCTGCCAGCAAGAAGACAATGCAATGTCCTAAGATGGTATTTGGATTATTAAATCCTTTGGAGACTCGGCCCTCCCATAAATAACTGATCCGGTTGGGTATATTTCAGCAAAACCTTATTTGTTTCACATCTTTCAACTGTCTGTACTCTTCATCTCTTACATCAACAGGCAAAGACACTGCACACACCAAATGGCAAAGTACACTGATGCCACTGCAAGGACAATCTTTTTTATGGCTGTTAGTGATCCTTTCAGGCCCAGCACAAACTTCATGCAAGAGGAGCCTCATCCAAATCAAGAGCATCAGCCAGCTGGCACTTTCTGAGGACAGAGTATTAAGGGTGGAAAAACTTGGCCCTTTGGCAAAGCTGCAGGTTTACTCTAAGTGGCTTGGCACATGGACCCAATGGATGGCTGGAAACAGCACCTCCTTCCAGGGTACCAATACCCTGTGGTTAGTACAACTTCAACTGAGTGTTTGCTACAACTACTCCAATGGCACTCACAGTATTTCTGCCATCACTGCAGCCAAGCAAGTGCAGAGAAATAGGACAGACAACAAAACTGCCCGAGGGGAGACTGAGCTGAGCTCTTAGGCAGAAGCTCTTCCCTGTGAGGGTGCTGAGGTGCTGGCACAGGGTGC
Organism: Neopsephotus bourkii; assembly: GCF_033783945.1. Taxonomy (NCBI): domain Eukaryota; kingdom Metazoa; phylum Chordata; class Aves; order Psittaciformes; family Psittacidae; genus Neopsephotus; species Neopsephotus bourkii. The sequence continues at coordinate 5,012,285 of NW_026901735.1, forward strand.
CCAGAGAAGCTGTGGCTGCCCCATCCCTGGCAGTGCTCAAGGCCAGGTTGGACACAGGGGCTTGGAGCAAGCTGCTCCAGTGGAAGGGGTCCCTGCCCGTGGCAGGGGTTGGAGCTGGGGGAGCTTTAAGGTCCCTTCCACCCAAGCTATTCTATGATGGTAAGGCTGGAGCCACTCTGCTCATTGATCCTGCTGACCCCCCAAAGCGGGATGATGCCCAGCTTCTGTACATGGACCAGGGGCAAAGGCCAGCAGAGGAGACAAGGTCCTCAAACTAAAGTTCAACACCGGCACAGGAACAAGCAGGTCTAAACCGGACATGAATAAACTGAGGCAGGAAATCAGAGGGAAATCTTTTGCCTCAAGAGCAGGCAGATCATTGAACAGCTTTCCTGTAGGAGTGATGGGGGTAAACAACAACTTCATGTTATTACTGGTGGGATTAATAGCATCATTGACTACAACACTGCAGGATGGAGCCTGGTGAGGAGAAGGCTCATCCCACAGCTGCACTTGAGCTTCACTCAGACACCTCCAGCATCACCTCTGCCACCAACACAGCTACCATAACTCCATGTATCACCCATACTCAGCACACAGCAAGGACAAGGCACAAACAACACAGGATTTCCATACATTTGCACATTTACTGATGTTAGCGAGCGGGGAGGGACACCCTGCACAGCCTCACAGCAAGCAGCAGTGACACGCTCTGCCTGCCCACACTCCCTCCCATCCTCCTCAGGCTGTTTGAAAACAAGAGGGGGCAAAAGAGAGTGAATTTAAAACGTAGGTTTTTATGTTCTGCTATCAAACCAGATGCTCTGAAATGAGCTTTTATAGCTCTGGCCAGCAAATGGGATTTAGCAGATGGAAAACCTTCTACAGCGTGGGGAGAACATAGAACTGGTGGGGAGCAAGGGCAAAAGCTTCTATAGGAGTGACTATGGGCCCAAAAAGCCAGGCAGGGCAGAAGATCTGCATCAGAATTCATGCAGTTTATGCCAAATGGTGAGCTTATATGGATTTTGCTCAGGATGTTGGTCCTTGAAGACCTGCCTGCTATTGACACAGAAGGAGGCAACCTTTATTACCCACTATGTATGACATCCATTATCTGGGGGTTGGGTTTTCTTTTTCCTTTAGCCTTTCTAGCACTCTTATGGCTTTCTCCTCCATCCAAAGCACACCTTCAGACCATGGGGCCTGCCTGCATGCAGCAGCTCAGATCAACGCAGTTCTCATCCCAGCTCTCCCGCTCGCTCCCAGCCAGCGCAGGGATCTCTGCTCCCTTCCTGGCTCCTACCATGCAGCTGAAACTCCCAGCTTGCCACATCCCCTACCTGGAGTTTCACAACCCCCTTGTGACTCCTCTACAGCCTGTTTGTGCTTGCAACAGTCTGCATCATCTCACTGCCAAGCTACCTCCTTGCTCAAGTCCTACCTCAGCTCATCCTCGTGCCATGAGGCTGCTGCTGGCCTCCTACACTGCCTCCTCACATGCTGCACCTCAACCAACTCCTCTGCGCCGCGGTTCTAAAACCCTCTCGGGAAGGATTTATTTCCCTGATGTGAAAGCAGATAGCGCCCCGTTGGCACCCAAAATATCGTTTAATAACACGGTTATTTTCCTTAGACCTGCAAATCTCCCTAAGACCTGCTTCAGGGCTCATTTTGATCTTCCTTAATTAGTGATCCCTTAGAAGCTCTGTTTCATGTTGAAAAATCACTTGCTGGAATCCCTAGTTTGGAGTCACTTGCCACAAATCATAAAGCTGCACTGTTCAAAAGAAGTAGAGACGTGGGAGCAAAGAGCAAAATATATTGCAGCCCCAAACTAGGAATATATTAAATGCAGCTATAAATCATCAAGGCCAGTAAGAGCAAACAGTGCAGCAGTACAGCCACAAACACTTGGAGACTGGGAAGAAACACGAGCAGAGTACTTGTACAATTGATTACCATTTAATAATGCAGAAAGTGAAGATTTCGGCATGAATAAGCAGAAATGTGTAGGCATGGCACAAAATCAGTGCATCTGATTCCACTTTACGACTCACATCATCATAGTAAAAGCTTCATTCTTGAACTCAGAGCTTTGACACTATGAGTGGTTTATTGTAATGCTAAAAAGCAGCTCCAAGGAGGACTTGGGGGTGTTGGGTGAGGAGAAGCTCCCCATGACCCAGCTTCAGTGTGTGCTTGATCCCAGAACCCCCCCGTGTGCTGGGCTGCACCCCCAGAGCATGAGCAGCAGCTCAGGGAGGGGATCCTGCCCCTCTGCTGTGCTCTGGGGAGCCCCCCCTGCAGCCCTGATCCAGCTCTGGGGCAGCAGCACAAGAGGGACGTGGAGCTGTTGGAGCGAGTGCAGAGGAGGCCATGGAGATGCTGCGAGGGCTGGAGCAGCTCTGCTCTGGAGCCAGGCTGAGAGAGCTGGGCTGGGGCAGCCTGGAGAAGAGAAGGCTCCTGAAAGGGAGACCTGAGAGCAGCTCCAGTGCCTAAAGGGGCTGCAGGAAAGCTGGAGAGGGGCTTGGGACAAGGGCCTGTGGGACTTGAACACATCCCTGGCAGTGCTCAAGGCCAGGTTGGACACAGGGGCTTGGAGCAAGCTGCTCCAGTGGAAGGGGTCCCTGCCTGTGGCAGGGGGCTGGGACTAGATGAACTTTAAGGTCCCTGTCAACCCAAACCAGTCTGGGATTCTATCTTGGCTTGGGCTGGAGAAGCAGATGCCTGAGCTGGGGTGGGAGGCTGTGGGCTGGTGCTAAATCTCCTTCCAGTCTCCTGCTGGGATATAATCTGAGTTTAAACAGGCTGACTTTAATCCATCTTTCCAACTGAAAGTATATGGCCAGCAGTGATCTAGCAAACGCAGCTCTCCTTGCAGGAGGTGTCGGGGTGCATGATCTTGCTGGCCCTGGCTTGCTTTAGCTCCCTTTCATGTGTTTCATTGGTGAAGTCAAACATTTCTTCCCTCCTCCACCTGAGGCATCCTTCCCCCCATCCCCATCTGTGCACACTGTTTTAGGGTTTTGCAACACTGAATGCTGTCCCACACATGGTCAATAGTTTGTTTTACTGGCACCATTTTGGTTGTTGATTACCTCTGCCTGCTCGTTCTTTGTTAGCTCAGTACAAACTTTTATCATAGAATCACCAAACTCTGGAATGATTTGGGTTGAAGGGACCTCAAAGCTCTTCCAGCTCCAACCTCTGCCACGGGCAGGGACCCCTTCCACTGGAGCAGCTTGCTCCAAGCCCCTGTGTCCAACCTGGCCTTGAGCACTGCCAGGGATGGAGTTTCAGAAACCCTTCCTTTGCTCTCTGTGCTTTTGCTGAACTCCAACAGAAATCCAGCTCCTTCCTTTCTTTACATAAGAGATGGAGCCAGTTCTGAGTTTTCAGGTTAGGAAACCTTGCTGCAAATGTGTTGATGTACTTGGAACTGGATGATGGCCAAGAAATGCATCAGTCCTGTATTGAGCAGGACCACGTGCTATCTGTCTGCCGGGAGCGTCTGGAAAAGATCAAGATACAGACCCAGGGTGGGAGACAAACAACAGGGAATTCTCTTTACCCCACTCAGGCAGAATAGAATGTGACACTATATTAATAACCCAGCAGAACATCTGACCAAGGGGACAGAAAATGCCACACAGATATCGAGGGCCTGATGGCAAGTCATGTGAAGAGCAAACAAGATAGCTGGGTGCCACGAGATGCAGCTGGGAACAAACCCTCATGTCAAGCCCTTTTGTGCTCAGCAGTCAGCCCTCAATGGTTTGTGATTTCTGCTTTCTGCCAAGGTACTGCTTTAATTGGGCAAGGGAGAGCGGGCAGCATACTGAGTAACAGAGGGCAGAGAGGAAAGTGGCAAGTGCCAGGCTGGGAAGACGTGTAGAAGTCACCCTGATGAAGTGCAAAGATTTATTAGCAGTAGAAGAACATCTTATTCACTATGGCTTTTTACCCTTGTAATGATTTATTCTAACAAGACAACCTTTCTTGTGCTGTTCACCAGCCACACACAGAACCAAATACTGCCTGAATTCGTACTCAGGGGTTCCACTTGTCCCAGTAAGCAAAGCCAGAATTAAATCCCATCTCTTTCCACTACCTTGCTTGAGGTGGAAGCAAAAAGCCACAGATGGCTGAGACAGCCTGAGAACATAACCATGAACATGCTGGTGGACCTCATCCCCCCATGACTCTCCCTACACTGGACAAGCAGCAGCAAGGACCAAGCTGTTCCTTACTGCCCCTACCTGCGACTCCGGTAAGGGCTGAGGGAGCAAAGCTCTCCTTGGGAGCAGGAGCTGAAACCTCCTGGGTGCCTTCAAGACATCAAAAGTTGGCCTAAACCCTAAAGTACAATGATGACCTGTATGGCTGCTCAAGCGAATCAGAGATGTAGAAAATGTGAGCAAGAATAACCGAGCTGCCTATTGACTTGAATTTAACAGATTAGTTAATAAAACCCAGTGCTTTCTCACAGAAGTAACAGAATCATAGAATCTCAGACTGGTTTGTATTGGAAAGGACCTTAAAGCTCCTCCAGCTCCAACCCCTGCCACGGGCAGGGACCCCTTCCACTGGAGCAGCTTGCTCCAAGCCCCTGTGTCCAACCTGGCCTTGAGCACTGCCAGGGATGGGGCAGCCACAGCTTCTCTGGGCACCCTGTGCCAGCGCCTCAGCACCCTCACAGGGAAGAGCTTCTTCCTGTTATCCAACCTGAACTTCCCCTGTTTCAGTTTGAACCCATCACCCCTTGTCCTATCACTACAGTCCTCAACAAAAATCCCTTCCCCAGCATCCTTGTAGCTCCCTTCAGATACTGGAAGCTGCTTTGAGGTCTCCACGCAGCCTTCTCTTCTCCAGGCTGAACAGACACAACTTTCTCAGCCTGTCTCCATACAGGAGGTGCTCCAGCCCCTGATCATCCTTGTGGCCTCCTCTGGACTTGCTCCAACAGCTCCATGTCCTTCCTGTACTGGGGACACCAGAACTGCACACAGTGCTGCAAGTGAGGTCGCCAGAGAGCAGAGTACATCTGAGCAATGCTCCTGCTTTGACTCCTGCAGCGGCTCCGTAATCACCTGAATGGCATCTTTAGTACTTGAACCTCTTTCCAGCACAAAGCCAGCTCCAAAGCAGCACTCATGCCTGGAATAGCCAGACTGGCTACACTCTGTCTTCAGGAGAGTATGAAACCCTTGCTGCTGCCTAAGAAAGACAAATCACTTGGCACAAACAAGGTCTTTTAAAACCACTGATTAAATAGATGTTCACAAGACAGAGCACAATGGCTTTGATGGAGCCATTGCAACCTATTACATAAACCCTCATTCATGCCCATGAGAGCTTTTTCCTTTTTTTAATAACAGAAGAGAAAATGCAGCCACGTAAGATTAAACTGAATAAAAATGTTTGACTGGGAAGTCCGTGACTTAGAGGAGCAAAGAGATGGAGAGTTTGGGCTGGAGATCCCAACTGATGCCAAGAGCTTGCTTCCTTCCTTGGACTTGGCTCCGCAGCACCGGAGATCCAGAATTACACCTCTTTTGAAGAGGACATAACTCCAGAGTTTATTTATGGGAGTGCTGACAAGGAAAACAAAGCATCATGTGAGGGGGACGGACAATTCTTAGGAACTCCATCCCTTACCCTATAAATGCTCCTTGTCCACACGCATACAGGCCCAGCACCTCCAGCCATGCCTTCAGCGACGCGGCTGATGTACGTCAGCAGCACCCTATTTGTACTTGCACACACTGTTGTACTAACATGCCAGACCTGATTGAAGGCGATGCTCTTGCTAAAGCTTTGGCAATTCTCCGTGTTTCCTCCCGAACATGGATTCCTTTTCTTTTTGCCAGAAACCACTTCTAACACATCTAATCTGAAATAAATAGGTAATATTGCATCAGGCAGCAGCTGACCTCCTTAGCTGGGCTTCCTCTGCTCCAGCTGAAACTGGTCTGGGGAAGCTGCAGTCAGTGGAGAGGGTAATAAAACAGTTCTTCAAGCACTGTTTCATTTCACTGCAGTAAAGCAAAAGGGGGTCAGCTTGTTCTTCCAGGCTACAAACAGCAACTACCTTCATAGAGGGGGAAAAACCATAGGCAGCCTTTTGTGATTTGAGTGAACTAGGACTTTAGATCTATACCCACTACAAAACCTCACTCACAGATGTCTGTTCCTTCAGCTAGTATTTATTCCCAAGATTTTCAGGAAAGCCCCACTCTACGTGCCAGATCCAGGCACAGCATCTCCCCTGTGGCCACTTTGCTCCAGTAAATCTCTGTTCTCATGAGTGTCTCTAACCACAGATAGATGAAATCAAACCGGAGCCAGGCAGGCTCACTCTCCCAGAGCCAGTGTTGTACAACACGGAGCTTGATGACCCTACCAAGGTGGTTATGATGGACTTGACAGCTTAGTCCAGCACCAGGACTCCAACCAGATGTCAGTATCCTCACTGAGGCAGCACCAAGAAGCACGCTGATCTCAAGAGATCTGTAACTTCAGGAGCAGACAATGTGTCATGAAGAAGCTTCTAACCCTGCCTTTCTTCTCATGGCTGGCCATCAGACCTCTGGAGCCAGGTTGCCCTATGGGAGGTAGAAAGTGACTTGGAGACACAGGATGGCCAAGCATGATGCTCCCTGGACCTGTGGGGCACCCTCTCTGCTTTCTTTTTTGCATGACAGAAACTAGTTTGTGCCTATGAGTGGTGAGCTTCCTTTCAAATGCTCTGCAGTCCATATGCACGTACCACACAGTGGCTCTTCACAGCCAGGAAGGACTCAGCTTCTTGTCATGGACTCATTGACCCAATGCACTCCACACTCACTGGCCACTGATTAGGACAGCACCCAGAACCAACCTCTTATTTTCTGCTCCTCCCCACCAGAAAGGGTTAGCAAGAAACATTTGTTTAGGAGACCGACAGGCTCCCGGTCCCAAAACCAGACTCACATCACAAGGCAGACACACACTGAACCCCTCCGGGTGCTCAGCCTCTCTCTGCTCTGCTTTGCAAGGCACAGCTCAGCCGGAAGACCCAGGAATGCAGATCACCAACGTCACCATCCGTGTGAATTCATCCCTTCTCCTCCTGATGTCACCCAGCTCCAGCGCCCACGGGGCTTTCACAGGAGTCGGGAAGCGTTGACGTGTGTGGGGATTCTCACTTCAGCTGAAGGAGAGATGATTTATAAGAAATCCCTGGCTGCACTTCCTCCAGCTGGCTGCAAGAGCTTTCCCTTGGTGCTTTTGTAGTAAAGCTTCTCCAGGGCTCAGCTCCAGCTCCCCTCACCAACACAACGCTCACCCTAGGCCAAGCAATGCAAGTTTTCCATGGGTTTATGGAGCTGAGCTGGCTCACTGCAGGGGCACAGGTGAGCAGGGGACACCAAGCCACTGATCCCGTATCTGGGCTCCATACACTGCATAAGGAGCTTGATGGGATGGCTCCCAAAAGAGCAAAGACCCGGGATCATGGACTGAGACCACTGGGACTGAGGCAGAGTGGGAAACTCACCTCACCCAGTATTTAAATCCCAGCCTGGTTTGGGTTGGAAGGAACCTTAAAGCTCCTCCAGCTCCAACCCCTGCCATGGGCAGGGACCCCTTCCACTGGAGCAGCTTGCTCCAAGCCCCTGTGTCCAACCTGGCCTTGAGCACTGCCAGGGATGGGGCAGCCACAGCTTCTCTGGGCACCCTGTGCCAGCGCCTCAGCACCCTCACAGGGAAGAGCTTCTGCCTAAGAGCTCAGCTCAGTCTCCCCTTGGGCAGGTTCAAGCCATTCCCCTTGGCCTGCCCCTACAGGCCCCAGTCCAAAGCCCCTCTCCAGGTTTCTTTCCCCACTTTAAGCTTTTCTGGAGGCCCAGGAGCAGGCACTGGTTTCCATTAAGCATCGCAGCTGCAGCCCTCCATCCTCATGTGCTGTGGTGCCATGAAGCCAACACCAGCTCATCACCTCCACCTACAGCCAATGGAACAGGCAGCAGCGAGGATACAGCTACAGGGAAATGAATTCCCTGATCACCCACCAAGATGAATTATTATCTATTTATATGAAGATTGCAAACATCTGGGAAACATTAACAAACTGCTGCAGAGAGAACAGGCCTCTCCCATGGGCTCAGCTGCATCATGGCTCCTTCCTCCAGCCCGTGAAAGGGGAACTGGGGGAACAATCTCTATAGATCCATTGACTCAGTGCCCTGTTGGCACCCGGCAGACCCATTGCCTCTAGCTCCCCACGGCAAGATACAACAGGTTCCTCTCTTTGCCTTTTTTAATCTACCCCCTTTGAATCACTGCTAAATATATCCAGCACCAATACAGCAACTCTACAGAGAAACTGCTTCATGCTCCGTCTTGTCCCTGGTCAGATTATGCCAAAATGCCCTGGATCTGCTCCTGCAAGTGACAAAACTGCCAGTAAAATTGTGGTTGGGAATGTCCCTGCCTACACACCAAAATGTACTTCTTGGATATGCCATGACTCATTTCCCAATGGGATTTCAGCTGGGGACAAACACGAAAGCATCTCCTGTTCCCATAGGTACCAGGAAGCACATGGGCTGCTTTGAAGTCTGTCATAAAGCTTTTTTGCCTCTTCTCAGCTCTAGGCGAAGGCAAAAAGAAATAACCTCAGTGCTATGGCAACTTTCCATGGACAAACTTGACACCTACCTACTATTAACAAGTGTACCTTGACATTTCAGGTGGGCAGAAACAGCGGTGGGAACATGACTAAGTGAGCAAGGATCAGGAGCTTTTGGCTCTGACACGACCCTGCACATGATGTACGACAGTACTGAGGCCATTTCCCTGGTGTTCAACAGCCACAAGCAAAGCACGATGATTCAGGCTTAGAAACACAGCAGGCAATCAAACACTGCCCAAGTGAATGCTGATGTCTTGGTTTCCTTTCACCTCAAGTCATTGCTAACAGGCACTGGCTGATGTGACCAGAAACAAGTCAGGTAGCGTATAGAAACAGGTCTGGTTCCAGATGTGTTCCCAAAGAGCATCATCAGGGGAGGATTCCAGACTCCTTTTGTGCTGAGAGCTGGAGGACATCATCAGAAGTACCTGGAGCTTCCTCCAGTGACACCAGGAAGACCCAGTGGTCCTTCTGAGCTGCCAAAGCCACCCAGGTGAGGTAGCCCATGCAGAGATGGGTACAGCAGACCCATAGCTAGCAGACAATGACTGGTCTGAACAACATACCTGAAGCTTTAATTCTGAGCATATTTGTTATGATGATTTCCTCTGCTGGTGTGAATCAGGACGTGAGGCACTGCTGAGTCATGTCTCTGCAGGGGTAATGGTGAGCCCTGTCTGTACAGACCCCAGAAATCCAACACAGCCACGCTGGCATGGGCAGGAAGGAGATGAAAGAGCCAACTGAAAGACTTATAAAATCACAGAGAAAGGGTAAACCAGGGTATCTGCATCTAGGGTGTGGGCACATCCAGGCACAGCAATGCTTTGATAGCCTGAGAGCTTAAGGAAGTGACCATCTAAAATAGGTATGGGGCTTCCCCATGCTTTCTGGCAATGCAGAACTTGAAAACAAGTACTGTGTATGTCTAAAAAGGAACTGTAGGAACAGGGTGCAAGCTGGTGTGAACCAGCAAGAAGAAACAGCCTTCCCACACTGCTCGAAAGGGATACAACAGGCTGGGAACGCCGCCCAGGAGCTCCAGTGGGGTCCAAGGGCTGCGCTGGGAGCCAGCAGCATCCCTGAGCTCTCTGTGCCAGGCTCTCACGACAGCCAGGTTGTGCCAGGGCCCTCCGAGAGGCTTTAACACCCACCTTCCCGTAGGAGAAGGATCCTGCCAACAACTTGCCTCTCACTTCTGCAGAGTAGCTCCCGTGCTGCTGCTCCTTGGGTAAACAGGCAGGGCCCAGCCCTTGGCAGGGAAGGCTGTTGTGAAAAGAAGCACCAGCCGGGGAGGACTGGGGTGGCAGCACATGCTCCTGAGAGCTTTGGGATCTCCTCATCCCTCTCTGGGGAATGCCAGCAGCTGGAATGGGATAAAGACAACTCCAACACTCACAGCATCAGCCCTTCTCCCACCAAGGAACAAAGAGCCACGGACTCCCCATGGAATTTCCCCTCCCACCAGTTTCCAAGCCCAGATGATTCCACCCCAAACATTGCCTTATAAACTCACAAACCAGGGCCCGATGCACTAAACAGCTTAGCAAAACAAAAGGTGAAATCTATGCAACAACATCTAGAACACTGTATTACTGATCAAGTCGAAAGAAATGAATACAAACAAGGTAAGATTTAATCTCCGAGTTCTTCTCCCATTAAGTCATCCCGAGGACTTAATTTCCAAACACAAAAGTGTTCTGAGAATATTTTGTAATTACAAACCGATAAGAGAAATCATCCAGGAGGAATAATTACATAATTTCTAGATGAACTCACTGCTTAGAAGAGCTCACAGCTTAGAAGAGCAGTAATAAATAGATCCTCATATCATTACTGTTGCTGCAGCTGATGACTCACCACTGTTACTGGGATCATATCCCAGAATAGTCCTGCTACTCTGTGTACTGCATACAAAATTAGCCACGAGGGACTTACTATTAAATGAAACAGATTTGGGGGTTTAGGATTCATGTGGTCATAGCATAAACCACAAAAGATGTTCAATGCTTCACCCAATGGCAGTGATTTTAGATGCCAACCCTGAAGGTGTCTGCTCGCCCTCAGACAGGATTAGCATCTGCATAGATCTGCATACACTGACCACAAGGGGTTTCAGGCAAGGACTTCTTATCACACCCTCCTGGTTCTGGCAGCTAGAACATGCCATCTCAAGGGGAAAATACACACAGCTTCATAGAAGCATAAGGGAACAAGTACAGGTGAGTGCCACAGTTTATCAAAAAGAAAGAGAACTAATTAAAACATACTTGCCTTCCCAGCTAAAGAGGAACAGTGCACAGAGCTCAATTCAACATGCAAAACAAGGTGGTACAAACCATTAGAGATGGCCTGCTAGAAAACTGCTCTGATAGCCTCCAAATATCTGATAGAAACAGCCCCCATTTCCTCTACTAAATACCTGATCACTTGATGGAGGTTTTGTCTGTGCTGATGGACCACACCTGAGTGGGGTTTGGGTGCCATTCTCAGTGAATACCAAAAGCCTTTGGGAAGTGTAGGGTACATCCTCACATAGCCATGTGGGAGACTGACAGAATGACAGGACCAGGAAAGGCCTTCCCCCCATCCCTCCCAACTTCACAACCTCATTTCCAACCACGTTCTGTTCTTTCACTGGCTGGTATTTATGCACATCCCTAAGTAAGTCTGCACCCTTTACCTTCACAACATGTTTCCTGGAAAGAATCACAGAACCCCAGCCTGGTTTGTGTTGAAGGGACCTTAAAGCTCCTCCAGCTCCAACCCCTGCCATGGGCAGGGACCCCTTCCACTGGAGCAGCTTGCTCCAAGCCCCTGTGTCCAACCTGGCCTTGAACACTGCAAGGGATGGGGCCCTTGTCCCAAGCCCCTCTCCAGCTTTCCTGCAGTCCCTTTAGGCACTGGAGCTGCTCTGAGGTCTCCCTGAAGCCTCCTCTTCTGCAGGCAAAGAACATTTGGAACATCCAAAGTTTACTTTTTGTTGAGTAAAACCCTCTCCTTGTGCATTACACAAATAACTAGTGTGTATTATAAGCGAAAACACTCTTTTTTCAATCTCCAAGCAACATCAAGTACTCACTGGACAATAAAACACTGACAACACGCCACCACCTCAAGATACTTCTACTTTTTACTTGAGCTGCTCCTTCAGATTTACCAGTCACTAATTCTTCAGCCATTCCTCTTAGGAAAACAGCTATTTTCATTTTATGCTAGGTCCAAGGTTCTCTGAGGCCCAGAGGTCTGTCTGTGAGTGCCCCAAAGCCCCCTGCTCATGCAGCTCCCGCAGGTCACTGCACTGCTGAATCTGCCTCATTTTCTGCTTTAAACCCTGAACTTCCAAACAACTGCTGTGATTTCCTTGCAAATACGTCAGCTGCTGCCCTAGATACCGAGCCTGCTACACCCAATGGTCTTTTCCAGACTGCACAGTGACTGCCAGCTTAGTTCTTGTGTTATTCTCAGCATCCCTCAGTTCATTGTGCCTTTCCTGCCAGCCTCCTGGAGGACCACCACGCTGCTGCCCGCCTCCCTCCCCTTCTTGACTGGTATGCAGGAAACCAAGTATTGATTTGGCATTTTTGCAGCTTTCAGACGACAGAGTGCTCATTTCTCTGCAGATATCAATTCCTCCAGGCTAGGAAATATCAGGCTCCCTGAAGAAGCCTTTTCCTTGCAGGATCGTAGTGATGCTCCTGGACCACCCACTCCCGTATTCAGCCAACAGCCGGTTTTCTGGCTGTGTTGCAGCTACCCCCTTACAGGAGTCAACCGGAACCCTCAAAGTTGGATTTCATGTTCTAAAAGGCAAATATATACTGTCTATCAAATTCAGTTCCTCTCCTAACTCTTAGTTCCATAAACAAACCCACCAATCACATATGCTGTGTTTTGCTCATGCTTGTGCTTTTGACAGTGGGCCAGACCGCTGAAATCAAGAGAGCTTCTGAGCCAGGACAGGCAATACAATCTCTGCTGCTTTAACTGTGACAAACCTGCTTTTAAGAGGCTTTTAAGGATGACAGATTTTAATCCTGTGGAAGCAATTGTCTAGACTGCTACCTGTGTGTTTCTACAAACATACTCTGTTTGCTTTTTCCAGTCCTCTGCTTTCTCTATGTTCCTATCCCAATATTGTATCACTTAAAGCAGCAAGTGATGTATTCATTCCACTCATTTACATTCTGTTATTCATAGAATCCCAGCCTGGTTTGTGTTGGAAGGAATCCTAAAGCTCCTCCAGCTCCAACCCCTGCCACAGGCAGGGACCCCTTCCACTGGAGCAGCTTGCTCCAAGCCCCTGTGTCCAACCTGGCCTTGAGCACTGCCAGGGATGGGGCAGCCACAGCTTCTCTGGGCACCCTGTGCCAGCGCCTCAGCACCCTCACAGGGAAGAGCTTCTGCCTAAGGGCTCAGCTCAGTCTCCCCTCGGGCAGGTTTAAGCCCTGTATCAGCATCAAACTTGTGTTTATAACACAAGTGTCAGATGTGGACATGGACTCTGCTATTAAGAAGAGAAGATGTTGGCACAAGATGGTCTTTAAGGTCCCTTCCAACCCAACCCGTGCTACGGCTCTATGATATACAATCCAGGCAAACACAGAAAGAAAAGTGAAAGAATAGCAGTTTTTCATCATGAAAGAGGAGCTGTGAGAGTTCCTATAAAGTTTCAGGATTACATGAACCGCGTCACAATGCTCCAGTTTCATTTTCTGCTGTTCCAGCTCACATGAACCCTTACACTGTTTGGCACAGTGGGTATAAACACCTCGGAGGGACACACACAGCAGCAATTGCTCAGAACTCCCTATGGCAAAGGCCTGAGCTCGGTGCGTGCTGTACCTCACCCTGTGTCACTTCCTCAGCATTTAGTTTGCCTGGAAATGGAGCTGTTTGCAGGAACAAAACGATGGGAACACGTTCCTCCCGCAGTACCGACGGCTCTGTCAGAGCGGGCTGCAGGCTGCAGGCTGCGTTTGCTGCTTCTCTTTCCCCCCCTCTCCATCACAGGCTATCACTTTCAAGGTTTAACTTTCACTTGGCAGTAGTGCCCCAGCAGTGTCAGTCAGGGAGCAGCCCTTCCCCAGACAAACACTCACAGCTGACTCACCCACTGATGCTCTTTTGAAAGCAAGGCTTAGCACAGAAGCACTAACTGGAGCCTTTTCAGCGCTGGGCTGTTGAGCAGAGTCCCAAAGGTGACAGGCAGAGCTCTGCTGGGATGTCAGACACTGCCCTAAAGCAAATGAGCTGAGAAACTTGGTTAAAGAACAGGTAGCAACACGACTATGGACAGTTCTACAGGGTAAGGTCTTGATCTTGACCCAGGCTTTGGGTTCGTGCTGTGGGAATGTCCCTGCAGGGATGCTGGGCATTCAGCCACTGCTCCATGAGCCATGGCTCCAAGGAATGCAAAAATGGGTCTCACCAGTTCCAAGAAGTTCTGGGGCTTTTCCCACTCTCATATCTTAGCAGGCTTAGGAATGCAGATTCTTGTTTCTAAAGCTTTATCGGGATTTCCTACATAAACCTCTTTAACAGAGGTTAATAACTGGGATAAAGATTTCTTTCAGCTACAAACTGACTGGCAGAGAAGTCAACCTCTGGGCAGTTTGTGGAAACAGTGAATAACACAATGAAAACAGGGTTTGAAATCTGGACCCTGCGGAAGGAATATAGGGAATTTTGGGTTCCTACTGACCTGAGGTTTGTTCCATGACCCAGCTTCAGGGTGTGCTTGATCCCAGAACCCCTCCGTGTGCTGGGCTCATCCCCAGAGCATGAGCAGCAGCTCAGGGAGGGGATCCTGCCCCTCTGCTGTGCTCTGGGGACACCCTCCCTGCAGCCCTGATCCAGCTCTGGGGCAGCAGCACAAGAGGGACGTGGAGCTGTTGGAGCGAGTGCAGAGGAGGCCATGGAGATGCTGCGAGGGCTGGAGCAGCTCTGCTCTGGAGCCAGGCTGAGAGAGCTGGGCTGGGGCAGCCTGGAGAAGAGAAGGCTCCTGAAGGGGAGACCTGAGAGCAGCTCCAGTGCCTAAAGGGGCTGCAGGAAAGCTGGAGAGGGGCTTGGGACAAGGGCCTGTAGGGACAGGCCAAGGGGAATGGCTTGAACCTGCCCGAGGGGAGACTGAGCTGAGCTCTTAGGCAGAAGCTCTTCCCTGTGAGGGTGCTGAGGCGCTGGCACAGGGTGCCCAGAGAAGCTGTGGCTGCCCCATCCCTGGCAGTGCTCAAGGCCAGGTTGGACACAGGGGCTTGGAGCAAGCTGCTCCAGTGGAAGGGGTCCCTGCCTGTGGCAGGGGTTGGAGCTGGGTGAGCTTTAAGGTCCCTTCCAACACAAACCAGGCTGGGATTCTATGATTTATGTCAGCACCCAGCTGCTGTCTTGAACCTTGCACTGCTCACCCTCTGGTTCACAATGAGCTATCTTTGCTTTGTCATTTTGGGGGCAACCACATACAAAAGAAAGATCTGCAGTTTATAACACAGAACACAAAATGCTACTGTTCCACATAATATAACAACGTTAATAGCATGTTTATTTTGCGCAAGTGCTGTAAAATGACATTCTAAACAGTCTGAAGGACAGTTAAAAAGCCATTCAGTCACCTTGGGAGGAACAGAGCAGCCATCGGGGCGGAGGTGCTGGTACCTCTCAGCAGGGCAGTGCTCCAATGAGCCACGCTCCATTTCAGCTGGTGTACCGGCCACAGCCACAGCATCACAGAGCTCTCGGGGCTGCAGCTGGTGTGTGCAGCACCCGGCAAACCCACTGCCACCAGCACAGCAGTCTGGGGCAGACGAGGCTGGATGCAGCAGGTAACAGCAGCAGGTCTCCTCCTGCAGCCCCCCCTTTCTCATCCTTTCTGTCGCTCAGTTTGTCACCGATGAGCCTCAGGGTTCATTAGAACTGCAGTGTTATTTATTTAAACAGCAAGCAGATAAAGGGTGCGAAACCAGAACAAACCAGGAAAGGTTTCCCGGGGGGGGGGGGGGAAACCTCGTTGTTATTCCTGCTCCCAGTTTCTCATTGTTTCATCTCTGTGCAAGTTCTCTTGACATACTGGGCTGGTTTGAAACCTCCCAGTGACGTCAATGGGACACTGAAATCAGAGCAGCAGCAGCTCCGCTCCCAGCCTGCCCGGCTCTGCTGCTGCTCTCAGACAGACACCATCCATCACACTGCAGCACAGCAGGGCTGCTTCACCCTGCCCGCAGCAAAAGCTCCCCGCCACCTGCAGAATACACACATGTATTTTTGTTCAGTGCAACTAACAAAGGATGTGGTGTTAGGAAATGCAGGTGGCAAAGGAAATAACACCTGAAACTCATGACCGAATTCTGGATGTTGCATTTTGGGGGGAGAAAATACAAAATTCCAGCAACCAAAGCTCAAGTCACCAAATCTTTGCTTGGCTTATAAAGGGATTTAACAATCATTTTAGAGGCTATATTCCCCCTTCACCCTGTTATTTGTATGGTTCTGTTTGCTTTTTGATGTAGCTCTCCCTATAAATCCTAGAAAATAAAACGGCCACAAGCCTTTCCTTGCAGTTTAGCTTCCTTAGCTTTTATCTTTTAAGGAAAGCATATGAAAACGTGTTAATTCTACCAGTCTGGCTGTTAAAACATGAATCAATTTTCTCTGTGAGAAATCGACCCACGACACTGAGCTGATGAGTTCCCACTGTGCACTGGGAAGCCGCATGTGCCCATTTCATAGTGCTTTGGGTTTATCAAGGAGTTGCCCTGGTTTATCCAGCCCTTCTCATCCAGGATATTAAACCTGGCACAGCACAGGAGTGCTCTGCACAGCAGCTGTCTGCAGAGTCAGGCAGCATCACCTAAGCCTCCAGTGCCTAAAGGGGCCTCCAGAAACCTGGAGAGGGGCTTTGGACAAGGGCCTGTAGGGACAGGATTCTAGCACCACACATGGTTTGGGTTGGAAGGGACCTTAAAGCTCCTCCAGCTCCAGCCCCTGCCACAGGCAGGGACCCCTTCCACTGGAGCAGCTTGCTCCAAGCCCCTGTGTCCAACCTGGCCTTGAGCACTGCCAGGGATGGGGCAGCCACAGCTTCTCTGGGCACCCTGTGCCAGCGCCTCAGCACCCTCACAGGGAAGAACACAGATACACATGGACTTAGCTAAAAGGAGTTTCCCTCCCAAATAAAGTTACATAGATTATTTCACAGGAAATGAAGCTAATGAATGTAAATATGAGATCATGTACATACGACCAGAGCAGCCTCTAATGTTCAAACTCTCATCTTCTACCTCGCAAGACCAGCATGAAAATACAGCCAGACACAACTTGAAAGGGTAGAGCATGAAGAGAAGGGAAAGGTCACTAAATACCAAGCACCATTCCTCCACCAGGATCCCTCCATAACCAGCTCCTCACACAGCGAAAGCAAACACTGTGTTCCTCAGACCCAATTAAATGCCCATGATTTGATTGTTAAAGCCCCAGTTGCAGCCAGGCATTGACTCTGCTGCAGACACATCTCAACAACAGATTCTTTATGCTTCCTACAGCCATTTGTGAGCACAAGAGAAATATTTGGCCTCCTCTTTCTAAACTGTGCCTACAGATCTCTGAGTTCTGTCTCTCAAACCTACCCTCTGCATACAAATCATTTCTTTGTTGAGATACTGCCTATTCATAGAAGGCCACTGAATTAATACATGAAGACAACCAAATTGTTCTAAGTATATCTCAAGTCACAGCTAAGCCCAACTAAAAGAAGACAATGTGAAGGAAGAGCTGATTTATACCTGTGATATTGGCAAGTGTTAACTCCCAGAGCAAAACCTGAGGACTTCAAACTCCAGTTATAAATCAATCAGTACGTACGGTACCACATGATGGAAATAGTCCCAGCCTCATCCATCAGCAAACATCTCAGCTTGAATCAAGTGCCTTGAAGAGCTGGAAATGGGAAAAGCTGGTATCTTTCATTTCATGAACACACTTTGGGTGGTTCAGGTTAGGGAACACTCATGCTTCCACCAAAGTTTTAAAGAGCTTGCTCGTGTGTGCTGGAAAGAGGAAAGGGCTCAGAAGAGGACCAAGAATTTACTGCACAGGAACAAAGTGCCTGAGGGTACAGTGCAGTGGATCTTAGCCACAACACAGGCCCTGAACAAGGAACCAGGCAGTTATAAACATGATTAGCCAGACTCAGCCTGTAACTAGACCAACATGGGGTGAAGGACATGCTTTAGTTCCACCTCTGCACAGGTAGTGATTTTTTATAGGATAACCCCTATCCTCTCCTTTTAAATCTGCCTAAAAGCTCATCTCAATCTCCCCTACCATAAATCTGTGTATGGAGAAACTGAACTACTCTGGTACCAAGATGCAAATACTGGTAACGTGCTTATCTGACACGACAACGTGTTGCACAGCAACTGGACATCTGACACCTGGATGACATTGGTCCTTGCTTCTCTGCAGCATTACATCTGCTTCAGAGAGAATGCAAGAGTCGCATGGTCAGGTCACAGAATCATAGAATAGTTAGGGTTGGAAAGGACCTTAAAATCATCCACTTCCAACCCCCCTGCCATGGGCAGGGACACCTCGCTCTAAATCATATCACCAAAGCTCTGTCCAACCTGGCCTTGAACACTGCCAGGGATGGAGCATTCACAGCCTCCCTGGGCAACCCATTCCAGTGCCTCAGCACCCTAACAGGCAAATGAGCACACCCACCTGAGTGGACCACTCTGGCTGGGTAGGAACCCATGCTGCCAACACCCATTGCCCTCCTGAGCACACAACAGCCACGCCAACCAGCGAGGTGCCACATGTCAAGCATGTCCTGCAGAAGGACAGAGGGTGCTGGGCAGCACCGAGCCACCACTGTGGCTCCCCCGGGCTGGCACAACCAGCAGCAGGAGGAGAACGACCTCAATGCCCACCCCAACCCACAGCGCAGCAGGGACAGAGCAATCCTCATCTCAGCGTGGAAGACACAGCCCTGACGTTTATGCACTGTAATGACAGACACCATTGGGTTTCTAACTAAGAACAACATGAACCAGCCCTTGGGAAGGGAGGACACCCAGCACCTCACACGGAGAACTTCCCCAGTGGGACTCTCTTCCCTTTCCCTTCTTGCTGCCTCAGTGTCTCTATGGACTCTGTTCCTTCCTTTCTTACCAGGTGCTTCAGCCAGAGGTCTGCCAATAACACACTGATGCATTTCTCTTCTCCTCTAATATTTACCTTTCTATTCTCCTGCCCTGCACCACAACACACAGCTCTTCTCAAGGACCAGACTAGATCTGGAGAAGAACAACTACCTCTCTGTCCTTACAGCACCATTCAGAAACTCAGAACCTTGACATTTTTACTAAGATCTACAATTTCATACCTAGAAACCCCTAAGCTATAGGTTCATCTCAGAGCCTAATGCAGAGGAAGCTACAATTAAATCACCATAAGCAATAATAAGATTACACAGAATAAATTCTATGTAAGAATATGTAACTATACGGAATATTCTTGACTATCTAGAATAGAAAATTCTCTCTATATTGAATATTCTCACAAGATGCTGTATAGACTACATAGATTATCTATAATCACAGACTGTAGATTACAAAGCCACACAAAGATTACAGATTACAACTCATGTATATCACACTATCCAGTGAGTTCATACCTGACCTCCTAGGAAAGGGAAGCCCGTTTCAGTGCAGTCTCAGACCCAAACGTGCAGTTCCCGCTGTGGGATGTGCCTCTGGAGTTCCCTTCACATCCCCCCTGTCCCAACACCACGGCTCCGAGCAGAGGCAACAGCAGCAGCAGCTCTGGCTGCTTCTTAGAATGCAAGTGGAGTTGCCAAGAGGCTGGGGAAGGTGCCGAGGTAACACCATGAAACCACCCAAGTGAGAAGATGCTTCAGTGACTCATTACTTCGTCAAAGGAAAATGTATGCCCATACACACCTTGTAGTGAAAATAATGAAGTGCAAGACAAGATTTCCCACCCTTTTTCCACACCCCAGTTGTGAGGGTGCATCGTAAGACCCAAACCCCACCAGGAAAGACAGAGAAACGGAGAACATCCCGCAAACACCCCGAGATTCTGCAGCTGGGGGAACGCGCGCATCCTTACCCGCGTTTCCCTTTAACATGGCTATTTGCAGAGGTAAAATCACACATTTCCCAGCTCTTTTGCCCACCATGACTACTCTAATGGGGCCAAACCCAAACAATACTCACCAAATCCACGAGTGACGGCGGTTAGGTAAAAAATTCACATTCAACATCTTCCACGATGCTGCTCCTCTTCCGCTCGCCCGAAAGGAGTCAGCACATTTCCCACCGATCCCAAACTTCCTTCCGAAGTTCCACCAGTGGCACGGAGCTGTTCCCAGGAGTTTATTCTTTGTGGTTACATGTCAATTCCCATCGCAGGGTGGATGGCACTTTAGGAACGAGCGCAAATGACCTGGCAATCAGAACGTGAGGGTGCCTGTGGAGCAGCCTCTACGGACTCCCATATTTCTTCACTGCCATCAAGAAGAAAAAGACAAAATCATCTATTTCTGGCAAAGCCCTGACTGCAGTTTCCTGCTCTCATTTGTATAATCCCTTCCAGTGATCCTGAGACGGCGAGGGGGGGAAAAGCAAGCCTTTTCCAAGCTGGAGAAACATCCCCATTTTCCTGTTGATCCTTTCCAGGTCACATCCCTCCTTCATTCACCACCTTCGCAGATGAATCAAAGTTTTCTGACGCTGCAGAAACTCCGCTCTCGCTTCCCTCCTGCGCTCCGTGGATGTGAGAGATGGTATTCCCGGGGTGAAAACAGGGACCCAGCTCCCTGTCCACGTTACAGGCAGGAGGGAGCCCGTCCCCGTGGCAAAAGGCCTGGCTCATCCATCCCACCAAAGCAGAAGAAACAGCGATGCTCTCAGCGGGTTGCAAGCTCCCTGCAAGGGGTCACTGCAGGAGCAGGGCTGTGCTCTGCGTCACTCCCGCCGCACAGGGACGGGGCTGTGTTTCTGGATGGGATCCCTATCTGCCCATCCAGCCCTCCCTGTGCCCGGCTGGAGAGGTGCTCTGCCTGCAGGAAGATCCTCGGAGCAGGTACCTCCGCAGCTGCAGCTCCCCCAGAGCCTTTGAGCCGGAGCCGATTTGTGTGTCTGCATAAAATGGAATTTTACAAGATTTACATCTAAATCCCGCCGCTAACCATCAAACCCGGCACAGCTCCCTGGTGCATCCAGACGTCAGGGGGTGGGTGGTGGGAACGCGGAGCGGCTCCGGGAATACGGGCTCTTCCGCAGGAGCACAGCCCGGGGCTTGGCCGCCGGCCCCCCGCCACGCACCCGCTGCCGCCGGCGCTCCGGAGCACAGGGAGGCGATGTAAGGACAAAGGGATGGTGAAAGAAAGGAGCTTCCAGCAGCAGCGCTGCGATGGCTTGGGAATGCCGAGAGGGAATCTGCTGACACATCCCTGCCCGGGCAGCACCGCTGCGCACCCGAACGCAGGGGTAAGGATGGGGGTTAGGGAATGATGCTGGAATGTGAGCTGCGCTTCCCTCTGCTTGGGAAGCAGAAGTTCAATGTCAAGAAATGCGCAGTGTGTGCAAGCAGATTTTCCGTTTACTGGATTTATTCCTCCCTCCCGGTGAAGTCTCCAGACATTTCACCTTGACAACCAACAGGAAGGGATTTGATCATGGGCTGAAATCAAATAAGCAAACATGTATAAATGGGCTTCCTATAGGTGACGTAGAAGTGGGGTTTACATTTCATCAGTCATAAGTGATGCAGAATGTTCCCCACCCCCAGAGAGGAGGTTCCCAAAGCAGCAGGAGGGGACAGCACCGGAGCCCAGCACCGACAGGCACGGAGAGGGGGATCAAAACCATGGCTCGAGGAGCCTCTCCATAAACTGATCCCACCGGATCACCCTGCCTTGCAGCTAAGACTGAACTGGAAAGGGGAGTAACTGGCATAGCAGTTAAGATCTCAAATCCCAAGGACAGGTTGGACAGGGCTTGGAGCAAGCTGCTCCAGTGGAAGGTGTCCCTGCCTGTGGCAGGGGTTGGAGCTGGATGAGCTTTAAGGTCCCTTCCAACCCAAAGCAGGCTGGGATTCTATGGACCAGTTTGTGACTCTCATTTCATTTGCTGCATCTCCACTTTGGTCACTTTGGTTTGAAAGGAGCCAGTTTCACATGTGGTGGCAACTAATTTTGCTTTCAAATCAGCACAGACCACAGAAAAATGCATCTCATCTATGAAAAGGTCCCACAAACACACATGGATGGAGATAAGCATACAGACACATGTATATCTTCAATGCAGGCTACAGATCATACTGGTACAACAGGTTCCACATAATCAGCTTAGCCCAAACCTAAGGGCCATTCCCAATGGACATGCCAACACTGTGGGCTTGGGAAGCAACAAACCACTGTCACCCTTCAAAACCTCACACCCATCACCCCATGGGCATCTCCTCCCACCTGCACCCAGTAAGTTGAAAACTCTCATGATTTCACGTGACTCAAATTCCTGTTTAATGTGCTCCTCTTGCTCCACATGGTTCTGCCCTTTGAGCTTTTCCCCAGCTCTCAGCCTGGTACATTAAATGTCATGAGGTTTAAAATAGCTGTGTCTTCCAACCCCATGCCTGGGAAAAAACACCCTCTCCAATAGCAAGTCCACCACATTGGCCTTCAAATCTATTCTTCTCGGTGAAAAAGACAAAATCAATTCACTGCTAATTTGGTAACAGGCCTTTCCATGCACTGTTCCTTCTTTTCTGCCCTACCACACTGAGATCTTGCATTTTCCCTCCCTTCTCCCATTTGTATGGCATCTCCCATCACGTTTCCAACCTTTCCCTTCCTCGAGCATCCTGAACTTGATGTGGATAATTGCAGGGAACATGGCAGTAATCAAACGGTGGCTGGGTGGGAAGGATAATAAGTCATTCTCTTGGGTTTTTCTCCTCTAGCTTCTCAGACAGTTGAATAATTATCCCCCACTACAGACCCAAGTGCAAGAGTAGCAATTGCAGTATCAACATGACAGAAACGAATATAGCTCTCAGGGCTATGATCAGAACCCGCTTGCACCTCACTCCTGGGTCCAAGCACTGCTGAGTGCCCTGCCTCCACTCCTACACACTTCAAAAGATCATCAAGTTGTTCATTTTGGTCCTTATCCACTGGGTGCCACATTTACATATTTAGTATGTTTATTAATGAGAGGCTAAAATGGCTTTGCAAGCCTTCCTAATGATGAGTCCCAGTCCCACTGACCCAGCCTGGCAGTGCAAGTGCCAGTGTTCCTTCAATGAAGTTTTCCATTAAGAAAAACATCAAATATTGCTTTCCAAACCCATTTCTTGCTGGAAAAGCACCATGTAACCTTTTTTAATCGACATCTTTCACAGGAGTTACAGAATGCAGCTACTGCGCAGCCGGCCCCTTATCGTGCTGCCTTGAAACACTCCAGGCCCTTCAGCACTTCGTTACCTCCATCCCCTCCATCAACAGCAGGTTGCTGTGAAGGCTCAGGAATGTTCTCTGGCCTCAAAAGGCACAGATAGAGCAGCCTGGAAAAAACCCAGCTGATACTGTGGATATCTTGAGATAAAGCAGAAGTGCAGCACATTTGGGAAGAATACACACATTGGATCCTGCCTCTTTCCAGGTTAAAGACCCTCAACAACTGCAAGGGGATATCGGGGGTTGCATCCCAGATAAATAAATAAATCAAACACTACCTATATTTAGAAGAATATTTTGTCTTCCTCCAAGTTGTTAAAAGTGGAATAGTGGAGCGAGTGCAGAGGAGGCCATGGAGATGCTGCGAGGGCTGGAGCAGCTCTGCTCTGGAGCCAGGCTGAGAGAGCTGGGCTGGGGCAGCCTGGAGAAGAGAAGGCTCCTGAAGGGGAGACCTGAGAGCAGCTCCAGTGCCTAAAGGGGCTGCAGGAAAGCTGGAGAGTTGGAATTGGGGCAGGAGTTGGAAGCGGATAATCTTTCAGGTCCCTTCCAACATAAACCAGGCTGGGATTTGATGAATAATCAGGATAACACACCATCTCCCTACCTGCTCAAAAAGCATGAAAACAACTCAGAAACAAACGTCTCCAGTGCTCCCCCAGTATTTCTTTTGCTGTTTTGCAGAGGAGTACTGACCTTTCACCAGGGGCTGCACTGCACAGTACAGAGCCATCTATTGATTTGCAAAGGATGCGATTGCTTGTGCACCAAACCAGCTCCTCTGCCTCACAGGAGCTCTTCGTCCTCCCTTTCTGGCCACACTGATTCATTATGATGAAATACTGATTTGTGATTCTAATTTCCTCCCTTCTCTTCAATAGGCTGCTCAAGGACTGACCCAAGGGCTCCAGGAACACAGCCTTGCCAATCCTTACATTAAATACCAGTGTTCTTATTTCTTTAAGAAATGCAATCATAAAGCATATTCCCATTCAAAATAATCAGCTCTTCAACCACAATTTGAAGATAATCTATTTCAGCTTGAATTTGGGAATTCTATTCACCAAATAATAAGCTGTAGCTGCTGTAAAATAACTTGAAACCTGCAGGTAAATTGGTGTGCCAGGAAATTACCAGCTCCAAACCCCAACCTGGAGCTCCTGTGGACTCTTCTGCAAGATGGATATGGCAAACACCTCAGAGGAATACAAGTCTAGGATAAGGCAAGCATTGGACTGCAGAAAATAGCAGCATAATTACAGGTATGTATTCACTAGGGACAGGCTCACTGAAATCTCTTGCCAATGCAGATGACTCTGTTTAATTGTCAACTTGACTGTTCTGGGCTGTTCTTTCCCCAGCTCTGCAGCTGGTGCACACCCCACACCTGTGCTATGGGTGTTTAAGAGGTGCTGAATGTGAAGGATGAGCTTCTTTACATTGTCTTACTCTCAAGTTGAACTCGATCTGCAGAGATCTGGGTAAATACAGGCAGGAGATGGCACAAGCACTTTATGTCTTCCAAAAATGGTGTCACTGAAAGTCATTTGGCAGCAGGGAGCTGCAGTTTCTGGAGCAATGCTCTCAATATAGCATGAATGTCTCCTCTGCAATGCAAAACCAAAGTGGCCCCCAGGACCATTCATCTTTTCAAAACAGACACATCACTTCTGAGCAACACCTTCCTGCCAGGAGGTCAGGGAGGGGATCCTGCCCCTCTGCTGCGCTCTGGGGAGACCCCCCCTGCAGCCCTGATCCAGCTCTGGGGCAGCAGCACAAGAGGACGTGGAGCTGTTGGAGCGAGTGCAGAGGAGGCCATGGAGATGCTGCGAGGGCTGGAGCAGCTCTGCTCTGGAGCCAGGCTGAGAGAGCTGGGCTGGGGCAGCCTGGAGAAGAGAAGGCTCCTGAAGGGGAGACCTGAGAGCAGCTCCAGTGCCTAAAGGGGCTGCAGGAAACCTGGAGAGGGGCTTGGGACAAGGGCCTGTAGGGACAGGCCAAGGGGAATGGCTTGAACCTGCCCGAGGGGAGACTGAGCTGAGCTCTTAGGCAGAAGCTCTTCCCTGTGAGGGTGCTGAGGCGCTGGCACAGGGTGCCCAGAGAAGCTGTGGCTGCCCCATCCCTGGCAGTGCTCAAGGCCAGGTTGGACACAGGGGCTTGGAGCAAGCTGCTCCAGTGGAAGGGGTCCTTGCCTGTGGCAGGGGTTGGAGCTGGAGGAGCTTTAAGGTCCCTTCCAATGCAAACCATTCTGTGAGTCTATGACATGCAAGGAGTTACAGCACTTTAGTTCCTTTTGTTTCATCCAGAATGCAGCTTTCGGGGTTTCTTCCCTAACCAAGGTTTTACAGCAACTGCATTTCCAAAGAAGTGGAGCATTGAGAGAAAATACATTTCATCTTAAACATAAAGGCTGGTAATTTCTGGTAGTTTCTGTTTCCATCAGATAAATGATGCAGGGTTTTGGTTCAGTCACATTACGTGCTGCGGTGGGAACTCACATCCCCTGCAGCATCTCTTCCTCAAATTGGTTTGTGAAAGCTTTATAGTTTGGAAGTAGCCAAAGTGGAACATAAAATTAAAGCTCCCTAAAAATGCAGTAAAGCTGTCGATCAAAATATAAACCAGATGGAAACCTGCTCAGTGCAGGCACTTCTTCTATATACAGCACGATCCCAGCTTTGAGGGTTTGGTGTGCTCTCCCCAAAAATGTGCACTCTAAAGATGTCATCATAAATGCTGTTGACATAAAATAGAGGAAAACTCTTCCCAGTAATTGACTGCAAGTGAAGTCAGAACTGAGACCCCATGGAGATGGTTATGAAGAGCATGGTATTCGCAGAGCAGCTGCAGGTTTTGATTCACTGTGCTGCCTTCTGTTGGAATCTTATCAGAAATGTCCCACTTACCCAAACAAGTCTGGTGCATCGTCGCTGGCTCACTGGTACGATGTGAGAGCTGCATGCTCTGCAGTGGAGATCCCACTAGAGCAGGATGCTCCAAGCCCCTGTGTCCAACCTGGCCTTGAACACTGCCAGGGATGGAGCATTCACAACTTCCTTGGGCAACCCATTCCAGGGCCTCATCATCCTCACAGTAAAGAACTTCTTCCTTATATCCAATCTAAACTTCCCCTGTTTCAGTTTTAACCCATCACCCCTTGTCCTATCACTACAGTCCCTGATGAAGAGTCCCTCCCCAGCATCCTTGTAGCCCCTTTCAGACATTGGAAGCTGCTCTGAGGTCTCCACGCAGCTTCTCTTCTCCAGGCTGAACAGCCCCAATGTTCTCATCCTGTCTTCATATGGGAGATGCTCCAGCCCCTCATCATCCTTGTGGACCTGCTCCAACAGATTCATGCCCTTCTTATTCTGGGGACACCAGCACCGCACACAGTGCTGCAAGTGGGGTCTCACTCGAGCAGAGTAGAGGGGCAGGATCACCTTCCTCAACCTGAGGAGATCAGAATACCATCACCTGTCAGCACACTAGCAGTGAGGCATCCCAGAGCAGTTGGGCGGTAACGTATCGAGCATCGTGAGGCTTCCCAAGCTGTGCCTCTGGGTCCTCCCTCCACCAGTGGAGCCATCTGGAAAAGCAGATGCCGAACAACCCCCCGACGCCGGCATGCTCTTGCACTTCCCACTCCCTGCTGCAGGCCAGGAAGGAAAAGCTGAGCCCCACATCCAGGCTGGACTTCTCCTGGATGAGTAATAACCCCCCAGGAGCGCTGACGTGGCCCTGGAGCTTTCAGACTCGAGCTGGACCCAAATATAGGTACCTACGTATAGAACTGGATTTGTAAATATGGTAAAGCACAAGGAGAGGGGCGGCGGGTGGGAACCATGCAGCAGCGGCAGCCTTGCTGCTTCCCTGGACCTCATCCCCAGCACTGATTTATACATGGGAAGAAGAATATACCTGTTTAACACAGGTCATAACCCTCAACACTTTACACTGGTGTGTCTTCAACCCTTTCGGCTGCAGCTTTCTGCAGCTTTTGTATCTTCTCCACTGAAGACGGGGTATTTTTACACCATGGCATTTTGTGTTAAAACAAGCAGATGACGTTTTGGGAGTATGGTACTTAAGGAGCTATTTCCTGACAGGAGACAAGGGAAAGCAGCAGTTTCCTCAGGCACTCGGATTGCTCCTTTCTGCTCTCTCCCCTCACGTTAACTCCCATCGTGCTCACAGTTTCCTTTGACTGCAAATCCATCTGCATGAAAATATTTGACAGCATTTTGGATTGCATCTGATTTCACAACGGGGAGGAAGCCCCAGAACACACAGGAACATTTAATCCCATTCTCCATAGGCTTCCTCCCTTGCAAGCCAGCATTTTACATCCACCACTGGCCATGGGATCCCAGGTGAAGCCCAGGAGAAGAAGCTTCCAAATCTCTGCAAATCTATCACTTAGCACTTGTTTGGACTGAAATGGCCACAGCCAGCTCCATGAAACGGGCACTGCCAGCTCCTTGACATGGCTACCACCAGCACTGCCTGTCACCACCAGTGCTGATCCCAATAGAAAGTGTTCAGGTGGATGTTTAAATATCCATCTAGTCACACAGACACTGGTTTGACGGCTACAGGATAGCACCAGTGTGTGTGAAAGATGAGGATGTATAAAACCAGTGAATGTTGCAGCCAAGAAGCTGTTATCTCTTTGATACAGCTTCCACGTCTAGCAACAAGGCTCTTCATCTACCTTTATCAAATACAACAATCCCTGACTTTCACTCTAAAGGAGGCAATACAATATCCTGAACCCTGAAGGGAATCTTCAGTTTCCCAGACCCTTCTGAAGAACTAAAGAAATCTAAGATAATACAGCAAAACTCACCAATGTTAAGGTGTGAATACACCACTTCCTTGGCATACTGAAACTCCCCACTCAATGGTATCTTATATTTCTGTAACAAAGAAGTAACTTGTATTGACAATGGTTACTTTTTCATATTGAAATCACTCTCATTTTAACTTCCAGCAGCAGAATAAGCCGCGTGTCTCCATGCATTCACCCAAGCCAGGAGATTTTGGCATGCTCGAACTGTGAAAAATCAGAACAGGAATCACTTTTAAATCATCTGAAACCAGTGACTGTGGCATCATTATCCCAGAACCTTTCCCAGCATTAGCTACACAGAGTAAGCCATGCTCTGTTATTAAATGCCTGTTTCAGAGCAAAAGCACACTGTGAAATACATGCAGCACATGGCAGTGATTTGCTCTGAACCAGGTCCAAAGTGGGTGAGCTCTGGGGTGGCTTGGACATGCTGTGGGTACTTCTACCTCCTCACAGTGTTCCTGGCTCTGCTGGTAACTGGCTTTAAATCTCCTTCACCTGGGGGCATGAAAGAAGCAGTGGTGGTTTGAATCATAGAACGAATCATGGAATGGTTTGGATTGGAAGGGGCCTTAAAGCTCCTCCAGCTCCAACCCCTGCCACGGGCAGGGACCCCTTCCACTGGAGCAGCTTGCTCCAAGCCCCTGTGTCCAACCTGGCCTTGAACACTGCCAGGAATGGGGCAGCCACAGCTTCTCTGGGCAGCTGTGTTGCGTGCTGGATGTTTTCTCCTGTTTTGCTGTATTGGCTGAGCTGTAGCCTCTGTTCCTGTAAAGCTACAAACCCTTAGGCACAGGGAGCATGAAGATCCCCACTCAAATCCTTCAGTGGCCAAGCAAGGAGAAAACAAGGGAATAGAAAGCAGAGGTTAACAAAAAGGTTGGTGAACATGAAGAAAGATATTTGGAAGCCTTAGCAAGGAGATAACAGCTTCATGGCCACAGCATTCACTGGTTTTATACATTCACATCTTTTACACATACTGGTGTTGTCCTGCGGCCATTAAATCAGTGTATTCATTAGATGGGTATTTAAATATCCACCAAAACACTTACCATAGGTGTTACCCTGCAAAGAGGTCTCAAATGCAGTGCAACATAGATGATCTGGAGTAGGACTGAATAAAAACGAGGTGTTGTTTGCAAACCTGTCCTTCCTGCATCGTTAGCAACACACCTCGACACTTCCCTGACTATTAGATTGTGTTCCCACTGAATACTCAGAACCATTATTCTCAAGTTATGCACATCAGGAATTCACCTCCCTCATCTTCCCAACTTCTTTCCTGGTGGGAAATCATCTTGGCAAAACAAACAAGGGACAGAAAGAAACACCAGGGAAAGGGAGCTCATGGAATCATAGAATCCTGGGCTGGAAGAGATCTCAAGGATCATCTGATGCAACTTTTCTAGGCAAAGAATGACCTAGACTAGATGTCCAGACAAATCTTGAAGTCTCTAAGTCTTCCTAGAGAACAGGTATACCCAGACAGAATTTGGGGGAGTATCTACTTTTGTTCCTGGCAGAGCACAGAGACAGCATCATGAGGATCAGCTTTACATGAGCACGTGTATCCATGTGTCATTTAGAGGTGTACTGAAGGGGTTTAGATCACATACCTGTACAGAATGTGCCAACACTCCTTTTCCTGCCTTTATTACCAGCAGTGGAAAACCATCTAATGATGGAATTCCCAGGGCACAATGGCCTTGAGCCTCTCCCAGGGGATCAGACTCAGGATTTAACAACCCCCAAAGCATTGCTCACTCTGAACTGGGTGAAATTGATGAGTTTTGCCAGCAAAGGCTTTGCAGGCAACTGGGGACCTTGCTCTTCAAGAGGGCGAGCTCTGCAAAGCCCCAGAGAACATACATCTCCTTTATTGAAGCTTGGCATCATAGCAGTGTTTTGAGAGAGACATGACATTGCTCATAATTTAACACATCCATATTCATTTTGAATAGGTAAAGTTGATTAAGCTAGCTTTTCTAGGTAGAAACCCATAGCTGCTAAAGACACAAGGGCTAAAAAGAGGTATTCCTGTTCTATGTGGTTCAGGACCTGGGGTAAAGACAGACTTGTTCTGCCTCTCTCAGCAGAGATGCCCCTTAGAGCCTTTGCCACCATCCTCAGTGATGTTTTCTATGGGCTTGCTCTTCCTGGATGACCTATGGTATATAATGAAAACCCACTATTCCCAGAACAGGTTTCAAGAAGAGGTTTAAGTCCTTTGAGAGACTTACTCATGCATCTCAGAATAGTCCATGTTGCAACATCGTGAGTGTATATATTTAACTGTTACTCTTTATCGCTTATGTTCCCTACCCTCTAAATATCTCTATCTCAGGGAGAAGACACGCTCTTCCTAAATGTTTTCAACTTTTTGGGGAAACCCCCACACCTAGAAAACAACTTTGGACTTTGGCATTGTTTCCCAATGATTTTTACTATGATTTTCAGATCATTTTTTATTGCTCCTATTTCCCTGACAAAACCGTATTTCAGAGAAAAGGGCAAGAAATCAGGAAGCATCTCCCTACTGTGTGCTCCTTGGCCCTTTTTCACTTCACATGTGCTAAAGGCAGCCTTTAGAGCAACACATAAAAGCACCATGAATATGTCTACTCAAACTAATAGAGTCATCATTGAATGGTTTGTGTTGGAAGGGACCTTAAAGCTCCTCCAGCTCCAACCCCTGCCACGGGCAGGGACCCCTTCCACTGGAGCAGCTTGCTCCAAGCCCCTGTGTCCAACCTGGCCTTGAGCACTGCCAGGGATGGTGACTTTTAATCTAAGATGGAAAAGGAAAGCTACCTGTAGAAGCAGAACTGCAATATAAATTAGCAAGTGCCTTATTTTAACCGTAGAGGATGCCCCTAGAACACAGCACACTCTTTCAAGAGCACATAGGACACCTGCACAAAAGAATCCCCGCTGAGCCTGGCTGATGAATCTCAAGACTACAGGATTCAGATGCCGACACTCCACTGCTTTCTTCCATGCACCCAAATAGTGATTTGAGAAAACACACTCCCATTTTCAGGAAAACACGAACCCAGATGTTTCAGAGAAAGGCTCCACAAAGGGCACCGTTACCTCCCGACACTTTGCTCTCCCGGTTATGGCATTTCCTCATAGGAAACATTTAATGGAAGGCAAATGCGGTGCATTTGTTTCCTTGGAAACAAACCGCTTCAACCTCCATCGCACACGGTCTCAAGCAAAAGCAAACTCTGTAATGAGGCCCAAGGCCTTGCTATTTTTAGCCAGAAAGACGTTAAATCACGACTATTTTATTCGCAATATAGCACAATGAAAATGCAGGGATCTCAATGAGCGGAGTAAGGCTTTGTAGCAGGAAAAACAATGAATGCATTGAATTACACTGAGAAATGGAATTTTCACCCATTTAAAATAATTGAGTAGACTTGGACTTTAACCAGGATTAAAAGAAAACTTCCAAGTTTAAACTGAGTACAGTTCTGGTGTTCTCAACATAAGCAGGACATGGAGCTGTTGGAGCAAGTCCAGAGGAGGCCACGAGGATGATCAGGGGCTGGAGCACCTCCTGTATGAAGATAGGCTGAGAAAGTTGGGGCTGTTCAGCCTGGAGAAGAGAAGGCTGCGTGGAGACCTCATGGCAGCCTTCCAGTATCTGAAGGGGGCCTATAGGGATGCTGGGGAGGGACTCTTCATTAGGGACTGTAGTGACAGGACAAGGGGTGCCGGGTTCAAACTGAAACAGGAGAAGTTCAGGTTGGATACACGGCAGAAGCTCTTCCCTGTGAGGGTGCTGAGGCGCTGGCACAGGGTGCCCAGAGAAGCTGTGGCTGCCCCATCCCTGGCAGTGCTCAAGGCCAGGTTGGACACAGGGGCTTGGAGCAAGCTGCTCCAGTGGAAGGGGTCCCTGCCCGTGGCAGGGGTTGGAGCTGGAGGAGCTTTAATGTCCCTTCCAACACAAACCAGGCTGGGATTCTAAGTGACAAAAGAAACGATCAAGAGGTAACACTTGTTCTTTTAGGAGACTTTAATACCCTGAATAACCACCCACTGTTAGTGCCTGTTGTAAACAACATTTGGCCACCAAGGCTCAAGCACTATCAAGTACCACGACCCACATATGCATTGTCAGTGCTTTACTCAGGCTCTAGGATAAAACAGCACCATTAACACCGACTTCTAGCTGAATACTGTTTGCTCTACAACAAACTACTGTATAAAACTCAGCACAATAAGTGTTAGTTGATCAGGTTAGCTATAGTGCTTTTGCAGTCAGAAGCAAAATCCTTTCTCATATCCTAGGAAGATGCTGAACCCCCAGAGATCCACTTCTAGTAGAGCTGACATTGTAGCTTCTGCCAGTGGGATCAAGAAACACTTGTATCCTGGTCTTCAAAACATCCACTTTCCAAATCTTTATATTCATAAACATACAGAAATGGCTTCAAGTTGCACCAGGGGAGGTTTAGATCGGGTATTGGGAAAAATGGTTTCAAGAAGAGGGTTGTCAAGCACTGGAACTGGCTGCCTAGGGAAGTGGGCATCCCTGGAGGCATTTAAAAGACGTGTAAATATGGCACTTAGGGATATGGTTTTGTGGTGAATGTGGCAGTGACTAGTTAATGGTTGGACGTGATGATCTTAAAGGCATTTTCCAACGTGAATGGTTCTATTTTATGATGTAAGTGACCAGCAGTCAGAACACAGAACTGCCCAAAGAGTAAACTACTCTGGATTTTCACCAGTTCTACTCTGCCCACCAGACACAAAGATAAAAAGTGCATATGTTACTGTGGTCTCCATGCTACGCTCCTAACAAACACATCTACATCATGCAAGGAGCTCAAGAACCAAAATCCTATAATCAGAGAAAAGAGATAGATTATTTCACTAGAAATAGCAATATTGCCTGAGGAACTTAGAAGGAACTGGATAGTTTCATCTAAAATACATTGGCCAATTCTATTCTGCTTATGTTCTTTCCTGTGAGGGTGGTGAGGCACTGGAATGGGATGCCCAGGGAAGCTGTGAATGCTCCATCCCTGGCAGTGTTCAAGGCCAGGTTGGACACAGGGGCTTGGGTAAGATGGTTTAGTGTGAGGTGTCCCTGCCCATGGCAAGGGGGTTGAAACTTGATGATCTTAAGGTCCTTTCCAACCCTAACTATTCTATAATTCTGTGATTCCTCAGTGGTTTTACTGTAGAAAACCTCTTCCTCATTTCAATTAAAAAGGTGTCAACTGAATTCTGCAGAATAATTATCTGAAAAGATAAAGGGAAAAGAATTATCTATTAAATTCTGTTGTGAAATCAATTTTTTTTTTCCTCAGAAGGCCTTTTAAAGAATTCTAGAAGTATTTATTCTATAAATGTGTAATTCTATTGCTAATTTTTACTTTTAGACATTATTGGGTGGGTTTTTTTCTGGGCACTGAACAGATTATCAAAACAGTATTTCTGACAAATTCTATTATTCGGCTGCTTGGGGAAAGGGATCATTAAAACCAAGATTTACAAAATCACAGCTTCATGTTTCATACAGCAAAACTGAGCCCGGGAGTGAGATTGTTTCACAGCCCTTCACTTGTATTTGCTGCTCTCTGGAGATTCTCTCACTTGCTGCTGATAGATTTTCCTTTTCCTTGTATAAATGTTTTAAACTGAGAGCAATTTATTCTCTGACCATCACGTCTTTTTGATTAAACATTCCACTGCAGGCTTTTTTCCACCATAAATAGAGAGATTTTCAATAAAAGGAAGCGTCGTGACACTTGTGAGTTGAATCACTTGAACAAACAGAGGTAAATCACAGGGAAGGGAATTTCAATGCTTTTCTGGATAAGGATTATTTGGCTTAATGTTGAATATGTCCTTCTTCCAGAAACAGAGGTTTAATCTCTTCCTGACTAAAACACTGCCCCAAGGGCAACCTATGGTGGGGTCATTTACAGGGGAAGTACTGGGGAAAAAAAGAGAGTATTAAGTGATGGGAAGGCAAGAGGAGAAAGAGAGACTTCAGCCTAACCTCACTTCATGTTATCACACAAATCAATGCATGGAGATACCACTGCTGAGTCACCAAGGTAAAACTGTCACGATTTGGGTTTGGGAGGTATGTCAGTTTTCACAGATGACCCCACATACCACCACAAACAGCAGTAAATCTGGCATACCTAATAACCAGGAATTTGTTCTGCCTTATATTTCTTCCCTGTGAGGGTGCTGAGGCGCTGGCACAGGGTGCCCAGAGAAGCTGTGGCTGCCCCATCCCTGTCAGTGCTCAAGGCCAGGTTGGACACAGGGGCTTGGAGCAAGCTGCTCCAGTGGAAGGGGTCCCTGCCTGTGGCAGGGGGTGGAGCTGGATGAGCTCTTAAAGCTCCCTTCCAACCCAAACCAGTCTGGGGTATAAAAGAACGGGCTGAAGGACTCCAGCAGAGACTACACACAACATCATCTGTAGCTTTGGTGCTGGAAAGTAGCGAAGGGGAAAGGGACCTGGGGGTCCTGGTGGATAGGAGGATGAACATGAGCCAGCAATGTGCCCTTGTGGCCAAGAAGGCAAATGGCATCCTGGGGTGCATTAGAAAGGGTGTGGTTAGTAGGTCAAGAGAGGTTCTCCTCCCCCTCTATTCTGCCTTGGTTAGGCCGCATCTGGAATATTGCATCCAGTTCTGGGCCCCTCAGTTCAAGAAGGACAGGGAACTGCTTGAAAGAGTCCAGCACAGAGCCACAAAGATGATTAAGGGAGTGGAACACCTCCCTTATGAGGAGAGGCTGAAGGAGCTGGGTCTCTTCAGCTTGGAGGAGACTGAGGGGTGACCTCATCAGTGTTTACAAATATGTAACGGGTGGGTGTCAGGATGATGGAGCTAGGCTTTTTTCAGTGATATCCAGTGATAGGACAAGGGGCAATGGGTGTAAACTGGAGCATAGAAGGTTCCACGTTAACATCAGGAAGAACTTCTTTACTGTGAGAGTGACAGAGCACTGGAACAGGTTGCCCAGGGGGGTTGTGGAGTCTCCCACATTGGAGATATTCAAGGCCCGCCTGGACAAGTTCCTGTGTGATGTACTCTAGGTTACCCTGCTCTTGCAGGGGGGTTGGACCAGATGATCTCTTGAGGTCCCTTCCAACCCTTGGGATTCTGTGATTCTCTGTTCCCCATACAGCAACTGAAGGATAATGGATCACTGCAGAACTGTTACCAATATTTCCATGATTGATGGCAAATCTACAACCCTGCACTGCAAAAAAGCCACACAGATTTAGCTCAGTCTGCAATCACCATAAGCAGGCGTTTGTGAAACACCCTTCTCCATTCATGGTACAACACTCCTTATGCACAGCGCGTTGGGATCTCAGTGCTTGAAGCAAGAAGTGGTGGTTAACTCAGAAGTGATAACCTTTTCAAATGTCAAGGTGTGATTGTACGGGTGTTATGCAGACACCCCCGGCCCCACGCTCGCAGCCGCAGGGAGACCAGCAGTTATTGCTGCACTATTCAATATATTGCTATTTTCCCACATAGAGCAGGTTAGATATTAAAGTCTCTCCCTATTCTGAAAGCAGCTGACACAACAGCAGAAAACTCAGAGACAGATCTAGTCCCATACATCAGGCAATTCACCGCTGATAAATGACACTTCTCTGTCTGCCTAAGAAATGCTTCATTAGAAGTGCAGCTCAACCCCTACTGTTCCCAGAGAAAAGATCCACTTACTTCGAGTTGCTCTGGATCCTAATATCATGCTTCTGTCTCCTCAGCTCCTCCTAAACAACAGCTTTATACAGCTCTACATACTGCAAAGAGACAATCTACCTGCTGAGACAGAAAATTGCCCCGGTTGTCACAGAAGTACATACACCAGGAAGCAGCTGGCATGAAAACTATCTTGTTGTGAACAATGGGAAGCTGAGATTCTTAATGTTTTTCATTCCTCCAGTCTCTAGGGTATGTCTGATTCTGCTCTGCAAGATATGACTTAACATTATGGATGACAAAGAAGGTTAAGTCATCTTGTATGTCAAATAAAGTCATCAATAACTGTAAGTTTAGCGCAGGGCAATGCAGACCAGCTCTGGGGCAGCAGCACAAGAGGGATGTGGAGCTGTTGGAGCGAGTGCAGAGGAGGCCATGGAGATGCTGCGAGGGCTGGAGCAGCTCTGCTCTGGAGCCAGGCTGAGAGAGCTGGGCTGGGGCAGCCTGGAGAAGAGAAGGCTCCTGAAGGGGAGACCTGAGAGCAGCTCCAGTGCCTAAAGGGGCTGCAGGAAAGCTGGAGAGGGGCTTGGGACAAGGGCCTGTAGGGACAGGCCAAGGGGAATGGCTTGAACCTGCCCGAGGGGAGACTGAGCTGAGCTCTTAGGCAGAAGCTCTTCCCTGTGAGGGTGCTGAGGCGCTGGCACAGGGTGCCCAGAGAAGCTGTGGCTGCCCCATCCCTGGCAGTGCTCAAGGCCAGGTTGGACACAGGGGCTTGGAGCAAGCTGCTCCAGTGGAAGGGGTCCCTGTCCGTGGCAGGGGTTGGAGCTGGAGGAGCTTTAAGGTCCCTTCAATACAAACCATTCCATGATTCTGTGACCACCATCCCTCACTGGGATCACAAGGAAGAGGATCAGTCTGTGTCAAGAAGATTCAGCAAACTACAGTCACCCTTGTTCTTGCACCACGTTGCATATGGATACTGGCCAATTCTGTGGTGAATCCAATCCACAGGAATCTCCAGTGTGAACATCTGAAAACCTCCAAGGCTTCAGAGCTCTAAAGAGCATTTGCAGCATGAGCAGTCTCATTTGCAAGAGTTCAGTTCCTGAACTTTGGAGAATGGAAACTTGGACTCAACCTGATTTTCCTCCAAGTCCCCCAAGTGAGAAGCACATCTGGAAGATGTTAACCTCCTATACTGGTGTGTTTAGACATAAGAACTGGACAAAACGGTTCCTAGGCCAGTGAATGTATATTTTTTTTGTTATTTTAAGAGCAATTGAAAACTGTTATATCTGATATTAGCTGAAAACTGCACCTAGTTAATAGAATCAGGACCAAACAAGTGGAATGCCATTTCTGCTAAAGAAACCAGGAACACAGAGATTAATGTTCCTCTAATTGTACAGGGCAGTAATCCTACTGAGGGGGCTTCGTGTGACACTAACAAGGCAGAAGGCAGAGTGGGCCATAAATCTCACAGTGGCCCCTCTGTGGGATTTCAGCTCCACACGAATTATTCAGCTGCTTTAAGAAAAACAGCTTAATAGGTATTTTATTCCAGCTTCTTCGTTATGAATTTGCCCCTTCTTGCACTCACTGCCTTCAACACTGGAAAGAGGAATTTATTGTGCTTTCAGCTCATGATGCACCAATCCTTAACCCTTTCTTTGCCTGAGGGGAGCTGCTATCTCTAATTGCCATTGACTTCAATGAGATCCTGCTGGAACATCTCTAAATCTGTTGCAGAGAAAACCGGAGACTGATCCATCAGCAAGAGCTGGGGATCCGGCTGAAGGGAAGCACGAGGATAAACTCGGATTTTGCTAACAAATACCTGGCTACAGCACACCGGTGAGCACAAGCAGGGAACCTGGAGCATGATAACACTTGTCAATAAACCCCAGATCTGCTTTGGGAAATTGAACTCAACAAGCCAATGTGGAAGCTCTTCCCTGTGAGGGTGCTGAGGCGCTGGCACAGGGTGCCCAGAGAAGCTGTGGCTGCCCCATCCCTGGCAGTGCTCAAGGCCAGGTTGGACACAGGGGCTTGGAGCAAGCTGCTCCAGTGGAAGGGGTCCCTGCCCGTGGCAGGGGTTGGAGCTGGGTGAGCTTTAAGGTCCTTTCCAACCCAAACCATCCCTTCATTCATTCATTCTGCCATAATGTTACCTCTGCTCACATAAGATCTATCTTTCCATGCCCTAACCACTTTAAAGCCCTGTTTTCACTAATTGTCTTGGTAGCTCATTATCAAGTTCATTATGAATTGCACAAGGCTAAACATCTAGCACACACAAAAAATGCTGTAGTGCTTTAGTACTGCAATGGAATATATTAAAAATATGCCTGAGGAGATCCTAAAAAGCATGTAAATTCAGAAGCATCAACTCCAAGAACATGGCCCACCCAAATCTGCCGGTTTGCAATTTCTCTTTCACCAGTAAGATTATTCATGTGCCCAGTTTTCTGGTTTTTCATCCATTCAAGAGTCCACAGTCTTTCTTATCATAGAATCACAGAATCCTACAATGGTTTGGGTTGGAAGGGACCTTAAAGCTCCTCTAGCTCCAACCCCTGCCACGGGCAGGGACCCCTTCCTCTGGAGCAGCTTTGCTCCAAGCCCCTGTGTCCAACCTGGCCTTATCACTGTATTTAATTCCCACCCAACCTGTTGGAATCCACATATTCGGCTTCTCCAATCTGGCAGCCCCTTGGATGGAAGCTTAGGACATGAGCCCATTGGATTTGGCAGCTACTCATGACTGGGAGAGAGATACAGTTTCCCAGCAGGCAATCCCAAACCTGGAGCTGGAGATCCACTGATACATGCCCAAACTGTCCCTTGGGATAGAGGTCCACAAAGAGCTGGAGTCATCAAGATGCATTTTCCTCATGGACCACCTGCACCCATCTCCCTGCGCAAGTGGGCAAACCAAGGATCAATTTGCCCAAGTCACAATGATGCCAGGCTTCAAACAGGGATTTGCTTGCTGCATCCTACTCAGATAATCCTGGAAAACTCAAAGGGCAATTTAACACTTTAACAACATTAAAAGGTATTTTCAGTTAGATCTTAGGAAAAGAATCTTTAGTCAAGCAAATGCAACTGTAACCTTTTCTATTTTTTGTTTGTGACAATGTATTGGCATTAACATTCATTATTTCAAACATGAGTAATATAAAAATAAGAAAATCACATAGTAGGAAAGTATCAAAATGACAGCAGCAGCAAATAAATAGCTCTTTCAAATTAGACTCTACTCTTTCATCATGAAGGAGAGCTCTTTTCCATTGCAGCAAAGTAACAGGCAAACTAATAATTTAATGTGAACTGGAAGGCGTGAGATAAAACAAGAATTAGGAACACTTTCAGACTTGCAATAAACTTTATTCGTTACACGCAAGCATAAATGTAATAGAACATCTGGAACTGCACATGGATGGATGGCGTTGTTGTAAGGTATGGAATTGGTTTGTCAGATTGAAAATTAACCATCCTAATGTGTACTGCATAGAAGATCCACTGAATTTCTGGGAAGGAACACAGCCAGAACTGGGAGCAATCCTGCTTAGTAACAGCTAAGTAATAGACAGGAGTTCTGAAGATGCTGATATTGGTTAAGCCAGGCTGGAGGGGGCTTGGAGCAAGCTGCTCCAGTGGAAGGTGTCCCTGCCTGTGGCAGGGGTTGGAGCTGGAGGAGCTTTAAGGTCCCTTTCAACACAAACCAGGCTGGGATTCTGTGATTCTATGAAAAAGAAGTGGTGGAAATTCATACAATCATAGAACAGCAAATTTGTTTGATTTCACCTCCCCAAAAGAACTGCTCAAGCTGACAGGGTACAAAGCTATTTTACTGCATCAAAAGGAGTGTGACCAGCAGGTCAGAGGAGGTGATCCTGCCCCTTTACTCTGCTCTCGTGAGACCTCACCTGGAGCATTGTGTGCAGTTTTGGTGTCCTCAACATAACAAGGACATGGAACTGTTGGAGACAGCCCAGAGAAGGGCAACGAGGATGCTCAGGGGACTGGAGCACCTCCTGTATGAAGACAGGCTGAGAAAGTTGGGGCTGTTCAGCCTGGAGAAGAGAAGGCTGCATGGAGACCACAGAGCAGCTTCCAGTATCTGAAGGGGGCCTATAGGGATGCTGGGGAGGGACTCTTCATGAGGGACTGTAGTGACAGGACAAGGGGTAATGGGTTAAAACTGAAACAGGGGAAGTTTAGATTGGATATAAGGGGAAATTCTTTCCTGTGAGGGTGGTGAGGCACTGGAATGGGTTGCCCAGGGAGGTTGTGAATGCTCCATCCCTGGCAGTGTTCAAGGCCAGGCTGGACAGAGGCTTGGGTGGTACGGTTTAGAGCGAGGTGTCCCTGCCCATGGCAGGGGGGTTGGAACTGGATGATCTTAAGGTCCTTTCCAACCCTAACTGTTCTATGATTCTACAGGTTTCCACAGCACTTCAGCCCTCCTCAATATGGCCAAAGTCTGTTTTAGCCTTGGCCAGAGTCAGAGAACCATCATGATGCTCAGAAAGGCAAAAAATACTTTAGTAAATGAGTGGAATTTGCCTTTTTCTCTGCCTCTTGAGTCCTGCAGCTCGATTTAGATGTTTCTGTTGGGTGGAGGAGCAATCCAGCACCCCCAAGCACATCCCAAGCTATCGCTGCCTTATGGCTTCGTAAGCACAAAGTAAAAACACAAGAACCCCGAAGTAACTTAATTCCTGTAGGGCTCAATAAGAAGCTAGTCACATGAAGCAGTCTTCACCAGCACTTCCAACGCTGGCCTGTGTGTGATCGATCCTCTCTGGGCAGGCAGTCATACAACGTGACCACCAGATGCAAACTGGAACTGAAAGCTTTAGCCTGGCTCCTGCTGCCCTTTCCCACGTCTGTATTTGCAATCTCTACAGCACAAATACACAAATACTTACACTGGGGGGGGAAATCTGTTGAGTATTGAGTAATTTACCTTATAGCAACAAAATACTTTCCAAATCAGCACCTAATGAGTTATGAAATTCAAACCTGAAGTTTATCAGTGTAGAGTAAAAACAGGCAATGCAGTGATTTCCTGCAGAACCATAAATGTATCCCACTCTAGTAGAAATGAAATGCAATTCCCAGCATTCTCCTGTATACTAGAGTAATATTCATCAACATCTTTAAACTTGCATGTCCCTGCTGCTCCTGAATCCATGGCGCTGCATTATTATTCTGAGCAAGGTACTTCCTAAAATTCAGAGCTTCTTTAGTGTTTGTATTTGTTTTTCATGAGTGTACACAGATCATACAAGAAGAAAGAGTGGACCTGACGTGAGCAAGGATCCAGGACATCGAGCCAATTCAAAAGAGAATCAAATCAAAGCTTATAGACCTCTGAAACAATTTCTTCTGGCTTTGACTGCTGAATTTGGTGCCTAATCAGTAAACTCTCAGGTGGGAACACTGGGGGATGTTATAAAAGAAGGATTTTCTCTGCAGAAACATTTACTTTTCATCTCTGTTACTGCAACAGAGATAAAGCAGTAGAAAATATTGTTAAGGATCATAAGGCGAGACTGGCACCCAGATATAGAACCAACGAGGTTGGAAAAGCCCTTCAAGCTCACCCAGTCCAACCATTCCCCTGCCCTGCCAAGGCCACCACTGACCCATGGCACTGAGGCCTCGTCTCCACGGGGTGTGAACACTTGCAGGGATGGTGCCTGCAGCCCTGCCCTGGGCAGCCTGTTCCAATGCCTGAGCACCCTCTGGGGCAGGAATTGTTCCTCAGCTCCATCTGAACCTGCCCTGGTGCAGCTTGAGGCCGGTTCCTCTTGTCCCATCCCTTGTTCCTTGGGAGCAGAGCCCAGCCCCTCCTGGCTCCATCCTCCTGTCAGGCAG
This sequence comes from Neopsephotus bourkii, assembly GCF_033783945.1. Classification (NCBI taxonomy): domain Eukaryota; kingdom Metazoa; phylum Chordata; class Aves; order Psittaciformes; family Psittacidae; genus Neopsephotus; species Neopsephotus bourkii. Next base: position 5,053,867 of record NW_026901735.1, read on the forward strand.
TTGGAGGCAGCCATCAGGTCCCCCCTGAGCCTTCTCTTCTCCACACTGAACCCCCCAGGTCCCTCAGCCCTTCCCCATCACACTTGGGCTCCAGGCCCTGCTCCAGCTCCGCTGCCCTTCTCCGGCCCCGCTCCAGCCCCTCCATGCCTCTCTTGTACTGAGCAGCACAGACCAAGATGATCCCCAGGTCAAGAAAAACCCCAAGCTTTTACTTGTGTATTCCAGTGTTTTTCATAAAGGAAAAGACCAGGATCAGCATCCTTAGATGGTCTAACTTTAAAGACAGTGGTACTGCTAATGGTGTTCAGCAACATCCAGTGGTGGTTTGGCAATAAACGGTGCTGGTCTTCAACTTGGTCATCAACAGAGATGAATCAAAGGAAGCTTTTGGAAAGAGCGTGTTGCCACAGAAATGCATCTCTAAGGGAACCCCAGCAGTGCTTGGGAGAAGCAACAGGCACAGCAGACACTAGAAACCTCAACCTCCCAATTGCCAAGAGAACCAGAAGCCACCTTTCCAAGAACAGAGGTTCAGATCCATAGAACTGCCAATGTTTAAACCCTCGCCCCAAAGGAAAAGAGCAGTGCGCAGTAACACTGGGATACAGGCAATGTGGAGGGAGACACAGTCCCGCAGATGCACCAGAAATAGCTAAATCCTTGTGAGAGAAGCAGCTGTGGCCAGCTCCGGGTGAATGTCTACAGCTTTGTCCCTTCTGACATGTACCTCCAAGCACTTCCTTTACTCGGCAAAAGGCATTCGAAAGGTGAGGCACTGGAATAGGTTGGTGAGGCACTGGAATGGGTGCCCAGGGAGGCTGTGAATGCTCCATCCCTGGCAGTGTTCAAGGCCAGGTTGGATGAGGCCTTGGGTGAGATGGTTTAGTGTGAGGTGTCCCTGCCCATGGCAGGGGGGTTGGAACTGGATGATCTTAAGGTCCTTTCCAACCCTAACTATTCTATGATTCTAAAGTAGCAGCCCCAAGCGGATTCCGAGATCACAGTTAGATCCATCCTATGAAAACCATTCCATTCATTCTCCCCATCTTTGTTGCCTCCAAAGTGTTTTAAAAGTGACTGGTACACTCTAACCAGTGGAAGCCGTGGCTGAAAGTGAGCCATTTGCAGCCCATCAGTCAAGTAAAGCGCAGTCTCAACATTGCAAATACAGTGCTCAGTGAGAAACCCACAGTGACATCTGTGTGGGTGCTCTAATATGCCTGGTAAATAAAACGCATTCAGAAGATGGCTCCAAATGCTGACAACGGAGAGTGATGAACAGGGGGTTTGCTCGTGGGAAGATTCGGTGGGATTCCACCAGGAAACCATAAACCTGAATATTACAGTTCCCCAGCGACCTGCAGAGACAGAGCTCTAGGATAAAGTACCCCATTGAGCAGCAGTGCTGGTCAGAGTTATCCAGGATAGCCTCCAGTGAAACCCTGAATTGGGTTTTGGGGTTTTTTTAATAGAAATCCTTCAGTGCTGCTGTATGATTTCCTCTCATTCAAGTCAAATGAAGTGCAAAACAAAATAAGCAACTGGGATGTTCTGGAAGTAATGAAACCACAAGAAATCCCACTGCCAAAAGGAGCAGCATTGGAGCTCATCAAGGAGCTTCCACAGGAGGTGGAAAAACACACCTTCACTTTGGTACCTAGCTGCTGTCATTAGTTTTCCATGATACTATTTCATCATTCAATGCATGATGCAAGATGCAGAAAATCACAGTTCTTAGATCAACCAAGATACAGTTGTGACCCCTTCTGCTAGTCCAAAGCTCAACATGCACAGTATTCAGGTATCAAAACATGAATTAAATCAAAACATGAAGACAAAAGGGGAACTTCACTGCGCACAGCTTTCTCTTAAATGCAACTCAGTAAGGCAGCAATGTAATCCACAAGACAACGGAGATGGAACTGTCATTCTACTAAATCATAATTGATACAAAGGAAATATAAGCCCTAAGGAGAGATGAAGGAGACACAGGCTGAGAAAGCTGGGGCTGTTCAGCCTGGAGAAGAGAAGGCTGCGTGGAGACCTCAGAGCAGCTTCCAGTATCTGAAGGGGGCCTATAGGGATGCTGGGGAGGGACTCTTCATGAGGGACTGTAGTGATAGGACAAGGGGTAATGGGTTAAAACTGAAACAGGGGAAGTTTAGATTGGATATAAGGAGGAAATTCTTTACTGTGAGGGTGGTGAGGCACTGGAATGGGTTGCCCAGGGAGGTTGTGAATGCTCCATCCCTGGCAGTGTTCAAGGCCAGGTTGGACAAGGCCTTGGGTAATATGGTTTAGTGTGAGGTGTCCCTGCCCATGGCAGGGGTTTGGAACTGGATAATCTTAAGGTTCTTTCCAACCCTGACTATTCTATGACTCTATGATTCTAAGTCCCTGGTCTGATCCAGGGCTGAGCTCACAGGACTGAAAGAGGGTAGACTGAGAGGGGATCTTAGGAGGAAGTGGTGTGCATGCCTTGCCAGTTAGTGCATAGAGTACCTAAACTGCCTTCAGATTAGCCCAGCCCGGACATGTCAATGGGGCTGCAAACACAAACCTGACCCCTTTAGGTGCCAAAATAGAGGGCAGGGAGCAGTGTCCGCCCTCTCCCTCCTGCTGCTGCTGAGGGTTTCACATTGCTGAGCTGCACAGCAATAGGTGTTTCTGGTCGGTTGAAAAGTCAATGGCTACTGCCTCAGCCCAGGCTGACCGTGAGGTGGCACTGGGAATGTGTGACCATCCCTCCTGGCACTGGTGAGGACTTACCCTGAGCATGGACCCCCATAGAATCACAGAATAGTTAGGGTTGGAAAGGACCTTAAGATCATCAAGTTGCAACCCCCCTGCCATGGGCAGGGACACCTCACACTAAACCAGGTCACCCATGATCATCCACATGGAGCAGCCGTGAAAGAAGATGTGATTGACTCTGTCCCTTGCTTTATTCCAAAAGGAATAACACCCAAGTCAGACCTGTGACACTTTAAGAGCTCAAAACATCCTGGACCAAAACGACTTTGTCCGCTGTCAGAGCTGTAACATTTATTAACATGAGCTGCTCTTCCAAGTAGCAAGGTGATGGTGCATCCCATAGCATTCTCATTTGCTGCACGCAGCACTATTTGCAGCAGTCATTTAATAACCCCTCTAGGATTTTACTTTTCCACTTGACTGCAAATTTTCAAACCCAAGAATTAAATGTATTCAGGTTTCCTCCCCAAATACATGGTAATGCTTATGCTAAAAAGCTCTCAGCTCTTGTGTTTCATTTTTAAAGCACGGAGAGCAGGCGGTTCCCCATGGAAGTGTATATGTTGTTTGAGATGGTTTCCAAAATCTCATATTTAAAGCTGAATCCATCAAGATTTGGCAATGCCTAAGCATGGCAAGGCCAATGATGATACCTGTGGACATAACGAACTCTTAAGCTGGCCTTTTAGAGAAGATGGGATTACTTTGGTCTGCATGGGAAGGAAGATCATGCTCTAGGGGAGCAAAAAGGAGCATCTGCCCCCTCTGCAGTATGGACCTCATGAGTGTAATTCACTCGGGACCATGACATTTGTAGGAACTGCTAAGTGTGCCCTGCTGGCAGCCAACGGATGAATGACATCTGGAGCCAGGGAGAAAGTCTCCTACCAGCTCACACCAGCAAGGGGTGTAATGGAGAAGAGAGTTACAACCCCAGGATTGTCCAGGTGTCACATGGACAAGTGCTCTGCAGCTGCAGAGAGGACACTGACAACAGCTTTAGTGCCATAGAATCCCAGACTGCTTTGTGTGGGAAGGGACCTTAAAGCTCCTCCAGCTCCAACCCCTGCCACAGGCAGGGACCCCTTCCACTGGAGCAGCTTGCTCCAAGCCCCTGTGTCCAACCTGGCCTTGAGCACTGCCAGGGATGGGGCAGCCACAGCTTCTCTGGGCACCCTGTGCCAGCGCCTCAGCACCCTCACAGGGAAGAGCTTCTGCCTAAGAGCTCAGCTCAGTCTCCCCTCGGGCAGGTTCAAGCCATTCCCCTTGGCCTGTCCCTACAGGCCCTTGTCCCAAGCCCCTCTCCAGCTTTCCTGCAGCCCCTTTAGGCACTGGAGCTGCTCTCAGGTCTCCCCTTCAGGAGCCTTCTCTTCTCCAGGCTGCCCCAGCCCAGCTCTCTCAGCCTGGCTCCAGAGCAGAGCTGCTCCAGCTCTCGCAGCATCTCCATGGCCTCCTCTGCACTCGCTCCAACAGCTCCACGTCCCTCTTGTGCTGCTGCCCCAGAGCTGGATCAGGGCTGCAGAGGGGGCTCTCCCCAGAGCACAGCAGAGGGGCAGGATCCCCTCCTTCAACCTTTGCTTCTACCTGGAGCAGAACACAGATGCAGCCTCTGCCCTTCACAGCACATCTGAAGTTTGTTAAGGGTTGCTGGAGCATGGACCCTCATGATTAGGCAGCAGTGATGTGTGGGCACTTTTGGATCATCTCTGCAAAGGACTAAATCTGATGACTCAAGTGCCCTGTTCTAAATGTCCTGCTGATCAAGACTACATTAGCAAAACTCCTTGGTGAGGATGGGATTCCTGCTATGCTCTTTGCTACACTGGCTAACGCATGAAGGAAAACCACCAGCCTTGGAAGAAGAGCACATGATGCAGCTCCAGCATGAGGGATGTGATGGATCCCTCTGAAAGACGGCACTGAAGGAATCATGAAGAACCATAGAATCACAGAATGGTTTGGGCTGGAAAGGGCCTTTTAAGATCATGCAGTTGCAACCCCCTGCCACGAACACTGAGTCACTCTCACCAACCCGACTGCCACATGTGCTAATTGAAAGGAAGAGCTGCCACCAGCTAAACACAATGTCAACGCTGAATTAAGAGTTGTTGGGCAAACTACAGGCTTGGAACCATTAAGATGCTGTTGCCATGAGCTACAGAAGTTATTTTCACACAGACTGCAGCCGAGGTGGCAGAAAGAAGCCTTTTAAAAAGGTATTAATTTCTAGGAACCAATACATCACATTTATTTATAACCCCTTACTAGAGGCAATAATCTAATACAGAAGTAAAAAGACAGTGGAAGGCATTCTGATCCCCTCCCCGGCAAAACAGATAACAGCATTAGGTCTCAAGCAAAACGAAATGGTTGCGGGGTTTTTATTACAGGCTGATTTGCTTCAGGTTACACAGGAACCTGCTGCATCGGGGAGGCAACAGCGCTGTGCCGCATGTGGGAGTCAGCAAATTCAATTGTAAAGCTGCTCTGAAAACACTCTTCTCACAATGAGGTTACAGCAACACGAATGATTAAAGGGGATGAGCTGCTCCTGGCTCCTGTGTTTTCCCAAGCAGGTATCAGCTACCCATGAGCAAGGGGCTCTGATGGCATGTTCAGTTCGGAGAGAGCTTACATATTCTTACACTAAATGGCAATTTTTATATAGAATTTAGCTTTATCTGTAATAGTGGGAAAATATTATTCCTCTTGGGGTTTATTTGGGAGTTCAAATTGTAAGGATTTGATAGTTTTAATACCAGGATTGCTTTGCCTCCCAGATTTAAGGTGGCTGTGATGTGCTATCTCATAGCCCAGGGATTTCCCAGGCACAGGGGTGCAGGGACACTGTGAATACTTTGGATGGAGGAAAGTCCAGGAAACCTGCTTGAATAGATCAGCATGGATATTAATCAACTTTCCAACTAGTTTTTACCAAGATTCACTCTGTCATTGGCTGCTGAACATCCTGCATCTGACATAAACCCAACTGAAATGTTTGCACAGAATGATGCTGGTTACAGCTGAGATGGAGAATATTGCAGTGTGTAATACATGTGCACCATCTACACCTGCTCTCTCCTTTATCACCATAACTTCATCACACTCGGGATTCTGTGATTCCCCTTTTCTCCTCTATTTTCTCCTCTCTTCATATTAGTCTTGTACGATTTTTCCTAGCAGCAACAGGCAGGAACCAAGTGTTACAGCTGGTCTTGAGTGAGAAATAAGATTATTCCATAGCTGCAAGGTATCTACATATTACCCTCAGACATTTCAGCTGGCCAATATGCAAGGAAAGACTCTAATCCATCTGGATACAGAAATCAGACACTCAGAACAGCTTGGGTTAGAAGAGACTCTGGAAGAATCTCATGCAGACCCCGATACAAGCAGGTCCAAGCAGATCAGGCTGCTCAGGGCCTTGCCTTGCCAAATTTGGGGCATCTCCAAGCACGGTGATCCCACAGCTGCCCTGGCCCTGGCCCAGCAGCTGCCCATCGTCCCATTGAGACACTATTTGCTTACAGCAAGCCAGAATTTCCTGTGTTATAAAAGGGTGGCTCTGCCTTCTCTACACCCTCCCATCCCATGTCTAGAGGCAGCAATGAGATTCCCCATTCCCTTTTCTCCTGAGGGCTGAGCAAACCCAGATTTCTGGGAGGGGATTCTAACCCTCTGCTCTGCTCTGGTGAGACCCCTCCTGTGCTCCTGTGTCCAGCTCCTAAGTCCTCAGCACAGGAAGGGCATGGACCTGTTGGAGAGGGTCCAGAGGAGGGCCACAAACATGATCAGAGGACTGGAGCAGCTCTGCTATGAGGAAAGGCTCATAGAGATAGGTTTGTTCCACCTGGAGAAGAGAAGACTCCAGGGAGACCTCACTGCAGCCTTTCTGTGCTGAAGAGGGGCCTATAAGAAAGATGGAAAGAGACTTTTTAGCAGGGTCTGTTGGGACAGGGCGAGGGGTGATGGGTTTAAACTAAAAGAGGGGAGATTAAGGCTGGACACAAGGAAGAAGTTCTTTACAATGAGGGTGGTAAAACCCTAGCAGAGGTTGCTCACAGAGGTGGTGGATGCACCTCATTTTGCCTCTGCTTGGAATCTGGTCTTCGTTGCAGACACTGCTGCTGGTTTGAAAAGTACACTCATCATTCCCATCAGCTCCTCATGAACAAACAACAGACTTCTAAAATATGCACTGTATCATCAGAATTGACTTTAACTTGAACTGAAGCGTAGGGATAATTTACATTACCAAAACACATGCATTTTTCATGAGGAAAGTTTGCATCTTGGCAAAACACTGACTCTTAAATAATGGCTTAGTGACCATCCACATCACAGTTATAAAACACACGAACCCTTCAAAATACAAACCATCCAACACAAGGGGAAGATTTTGTTTTCAGCAAATAGAACCAACTCTTCTGGTGCAGCCACCAGGTACTGCCAAGAAGGATGTATGGATAACGTAGCAGGTACAAAGGGAAGAGGTTATTTGCCCCTTGAACATAGCAAATAACCAGCTTGACCCAAAACGTTACATTTATGAGGCTTATTTTGCAAGCCATCACTTACGTTACCACTGAGAGAGACACATGCTCCATGAGAAACCCCTACACATGGCTTGCAATCGTTGCTCTTAGCTCCACACCTTCCATATTCTTTGGTCACTCACATTGACACCTCCTCTTCAGATTAGACCCCGACTTGGCAAACTGCAGTGACTGAATGTGTCACAATGCATATGATTTGTCCCACGGCTCTCCATCAGTAACAACAAGTTGGGCAAAAGTCATTTGTGCAGCCTTCATTAATTCTAGTAGAGCACAGGGGATTCATTGTGATATAGATAAATACCAGAGATGTGCAAAAAGAGAAAACAGGAGGGGTACATTCCCTCTCTAAGTACTAGCAGTGCACTCAAATTAGATCTCTTGACACTTTGGGCATGAATTATTAATCATCCTGAATGTAGGCAACGTAGGTGAGCTCCTACCACCGACCTGCTGTGCCTGGATACATTCCTCCTCCTTCCTATTATGCAGATTCTTTCCTTCCTTCACCTCAGGAAAGTGAAGATGCACAGCAATCTCATTAGTAGAAATAAGGAATAGGAGCTGAAATCTGCTGTTCAGCGACAATGTTTGACTCTGTGGATGGAGAGCACAGACATGCACATGGACAACTGCCTGCAGGCGAGCAAAACAGTGTGACAGCAGATGTGAAACCAAATAGGGCACTGACTCTACCTAAAACTTAGGGCTATTGAACATATGGATGACTTACTATTCCATCCACATTCTACTTAACAGGTGCTCCTGCTATTCAGAAGAGAATACAAGAAAGATAGCAGGTTGTTCAGCCTGGAGAAGAGAAGGCTCCTGAAGGGGAGACCTGAGAGCAGCTCCAGTGCCTAAAGGGGCTGCAGGAAAGCTGGAGAGGGGCTTGGGACAAGGGCCTGTAGGGACAGGCCAAGGGGAATGGCTTGAACCTGCCCGAGGGGAGACTGAGCTGAGCTCTTAGGCAGAAGCTCTTCCCTGTGAGGGTGCTGAGGCGCTGGCACAGGGTGCCCAGAGAAGCTGTGGCTGCCCCATCCCTGGCAGTGCTCAAGGCCAGGTTGGACACAGGGGCTTGGAGCAAGCTGCTCCAGTGGAAGGGGTCCCTGCCCGTGGTATGGGTTGGAACTGGGTGAGCTTTGAGGTCTCTTCCAACCCAAACCGATTTTATTCTATGATTCTACTTTGTTCTGTGATGCCCTTGAACTTCAAAAGATAACGAAGATTAACTAGTGGCTGTCTAGAAATACCTCTTATTTGATATACATACCATGAAAACTCTTTTTGTATTTACTCTGGTGTTTGTTAAAAATACAGAAAACATGGCAAACATCTTGTCACAAAGAGGCTTTTCTTGCCCCAGGTTTAATGATTTCTCATGGGGTGGGTGGAGGGAGGGACTGGCAAACCAAGAACATGGCCAATCTGCCCTCATAAACAAAACTGAAACATAAATAAAGTTACTTTCTCCAAACACACTATTCTTTGGGGGGGAGGATGACTTACTTATTTGGGTGTTTTAAAACCCCAATGCATTTAAACTACAGATGAAAAAGATGGCTTGAAAAGGAGTGAAGTATTTCGCAGGAGTAAACTTCCATTTTATGAAATGTATTCCCCACAGCTGTGATACAACAAATTAAAGCCTGGAATTTCAAATCTGGAATATTACTTCTAAGAGGATGTGATGCACTTCTTCAGGAATGAGACACTTTGTTTGGAAAAATAAATTAGAAGAATACTTTCATAATGCAAAGTTAATGCATTTTTATTTGTAATAACTGAACCAAAGAGGCCAGGAGAAAAAATCTTCAAGGATGGTATTACTGAAACCCATCCTTGATTCACATGGTAACAAGTACCAGGCACAAGCACTTGTCAATCTGATTTCTCCCTTACACATCATAGCTCAATAATTCTTATTCATTGCTCCTGGTATTTCCTATGTGCAAATCTGCCCCATTTACCACTCGCTTTCTGACAAGACCAGCAGAACACAGCACATAAAGGAACAGTAATTTCTTCATAAACAGGTTTTTTCCTGGACCTGCTGAACATTTCAGGTGATAAAGCGTCTCCTGAAAACTGGAAAATTAACAGAGAACTCATCCCTGAGGAGCATTACCAACTTGTGTGTCATGTCACCCACGTCATCCTCCACTTGCAGCAAGAACCCAGCACTAGCGCTGATGCTGCCCTTGGGGACGTGTATATATCAATGGCTTCCTCTGGGCTGCTTATTCCATCAGATGAATAAAATCCATCTAAAACCTTGTGTAAACTATGCACTGTTAACAACCCTTTCTACCACCAACTGAAACCCTTGAATAGATCTACAAGCTGTCAGTTCTGATGTGGGTTTTATTTCCTGGGCTTCCTCAATTCACTGTCATGGATAACATCCCGTAGTTTTTAACATAGCCCTTCCAAGGTAACACAAAAAATAACCCCTCCTCTTCCAGTGAACTGGAAGCAGCAATTGATACATGTATACATGAAAGGTTTGGCTTTGAATTAAAAATACCAGCCTACAGATGGGCTTTGCAGCAGCATGGGCCTTGTGGGAGGGGGCTGGAATCAAAGCTGATAGATCTGATGGGCTGGTGGGGAGACAAGCAGAAAGGTCAAGCTCTGAAGCTTGCAGGGATGTCTGATAGCATCGTTTTCATGGGAAAACATGAAAGCATTTCAGCTACAGATTAAAAACTCCACTGAAGGCCTCAGTGAAAAAGAATAGGATCTTTTCTACCTAATGTTTCCAGTCACGGAATTCTTCTAAGCCACATAATGGATACATTTCATTTTAAATCAAAAATAGGTTACTTCTCTGTATATTGCAATATTCAAGCAGGATTGTTTTCATAACAGACAACATGAATATGTTTAACCTTCTAAAGAACTGATTTACTGGGGCAGTGCAGCTGCCACCTCCCACCAGGAGAAATGGTCCCACCAGCACAGTTCATGCCAGCATGAGGCACGGGGAGCATCCATGAACTATTTGTTATGGCAACAGCACACAGACCTCAGCAAACACCATATCTACTGATCTGTAAACTGATGTCCAGGCCCTCCGAAAAGGGAGTTTTAGAGAACCTGTAAACGGAGATGGAGACTACTCTGGGAGTCAAAACAAGACTCAGGTTCCCCCCATGCAAAGCAGAAAATGACCAAAGATAACAACCCCAAATTAAAAGGAGACCCAGCACTGGTATTGTTCTAAGTAAAAACATTACAGTCTTGATCACAGAACAAAGAATTCATTCTTGAACCCAAAATCTTGCAACAGCTACTATAGCTCTAGAACAAGCTACAAGAAACAATAATACATGATCATAGAATCCCAGCCTGGTCTGTGCCGGAAGGGACCTTAAAGCTCACCCAGTCCCAACCCCTGCCACGGGCAGGGACCCCTTCCACTGGAGCAGCTTGCTCCAAGCCCCTGTGTCACAGTATCACAGTATGTTAGAGATTGGAAGGGACCTCAAAAGATCATCTAGTCCAATCCCCCTGCCGGAGCCTTGAGCACTGCCAGGGATGGGGCAGCCACAGCTTCTCTGGGCACCCTGTGCCAGCGCCTCAGCACCCTCACAGGGAAGAGCTTCTGCCTAAGAGCTCAGCTCAGTCTCCCCTCGGGCAGGTTCAAGCCATTCCCCTCGGCCTATCCCTACAGGCCCTTGCCCCAAGCCCCTCTCCAGCTTTCCTGTCTGTTCAGTACCTCTAGGTACTGGAAAGCTACAGATTCTGTGAAACAATGATATCCATAAATCACCTTCCTGAAACAAGCCACAGGTTAATTCAGATGGTCACCTCGTGCACTGCTGGGACAAGCAGCAGAACATACAGGCACAGGTGCTGCCTTTGCATTGCACGCATGGGAATAAGGCCAAGTGATGGAAAAGCACTATCTGGACCAGCTCCACACAGGAGTCAGAGAAGAGACTTCCTGAGGCTCCTGACAATTAGAAAATTGAATAAAAATAGAAAACTAAAATGAAATAGAACATTAGAAAATACTAGGCAGAAAACTCCCACTAAACTACAGGTACACCTAAAGAAACTGAACAGGCTCCCATTGCAAATACTATGTAAATGCTTCTTCATGCTTCTCTCACTTTCAAGAAGCTGCTTATTTTGGGATGTCAGTTTTCTGTGCCCCTGTTCAGAGGTCTTTGAGAATAACCACGAAGTAGAACCATGTTGGGAGTGCCTGGTGTTACTGACATGCAGCACCCATTTGACATACAATATTGAAAGAAGTTAAGGATAAAATGATAAATTCCCAACCTGAAGATTTTCTGCTGCTCTTCCTCTTCTCCCCAGCCCTTGTGGTGGGCAGAGGTTCACTTCTGCCTGCCCTGGTTTTTACAGCAGAAGGAAACAAACACATGAATGGGTTGCCCATCCCTGGCAGCGTGGGCTGAGTGCGACAGCTCCGGTGCCAGCCACACAAGTGAGCAGTGGGAACATCCTGCTTCCCAAGGCTGATCGCTTCCCTGACTCAACACGAACCAACCCATCAGCCCAAAGCAATCTTGTATCCCACCGCAGAAAGCCTTTTAGGCTGTTCCCACAGCTGATGTGTAGCTAGTTCTAGAAAGAACAACACAAAACCATATTGTTTGACTCACTATTATTTGCACTGGTCATCTCCAAGTTCTGCACTTCATGTTCTCTGTCCCTGTCTCAAAGTTCCCAGGTTTTCCTGCCTACACATCAGCAGCTCTTCTTTTTGATGCCAACAGCATATTAAAACAAGAGTCTGGGATAAAAATCTCTCCACAAATGTCATCTTTCAGTTTTAAATACCTGTACTGTCATCCTGCCACCCCTGCCCCAGACGACAGCGTTCTATCTCCTACTAATACACATTTACTGGCAGCCCACACACTAACGTATCTTCTGCTTGCTCCTGTACGCCCCTCTTAGCTTTCACACATTATTACATATTCAGCTTGTTCCTGTACCATATCACTACTCCCATCCCCTTGCTCTATCAGATCATTCTACTCCATAAGGTAACTTCCGCTTGCTTTCCCGATTTCCAGAATTAAACACAGGTTACATCCCGGTGACTGGTGCCAAGGATTGTGTAAATGCCAACAGAAACTTCGTATTTCCAACTAGATTCATCAGAATCAGTCTGATAAATCACAAGAGTTATGGATGATGGCAAATTTAGGGGGCAGTCTCCTCTGAAGCCTCCACGAGGCCCTGCTAAAAAGGCACCCAGTCTTATCAGAGAATCATCATAGAATTATGCAATAGTTTGGGTGGAAGGAACCTTGAAGCTCCTCCAGCTCCAACCCCTGCCACGGGCAGGGACCCCTTCCACTGGAGCAGCTTGCTCCAAGCCCCTGTGTCCAACCTGGCCTTGAGCACTGCCAGGGATGGGGCAGCCACAGCTTCTCTGGGCACCCTGTGCCAGCGCCTCAGCACCCTCACAGGGAAGAGCTTCTGCCTAAGAGCTCAGCTCAGCCTTCCTTCCAGCAGCTTAAAGCCACAGAATTAACCAGGTTGGAAAAGCCCTTCAAGCTCACCCAGTCCAACCGTTCCCCAGTCCTGCCAAGGCCACCACTGACCCATGGCACTGAGGCCTCATCTCCACGGGGTGTGAGCCCTTGCAGGGATGGTGCCTGCAGCCCTGCCCTGGGCAGCCTGTTCCAATGCCTGAGCACCCTCTGGGGCAGGAATTGTTCCTCAGCTCCATCTAAACCTGCCCTGGTGCAGCTTGAGGCCGGTTCCTCTTGTCCCATCCCTTGTTCCTTGGGAGCAGAGCCCAGCCCCTCCTGGCTCCATCCTCCTGTCAGGCAGTTGTAAAGAGATGGTGGCATTTCCCTCATGATACCTGAGTCTAAAAGGCAAAAATGTCACCTTGGGATGAAAAAATTATTTACAAAAAAAGAGAAAACTCTTTGTTTTGGCTCAACAACCTGACTGGTTCATGAGGAAAGGAGGAGGTTTGTCCAGTCCTTGTTCGGGATCCTAGCAAGGCAATCCCCAGCAAGCTATCACCTCGCATTGCATGGAGACAGGCTTCAAAAGAGAAGAAAATAATTGCATACAACTTGGAAGCTTGCACTTGTTTTGTACCTGACAAGGACATTGTGTTCTTCCTTAAATGCCACTTTTCCTACCTTAATGGTCTTATTTGCCTTCAGACTGACATTTTCTTTCCCAAGCTCTCTTCAATTAGCGTGAAATGTAATCGATGCAGTGTTGAATGTACAACCATCAAGGTACTTATTTACATAACACCAAATATTTAACATTTCTGGTGTTAATGAAGGGAACCAGACCACGACAAGACACAGTCCAGAAAGCAAATGGGTTGTGTGAGAGTGCAAACAGGAATAATGCTGTACTTGTGCATGTTCTGCTCCAAATAACGGAGATATAAACACCACGAACATCATTCAGAGCAGAACGGGAAACAGCATCTGTCAGTAAGGTCAGCTCTGGATTCTATTATGTTGGAGTTTAAAAGGGGACATGTGAAAGAATCACTAAATATTAGACTTTGGAAAATGGATGAAATTGCATTAAAAAATAACCTTTTAAGAGTATTTCGCTAAATACAAAAATCAATTTCTAGGCAATATTTGGAGGGGGAATTTCAGGTTTTACAATTAAGAGGCACTCGTGTAATTAATGAGAAGTGAGCAGCATTAATTTATAAGGGTACATCTGTCTAAGGCTGATATGTTGAAAGCCACAGTACGGATTAAAGCAGTGGATGTGGGAACAGCTCAAAGCTGGCTTCTGAAATGATTATTTAGATAGACGAATGTGGGAAAGCTACAATGATGGGTCACCACGGGTCATCTGGGAAGAAAGCTGATGGTTTGAAGGTCTGGTTTGTACCAGAGGGCTTCTGGTGCCTTTGCCTGGGGAGCTTCAGCTCCTGAGAGATAGGATGTGAGCAGAATGAGGGTGTGAGCCCACATCTGGCAGGAGCCTGGACTAACCCAAGTGTCACCCTGACCACTTTGGTCCTTTCCCAAACCTGAAAACTCTGGGAAACTGAAAATAACAAGAAGTTCTTCCCTGTGAGGGTGCTGAGGCGCTGGCACAGGGTGCCCAGAGAAGCTGTGGCTGCCCCATCCCTGGCAGTGCTCAAGGCCAGGTTGGACGAGGCCTTGGGTGACCTGGTTTAGAGTGAGGTGTCCCTGCCCATGGCAGGGGGGTTGGAACTGGATGATCTTAAGGTCCTTTCCAACCCTAACTATTCTATGATTCTATGATCTAGCTCACAGTAAAGGAGCTTTAAGGTCCCTTTCAACCCAAACCGGTCTGTGATCCTATGAATTTACCTTTCTTGAAATGTTCCTCTTGACATGTCCTCACATGTTAGAAGCCAAAATAAAATTTCCAGCAGTAATGAAGCTGGTTTATAGCAAGAGATCTGGATTCTAAACTTCTTGAGTTTTATTTGTCTGTGCAACACAGGATGGAGTTTGGGGATCTTACAAGGTTTTACCACAGAAGACTCTATGAAGTATTTATCTCCTGACAAATAACATCAAGCACTAGAATACCCATTCAGGTTAGAAAAATGAGCTATTACTTTGAATGCATTAAAATAAGGAAATTAAAATAACGATTATTATGTGAATCCATGTGCCTGTCAAAAGACAACAAATGATTTCATCACGCTTTTCCTTGCCTCCAACATCCTTTCCTGCACTTCCACAAAGCAGCTGTGCCTAATAATACCATGAATTTCCATGAAACCAATGTTCAGACTGCAGCCTGCTTATTTATAATCTCATTTGCACATAAAGTACATTTAAAAACTGAAATAAGTTTTCCAATATTTGGCGGTCCTGGTGTCCTCAGTGCTTGTTTTCCCTCAGGACACAGAAAGCGCTGTCCACACAGTAATTCATTTGATCACACCCTGATTAGCATCCAATGGTGATTCCCTAAGGTCTGGCTACTCGCTCCTTCTCTGTGTTTTGTGCTTTTAGACTGTGAAATGCCAGCTACTCACATAGGGATGACACATGGAACTTCTCAAGAAGAAAGGTGCTATATATACACCTTTAAGGTTTTATTGTAGACCTTTAAAAGCTCCCCTTCCCTTGAAAGGGCATCAGGATTACATATGGCTGTTGAGCTTGTAAACCTATACAAACAACGGGAAAAATCAATTCAAGCAATTCTTTACGGTAAGAAGCATCACCAACCACTTGAGCTACTGAAACAGGCTATTTGTATAAAACCTGACCCAGAGCTAAATAGCCTTTAATTACACTCTTTGTGATGAAGGCTCAACTCTGTATAAGCATAGGATGAAATGAGCTTTTAAATTACAGCTCTTAGTACACAGAAAAACATGTTTATGGTGGATTACTAACTTCAACTATAACCCCCTACTCTTATATTTTATGAATGAATATAGTACTTATGAGAAAGCAGCATGATGGAGTAGATAAATGCTAAGTCCTGCACCCTCTGCAGGGTTGTGCTAAAGCACAATAAACCCAAATTCTGTCGTTGTTTCACCCAATCTGTCAAACAAGCTGTTGTTGTTTTTTGGTGTGGTACAAACTTACTGGTGAAGATGATCCCTGCTCCAGGAAACTTGTATTAATTAGAGATAACAGAAGGGGCAACTCCAGCAAAGCCAGTCTCCACAGCACTGGCATCATGGAGCTGCTCATGCCCATTTCTACTGTCAGCCTCTTCTCCCTCTTCTGCATGTGGGCTGGTCTGACCAAAACTGTTTGGCAGCTGGGAACATGAAAACTGCAGGACATGATAGTAATGAGGACATGTCACTTTAGCACACATTTATACATTAGATCTCATTATCTGT